>NC_134857.1:110536142-111187392 GCF_049852395.1 Peromyscus maniculatus bairdii | reverse complement strand
AGGAGAGGGTTGGAAAGTCCCTCTCAAGAAGGCATGGCCCCTGATGGAAATCATGGTTAATGTTTATTTAGCATGGTATAATTTGCCACATTGACAGTCAAAAAGGTAGAGGATCATTATTTTAGGTGAAAACTTTCCAGAGTGTTCTTCGTGTAAGAGTCATCTTGGGTACTTCCCTAGACCAGTGCTTGGACTCTCTCCTCTAAAGATTCATTAAAGTCACAGATGGACTTCATGATAAGTCCGAGGAAACCAGCAAGTTCAGACAATGCTGTCTCAGATTAACCTTCCCAGGAATCATGTCATTATCAAAATATGGCCTCCTTTGCTCCTGCTGAATGGAAGGAGGCATGTTTCCCCCACCATCCTACAGTAGGCTCTAAAGGGGGTCTGCCCTGTGCCATAGGAACTCCATACTCTTCTGCTGTAGTGGAAGTGAGACCATCCAAAAAGAGCAATTTGTTAGTCAATCACAGAGACCCATTTCCTCCTCAATCACTGGGGTTCAGCCAGCCAGAGTCCCCTGAGTAAGGCGATGTGTACCACCCTCTACCCTAACCACTCCTGCCCTCTCCTCAGCTATGAGCAATCACAGTGGACCCCAGGCTTCCTCTTCTGATAAATAGGGAGTGGAGCCCCGACTTCTGCCCTATTGGAATCAATTGCACTCTTTCTCTTCTCCCAGAAGTGGCTCCTGATAATCCCCATGATACTTGTCCTTCACTACCAAGCATATCAAAGTACACAAGGTTAGTGGTCCTTGGATCCTGAGGGAAGAGTGACAAACAGATTAGTCATAGCAGTTTGGCCTCTGAATGAAATAGGAAATAGAAAATGATCCTCCTTGAGACAGTGTTCCTCCACTTATGCTAAGTCTGTCTCCACTTTGGTCCCACAGGACTCCCACCTGTTGGAGTGGGAGTTGGTTTCAGGCTGCTGGTTCCAGAGAAGTCAGGAATAACTTCTGGAAGTCCCTCTCCAATGCCACTGTCCTAGTTAGAGTTACTACTGCTATGATGAAACATCATGATCAAAAGCAAGTTAGGGAGGAAAAGGTTTATCTGGCTTACACTTCCACATTGTAGTCCATCACTGAAGGAAGTTGGGATAGGCACTTAAGCAGGGCTGGAACCTGGGAACAGGAGCTGATGCAGAAGCCATGGAGGACTGCTGCTTCCTGGCTTGCTCGACATGGCTTGATCAGCCTGCTTTCTTATAGAACTCAAGACCACCAGCCCAGGGGTGGCACCACCCACAATGCACTGGGCCCTCATCAATTACTAATTAAGAAAATGCCCCACAGGCAGATCTTATGGAGGCATTTTCTCAATTGAGGTTCCATCATTTCAGAGGACTCTAGCTTGTGTCAAGTTGACATAAAACTAGCCAGCACACACACTCACAGGCTTCTCCTACATACCCCCTTCACCCACTATTTCCATACTGTTAGAACCAATTTTTGCTGGCCATAAACCACTCCACCCATTGCTCCCACACCCTTCTGGTGTATCCTCCAAGATCCTATCTCACAATCACAAGCTTTCTCATCTCATTATACCCGTGATCTGTGGTCCAGATTAATCTCGCTCCCCTTTAAGTTGCTTTTGTTGGAATATTTTAACATGGCAACAGGAAAAGCAACCAGGACAGGGGTGTTATGGTAAAATGTCACAGATGAAGTGGCTTAATCAACTAAAATTTGTTTTCAAACATTGGGTGCTAGACGTCTTAGATTGAGGCTTCTCTCCTGCACTTGTGAGTGTTCCTCTTAGGACTACATCCTCTGTGGTCTTTCCTCCATGCGCACCCATCCCTGTTAACTCTGTAGGTTCCCATGCCCTCTGCCTATAAGAATGCCACCAGCTAGGCGCCCCTAACAGCCTCACTAAACCTCCCCTAGAAAGGCATTGCCTTCAAACACACACAGGACCGTCCCTTCAGGGCCCTGCTTACTCTTTCTGACTTTACAGTAGCTCAAAATCAATCTGCACAACTCAGAAAACATACTTCTTCAATAAGGATCATTTCCCGAGCCAGCAATACGTAACGTGATCCTCGTTTCTGAAACCAGGCGGCAGCCGCCCATCGCAGCAGCTCCCAGATAGCCATGAGATTATAATGGCCACCGGCCAGCGATGCACAGGGTACTACTATACCGTTAGGCTGTCAGTTTTAGTAGGTAAGTGTTTTAAATGCATTTTTACTTGTATTTTCAGACGACGATGGGTTATCAGATAAGGCCCTAATGAGCCAAGGAAGAGCTGTGTGGTCACATTCTGGTGTCTGGGGCAAGGGCTTCACTATGTAAATTGGGGGGAATCACAACTCATCCCATAACAACGACCTAAGCAAAGGCAATGTTCCTGCTCCCCAACTCCTCCTTGTTGTGTTCCCATTGGCTCCCCCCTCACTCCGCTGTTATTTCTCCCCATACCTTCCTTTCTCATTCCCTCCCTCCCTTCAGCATTCCACCGTTTTTTTGCCTGTTTTTTTGTTTTGTTTTTTTGACAAAGGGTCTCCAGGAGCCCACACTACCCTTGCATTTGCTATGTAGCAAAAATGACCTTGAACTCCTAATCCTCCAGCCTCCACCTGCTGGGATTACAAGAGTGTGTAAAATCACCCAGTTTATGCAGGCCTGGGGATCAAACCCAAGGCCTTGTGAATGTCAGGCAAGCGCCTTCCCAACTCAGCTACACCCCCAGCCCTCATTCCATCCAATTCAGAACCTTTTCATCATCTCCAAAAAACCTGTGCTCATTAGCAGTCACTCCTCATTTTCCATCAGCCGCATTGTATAAATTTATCTTAGAAATGCACTCACATTCCTTATTGATCAGTCGACAGGAGGTCTCCACATTGAATCGGGATTCCACTCAATCACGGCCCAGCCAAGACCTCGGTGTCGCCAAGTCTGAGAATCATCTTCGTCCGACACTGTTTATTCTCCTTGTTCTCTCAGGAACATCTTCCTCGGAAGGAGGCTCTTCCTGGGCTCCCTGACATACCTTCCAGCTTTCATCTCTCCGTGGATATGTATTTTAGCCTCGTCTGCCGTGGGCCCCTCTTGCCTCACTTGTAACATTTGGTTCTCCTGTGGACCTCCTCTCACTCCTTCCAGTATGTCATTTCCACCCCCAGGGACATTCATTGCTATTATTTGCTGACTGTTGTTAGATGTATATCTCTACCTCATGCTTCTTTTCTGAGTCCCAGACGAATACCAACTTCTCGGTGTGACATC
This sequence comes from Peromyscus maniculatus bairdii, assembly GCF_049852395.1. Lineage (NCBI taxonomy): Eukaryota > Metazoa > Chordata > Mammalia > Rodentia > Cricetidae > Peromyscus > Peromyscus maniculatus. The sequence continues at coordinate 111,184,148 of NC_134857.1, read as the reverse complement.
TCCGGTCACACACTTCGAACTTCAAATACATCATCCCCCCCTCACAATGTGGGCTACTCAGCATCCCCTGCCTGGCACCAGCACCCTGTAAGTGCTCAGACAAGAGGAGGAGCCCCGCTGGCTCCATCTCTCCATCCGACTGATTGGCAGTTGCTGTCCATTTCCTTTCAAGACCACTCGTGTTCCCCGCTGCCATCCCCGCTGCCATCGCTGCTGGATGGTGGCAAGGCTTCACTGCTCTCATTCTGCCCGCCCCCCATCCTCTCCAGTCAGGAAGTGACATGGGTGGTAACACCAGCAAAAGGTGGTACACAGCCTCTGTGTTTCTTTTCTGAACGCCCGAAATACAGTTACTCAATACGCAACCATTTTAGTCACAGTGTAGCAGGTTCTGACTATAAAGATCATCCAATAATAAATAATAAACAGAAGGATGCAAAACAATTGCCCTAAGCATTCTCAAGTGAAGAACTAAACTACCAGGTTTAGAGAGACTCAGCACGAGGCGATTGAAAGCGCAAGCATTTTCACGTACCAAAGAGCCGCTAACATGATCCCAAGAACAGGACGGATGGTGTACAGATCAAATTCCCAAGGTGAGATGGATACGGTGGTCAGTCTTCTCCTCATTTTCTGTTGCACCGTCACATGGCGTTCTGATTCTTTTCCTTTGGTTCACCAATCAGCCGACTCTATTGACAAGATCCAGGTTGGTTACATGTTGTAGAAAGTGTACAATACAAAATCCACAAGAAAGTTCTCCCCTTCGGCGGTGGTGGCGCATACCTTTAATCTCAGTACTTGGGGAGGCAGAGCCAGGCGGATCTCTGTGAGTTTGAGGCTACAGAGTTCCAGGACAGGATCCAAAGCTACAGCGAAACCCTGTCTCGACAAACAAAAAAACCAAAACAAAACAAAGTTCTCCCCATCATTGTCTGCCCTCTCTTTCCTTAGTCCCCACCCAAATACTCATTATCATGATTTAGTCAAAACAGGGCTCAGAGCCATCTGATGTTTTTAGTAACTTAAAATAACCCCATTTAACTTTCTAAATTACATTTATTTAGTGTATGTGTGGTGTGTTGTGTTGTGTTGTGTTGTGTTGTGTGTGTATGTAGCATAGGGCACATGTGGAGGTCAGAGGGCAACTCGTTCCTTCCACTATGTGATGTGAGAGCCCACAGAGGTGTGTATATATATCGATTTATTAAGGGATGGGATGGGGAAACAGGCTCACTGATACAAAGCAAGGTGGACGTGCTGCGGGTCCGCTGCTGATCCAGCTTCTGTTCTCCTCAAGGCCAGTGGGGACCAACAAGCCACTCCCTGCCGCCTGACCCAGTCTGCTCACCCCAAGAGAGAGTGTCACCCCTTCTCTCTCTCCTACTAAGCAGTCAAGTACCGCAAGACAAGAGGCTTGTACCCCAAAACTATTGGCAGAATGAATTCCCACAACTATGTGAATCCCAGGGATTGACCTCATTATCTGGCCAGGAGCAAGAATCTTTATTTACTAAGCTATCTCACCAGGCTTTAGAGTTTTTTGTTTTTGTTTTTAACTCCATCCCACTTTCTAAAGTGGCCTCACTATTTACCCCCTCAGAACAATGTACAAGGTAGAACTATATTATCCCCCCCCCCCTCATTGGTTATGTGACATTCCATAACACAGAATTTTCTTCTTATTGTTCCTGTTTGTGCATTCCTTTATTCCCTTAATAATTACTCCAGGCCGAATACATGACATGAGGGAAGTCACAAAAGACACTTCCACAAACATCCTCATATAATTAAAAAAAAGAAAAAAGGAAGAAAAAACCTTTTCCTATTGCTTAGGCACGCTTAGAAAGGACATAGGGTGATCCTTAGATAAACAACCAAGTGGAAACTCGATAAAATTTACTGGTTAAATACCTGACTTCAGGTATAGTAAAAGCAGATTAAAAAGAAGATAAGTACTATAGATGTATTTTTTTCCTGCCTCAATCAGTTTGTTTTATCAAACCAAAGAAATATTTGTAGACGCTGATTTACAGTGTGGTGCAGCTTAGAAAAGGCAACCGACATGAACCATTACCTACAAGCTGTCCTTCCCCTATCTTCTTCCGAAACAGGGTCTCCGAGTGCAGTCCAGGCTGGCTCTGACCTCCTGGTCCTCTTATGTAATCCTACTCAGGACTTGGATTACAAGTATGTACCACCACACCCAGCCCTACCAAACAAACCCTACCACACCTTTCTCTCAGAGACACCGATCCCCTACCCCCACCCCACCCCACCCCCCTGTGGGAGGCCTCCAGCTCACAAATCTAGTAAACACTTTATCACTGAGCTTGATTTCCAGCTCCTTACCCTCCTTTAGAAAGATCATCAACATCCTTTATGTTTAAAGAGTTATTTATTTTTATGTGAATGGGTGTTTTGCCTGGTGCCTATGGAGGCCAGAAGAGGGTGTCGGGTCCCCTGGAACTGGAGTCACAGATGGTTGTTGGCCCACCTTACAGGTGCTGGGAACGGAACCTGGGTCCTCTGTTAAAGCAGCCAGTGCTCTTAACCTCTAAGCCATCTCTCCAGCCCAAACAAGCAACATTTTTGAAAGTTGATAAACCATGATTTAGTTAACTTGATGCACTGCAAGAAAAGGTAAATTGAAAGAAAGAAAAAGAAGTCACCTCTTTGGTGTCAAGTCATTGTCAAAACATAGGAGGCATTGAGACAAACAATCCGCTTTCTTTTTAAAAGTTCGTTTGTTTTTATGTGTACGAGTGTTTGCCCTCGTGTATATCTGTGCGTCATTCATATGCAGGGCCCACAGAAGCCAGAAGAGGCCACTGGAGCCCCTAGGGCTGGAGTTACAGACAGTTGTGAGCTGCCGTGTGGGTGCTGGGAACTGAACCCCTCTTCTTCTCCGTAAGAGCAGCCAGGGCTCACTCTTCACTGCTGAGCCATCTCGCCAGCTGCACACTTCGCGGTTTTTTTAGTCTGTGAGTATCACAGAGAAACTACACAACGCTCATTCATAAATACACTCTTACTCCTTTGTCTTTTTTTTTTTTTTTCAAGACAGGGTTTCTCTGTGTAGCTTTGCGCCTTTCCTGGATCTCACTCTGTAGACCAGGCTGGCCTTGGACTCACAGAGATCTACCTGGCTCTGCCTCCTGAGTGCTGGGATTAAAGGCGTGCGCCACCACCACCCGGCTGTCTTTGTTTTTAAATCTTTTAGAGTCAGGGTCTCATGTAGCCCAGGTTGGCCTGAAGTCCCTATCTATGGAGGAGTTTGGTCTTGAAGTCTGCTCCTTCTGACTCTGCCTCTCAAGAGCTAGGATTATGGGGGTGTCCCACCACATCCAGCTTTATTTTTTGGAAGAGTCAAGACAGGACAGCCACCTGAAGCACAAGGGGACCGGATGTCCCAAGCTGCCCATTAGACAGCCTTGCGCACAGCGGCCCATGAAGAATTCAAACCCTGCAACAGTGCACACAGGACTCAAGGCTTTGGGGCTTTCAAAACTTCATCCAGGTACATAGTTCAAAAAACCCCAGCATGTCATTTTTTCTGAGTTCTGTAGAAATGTTTACGTATCCCTACCTCCCTGTTGTACAGATATTTGAGCCATGAAGTAGGGAGTCGGTCACCCAAATTCACCTACATAGAATCCGGACCCTCTGTGTCACCCATGGATCAGGCACTAAGCTTCTGCATTACTTCTGTGGTTGTCCAGAAAAAAAAAAAATTGTTGGTTCAAATTTCCATTTACTCGGACAGCATGCTAGCAAACCAATCCATTTCTATTGCCTTCTGGGCAAAATGCCTGGGCTTTGTAAATGTAAAAAGGAACTCCTTATTGAAAAGGAAAAATAAACCCAAGGAAAAGAAAGTTCATTGCTGATGCTCTTTTCTGGATTCCTAGCTTCCTGGGGCTTAAAAACAAGCGCTTTCTCCACAACAATGATGTCTAGCCTGTGGTTAATTGCGGGAACATCTCATTTAAACTTCTCTATTGTGACATCATCTCAGAGCTGTCAGCCTGGGACCTCCCTCACATGAGTTCTACTATGCTACCATTAGGTTTAATGATTATTGACACAAATGATATCCACACTAAATACCAGAAATGTTTACAATTATTTTTGTTGATTATATGTTAATCTCCATAGGGCAGTCTGTGCAATCCTACACAGATGCACCCCAAACACGAAGGGAAGTAGATACTGTCATAAAAAAAAAAAAAAGCATTTATATCAGTTAAACTCATTAAAGGTTCAGCCGGTTCCCTGGATTCCTAGTTAGACCCTCTTCTCGAGACCACGGTTGACTTTGAAAACTATCACCAGGTGTGGAAATGGTAACTCCAGGGAAATGCCAAGCTTTGACCAATTTTAGTCAGAGACAACCCTTCCTACAACCTAACTGCCGAGGTCATCAGAGAAACCGCTTATAGCCACTTGTGCCCCCAAGGCAACAGAAACGCACAAGTCCATTTAAGTAGAGAGTCACTCTTTCAGTGATCATTCTGGTTCCGGTTTCTCGTCCTTGCCAAAACGCAATTCACCTAACGGGGCAAATGACAAGGTGGTTAGCATCATTAGCCTCATTAGGAGCAAGCACCCTTCCAGCTCACCTAGAGGTGCCACCAGGCGCGGTGACTAACCTCGCCGAGCGGTCTTGTGATGTTTGGAAACCCACCTCCTTGACCTAGGCGGGGCACCACCCCTTGAGTCAGCGCGGGTGCCCCCGACCCGCACACGTCGCAGTCGGGAAGCAGTTTCCGAAACCCGAGGAGGTGCGGAGGTGGCTTATCCCTTCCCGAGCCCCACCCCTGAAAGTTACTGGGAGCGGCACCCAGAGAACTTTCCCAGATCGATCCCCGCCCGCGTTCGGGGAGGTCTGCCCGGCTCTGCGCTCTCAGCCTGCGGCCCGGAGCCACCTCGTGCTGCCTGCCAAGCCCCTCCTTCGCTGCATCTTCTAGGGCCGCAGAGGGGAGGGTCGGCTAGAATCGCCTCCCGAAGAAGTCGCACCGGTTTTTCGTGCTCGGCTGGACGCCGGGAAGAGACACGACCGCGGGAGCCCGCGGGAGCTTCGGGCCCGGGGTGAGTCACGGCTGGGAGCAGGGGAGGGCAAGCGAGAGTGCGAGAATGAATGATGTCAGGAGCGCGCAGGGCACGGGCTGGGGAGGGAGGGAGGGAAGGAGGGAGGGCGCGGGATGGAGAGGGAGGGAGGGAGGGAGGGAGGGCGCGAGCTGGGGAGGGCGGGCCCGCGGTAAACAGAGCTGCGCGCTGCCCCGGGCTCCGCCGGCCGGAGACCCCGCCCTCGGCGCCGCTGGAGCCGCCCGGAGCCCGGTTCGCTGCAGCGCGGGGACTGCGGCCTGGGGCGGAGCGGCTTCTAAAGCCAGCGAGACCCGCGCAAAGTTTGCAGCTCTCGGGCCCGGTCCCCTGGGTCCTCCGCGCCCAGCGAGCGCCCCCGGCGTGCGAGCACCGGCTGCGAGCGGTGAGCGCCGGGCCGGGAGGAGGATGGGCTGCGGGCTGCGCGTCCTGCGGAGCGCGTGGGGGACGTGGCTCCAGCGGGGACGTGGCTCTGACCGCCACCGCCTCCCCCAGGCCGCCCCGCCCCGGGCATCCTTCCTCAGTGTTCATCTGCTGGGGGTCAGCTGGTGGCTGTCTCTCCTCCCAGCCTGCTGCTCATTCATTTGTAACCCATTTTCGGGTACTTGGTGGTGGCGTTGAAATGGCACAGGTTAAACCGTTGATTGTACAGTGCCACTCTGGAGGTCAGGGTTGAAGTTCAGGTGGCGAAGGAGAGACTGTCACTTGCTGAAGATCTGTGCACAAGACCAGCTCCGGGCTGCCCAAGGGGACCTCTCTGCCTTTGGCGTTCAGACCCGCGCCCCTCGACCAAGGGAGGGGGTTTGTCAGCACAGAGAGGTGGGAGTGGACCTACCCCGTCACAATCTGTGGGTCCGGTGATCGTTCCGTCTCAAAAGCAAATACTTCAAATGTTATTTCCTGTAAGCTTTTATTAATACGCCGTTCCTCTATTTCAAGACCTGCTTATTCTAAAATGACCTTAAAATAATTTTGACATGTTTTTGAAATTCTGGAGAGGTTCAACTCTACTCGTCAGTGGGTTCACGTGGACTTTGAATCTTACTTTAACTGTTCCGTTCTTTGGTTTTCACTCCTAGCTTCATCTACTAACCCCGAACCCTCGGTTACATTGACCATCCGGAACCTGTAAAATGAGATTAGGACTACTTCAAACAGTAACGAGTATTAAATAAGGATTAATGAGGTTAGTGATTGAGGATGCAGGCACAAAAGTCGGATCATAAACGTCCTCTCCAAAGCAGACTCCACTAGCTCTAACTGTTGACTTGTAAATAATGGCAAGTTCCAGGTGGCTTAGGTAAACGCCAGTTTCCCTCTGAGGAACCTGTCGGGCCCGGGTTAGCACGTGAAATGCTGTGTCTCCTCCCTTGGAGTAGGAAGGGAGGTTTTCAGGAAGTCAAATGTTTCAGGGTGGATACCTAAGAAGGTTTTGTCCCCACCTCTGTTGTGAGAGCTAGTAAGTAGTTTAAGAGCCGTCAAAGCCGCCGGGCAGACAGAATGAGACGCCTGGACTTTGCAGGAAGAAGGTATTTGTAAAGAACTCTCTAGCATTTCTTTCTTTCTTAATAAGAAGCAAGCAAAATTCGTTTTTTGTTTGTTTTGTTTATAGCCCACTTCCTTGGTCCACTGATGGTCTTATTTCATACTGCTCTCCCAGCTGAAGTTTTTGGTTTGTTGTTGTTTTTTTAAAGCAAGTTAATATTTAATTTGCTGTTGTTAGTTTCATTTTTAAATCAAGCTGGTTGACCTCTGAACCTGTAGAGAAACTCAGGAACACCTGTAAGTAGGCTGTTTGACTGTGTTCGGAGTTTCTTTTTCCCAGAGCTTAGTAAAAGCCCTAGGAGGTATTTGGAAGGATCTGAAATGTTTGCTCTGAAATCTATAACACTGAGGCTGGGGAGGGGGCTGTGGCCATGGGGAAGCAGAAGACCAAGGTGGTTGCCAGGCCGTGGGCCCGCTCCGCTACTCTGAGAGTCACACTCTCACGTTCTGGGGGACTTCAAACAAACTATACAGAAATTGCCTTGCATTTGTTAAAATAGACAGTGACATACAGATTGTGACCTTTTTCTGAAGTGATACCTTGAGGCTGTATTTGGAGGGAAAAGGAGGGAGGGGAGGAGAAGGGAGGGAGGAGGAAGGGAGAGAGAGTGTGTATGTAAAGAGTCAGTCTTACTGTGTAGGGCTACCTGGCCTTGAGATCCTCCTGCCTCAGTCTCCTCAGTGCTGGGATTTCAGGTATGCACTGCCATGCCCTCTGCCCCCCCCCAAAAAAAAACAATTCCTAAGAATTCTGGACTAAAGAAAGAGAAGCTTTCTTTCATCTTCTGGTGGGATCAAATCCTGAACTACTGGTATCGGGTAGTCATTCAACTCATATTTATTAAGTCATTCAGCTTAATATATGCCACCACTGGTATATATAACAATGCTGAGATCATGGAGATTCTGTTACTGCCTTGTGACTTAGTCCAGTAGACTACAACCCAAGTATTATGGGGTCAAAAAGCAGGAGGGTTGGGGGCCGGGAGGAAGCAAGAAATGACTGAGCACTGCTGGGCTGCCTTCCTCGTGGCCTTCTGATGGTTCTTGAGTTGGGTTGCTACATTCTCGTGTGGCTGAGCTACTATGCAGATATCTTGCTTTACCTAATAAAAGTAGTATTGACAAATTAATTTAAATAATGTAAAATAATTTTAAAAAGGAAATATGAAGGGTAAGTTAGCTCAGCCAAGATATATCCCCTCACCCCCTTATTTTTTTTGTTTTTTCGAGACAGGGTTTCTCTGTAGCTTTGGAGCCTGTCCTGTGCTGAACACCAGGCTGGCCTTGAACTTACAGAGAGAGATCTGCCTGCCTCTGCCTCCCAAGTGCTGGGATCAAAGGCATGCGAAACCACCTGGTTGATTTATTTCTTTTTAACAAAGCCCTAAAGTAGAGCTTTAAAAGGATTGCCATTGTGTCTCAATTTCCCCACATCCTGTTTTCCCTCATATTAGAAGTAATGTTAAATATTTAGAAAAATGGGCAGAATAAACCTATCACCCTGCAAACCACTTACCACTGTGCCTTCCTGTGTTTTACGGTGTGCATGTGTAACAGCAAGTGTTAATGTGCATTGAGATGAGCTGATTTCGGTAACTGCTCCCCACTACAGCCTTGTGAGGTGGTACTCTTGTGTATGCGTGTTTTGCTTGCGTGAATGTCTGGGCACCGCATGTATGCGGTGCCCATGGAGGCCAGAAGAGGAAGAAGGATCCCCTAGAATTTAGAGTTACAGATGGTTGTGAACCTTCCTTCATGTGGTTGCTGGGAAGCAAACCCGGGCCCTCTGGAAGAGCAGCCAGTGCTCTTAACCTCTGAGCTGCCTCTCCAGCCCCAAGGTAGACATTCTTTAACCTTGTATTAGGGGAAAAGGGTTCTGTAGCAGTTACTTAACTTCCCAAAGTTGCACAACTGGAAAGCTATTCTCTACAAAACTAGGTTTATTTTCTACAGATTTTAACTTTCCCCCCAAACTCGGTTATAAACATCTCTTATGTCACTGAAAAATCCTCATATAACAGATGTCTTTTTTAGTTTTCTGAACCAATCTCCTATTGTGGGACACCAAGTATGTTTCCAGTTTTCACTGTTTCTAAAGATTTCTTTTTAATTACGTGTATGTATGTGGGTCTGTGTGGGTGTATATGCACATGAGTACTGATGCCCTCTGGCCAAAGGCATCAAATCCCCCTGGAGCTAGAGTTGGTTGTGAGCCTCCCAATGTGGGTGCTAGCAATCACACTTTGTATACCTACTCTTAACTGCTGAATCCCACGTTTTCACTATTTTTTTAGAAGCTTTGCATTAAACACTGATATATAACATGGTTATTTTTCAGTTGCTTTGCTTTTTAAAAAGTGAAATCTATTTAACTTAACTGTTTTCTCAAAAGGCCATTTTTGGAATTAGAAAAATGTTCTGTTGTTTATTTTTGAATCTTTGCTGAAGATCAAACCCAAGGGCTTACAACATGCGAGGCATGTGCTTTTATTATCAACATGCATCCCTAGTCCCTCTCCTTTCTTTTAAATCTCCCTTGCATGTTCCTCAACGCTATGGGCTTGAGGATCAGCCTTGGCTGAGCTGCCCAGCAGGGTACTGGTTCTTTACTCTGGGGATTATCTGACTAAAAGAGAACATTCCAGCTTTCTGAAAGAACTGTCTGTGTTTTTATTATTAGTCATGAAGCTAACCCTATTTTTTAAGGAAACAGAGCAGGGAAGAACCGTGTTAATTTTGTCAGGCAGCTCTGAAAAAGAAATTTCATTTCTGCAGTCACACCATCAGTACCAGTGAGATAACAGTAAATATTTTCAGATAGTGTATTTATATTATTATAATTAGTATATTAGCTTTAGGATAAATTGCATCAATTTTTTTTTAATCTATCTGTCTGTCTATCCATCCATCCATCTATTTATTTATATTTTTGAGACAGGGTTTCACTATGTAGCTCTGGGTGTTCTAGAACTCACTATGTAGCCCAGGTGGCCCTTCAACTCAGAGATCCACCTACCTCTGCTTCCTGAGTGCTGGGATTAAGTAGGTCACTTTTTCAAAAAGTTGGTGTGTCGTCCGTATGACATTGTCAGGTTGATTTAATGAAAATGCAAGACATGTCCATTGTTTTCGTTGAGTACAGTACAGTTCTTCGTATAAAGGTTCTCGAGTTTTACAAGTGTGCCAGGCCTTATTTGCTACTGAGTCAAGTTTTCAATGGTTGCCTTGGGCTTCTGTTTTTATTTCTAATTCTGCTTACTATAAACCTATGTTAGCTGGGCATGGTGGTACACATTCTTAGTCCCAGCTGTGAGTTCAAGGCAAGCCCTGCCTTCATAGTGAGTGCCAGGTTAACTTTGGCTACATAGTGAAACCCTGTCTCAAAAAAAAAATATTAGTTGATTTATCCGTATGGTTTTGTAAAGCATATTAAGATGTAAGGAGTGTGGAATTCAGCTTCTTTTAGATACCTAATTCAGTTCAGTTCAGTAAATACTTTCTACTGTGGCCTGTGAGTCAAAGGAAACTGTGAAGGGACAATAAATAGATTTCAAGTGCAAATGGGATGCTGATGTGGGGGTTTTCCTTTGCCCAACCTTTGCTTATCACAGCTTGAAATGTAGCCTTCTAATTTGTTTATATGAGTTGGATTTAAATTGATATCACATAATTTTTTATGCCAAAACTTTATGCACATTCTTTCTTTTAAAGACTTATTTTTATTTTTCCCTGTGTATGTGTCAGATCCCCTGGAGCTAGAGTTACGGGCAGTCGTATGTCACTCATTATGGGTGCTGGGAATTGAACTCGGGTCTTGGAAAAGAAGCAAGTACTCTTTTTTTTTCAGTTTTTGTTTTATTTTATTTCACAATACCATTCAGTTCTACACATCAGCCATGGGTTCCCCTATTCTCCCCCCTCCACCCCCTCCCCTTCCCCCCAGCCCACCCCCCAATTCCCACCTCCTCCAGGGCAAAGCCTCCCCCGAGGACTGAGATCAACCTGGTAGACTCAGTCCAGGCAGGTCCAGCCCCTTCCTCCCAGACTGAGCCAAGTGTCCCTGCATAAGCTCCAGGTTTCAAACAGCCAACTCATGCAATGAGCACAGGACTTGGTCCCACTGCCTAGTTGCTTCCCAAACAGATCAAGCCAATCAACTGTCACACCTATTCAGAGGGCCTGATCCAGCTGAGGCCCCTCAGCCTTTGGTTCATAGTTCATGTGTTTCCATTCATTTGGCTATTTTTTTCAATAATTAAGTAAAACCGAAATTTACTATAAGCCACAGTCATCCTGGGGACCTCCATGCTATATATATAGCCTCCATGGTTCTATGGGTTGTGGTCTGATTGTTCTTTATTTTATATCTAGAATCCACTTATGAGTAAGTATATACCATGACTCTCTTTTTGGGTTTGGGTTACCTCACTCAGGATGATTTTTTCTAGTTCCATCCATTTGCCTGCAAATTTCATGCTTTCATTGTTTTTCTCTGCTGAGTTGTGTATATGTACCACATTTTTTTCATCCATTCTTCCGTTGACGGACATCTAGGTTGTTTGCAGGTTCTGGCTATTACAAATAGTGCTGCTATGAACATAGCTGAGCATGTATCTTTATGGTATGAATCAGCATTCCTTGGGTATATGCCCAAGAGTGGGATGGCTGGGTCTTGAGGTAGTTCGATTCCTAATTTTCTGAGAAACCGCCATACTGATTTCCACAGTGGTTGTACAAATTTACATTCCCACCAACAGTGGAGGAGTGTTCCCTTTGCTCCACATCCTCTCCAACATTGGCTGTCATTGGTGTTTTTGATCATAGCCGTTCTGACAGGTGTAAGGTGGTATCTCAGAGTCGTTTTGATTTGCATTTCTCTGATGATTAAGGATGTTGAGCATTTCTTTAAATGTCTTTCAGCCATTTGTAGTTCTTGTTTTGTGAATTCTCTGTTTAGCTCTTTAGCCTGTTTTTTAATTGGACTGTTCAGTATTTTGATGTCTAGTTTCTTGAGTTCTTTATATACTGTGGAGATCAATCCTCTGTCAGTTGTCGGGTTGGTGAAGATCTTTTCCCATTCTGTTGGCTGTCTTTTTGTCTTATTGACTGTGTCTTTTGCCCTGCAAAAGCTTCTCAATTTTGAGAGGTCCCATTTATTAATGGTTGTGCTCAGGGTCTGTGCTGTCGGTGTTTTATTTAGGAAATGGTCTCAAGTGCCAATGCGTTCAAGAGTGCTTCCTACTTTCTTTTCTATTAAGTTTAGTATAACTGGATTTATGTTCAGGTTTTTGATCCACTTGGACTTGAGTTTTGTGCATGGTGACAGATATGGATCTATTTGTAATCTTTTACATATTGACATCCAGTTATGCCAGCACCATTTGTTGAAGATGCTTTCTTTTTTCCATTGTATAGTTTTGGCTCCTTTGTCAAAAACCAGGTGTTCATATGTGCATGGATTAATGTCAGGGTCTTCAATTGATTCCATTGGTCCGTATGTCGGTTTTTATACCAGCACCAAGCTGTTTTTATTACTATAGCTCTATAGTAGAGTTTGAGGTCAGGGATGGTAAAGAAAGAAATTGAAGAAGCAAGTACTCTTAACCACTGAGCCTCGTCTTTGAATCCCATCTTTGTACGCATTCTCTATTTTATTGTGGTTTTTGTTTGTTTTGAGACAGGGTTTCTCTGTGTAGTGCTGCCTGCCCTGGAACTCACTCTGTAAACCAGGCTGACCTTGAACTCAGATTTTCCTGCCTCTGCCTCCTGAGTACTAGGATTAAAGGTGTGTGCCTCCATCACCTGACCAAGATAAGTAGACATGTAAAGAATGACAAGAATTAAAATTCTTACGAAACCTTTTCTATGTACTGAAGGGGAGAGATAGCCTTGAGGTGGGGAACAGGAGAAAGGAGAGATGGTATTGTGCCAAAGGCAGGTTCTCATCCCTCCTTAGGGTAGTACCCCGCCCCAGCCTGCTGGAGTCTCCTCTTCCTATTGGGCCTGTATTCTTCTGTGATCCTTCGGGCCTGGTCTAGCAGAGGGAAGATGGGATCACAGAGTTCTCCTGCTCCGTCTACTACAGAGAACCATGCTGGGAAGCCAGCTGTTGACAGGGTGCCTTCACGCCACCTCGACGTCGGAAAGACTTCAGTGGTTGTAAAGGACTGCCTTAGTTGTTTGTCTGATCTAAGGCTGACAGATGTGAGAGGAAGAGCTTCCTTGAGGGGTAGGGAAGAGAGTCGAAAGTAGAAAAAGCGGTCTCAAGTCGTGGACCATTAATCAGCTGTGTTGCCACAGCGGCCAGTCCCCAGAAAGAAGTGGGGGCCTACCAAGGAGATGCACATTAGTTAAGTGTGGAGTCTTGGAAAAAGAGAGGCCAAGGAATTGTGTTGGCTGCAAGCCTTGCCACCCGGAAGACAGAGATGCCATGGCAAAACGGAGCAGGTTAAATAATAGCAGATACTGAAGTACTACTGAGATCCCCTGAAGTGGTATTGTGTCTTCAGATAATCCTACAAAATAGAAGTTGCCATCTCTGCTCTGGAAGTGGAGGAGCCGGGCAATTTAGCAAGACTCAGGAACCAAAAGCTGCAGAGACAGGGGAGTGGAAGGAGCAGGGATTTGAAGGCAGCCCTGCCCCCACCCCCATGGGCTTCTGGGTCTGCTCCCGGCTTCCTGTCATCTCTTCAGGAGCTTCAGAGATGTGTTGGGTTTAGGGAACCATATTCTGACAAAGGACTGTTACCCATAACCTCCTAGAATGGTTCTCCGCTCTCAGTGCCTAAGGCCATGAAGCTGTGCCCAAAGTGAGCCCAGCTAGGCTTTGGCTGGCAGACAGGAGTGTGTTTCAGTGTAACCCTGCTTGCTGCTGGTAACTTTAAAGAACGCCCTCCACTTCCTGGCTGTGAAATGGGAATGAAATAGTATTTATGTCAGAGGGTAATCATGTGAATTATGTGACCCAATGTGTATAGAAGCCATTTGAGGAACGCATGCTTGCTGTTCTTTTCTTTTTCATTCTTTCTTTTTTATATAGAAACTACATTTCTAATTTAAACAGAGGTTTCAATCCTATTGCCTCAAAAATTGCATGTCTCTCACCAAGGTAGCTCGAGTCTTCAGTGACATAGCTTGTCTGATGAGTTGGTGGAGTCTGAGTCCAACTCCCCACTGTCCCATCCCCTTTGGTGTTAAAGCATGATGAATGATGGGCAGGTGCACCTTGGTTGAATGGAAGTGCTTCTGTGGATGCTGGGACAGCTGTGAAGCGAAGTCACAATATGCCTGTCCTCCCCTGCCGATATGCAGATGGGGGAATCAGTGTCTATCACAGCTGGTGCCGGCCCCTCTCAGAGCATGGCCTTCTGGGAAATGCTGTACCATGGGCACCACTGTCCCTGAAGCTGCAAGGCCGTTAAGAATCACAAACCCTACTGTCCTCGAGATGCTGTGCGTCTTTCTCTAGGAGGCCGGAGACAGCTGTTCAACAGCTGCCCTACTGTCTTCTGTGAGTTTCATTTGCTCAGCAGGTTCTTTCACCATCCTGGTGGACTGCCCCTGTTCTAGCAAGCTTGATTGCAACCCAGGGTGGTGTTTTGGTTAAAGTAGTACATTTCCCAGAGAATGGAGATTGGCGAGTTATAAGCAACAATCAGGAACATTTAAAATTGAACAAAAATGTAAAGTTCTTACGAGGTCCCAGGGTTTGTTCTCAGTCCTTAGAACTGTTGTTCATTGACTCCTAAAGCAAGTCAGTATGATTATTTTTTCATCATTTCATTTCACACGTGTGTGCATGGTCTATGTGTGTGTGTGTGTGTGTGTGTGTGTGTGTGTGTAGCTCAGAGGACAACTGTGTGGAGTCAGTTATTTCCTCTCACCTTTATGTGGGTTCCAGAAATCAAACTCAGTCATCATGGCTGAGCTATCCCGAGGCATCCTGGATCATCTAGATATACAGTTTTATCACAGGAGCTTGTGAGCTCACAGGAGAAGCAGATTAGAACAAGGTAGTTGGCACCATTAGAACAATTTCAGTGGCCACAGCTGGCCTTAAAAGTGGAAGGAGACCAGGAGTCAAGAACACATACCGTCTATAAAAGTTTTATTCAGCAAAGAAATGGGCATCCCTCCCACCCCATGCCTCCACTCCGGAGGCAGATAGCCCTGCTTGTACCTTGGCTGTAGCTCATTGAGACATCTCATCTCCAGGATGCCCAAGAAAGAGATGTAATGTCTTAAGCCATTAAATGCATTGTAACTTGTGTGGGCAGCAATGGGAAGCTATTGCAGAACGACTCCAAAAGATTGCTTTTTATTTTTTCTTTAAGATGTATTTGTTTTACTTTATGTGTATCTGTGTTTGGCTT
Source organism: Peromyscus maniculatus bairdii (assembly GCF_049852395.1). Classification (NCBI taxonomy): domain Eukaryota; kingdom Metazoa; phylum Chordata; class Mammalia; order Rodentia; family Cricetidae; genus Peromyscus; species Peromyscus maniculatus. The sequence continues at coordinate 111,169,125 of NC_134857.1, read as the reverse complement.
GCATGTATGCCTGCACCATATGTGTGCATGGCAGAAGAGGGTGTCAGATCTCCTGGAACTGGAGTTAGGATTGGGTGCTGGGAATTGAACCCAGGTCCTCAGCAAGACGTGCTCTTAACTGCTGAGCCATCTCTCCAGCCCCTAGACTGCTGTTTGACTCCATTCAGTCTCCTGAAGGAGCTGCAGCAGTTTATGTCATGGGGCCGAAGGCAGGCTCAGTGGAAGAGTACTCCCTTAGAACCTTCAATCTCCAGTACTACAAAAATACATAAATAAAATAAGTAAGTGATATTATCTTGGGAATTGTCCTGACTTAAATAAAATTGCATCTGGGAGGTGGTGGCACACACCTTTAATCCCAGCACTTGGGAGGCAGAGGCAGGCAGATCTCTGTGAGTTCAAGGCTAGCCTGGTCTACAGCACGAGTTCCAGGACAGGCTCCAAAGCTGCACAGAGAAACCCTGTCTCGCGGGGGAAAAAAGAAGAAGGAAAATTGCTGGACATGGTGGTATATGCCAGCACTGGGGAGGCAGGGCCAGGTGGATGTCTATGACTTTGAGGCCAGCCTAGACCACATAGGGAGTTCCAGGCCAACTTGAGCTACAGAGTAAGACCATGTCTCAAAAACAAAAACAAACAAAAAAGACAGGGATAGCATAGGACTCGGGTAATTTCTAAGACAGAGCTATAAAAGCAGTTTTGCTAAGAGGAAAGAAACTGGATAATACAGAAATATAAAAAAAAAAAATTGTGGACTTGAGAACCACAGAGATAGATCTTTCTATATTTTTGGTTCTTTTCTATGTATGCACATGCTGGGCGTGGGGTGGGGGTAGCAAGCAGAGGTCCCTGTTGGTGCCTGCACTCACTGTTCACTGTGTTTTCTGAGACAAGGGAGGCATCTCTCTCTCGCTGATCCTGAAGCTCACCAGTTTGGCTAGGTTCTCAACCCGCAAGCCCGGAGATCTTGTCTTTTCTGCTTTCTTGGCCCTGGGATCCCAAGTGCACGCTCCCGGGCCAGGCTTTCTTAATGCAAATGCTGGGGGTTGTAACTGAGCCATTTTTGTAACCTGCTACGTTTTCAGGTCTATCAAATACATTCTCATTAAATTTAGAGTCACTGTCAGTTTAGGGTATGTGTGTGTGTTCATGTGCATAAAAGATGAGGTGATTTGGGGGAAATCTTTATCATAGAGAGGGATGTTTTGGTCTGTTCTCTAAAACACCTTTGTTGAATTTTCTCAGCCTTTACTGTTTAGTTCAGAGACAGCTTGCCCTGCTTAGGGGTTTAGAGCCCGTAGGAAGTCTTGGTTAATAGTTTGCTTCTTCCTGGGACTAGCCCTAGGGTTAGGTTTCCTTTGCTATAATGAAATGCACAGTCTAATCCGTTTATAAAGAGCGAAGGTTTGCTTTGGCTTCCCATTTCAGAGGTCTCACTTTGGGAGGACCCGTTGCTTTAGGCTGGTGGTGTTGAGGCACTCTGTGGTAGAGGATGTAGAAATCAGCAACTCACTTCATGGTCAGGAATCGTGGAGGTGGGGCTGCTGTCTTTACGGCCCCGTCCAGATCCTGCTGACAGTAACTCCAGGGGCTCCTCACTGGACCTCACCCCAAGAAACTTCCACTGCTCCCCTGGAGCACCGCTGTGGAATCCAAGCCTTAACACAGGGACCTTTGGGAAGCATTCAGTACCCACCATAGCAGAATGAGGCTATCTTTAGACATAGAAGAAACTAACTTTTATAGTTTCTTGACTTGATCTAGGTAGGCATTGGATGGGTGGCTGTTCTGTCTCCTGTCATTGATAAATGAAAAGATTGATATGATACTATCACTTTTTTTTTTTTTTTTGAGACAAAGTCTCACTTACGCAGCCCTGGCACTCAGCCTGGAACTCACTACGTAGACTAGGGTAGTTTCAAATTCAGAACCATTCACCTGCCTCCTGAGTATTGAAATTAAAGGCATGCACCGCCATGCCCACCTGGGCATCTCTTATTAAGTTGACTTTTACTATTTCTTCTGGATGAACCGCTGCAATCAGTTGTGTCCAGGCTTGCAAAAACCAGACCCTAGACCAGGGTAGTGACTGCCCCCTGGGTGTAGCACAAGAACCCAGGGCTGGCCAATGGAAATAGACCGTGAGCCCGCCACAGTGGCCACGCATGCGGCTCAACTGTCCCAACAGCCACAGTATGAAAAGTAAGAGGAAACTGGTGAAATTAATTTGAACAGCCTTTTATATATAACCCAGTATGTCAAAATATAACATTATCCATTATGGTCAGTCTAAAAGTTTTTGCAGTTTTTACATTTTCCCCAACTCTTTGAAGTGTGGTGTATACTCTACACTCATACCGAGTTGCCTGAAGGTCAAGTATGCAATATTAACTTGGGTCTAACAGCTGCTGTACTGTGCAAGGCAGCTGAATTCAGCTCACCTTAGGGAGTCTGCCTGCATCTACAAATAACCTAAATACTTGTTGTCTTGTCTCTTTTATGTTGGCGAACAAACTACCTGGGACCTAAGCACTTCAAGGGAGTTTTTTTTTTAATAGCTCACGGCTTCAGAGGTCCAAGAGGATAGGAATATTTCTGTCCCTCTCCCGTCTTTGAGTCAGGACCTCACTATGTGGCCCAGGATGGCCTTGAACATAAAGTGCTTTTGGGTTAGTCTCCCAAGCACTGGGCTTTACAGATACTTGCCACCTCATGTGATAGAATATTTTATTTTTATTGAATTATATCAGCTACTCAGTGAGTCTTACAGAAAGCTGGGTTTGGTCTCTTGTTAATGTGACTGACTGGCCAAGTGTACACTGAAATGACCCCATAGGACGGAACCATATGAAATTCCTCAACTCACCTGGCAGTTGACTGTCGCTCTGGCCTTCCCCTGTTTATAGTTGTAATTGTGTCTCCGGGCCTATCGTGACAGTTGGGGAAGCACAGCCACATTAGAATATGGACCAGAGAAATCATTGCTTGATATCGAATGTTGGTCTACCCGGAAGTGCTAAGATGAGGAGGTAAGACGTGGCATAGTGGAGCTTGAGAGTGGAGGTGGGAGTAACTAAGGATTCACTCGCTGCTCTCACTTGGTTCTCAGGAGAAATTGCCTGGGATTCATAAGTGTTTGGAGTGTAGTGACTAAGAATAGCCCTCTTCAGTTCCTTCTAAAGTTGATGCCTTGTACACCATCTTTTGAGTACCTGCTCTATGTGCTGGATCTCCCCCTGTGGCTTTCCATATGCTAGGCAAGTGCTCTACCACTGAGCGAGATCCCCAGCCTTTTTAATTCCTTAGGCTCTCACTAACTCAAGATTGTCGTGTCTCAGTCCCGGGACTGCAGGTGTGCCCCTCATGCCCAGCTTTAAGCGTCTTTCTCCATCCCGGGATGCAGCAGGGAGCGGGAGTCAAGATTTCTCCTCGAATGCAGAGTCTGTGTGTGTGTTGAGAAGCCAGGTTCTCAGAGGGATCGACAGGGCGATAAGCAAGTGAAGCTGATGAGAAAAGCCACTTAGATTTGGACTGGTTCTCCGAAGGAATTAGAGAGCCGTGGAGAGGCCTGTGCCTGCAACTGGGACTGGGTTTGTCAGAAGAGGTCAGGATCTCAAGGCTCAGCAGAGGGCACCGTGCCCACCAGCCTGTGGAGTAGGGCAGGAGATGCAAGGGATAGGAGACCAGCTGTAGTATGTAAGGAGTGGGAGTTTGGGGAGAGAGAGAGACGGGGAGATGGAGAGAGAGATGGATGGATGGATGGCCAGCAGGTCTGCTAGTGGATAGGTCTTGCATTTTTGCTAAGAAGTAAGATAGTTGTTATTATTACTATTCCAAATGCCACGAGAAATCAACAGGAAGTACATAAGGGAAAAGGAATGATTGACTTATATTTGTGGCATAAGCCTCCTAGCTGCTGGCAGGGAGTGGCGTGAACTCCAATATGAAGCAACTGGAGCATTCTATGGAAAAAATGATGTGACTTGGAGTAGGGGATGGGATTGGAGACGGAAAATGACAGGTGAGTTTGTGAGGCGTGGGTGTGGTATATAAACACGAACTAGTAGGAGATTCTTCAGTGGGTGGGAGTGGTGTAATGGCTGGCATTTCTATTCGGTAATTAGCTAGTTTTAGTTGGCCATTCGTGGAGATTGATGTCAGTTGTGACTGAGACGTACTTAGGGCCGGAGTTGTCAACACAGGAGCAGCATGATGTGTAGCTTGAGTTTTTCTGCCTTGCCCACAGTCAGGACAAATCTTTGTCACCCGCCAGTCCCACAGCCGCTCAGACCCAACCAAGTAAACACAGAGACTTATATTGCTTACAAACTGTATGGCCGTGGCAGGCTTCTTGCTAACTGTGCTTATAGCTTAAATTAGTCCATTTCCATAAATCTATACCTTGCCACGTGGCTGGTGGCTTACCGGCATCTTCACATGCTGCTGGTCATGGCGGCGGCTGCAGTCAGTCCTTCTGCCTTCCTGTCCTTTTATTTCTCCTCTCTGTTAGTCCCGCCTATCCTTCCTGCCTAGCCACAGCCGATCAGGTTTTATTTATTGATCAATCAGAACAACTTGACATACAGACCATCCCCCAGCACAGCCAAGTGCAGACCATCTCAGACACCTGCACTCTGGCCCATGGTCCTAATCATCCTCTATGCGGACCTGCTGGGTAACGCCACAAAGAACCCAAGAAGGGCTCCCACAGGACATACAGAACATCCCACAGCAATGATGGTTGTAAGAATCACTTGGGGAGATTTCTGTGAACAGGGAACTCCTGACGCATAGCAATGTGAGTAGGTCAAGGTGGACGACAGAGTCACCAGGCAGGCAAGGGGCCGCCCAGGAAGGCCACATCGCAGATGCAGTTGACTGTTGAAGAGAGGGTGGCGTAATCAGCTGTGTTGTAAGTGGTAGGTGAGTTGAGTCAGATGGGAACAACCACCATCGGGTTTAGCAATGCGTGCGGTGGGTAGGGGTTATGGTAGAGCAGTTCGGGAGGCAGGATTTAAAACACAAATGCATTCACCTCCAGTATGCACAGTGGAAAACCTCTCTCTCTCTCTCTCTCGACTGCCTGGGTTATGGGTGCTCTTGTCCCAAAGCTTCTGGACCTTTCTGTCACTCTACTACCATATAGCAAATGCAGGGCCAGGCTGTACCCTCTCCCCTCGCTCTGGTGTTCTCCGTCTGGCCACCTGCCCCAAGTCGCCTCTGTCTTGCCTGGACTGAGGCTGTCTTTTGTCCAAGATGGCAGCTCTCTCGTCATCTCTTTCCAGTGTGTTTCATTCGCATCCTGCACTTGTGTGGGCATTTTCACTGGAACCTTATGAAAACCATCTGCCCATTCCAAAAGCCTCATCCCCCCACCTTCCTCTGTGTTCTGTGAGTGAGGTTATCTCTTAAGTCATTTGACACAATTCTTTTCTTTGGTATTTTCATCAGTCTTGCTATGTAGCCCAGGCTAGCTAGCCTCCACCTCCAAAATGCTGAGGTTACATTATTGGTGAAATTATTATGGCCACTCCACGTAGTTAAAAGGGAGGTTTATTTTGTGGGATAACTTACAAGTGAAGGGATAGTTTACAAGGTCTGGGAAAGGTGTGGCGCAGTCCAGCAGTGTTCTCTGGAGAACTCTGCTCGGTCTACCTCCAGCGTCCAGGGTCCAGGAACCAAGAGAACTGGCATCAGGATCCTGGGTCTTCAGCCCCGTCTTGTAGGTATGACTGTTACCAGAGCCTCAATGGGGGTTGGAACTTCCAGGTCAAAGCTGGAATGGCCACCCACTACATTACATATGTGAGCCACCATAACCAGAATTACCATTTTTGTTTGTTTTTTGAAACAGGGCCCCCCCTGTCGCCCAAGCTGGCTTTGAACCCCTGGTCCTCCTGTCTCTGCCTCCTGAATGCTGGGATTATAACCATTCACCACTCTGTACGGCTAGCCTCACCTTTTTTCAAAGGTTTATGCGTCCCAATATACTCGTAAGTACCTTGAGTCCGAGAAGGTCTGGGATTCACTGCCTGGGCAGGAGGTGACCACAGCATGTCACAAGCTTCTCTTTGGAAAGCCCCCTGTTTTTATTTTCTCTTTTGGTTGTTACTTTTCTCACCACTGATTTTTGTGTGGTATATTTGGGTTTTGTTGTTGTTGTTTGTTTGTTTTTTCCTTTCTGCCCAATTACCTTGTTTTTCTCTTCATTATCCTCCTTTGCAGCACCCCAATTATACTAGTTGCTATGGAGACAGTAAATGTACTCTAAGTGGATATTCCTTTAGGTAGAGAGATGGGGCGGGGAGGGGGGAACCTTGTTTTTCTGCAAATGTTTCCTAGTAACAGAAATAATTAACTTTACTTCAGACTAAGATATAGAAACAGCTGTGGGAGATTTGCTTGCTTTTTTATAAAAGACTGGCTTTTTTGTTGTTACTGTTTTGTTTTTCGAAACTGAATTTCTCTGTGTTAGCCCTGGCTGTCTTGGAACTCACTGTGTAGACCAGGCTAGCCTCAAACTCACAGAGATCCATCTGCCTTTGCTTCCAGAGTGCTGAGATTAAAGGTGTGCGCCAGGATGCCAGACTTGAATTTTATCTTTCAAATGATACACTGGAGAACCTCCTGCTCACTCTAGGGCATGGACTACTGTCCTCTCCCATACCCCACCCATCTCAATTTGCATGCTTTGGTTTTTATTAAAGCCTGTTCTTAGTAAACTCCAATTTTCCTCCATAAACGAAAGGACCCTTGGAACCTTGCTTTCACTGAAGTGTTACTTGTGGATGATCTAAAGGTTGAGCACATACTCGCGATGATAGCCGTGTTTGCATCCTAAGACACGTTTAATCGTTTCAACGTGGGGTTTCAAAGGAAGATATTCCCTTTAAAAGTCATTTGTCGTTGCCCCCCCCACCCCACCCCAAATTTTTAATTTAAGAGTATCCGCAAAGAGAGCCCAGCCCAGTCCTTTATTGCATCCAGGATTTAGCACACAGAGCCGTGGGGTGTGCCTTCCCCATTCATATAAGCTCTTCAGTGTTGCCCATCATCGCTCAGCCCTGGATTTGGAAGCAGAAGTGGAAAAGTGTGGTGTCGGTTTCGAGTTGCCATAGACACACTTGTCAACAGGAGCTGTTAGCCCAGGGTGTCATGGCAACAGGAGATTGGACGTGGAGCCCTGAGGCCAGTCCTCAGGTTAGCCTCCCTCTGTGGTTGCCTCGTGCCTGAGGAGGCTCCATGGTCTCCCGTCCTGAGGGCTAGGATTGCAGAGTAAATTCACTGTGCCCCAATGCTGCTTTTTAAAGGGCATTCAGGATAGCCGACTACGTTCCGTGTGTAATTTGTTGCTGTGAATGTGGTTCCTGGAAGCCACAAGAAAGGTCTTTCAAGATGAACTGTTTGTATTTGAAATTATAGTGTAGGGCTTGCGAGGAATTTTGAAAACTGCTGGGAAATAGCTTCGGGTACATGGCTGTCATTTCTGTAGATAGTTTCTGTGTGATAGTAGAGTATAAAATGTGGACTATTGTTGGGCGCCGGCACGCCTTTAATCCCAGCACTCGGGAGGCAGAGGCAGGCGGATCTCCGTGAGTTCAAGGCCAGCCTGGTCTACAGAGCGAGATCCAGGACAGGCACCAAAACTACACAGAGAAACCCTGTCTCGAAAAAACAACAACAACAACAAAAAAGAAAAAATGTGGACTATCTATTGAGAAGGAATATAGATTGCCAATTTTTTAAGAATTGATTAAAATACTCAATAATTTGTATCATTGTAGAAATGGGGACATGTAACCATAAAGAAGTGCCTACTCTTATGAAGACATGATTCTTCAATACCGAAAAGAGGGGGGAAAATGCAGTCTGTCATTTGAAATAGCACATGTTTAAATGGAATTTAGCTGTCTCAGACGCAGATTAAGTACTCATACTTACTTTGGCTGCTGATTTGTATAGCCACTGCTCTGGTTTGTTACCTGAGTTTTTGTTATGGTCAGAGCTTAAGCCCTTGTGCCCTGACTTACTGGGCTCTGCCACACATTCTCCCTCAGTATGCCCATCAGACAGACAAGTAATGGTGAAGAGCCGAGGAAGGGGTATTCTGTGTTGCCACCTTGCGGAGAAGACCAAATTAAGAGGTTCAGTGGCTATCCCGCCTCCCCCGGACTCCTTGCTCTGGGCCTTGACTTGAAGCTGAGGTTGAAATAGAAGACAGGGAGTGTCCATAACTAAGCTGTCCAGCTGCAGCCCAGCCCTGGTCACCCTTGTCCCAGAGTCAGTCTCTCCTGCAAGGTCCTCAGGCCACTGGTCAGAACTCTGTCCAGGAGGCAGGTTCCTGCTCTGGCTGGCACCAGCCTTCAGCCTTTTCTTCCTCTCAGCATGAGATTCCCGAGGAAATTCCAGCTTCTCGGAGACCATTGTGTCGATAGTCTGACAGCCCATGGGAGGGGCACAGTGTCTCTTGAACGGGTCATCACAATCTGATTTCTGATGGAGGCGGGTATCTGTAAGGATCACTGGCAGGTCATCAGGCTTGGTGGCAAGCACCTTTACCCGATGAGCCATATCGCCAGCCTTACAAGAACGTTCTTACTAGAGGCTGGGGGAATGTAGCCCAGCAACAGAGTACTCGCCTCACATGCACAAGGCGCTGGGTTCAGTACCTGGCACGCCCCACACAGACACATACCCACACACACCCAAGCAACCAGACAGAAAACTAAAATAAGCAAACAGCAACAATGTTCTTTCCAGATAGCCTGAGGTGCTGTTTTGGAAGCAAAGCGAGTCTTCTGAGGGTTGGTTTCATCCAGTTAATGTTTCAGGGCCCCCTTACAGGTCCATTGCTAAGCCCCCACCCCCAGCCCCACCCCTGTACACTTACATTGTTTACTGACTGAAGCTGCTCACTTCAGCAGGACTGAGGCAGACAGACCCTGCCACTGGGACCCGAAGCATCCCCTGCATGAGGTGTGTGTTGAATATGAAAACCTGCAGAAGGCAACATTGATGATACAGATACAGATCTAAAGTTGTCAAGCTATAACTTGGCCTTGACCACGGTGGTGATCTTATTAATGTTGGACTATATTTAGAAAGTGTGGTTAGAAGCCGTGAGTGCTTTGGATTATAAGGGCAACTCGCATCTGATAGTGTTTGAGTAAATTGCCATTGTTCTTCAAGAATGTAACTGGGGGCTGTTTTCCTTACTATTAAAGTATTGCTTTTCAGCTTAAGTCAGTGTTTATAATGTTCTGGTTTTATAAAAAATTACAGTCATAAGTATTTGCTGAGTTTACGGTCAATTCTGAATACATTAAGCACATTTATGGACTTTAATTTTAGGAGTAGTGTGGTTCCTTCTCTAGGTGTTGTGATCAACTACCTGTCAAATAGAACTTAAGGAAGGAAGGAAGGGAGGAAGAAAAGAAGCAAGAAAGGAAGGAAGCAAGGTTGGTTTTATTCAGGCTCATGGTTTTTTTTTTTTTTTTTTTTTTTTTTTTTTTTTGGTTTTTTCGAGACAGGGTTTCCCTGTGTAGCTTTGCGCCTTTCCTGGAGCTCACTTGGTAGCCCAGGCTGGCCTCGAACTCACAGAGATCCGCCTGGCTCTGCCTCCCGAGTGCTGGGATTAAAGGCGTGCGCCACCACGCCCGGCTCAGGCTCATGGTTTTAATGGTAGCTGGTTATTGTAGCTACAGTCAGGAGACATCTAGAGCTGAACTCTAATGCCAAGGAGTTCTCTGGGTTTGTCCACCATGGCAAGTGTATTTAGCTTTGTAAGAATTTGTCCAAAATGTCACCTAATGAGGATATATGGTTTTGTATTTTCAGCATCAATGTGTGAGAGAGCCAGGAACTTCTCATCCTCCCCAGAGTTTGGTGACGTTGGTTTTAGATGTTGGCTGGTCTGTTTTGTTGTCTTAAATGGCAGCCCCCAATGACATACAGTATTGAACATCGTTTACACTGCTTGGGTGCTATCTGGGTGTGTTCTCTGATGAAATACCTGTTCCGATGTTGTTCGGTGATTGGTTTTGGTTCTTCAGACATAGCCTTGCTCCATAGCCCAGGCTAAGCTCACACTCGCATGCATCCTTGAGTTTCAGCTTCCTGTGTGCTTAGATAACAGATTTGTACCACCACACCCAGCGGTGTTCAGATCTCCTGCACTTTTTAACTGGGCTCTTTGTTTTCTTAAGTTGTAAGAATTCTGTGCGTATTGCTAATTTTTTTTTATTAGATTTGTTTATTTTATATGTGAATGTTTTGGCTGCATGTATGTATATGTCCCTTGTGTGTGCTTGGTGCCAGTGGAGGTCAGAAGAAGGCATTGGGTCCCCCAAAGCCAGAGTTACCAATGGTTGTAAACCACCATGTGGGTGCTGGGAATGGAATCTGGATCCTCGGCAATGGCAGCAAGTGCTCTTAATCATTGAGCTGTCTTTCCTGTAGCTAGAGTTTTCCTGCCTGGCCCACAGTCAGGACAAATCTTTGTCACCCACCAGTCCCACAGCTGCTCGGACCCAACAAAGTAAACACAGAGACTTATATTGCTTACAAACTGTATGGCCGTGGCAGGCTTCTTGCTTACTGTTCTTATAGTTTAAATTAATCCATTTCCATAAATCTATACCTTGCCACGTGGCTCGTGGCTTACCGGCATCTTCACGTGCTGCTTGTCATGGCGGTGGCTGGCAGTGACTCCTTCTGCCTTCCTGTTCTTTCTTTTCTCCTCTCTGTTAGTCCCGCCTATACTTCCTGCCTAGGCCCTGGCCAATCAGTGTTTTATTTATTGACCAATCAGAGTAATTTGACATACAGACCATCCCACAGCACTTTCCAGTGTCTGTACTGGGGGTTTAAGTCCCTCTGCTAGTTACGTCTTTTGAAAGGAAGAATTTCCCCTCGCTTGTGAATTGTCCTAATTCTCTTAACTATCTTTTTGCAGACAGAAGTTAATTAAATCCAGCTTACCCACCATTTTCTTTAATTGTTTATGCTTTTGAAGTTGTATCTAAAATCTAAAATGTATCCATCCCATCGCCAGACACACGGTCACATAAATATTCTCCCGTTATCTTCTCCGTCAGCACCTATATGCTTCTGCAGTGTGATGCTCAGCGGCTGAAGCAGTTGGTTGGAGACTCTGCAGGATAAGAAATAAGGCTTTCACGATAGACTCATCCTCAGAGGGAGTGCTTCATTTCTGCAGATTTCCTTGAGTTCCTTCAACAGATGTTTCTAGACTGCAGGGCTGTGTGTTCATGGGCACAGTGTGCTCCCGTCACTCTCCGATGTGCCCATAACTTTTCAGTGATGAGGGTTCCATTGTCCTGCGCCATCCATTACAGCAGCCATAGTGACCATTGGGCACTTGAGATAAGGCCAGTGGGACCAAAGACATGAAGTAAGTTTCAGTTAATTCAGCAGCCTCGTGTAGCTTATGGCTGTCACAGTAAGCAGCATGGCAGCAGAAAGTTAGCACAGGTTAGAAAGGCTCCTAGTCCCCTCGGCTCCCCTGTCTCCTTCAGCGTCCTTGGTGAACCTCTAGGAGGTCAGGCAGAATCCTGGGTACTGGGTAAACAAGGTTGGACGTGCAGCAAGGTTAGGTTCTCTGAGACCTTCAGAATCCAAGTGGCTTTCTGAAGGTGACAGAGAACAGCGTCAGAGTCTAGGTCTTCTGATGGTAATAAAATATTCTCTGCCCCTACTGTTTCCCTTAGGAAACCCCTTTGGTGTTACCCCAACCCTCAGCATTCACCATTAGAAGGTGGCTCACCAATTAGTATGTTATTCCATGTCGCCAAAGTGTGATGACAGAAAATAAAGACTGGGAGGCCAGAGGTAGGGGGTTTGCATGTGTGAGCTTCTTGTGCAGTCCTTAGCACCACAGGAAGAGAGATGGCGAGGGTGGGTGTGAACAGATGGTCTACCTTTGCTGGAAAGAGCCCACATGCGCACATTTCTTTGCTCATTTGGAACTGTGATCGTTTACTGTCTGCAAACTTTAAACAAAGATGAATACAGATCTTCTTTACTTTGTCCTATGACAAGTGTTAGACACTTTAGAGAGGTGAGATGAAGCCGCGGGGCATTTTCCATGGGCAAAATCTCATGCCTGTCCCAATGGAGTCTTTATTATCAGATAAAGATTGTTGGAAAATAGTATTCTTGAGGATTGTTGGAAAATGATATTTTTGACATCACACAAAGAAACACCAGAACACAGCAAAAGTAACCCAGCAAGGCAATTTCTTTTTGTAGAAAGGGTACATACACCACAGCCCTGTTTGGGCTAGCAAGCACATGGGAGTTGGCAGAGGGAATTCACTTCATTTTTATTCTAATGTAGGTGGAGGCTGTGTCTCTGATGCTGAGGGCTCATTCATAATTATGCAAAGGAGGTGAAGAAAGGGGGAAGGGCCAGGCTGCTCTGGGTCATCAAGTTCCTGGGAATAAAGCAGAAGGCCTTTATGCAAATGAAAGTTTAACCAGGTGGGTAGGGGTGAAAGACACACACACACACACACACACACACACACACACACACACACACACGTCCCAAGGTGGGGAAGATGTGTGGAGTATCGATCTTTGGTGGATTCGCCACATTTGATGAGCTGTTTCTCACAAGATAGCATCCAAGATGACTGAAGTCCGTTCACTGATCATGACGTCACTTAATGGGTCTGGCAGGAATGACGTCAAGAGACCACGTGGTCTCAAACTGACAACCAGACTACTGAAACAATGGACCCAAAGAATGGGATTTCTCCAGGAAGCTCAGTGCTGGGAGAAGGAAAAGGCCCAGCCAGAGGGGAGCGCTATCCCCCCGAAAGTCATTTCCCCCAGCTCTAACAACTTCTCAGACCACATTATAGAATGAGCCTGAAGTTCAAACAATGAGAGGTGGTGGGTGGGTGGGAGCACACCTTGACTGAGACATCTTAGATTTGCAAGTCCTCTATCTAAACGTCAACCTCACTTCAGGAGCCTAAAGACAAAATTGGGGGGAGGGTGGGTTCCACTGGTTCTCTTTGTCCCTCCTCCCAATGTGGCCTTACTGAGGAAATCTCCTTTTTCTGCTTTCTACTGTTTTGTAGATGATGATTTTTTTTAAAAAACTAATCGATTATCTGTGTGCATGTGTGTGTGTCTGCATGAGTTTATGTGCACCATGTGCGTGCAGGATCCCCCAGAGGGTGGTGTAGCTCTCCTGGCACTGGAGTTGCGGGCAGTTGTGAGCTGCCCGATGGAGATGCTGGGAACAGCCCAGGTACTCTACCAGAGCAGTAAGCTTTACCAGCTGAGCCGTCGCTCCAGCCCCTCTCTGCTTTCCTGATTATTTTAATTGGCTTACTGAGGGCAGATTACAAGTTGTAACCCCCAGTTAAATAACGGTCTCAACCTTACCTCCTTTCACCGGCCCTTCTCAGACCTAAGGGGTAGGGTAGGGCCTGGCTGTGTATGAATGACTTGGGGGCTCAGGGCAAAAGCAGTGGTCTGATTTATGCCATCTTTGTGACAGCCCAGTTATGTCCAGTCACCATTGGGACAGCCCGTTGGAACTTGAGGGGTACCTCAGCTCCACCAGCAGGTCTTCTTCACATCCTGATGAGCCTGCCCACCCCTAAGCGGTCATAGCGCCAGGCTGCTGAGTGCATTACACTGTCTTCCTTTTTTTTATCTTACTCAAGATTCCGTTGCAAGAACTTCAGCTACCCCTAACTCAACTTCTGTTTTTCTTCTTCCCTTTTCCCCCAGTTATTCCTGGTATTCAAATTCTTATTTCCTGGTGGACAGCAAATAACTCTAAGGTCCGGAGAGCTCAATTTCTTGACTTGCATTTTGTTCTCTGACACACATCCTTCCTCCAGAACTTAGGACGTGGAAGAGTTTTCTGTGTGAAGTAAGTTGATGTAAATCTGCCATGATGCAGTTTGTTCTGGGACGCCTCTGAAGGCATGTTGGAGCCTTGGAGGGCATAGATGTCTGAGATGGATGTTGCTAAAGCTCTGTTAATGCTGTCATTTACAAGACAGGCTACAAGAACAAAGACCAAACTAAAGCACTCTCTCCAGAAGCAGCAAACTGCTGTAAAGTACCCAGAAGGCCAGAGCAGGGAACACCTCGGAAACCTCGCAAGCATAAACAACAGAACAGGGCTGGGACTGGGACGGGGGGGGGGGGGGGGGGGGGGGGGGGGGGGGGGGGGTGAGTAGCTACAGGAAATGGATTGCTCACCGAGTCACTGCTGCAGGTACAGCTGGGGAGCAGGACTCCAGCTCTTATCTTCTTGAAGGACTGGATTCCGTCAAGAGGCAGTTTGACGGAAGTTTGTGTAGCGAAGGAGAGGTTAAGAGGAGAAGCAGAGCACTCCAAAGAGAGCGAGCCATGGACTACCCAAGATAGCAACCCAGTGGGTTCTTCCTGAGGACTCGAAGGTTTTATGAATGTGCCTGAGGTGAGTGTTAGAGCATCCAGGCCCTTAAGGCCCTAAGCACACAGCTCCTGGGAAGTCCTCCCAACTCCTACTGTCACCGGTCAAGGCCACTTGAATTATAGCCACACATTAGTCTCTCCTCTTATCTGCTCAGCTCGGCTATCGTACCCAGCTGCTAGCCCTTCTGTTTACCTTCCTCTGTTTTACCATTTAATACCCTCCCTGTTTTAACATTTGTTTTTACTGTAATTTGATTGCCAGGGAGAGAGACCTCCATAATGAATGGGAATCTAGAGCCCTCTTTCTTGGTGAGGACAGTGTTAACCCTGCTGAGATGCTTCGCAGCTGTTCACCACACTTATTTACCTACTGGGGTACATACACTACAGGATCCCGTGACCCTCCATTCCAGATTCGCTGGCATCACTCTGTCCCCCACCAAAGGTCTCCTCTACCTGAGCAGAGGGGGCCTTCACATAGCTCCACCTACAGGCTAAATCAGCTCCACCCACAGACTAAATTTGTTTCTCTCTTCATATTTAGTAATTCTTTCTTGATTCATTTTTATTCTGAGCTTCATTTCTCTTTTCTGTTTTGATTTTTAAAGGCAGGATTATATAGCCCAGGCTAGCCTTGAGTTTACTGTGTAGCAGAGGTTGGCCTTTTAACCTTGAACTCCTGGTCCTTCCGCCTCTACCTTCCGAGTGCTAAGATGGCGGGCGTGCGCCGCTGTGCCCAGTTTCACCTCTGTTTTCAAAGATGGGATTTATTTTTATTCAAGTAAGAGTAGTAATCGTAGTAAATATGTGAGTTGTACTTTAAATCTATCCAACTATATAATTAAGCTATATTTAATCAGAGATGTAGGCCATCTTGCTACTTGGTGGCATGACCACAAGTGGCATCTTGCTTTAAAGAAAGCTTTTAATAAACTATGACTGAATAATTTTATTTCTTCACCAACACCCATCCCCTAATATATGATGAACACAAGGAAAAATGAGGCTTACTGTTTCTGTCCTCCGTGTATGATGATAATTAGGTAGGCTTATCATAGTACACTTCTTGTTATAGAAGCTGCTTTTTGGAAATCTGTCTGGGAAAATTTTGGCCAATCTTCTTTTTTTTTTTTTTTTTTTTTTTTGGTTTTCAAGCTCTGCCTCCCATGTGCTGGGATTAAAGGCATGCACTACCACTGCCCGTATTTCTTATTCTTTTCTTTTTCTTACTTTTCTTCTTTTGTGGATGTGTTGAGTATTGTTTTATTTTTTCTTAATCATTTATTTTTATTTTATGCGTATCAGTGTTTAGCCTGCATGTATGTCTGTGTAAAGGTGTCAGATCTTGGAGTTAGAGACAGTGGTGAGCTGCCGTGTGGTTAAAGGGCACTTGTTGCTCTTGCAGAGGACCCAGGTTCAATTTCCATCATGGCTCATAACCATCCAGTTCGTAATAACTCCAGTTCCAGGGACTCTGAAGTCCTCTTCTGATCAGCACAGGCACCAGGCACGCATGTGGTGCGCATACGTACATGCAGGCAGAACACTCAAGTCCACACAATAAAATAAAATAACTAAATCTAAAACAAGGAAAGGGAGCAGGGTGAGGGAAACACCTACCACGGTTCTGTGGCCATGAACCTCTTACACCTCGCAATGATACATGGTAGAGGAGTATTTAATTATTCCATTCTGTTTACCACATAGCAGTGTCTTAACTATTCCACACTGAAGTTTTGGGATTTTCATTGTTATTAACAGTGTCCTGGTTAATATGTTCAGGTACATTTTGTTCATATTTGTAAAATCTGAGACTTGTTTTATTTTCCAGCTGTATAGCAGTATGATAATTTTGGTTTTTTTAAGGCTACTTAATAAGTGAAAAAATAGTAATTTTTAAAATTTGCATTTCTTGGCTCACTAGTCAAGTTAAATACTTTTTTCAGTTCCAGTGTTGAAATATGAAGGTTTTTTTTTTCCTGTCTTTTATGAACATTTACAGGCATTTGTTAAAATTAAAAGTGGTTTAATTTTCACTGGTATACTGTGGGACATTTTTGCGGCTTCTATTTTTTTCCCCCTCCATTTTAGAAGTTTGGATGTAGCAACAGTGAGACAGCTCTGTGTCGTGGAGGAGAGAGCCCGATTGAGCCAGGGAAGAGGCACAGACACGGGAACGCTGGGGTTGTAAGGCCTGGGCTTGCAGTCCCTCTGAAAACTCTCCCTGGGCTTTAAAAATGAAGAGATGAGTGGCCTCCTGTTCCTGGGATGGTCCAGATGCAGTCGGAAGGAGGGAGTACAGGGTGGCCTTCCAAGATACGTTAAATTCCAGAGTCTGTAACCAGGAAACACTGAGTTCTTTATTCAGTTTTGCTCCATCACACCTGTCTGTGTTAGTGACTCATCCTTCCTCTTCTTCCTTTTTTCTTATCTTTTCTTAATGAAACAAAGAGAGAGAGAGAGAGAGAGAGAGAGAGAGAGAGAGAGAATGAGAAAGAAAGAAAGAAAGAAAGAAAGAAAGAAAGAAAGAAAGAAAGAAAGAAAGAAAGAAAGAAAGAAAGAAAGAAAGAAAGAAAGAAAGAAAGAAAGAAAGAAAGAAAGAAAGAAAGAAAGAAAGAAAGAAAGAAAGAAAGAAAGAAAGAAAGAAAGAAAGAAAGAAAGAAAGAAAGAAATCAAGGTCTTATTATGGAGCCCTGCCTACAATTCACTATGTAGACCAAGCTGGCCTTGCACTCAGGAGGCAGAGGCAGGCGGATCTCTGTGTTGAAGGCTAGCCTGGTCTACAGAGTGAGTTTCAGGACAAAAAAGGTGTGCGCCACCGTGCCCAGCTCTGCCCTTCTTTCACGTCTACCTGTAGGCACATCCCTATACTCTGCCCTGAAGGTTCTCAGTGTCACACTTACCCTGTCACACTTCTGAACAGTAAAAGGCTGTCACCTCTCCTTTTCTACTCTTTTTTTCCTTTTGGTTTTTCGAGACAGGGTTTCCCTGTGTAGTTTTGGTACATGTCCTGGATCTTGCTCTGTAGACCAGGCTGGCCTCGAACTCACAGAGATCCACCTGGCTCTGCCTCCCGAGAGCTGGGATTAAAGAAGGCGTGCGCCACCACTGCCTGGCTTCCTTTTCTACTCTTAACCTCAATGATCTCTTTTGCAAGGAACTGACACTTTTTCTTCATTTTACTGAGACAGAGTCTCCCTTTGTGGCCAACTCTTGTGAGTGACACCCTTGCTCGTGTCTCAAGTGCTGGGGTTACAGGCATATGCCACCAAGCCCATTTTTAAACATGTGACTCCTAGCATGAGTTAGTGAACAAATACTTAGATATAACCATCAACTCTGCCAGGCCTTGCATCTAAAAGGCAGTTAAAAGCCTAACAGTGGCTCTTCCCTCATGGCGCTTACAGCCTCACGGAAAGGAAATAAATCAGTCTTGTCTACCAGTTGACTAGATAATTGCTAGTCGAGAACTACACTGATGGAGAAGAAAATGCAGGGTAGGGTGGAACAAACGCAAGGGCTCCCAGAAGGCCGCTTTAAGGAAGGCAGTTTGTCCGGGGATGTGCAGGGTTAATTTAGAACGGCGTCCCCATTGCCGACTGCCGCACATTGTACTTGCGAACTGCAAGTACAATACTGTGGCCTGCTTTCTATAGCAGTATACAACATGGGCTCACATGAAGTAAGCGTCCATTGACACCCCAGCAGTGTTTACCATCAACACTTTCAGAATAACTAGGAGAGGGTTGGGATGTTTCTGAACACACACACACACACACACACACACACACACACACACACACACACACAGAGAGAGAGAGAGAGAGAGAGAGAGAGAGAGAGAAAGAGAGAGAGAGAAAGGGAGAAGGGGACAGGGATTCTGACTAGCCTGGTTTGATCATTGCACACTATCCATATGTATTGAAATACCACACCGTGTTAAAAAAAAATATGTTCAGTCATTATGTTGTAGTTAAATAGAGAAATTAACATCATTTTACCTTAAGAAAAAAAAAATCTTAAATAGCCTCCAGAGCTTATTCACCTAAACTGGGGAAGGCTGACAGACTGGGAGGTGGGCTTACTCCCAACTCTGTGAAGTAGTCATGGGGTTTTGTTATGTCCAGATCTTGGGGACCCCCAAAAGACCACCACAGAGACTGAATCCCATATGTGAAAGCAAAGAGCCTTTATTTTCAAGCTCCGAGCTTGGTCTCTCTGTCTGTCTGATGCAGCAGTGAGAGCAGAGAGCCCTGAGCTCAGGTGGGATAGAGTTTTTATCATAGCAGAGGTTGGGGTGAGGGAATTTCCAGGGTTCAGGACCTTGACTGGCTGACAATTGTCTAGGGGTATCTGTAAAATAGAAATAGGTGTGTGCTAGACTCAGGGCCATCTAGCCATCTTATCCAACCTTATCTAATGGTTGGAATGTTTGGGATGTCAGATGCTTCCCCTTAAATGTAGGGCCTTACCTGGCTGGGGTCAGCTTATAGCTTTTCCTGGGTCTGGGTGTTGCCTGCCAGTAAGAAGCTGTCTGGGCCTCTAAGCCTGTCATGGCAGCTATATGGTCAAGCTGTTTTGGGCCCCCCACAGTTTCGACATGTCATGGTGTCCATACACATACAGTTTGGGGGTGTCTGAGGGAAGACATTCCCTGTCTTAGTTAGGGTTCTGTTGCTGAAAGGATTTATTTCAGTTTATAACTCTTAGGTCACTCTCCATTGCTGAGGGAAGTCAGGGCAGGAACTTGGAGACAGGAGCTGATGCAGAGGCCATGGAGGAGTGTTGCAGACAGGCTTGCTCCCCATGGCTTGCTTAGCCTGCTGTCTTATAGAACCCAGGACCACCACCCCACAGGTGGCACTGCCCACATCAATCATCACTTTTAAAATACGCACCACAGACCTGCCCACAGGCCAGTCTGGTGGGCACATTTCCTCAGATCAAAATGACTACTCTAGCTTGTATCAAATTGATATAAAATTAGCCAGCGCAAATCCCTTTTTAAAAGCTGAGGTTTTTTTTTTTCTCTAATGATTACTGGAAGAAATTAACAGAAAACGCACCTATCATCTGGTTTACAGTAAAGTATGTTTTAACCACAAGAGCTTAGAGCCCAAGTGACCATGACCGTGACAAGTAGGAATACGCTTCTGAGTCCTTCCGTCCCGAGATGCTTCTTTTCCAGAGGGTGCCTCTCCAATCCATTAGATCCGGATCTAGAGCACTCCACTGCATCGAGACACGGAGTGTTTTCCCATGGCTGTATTTCCACCATCTCCCCATCTTTGGGGACTTGTCCCTCTAATGTAGTACCATCTGCTTCTGCTCTGGCTGTGCAGGAACAAAGCTGTGGGAATGGAGGTGAGGATGGGCTGGATTCCCTGTGTAGTGCTGAGTATGACTGCCCTTGGCTTCTCCTTCATCAAAATGAAAACTACGATGGTGTCTTAACATGGCCACGTGGTCTTCACTGTTACTCGCACCTCTCGCGTTGAGATCTGCAGGAACGTGTTAAACCCAAGTGTAGACAGGGCTCCTCTGAACTGTATAGAGATAGTCACACAGCTCAACTGGATCTCTCTCGATATCTGTGTTTGAAAAACTGTTTTGGTTTTTGCCAATAGAAACAGAAGAGCCGAGAGTCCAAATTGTAGCCATTTTGTAAGACTTTAGGAGTAAACTGCCTTGGGACTCTTTATATTTGATTTTATTCATTTGCCGGATGCATATGATCCTTAGAACATGCTCAATGCTATCCCCTTAATACGAGATTCTCCCCTTAAAAGAAATCACTGAAGGGCCTTGTCAAGTGTTGATGGAGGAGGACACTAAATCCAGGGAGGCCCATGGCCATAGCTTTGCCTTCTCAGACTCGGATCCCCCTGCACTGCCTATGTGAGCCACACTCCTGTTCTCTGTCCGACCAGCTCAGTTTCTACATTCCTACTTGGTAAAAGTTCTTTACTGATTTGAGTTCCAGAACCTACCTTAGTCCTGTGTGAAGTTGACTGTGGCACATTGTCTTCAAAAGAAAACAAGTCTCCAAGTTCTGTGACACTGTGTCTTTTCTCACTGTGACAGTGTACATTGGGATGGACATGATTTTGGTCCGGATCCACACACCCAGTTTGACTAGACAGTGTCGTGCTTAGCTGTGTTGTTGAACAGAATCTGATAATAATCTGTTGAACTAGCTGATAATGTTACTCCTAGCAAATACTGTATTATACACACTTTTAATTACGGACTGACTGTTTTGTCCACAGCACAAGAGCAATCATTCACTTTTGTTTGACTTACCTTTGCTGCCTAAGAAATAAAATGCACTGTGTATCGTATCTGCACCCTAGAAATCTCTGTGAAGTGTGAGGAACCTCTGAAGGGTTGAAAGTGGAAGCCTGAATTTTTAGAAAGATCAGTGTGGACTTGGGAGTCAAGAAGGCCCAGTGTAACTGTGGTGAATGGCCTGGTATAACTGTGGTGAGGGCCTGGTGTGGCTCTGCCGAGGGCCTGGTGTAACTGTGGTGATGGCCTGGTGTAACTGTGGTGAGGGCCTGGTGTGGCTCTGCTGAGGGCCTGGTATAACTGTGGTGAGGGCCTGGTGTGGCTCTGCCGAGGGCCTGGTGTGGCTCTGCCGAGGGCCTGGTGTGGCTCTGCCGAGGGCCTGGTGTGGCTCTGCCGAGGGCCTGGTGTGGCTCTGCCGAGGGCCTGGTGTGGCTCTGCCGAGGGCCTGGTGTGGCTCTGCCGAGGGCCTGGTGTGGCTCTGTGGTGAGGGCCTGGTGTAAATATGTAGGTACCCGAACTCTGTAAGGTCTTACTTTACCCTCAAGTGAATCTTCAGCTCTTTCAGGTAAGTGGCCAATCCCTGACTCATTGATGTTTCAAATGACAGAAAGGGACAGAGCAGCCGGCACCGGAACTTGTTTGTGTTACTACTCCAATGGAGCACCCAGTTGTCTGCTCCAGCTGAGCCTTAGGAACAGCTTGTGGCTAAGACCCTCTGGTCTCAGCCAGTTCTGCACAAAGGCCCTGCAACGCCTTGAAGCTCAGCTCCCTGCCTGGATGTCTTTGAAATGAGGGGTAATTCTGTTCTTGAAAGTAAAAATCGGTACAGACATCTTTTTGTTTGCTGTCTGGAGCTTTGGGCACAGATCCCCTGCCTCTGCCTCTGCCTCTGCCTCTGCCTCTGCCTCTGCCTCTGCCTCTGCCTCTGCCTCTGCCTCTGCCTCTGCCTCTGCCTCTGCCTCTGCCTCTGCCTCTGCCTCTGCCTCTGCCTCTGCCTCTGCCTCTGCCTCTGCCTCTGCCTCTGCCTCTGCCTCCTCAGGGCTGGGATGAAAGGCATGTACCACCTGTGTGGTTTTTATTGCTACAAATATGTAGTATTGACCTGGGAGGGGGATGGAATTCAGCCCTCACTGGGCCGTGTAATCAGAAGGTAAGGTAACACTATCTTCTTGGGGCTAGAGCGATGTCTCAGTGGTTAAGAGCACTCACTGGCTGCTCTTCCAGAGGACCTGGGTTTGATTCCCAGCACCTACCTTGTGGCTCACAACCTTCTATAACTCTAGTTCCAGACTTGATGTCCTCTTCTGGCCTTCACACAGTGCACAGACAGACATGCAGACAAAACGCCCACACTTTAAAAAACAAATTAGCAACAAGAAAAGTCATTAAAGGTTTTTTTTTTTTTCTCATTAGTTAAGGTTCCCTGTCCTACACAACATTCTGTAGGCTGGTTTGTCTTCTGTAAAACTCAGAATCATTCTAGGAATGTTGCTAGGGTTAGAATACCCATACTGCACTGAGATTAGGAATGTAAGTATTTCTGAATACGACAGTGCTACTTTTCTATCTGAATGCTAGCGTCTGTCTGTCCCATGGAAGCTGGATAAAGAAAAGAATCCATCTATTCTAGAGACCCTTCCTGAGCAGCGTCCGTTTGCCAGGCGGTGAATAAGGCAGGGAACAAAACAAAAAGCTCCTGTGTTGCCTCCATCCCCAGCTGGGAGCAGGGAGGCACAGAGTTGGTGCTGCAGCCTCAGGTATCCGGGGAACAGTCCCTTCAACATGGCAGGTGAACCAGATGGAGAAGGAAGGGGTTGTTGGCATCTGCTTTGGAAAATAATGCATTCCTGTGCTCTCAACACTGCAGGGTTTCAGAAGTTCATTAAAACAACAAGCAGAAAGACGGGGCTGCACTGAAACAATGTGGGCTGACAAAAGAAAGGTTACCTTTCAAGTATACTATTTTCATTCCTTTTTGGGGGTGGGATTCACAGAATTTGCCTCAAGTTTGCCTCTGCCTCGGCCTCTGTTGTCAGTGTCGTCAACATCCTTTCTAGAATGCCTGAACAAGCAAATGAATTTAAATTTACCTCCTTCATAACATAAAAAATGTGTGGTAGATAGAGCATACTATACTGTAACTTTCTCCTAACTATATGTGGAGTGAGTTTGACAGTTTTTTGTTGTTGTTTTGGGGTTTTTTTTGTTTGTTTGTTTTTGTTTTTTTTTGAGACAGGGTTTCTGTGTAGCTTTGGAGCCTGTCCTGAAACTCACTCTGTAGCCCAGGCTGGCCTTGAACTCACAGAGATTCCCTTGCCTCTGCCTTCTGAGTACTGGGATTAAAGGCATGCGCCACCACTGCCCGGCTTTTTTAACGGGTTTAACCTGCCCCTGGGGTGTGTGTATATGTGTGTTTTACCTTATCTCTACTAGGGATTTGTGAGAGTATCTGGTAGTACAATCAATTAGTGATTTCTCAAACTTACTTCAGTTTAGGAGTACTGTTTATTCAGTTTCCAGTGGCGTTTTAAAAAGAAAATGCTTGGATAAGGAAGCAAGACTAGAACTATGCTTTTAAAACCATACATGCTGCCAGAGGGTAATTTTTAAAAAGAGAAGTGTAATATATACAGACTGAGTAGATTATATATTTAGTTGTGTGTGTGTGTGTGTGTGCACACATGAGTGCCATATGGGTGTGGGTACCTTTGGTGTCAGATCCCTTTGAGTGGAGGTATAGGGAGTTGCCATATATCCATCATGGATGCTGGGAACCCAACTTGGCTCCTCTCCAGCCCATTGAGGGGGTTTGGTTTTTTTGTTTTTTTTTTTTCTTTGTGTTTTAGATTTTTAAATTTTATTATATATGAATGAGTGTTAGGAGTGTTTTGCCTCTTTGTATGTGTACCATATGTGTGCCTGGTACCCATGGAGGTCAGAAAAGGCCATTGGCGTCCCTGGAACTGTAGTTACAGATGGTTATGAGCAGCTACATGGGTGCTGGGAGCCAAGCCTTGGTCTTCTACAGGAATAGCAAGTGCTTTTAACAGCCGAGCCATCTCTCCCTCCCCTCCCCACCCTCGCCCCCGTTGTGGTTTTTTTGATGAAGGCTCTCACTGTTTATCCCATGCTGATGTTAAACTCACTGTGTTACACAGACGGACGTGGACCCTTCTCTCCTTTGCCTCTTGAGCACTGGGATTGTTGCACCATAGCCCCCGGCCCTTTAAAGGGCTATATTTCTTCGTTGTTTGGGGTTTTGTTTTTATTGCTCTTGTTGTTGCAGCTAACTGAAATTAATCAGTGTATAAACCTGAGTTAACACAAAGGGCCTTTTCTGTTACATTTACCATCCAAACAACCACAGCCGTGAGCAGCGTAGAACTTGGACTTGGGGGAGGTTTCCACCACACGCTGACAAGTGTGGTTCTCTGGGTCTACACTGTCTGCGCCAAGAACAAGGTTGATATTGGACACCCGCTTTCCTGATGGGAGGGTGGGACTTGCGTTTGTGCCTGAAGAAAGTGTGTAACTGACCAGCTGGGTCTCCCCTGGCTGATAACATCTCTCATCTGTGGTGGAAGGATTGACATGTGTGCTTGATGAGGCCACTTGGAGAGGCCCCCTCTCTGTCTTAGCCTTTGCTGATTTTCCTTCATATCCTTATTGCTGTAGTCAACCAAAGGTGTGAATATTCCTGATGACTGAGTTCCGCCAGGCCCTGTGAGTCAGTGGACTGAGGCTGCTTGTGAAGGCGCAGGACGGTCAACGTTGCTAAGATAATCTATCTGCCCGCTGTGTTACTGGCAAGTGACACACATGTTTTATCATAAGCTATTGACTTTAGCAACATGTCTTGACTTGCAGTCTGGTTTATTATAGAGTATGTCCCTTTGCAGATTCCTGAATGGTGATTTAGTCTTTACACCTGAGAAATGGAGAGAAGAGTCTGCCCAGGTGTTGGATGGTTTTAGTTCCGCGACGTCCACAACTGAGTGTTTGGTCATCAGTGTTTGCACTGGGGCTTATAACTTTCCTTCGTTTTCTATAATTTTATTGCTGAGCAAATAGATTTATATAATTCCTTTTTTAACCCCTAGCCTTGGAGTTTAGTTAAATAATCTGATTTTTCTAGTTACGCTTTGATTCTGAAGCTTATCTGCAATGCATAGTTCTAGAAACTTCACATCTTGATCCTCTGCACTCTGTGCCCACCCATTTTCAAGGCAGCAGAGTTTTGCCTTGATTGTAAGGCCCAAAGCCTGACATAAGATTGTTGTATAGTCCATGTTTTGTTAGCATCCTATTTAACACATTTAAATTATGAACTAGGAAGTCAATAAACATGTTAAGCATTTATTTCTGTAGACCAGACCAGGCTGGCCTCAAACTCACAGAGATCCTCCTGGCTCTGCCTCCCAAGTGCTAGGATTAAAGGCGTGCGCCACCACCACCCAGCTAAGCATTTATTTCTTTAAGCTGCTTCTCCTAGAGGAATTGAGATAGTTCTAAGAAGCTTGAGGACTGGAGAGATGACTCAGTGACTAAGAACACTGGCTGCTGTCCCAGAGCGTTCAGGTTTGATTCCTAGCACCCCCAGGGTGGCTTATAATCACCTGTAATTACAGTTCCATCCAGTATCCTCTTCTGGACTCCACAGGCACTGCATGCACCCGATGTACAGACATATATGCAGGCAGAATACCCATAAAAACAACAACAACAACAACAACAAAATAAAGATTAAGAACTACACCAAAGAGTTATCTTTTTTATTTTATTTTTTTTATTTATTTATTTATTTTTTTTCTGGTTTTTCGAGACAGGGTTTCTCTGTGTAGCTTTGCGCCTTTCCTGGGACTCACTTGGTAGTCCAGGCTGGCCTCGAACTCACAGAGATCCGCCTGGCTCTGCCTCCCGAGTGCTGGGATTAAAGGCGTGCGCCACCAACGCCCGGCTAAGAGTTATCTTTTTTAAAGTTTATTTTATTTATGTATGCTGAGGATTGATCATCAGGCCCCACACATGCTAAACATTACTCTACCACTAACCTGCATTCATAATCCCAAGATTTATATGTTTTATCATTTCTCAGCCTTTTGGCTAAGATCAAACAAAGAATTTATGTTTCCTGTAGTCAAGAGCAATGGTTTTGAATGCTCGGCATTCATTAGCATGGTTTTGCAGATGATTGGCTACTTTCCTTGTTGCTGAGAGCAAATGCCAGACAAGAAGCTCATTAACGAAAGAGTTGATTTTAGTTTGAGAAGAGCTAGCCCTGGGAAGGCACAGGTGCAGGAGGTGACTGGTCATATTGTGTCTGCAGTCAGAAGGCAGAGAGAGAGAGAGAGAGAGAGAGAGAGAGAGAGAGAGAGAGAGAGAGAGAGGGAGAGAGAGAGAGAAGTTTTGATACCCAACTGACTTTTTCCTTTTTTTTTCAGTCTGGGGACCCCAGTTCCTGTGGTGGTGTCCTCAGTGTGGGCCTTCCCTCCCCAGTTCTGGAAATAATCATCATAGACACACTCAGAGTCTTGTTTCCAATGCGATTCAAAATGCAGTCAAGCTGACAATGGAGATTAATCACAGCAGCTGACATCCAATGGTATTCGGCTATTGCTCATTCCAAGGATGATCCTGAACATTGAGTAACATGGTTGGCAGCCACCATTCCCAGTGTCCCACACGTGTTTCCCCATAGTTTTCATGCCAAACTTGAGTAGCCATTCTACTATTGGTTCCACTTCAGAGCTAGAGGCTTATATTACTTTACCTAATATTAAGGGATCTGCTTGAATATGACAGGATAGAATTTAAATTCAAGTCTTCCTTATTTACCCACTGAACCATTAGCCAGCAGCCTGAGCTACACATGGTAGCATCTCCCTGGTATCTCAGGAAACTGGTTAAACATAAGCATACATGTTCATTCTTTAGTTTGGCAGTGGTCTAATTACTTGCCGCTGAGTGTCCAGAATCATATTTGGGATTTTTGAAAAATACGAAATGGAGAACACCCCTCCCAGACCCCATTATTCTTTGGGTAAAATCCAAATGTGTTAGTGTGGCCTGACTGGGTTACCTAAGGTCCAGACTTACTCATTACAGCCAAGCTAACTTGCCTGCCGCTTGTAGACATAATAACCTCTCCTTATACATATCATCCCTTCTCTCTCAGACGACCCCACGCTAGCTAACATGACCCTTCTTTATCCTTCAGCTCTGAGTTGAGAAAGCCTTTCTTCCCAGAAGCCTTCCCTGAACTTTCCAGACAAGGTTGTGTCCTTGGCTTTGTGTTGCTATAGCCCTGAACTTTTTTGATTACCCGAACATTTATCTCTCTGTGTGATAGGGAATTGTTTAGTTTCTCAACTATTCTGCAGGCTCTCTGAAACCGG
Source organism: Peromyscus maniculatus bairdii (assembly GCF_049852395.1). NCBI lineage: Eukaryota > Metazoa > Chordata > Mammalia > Rodentia > Cricetidae > Peromyscus > Peromyscus maniculatus. The sequence continues at coordinate 111,141,994 of NC_134857.1, read as the reverse complement.
GAGCAAAGGCTATCTTGTTCACCTGGCCATAAATGAAGGTCAAATACCTTTACAAAATATGAGACAGTCGGTGGTCATTAAGATCCCAAGGTGCACACACAATAAACTGCTTACTGTCTTAGATAGGGCACTATGTACAAGTGATGATCAGAGATCCTCAGTCAATCAGAGGAATGAAATCCTTTTAGAGTTTTTATGAAACAGGTACCAACACATTCTTGAGTTTAAATTCTCAGGCAGACTCATTTCTCAAGGTCCAAACTCAGACAATCTGAAGACCTGACCTTTCAATAATACATGAACCTAAACATTATTTTTAGGGTGACAAGGAATCTACCTATCAATTGTGAACCTTATTTAAAGAAAACTTGCTTTGTACATGATTAAGGACTTTAAAATATTTAGGAAGTAATTCACACCCTTTAAATCTTGCCAGTAATTATAAGCATAGCCAGTTTTGGATCGTGGTGCTACCTTTTTCTTAAATATTCTATGAATTTTTTGCCGATTTTTTTTCTTTTAAATACGTCTTTTGAAAGAACACTGTTTCAGAGACAATGAATATTGCATATGATGTTTAAGATGGTCAGGCCTAAAAACATAGCATACAAGCCATGCTAAACAAATTTAGCAGTCTGTATTTACATACCTATTTATATACAGGTTTATGTGTAACAACAATAATAATTAAAAAGAGACCATGATTGGAGGGGGAGGGGGTATGGGAGGTGTTAGAGGGGGAATTTATGTGATTAATATTTTAATTAAAAATAAATTAAGAAAAATTGCAAAGTAAGCCTACAGCGTCAAAACTAAAAAACTTCATATTCTCCTTAGTTTGTCTGTTAGTGCCCATGGGTGTAAGGCATACTGAAAACACAGTATTGCAATGGCTGTTATGTGGCAAGAAGAAAGAAGAAACGTTTCTAAAGTGAGTTTTTCATTCTTCAATCTAAAACTGTTAAGTAAATGCAGGAGAGGTCTTTTCCACAAAGATGGAGCTCACAGAGAATACTCAACAGAAACTTTAAAATAGAGGGGGAAAAAAATCCATGTATCTGATACATATGTATGTTTTCAGCTAAAAAAAAAATTACCTTTTTTTCCTTTGAATATTTAATATATAGAAATAACCCGGAAAATGGGGAATCCAAAAAAAAAAAGAGGCAGAATGGATGTGATATTTAGGTATTATCATATTTCATGGTATTTATGTATGGAATTCTCAAAGAATAAAGAAAAAAATTTACAGAAAAAGGCTAATATTGCTGGAGCCTTATATGGGATTTCAGCTCAGAGTGTTTGGGGACAGGGGAGCTGAAGATTCATCCCAGGGCTTTGTGTGCTAGGCAAGCATTCTGCTCTGTCCCAGGTAACATTGTTCCCTTTTGATGTTTAGCTTCTACTGGAACCCAAGTATATACACTTTCCTGAATTTGAAGGAAAAAAAAATAGTAAAATGCCTTTGGCCAGCTGTGCCATCTACATGGTATTTGCAGGTGAATTCTCTCTATTCTGAAGCTGCTTATTTTGTAGCCCACAATTCTTTGATATAAGAAAAAAAAAGTGAAGTAGTTTTTCTGCTCTGGAATATGTTCCGCCAAATGAGTCAATCTTCATGCAAACAAACAAACAAAAAGCTCTTTTGATTATGAGGTCAGAATCAATGACTCAGTGCCGTTTGGGAGTGTGTTACATTAACTGAGTTCAGAGGAGAAACTCACTGGTAAGGGATGACACATAAGTAACTTCCTGACTTCATAGCATTCCACCGCCCTTGGATGAGCGAGAGTCCTGTAGTGGCCTTCCAGTCTTGCCTTCCCTCCAGCTACAGAGGACTGGGTGTGTGGTCTGTATGCCATATACCCTTTGGATTCTCTTGACTTCAGAAAGTGCCAGGGTTAAGCATTAAACCAACAGGGAGTGTGGAGCCGGGAGAAGGTCACACTGAGTAAATAATCAGCCCACATTCAACTGTACCTGGGCTGAGCTGCCTTTTCCACTGCCAAACACAGACCAGTAACTAGGCAACGACAGTGACTCGCACACTCTGAATGCTTCACTACAATGAAATGTCCAACCCCCACATTTCCAGGAAATGCCCTTCTTTTAAGTCACCGGGGACCGGGGTGAACACTCACACTGCTCTCGGGGCTGTCAGGTGACCCGTAGCTTGTCGATGGTCACTGTTTGAGAGACGTAACCTTAGGACAAACACAGATGTGGTAACCATGAAAGGGAAGAGTTGAGGTGTGGAAAGGTGTGCAGTGAACCAGTCTTTCCACAGAATGACTCACGGGGAACGAAATCCATTGCCTTGAGGGAGGGAAAAGAACACATTCCTTTTTTTTTTTTTTTTTTTTTGGTTTTTCGAGACAGGGTTTCTCTGTGTAGCTTTGCGCCTTTCCTGGAGCTCACTTGGTAGCCCAGGCTGGCCTCGAACTCACAGAGATCCGCCTGGCTCTGCCTCCCGAGTGCTGGGATTAAAGGCGTGCGCCACCAACGCCCGGCGAAGAACACATTCCTAATTACTAAAATAGCCTGAGTAAGACCCCAGAAACTCACACCGTAACTTAGTGCCTGAGAGAGGTTCTGGATCCAGATTGCCTGTTACTCTGCTTGATTTCTGACTTTAGCTTGTTGTTCCTCGGATGTGGACAGTGACGGTGCCTCCCTCCCATGTGAAGTGTCTGTGCGTGTTGGCATCACTATTTAGGAAGTGCTAGGACAATCAAGCAGCTTGTATTGTGCTTGCTCTGGGGAAGGGGCAGCTGGCCCCCAGGGAGGCCTGGCTGAATTAGGAAGAAAGGCAGGGAAAGAAGACACACGGTATGGTGAGGTTCTGAGAACTCTGATGACAGACATTGTAACTAAATCACGTCAGACTTTCTAAAGCTCTCCAGAATTTCCATGCTTTGGAAATCGGATGTTGAAAAGCTATATGAGCGTTGCGCCATGAGAAGTCACGTGCTTTGTGACTCCTAAGATGGCCTTAACATGCTGAAGGAAGAAATTGGCTTTTGTTCTTACTGTTTTTACACCTTATGCTCCGTCACCCTTTTTTTTCTAGAATTTATGATGAAAAATGTAGTGGCACAAAGTAGCCACAGTAAGTCATGTGAAATTCCGGGAGCTTCTATCTGACAGAGATATGCAAATATACATACAGGTGACTGACTCCAGGTACTTCAGGGTTTTGGCAAAATGTAGCAGCCATTGTAGGTCCAGAATGGAGGTGTTTGGCTAGAGGCCAGTGACAGCATGGTGATAGAACGTGGACTTTACCCTCTGAGCTCGGACCTGGCAGAAGAGAGAACCCCGGGTAAGTAGTGAACTGGAACATTTTATGCGACTATGGACAGGTCTTTGGGATCATGGATGAGGCTAGGAAGCCAGTGGCAGTACAGTCCCACCTGACCTCTTTAGAGGTTGGTCCAACTTCCTGAATTTCGCTTTTAGAGGGAGGTCAGATGTGTGGAAATCCTGTGGGGACAGTGACTCACCTTGGGCCAGGAGTTCAACTGGACCGGAAGGTGTTGTGTGTCTACAGACCCGTGGGAGCTGTGACATTTCAACGCAGAATGAGGAAGGGTAGGTGGAGCTTTCTTCCCACTGAACTTGCAGTCAGGTTCTATTAGGTCTGGGCAGGGGTGATAAGTAGGTAAAAGTTCCTTAAGGAAGTGGTAGGACCCAAAAGTCTGTCAAGGAACCGGCTTCTGGGAGCTGCCCCAAGCCAGTCTTTATTAGTTAAATTAACCAAAAATCTTGCTCAACTGTATAACACAGAAGCACATACCTTTCTGTTCAGTAACTATGCAGACTTTTTCTTTCTGTTTTGTTTTGAGACAGGGTCTCATCTAGCCCGGGATAGCCCTGAGTGCCTCATTTTTCTACCACTACTTCCTGAGTGCTGGGATTACAGACAAATGAAAGAAAAGGCAAATTAGCCAGAATCAGACAATATCACACATTTTCTCTCATGTGGATTCTAGATTTTATACACATGCATACATAGATGGATGTTATTTTGCTGATAAATCTTTATATTATGCTGTGTATATATGTGTGTGTTCATGTATATAATATATATAATACACATTGTATTTCTATTAACAGCTGCACTATGTAGCTCAGATGTGTGTGTGTGTGTGTGTGTGTGTGTGTGTGTGTGTGTGTGTACACATGCACATGCATGCACACATGGATGTGATGTCTAGGTTAAAACTGGAATGGGGGGAAATCAAATATAGGATTGAAAATTCATTACCAGAGAGTTCTGTTCTAGTTGGTAAAGCAGCTACCACTGACCATTAGTGCGAGTGGACGGACTCTGTATATGGAGGCTTGCAGTGTCAGCGGCCAGCATTTAGCAGAAGTGCGGCACACGTCTGCTGGGTGCAGGCCCTGACTTGGCTCCCCAGCTGTGAAAGGTATTCGACAGATTTCATTATCCGACTTTAAATACTGCGTGTTACATTTCATACATTCACACGCCACGTATGTGGTGGTCAGAGAACACACAGCAGGAGGCTGCTCTCTGGGTCGTGGGATGAAACTCAGGTCGCGGGCTGCAGGAGTCGCCCCCTGTGCAGCCATCTTGCTTGCCTTCATTTGTTAGTATTTGTGTGTGTGTGTGTGTGTGTGTGTGTGTGTGTGTGTGTGTGTGTGTATCTCAATTTCATATTTTCTTTTCTTTTTTTAATAGTATTTTTATTTTATAATTAATTTAATTTCACATATCAGCCACGGATTCCCCTGTCCTCCCTCCTCCCACACCCCAGCCTTCCCCCCCCCCCAATCCACCCCCCCATTCCCACCTCTTCCAAGGCAAGATCTCCCCTGGGGAGTCAGCCCAGCCTTGTAGACTCAGCCTCCCTCGGCCGAGGCAAGTCCAGTCCCCTCCTCCCTACACCAAGGCTGAGCAAAGTGTCCCAGCATAGGCCCCAGGCTCCAGAAAGCACCAAGGACAGGTCCTGGTCCCACTGCCTGGGGGCCTCCCAAACAGTTGAAGCTAATCAACTCTCTCACTTATCCAGAGGGCCTGGTCCAGTTCCATGGGTGATCGGATCCGAACACCCTAACTGTCATGATAGAACTCTCATCCAGTGTCTGGAAGCAGATGCAGAGACCCACGGCCAAGCCCCAGGTGGAGCTCCGGGAGTCCAATTGGCAAGAGAGAGAAGGGATTGTATGTGTGAGAGATGTTGAGACCATGGTTGGAAAAAGCACAGGGACAAACAGCCAAACTAGGAAACGTATGAACTTTGGACCAATGGCTGAGGAGCCCCCATGGAATTGTTAGTATTTTAAAAATCTGATTTTCAGTCAGGCAGTGGTGGTGCACGCCTTTAATCCCAGCACTCAGGAGCCAGAGGCAGGTGGATCTCTGTGAGTTTGAGGCTAGCCTGGTCTACTGAGCAAACTCCAAGACAAGCTCCAAAGCTACACAGAGAAACCCTGTCTCGGGAAAAAAGAAAAGAAAATCTTGTTTTCCTTTGATGTATATGCGTGTCTTGTCTGCATGTATGTGTATGTGTTCAATGTGTGCTGGTGCCTGGAGAAGAGGGTGCCAGATCCTCTGGAACTCAAATTAATGACAGTTGTAAACTGCCTTGTAGGCGCTACGAACTGAACCTGAAACCTATGCTCTAGACCACTGAGCTGTTTCTCCAACCTCGATTTTCAGTACTTTAGGAAAGGCTTCTTAACTATCAACTGCGTTAAACTTACGTATGCTAATTAGCACTAGGGACTGGGACTGTGTCTGCAGCCACATGATGCTCACTTGGCAGCACAATGCTTACTTTGCTCCCTTGGGGCTGGCCTCTGAGCTCACCCATTAACTCCACACTGTTGAACTTGCTTGTTAACGCTGCCTTGTTTGGGAAAATTTCAGCCTTTAGCTTCCATTTAAAGTAATGTTCTTTGGTATTAATGATTAACTCTTTTCACTGATGGGCCTGAATCAAGAAGTCTATTAAAATCTTACTTAATTAGAAGCAGGTGTGGGAGAGCATGCTTTAGAAGGGGGAGGAATGTTTGAGGCTAGCCTGGGCAACCACAACTGATAATCATATCTTATTTAATCAGATTCATTCCCAGTATGATAGGATATTCCACATCAGGTCTCCCACAATGCCCCCTCCCCCCCCGTTCCATTCAGGAACTAATAATAAATGGAACTCAGTGGGTGATTTTTTTTTCATAGTTTATTTCCCTACTTCTGTGGCTTATTCTGTGTGATTACCTGAAGAATACAGATAAAAGGCAAATCGTGTTTTAAATCGACAGGAATTTATCACTTAACATCATCCATTCTTTAGAGTAGGGCAGAAGAAATTCAAGATCTGGGGAGATGGTTTAGTTCTATCAAAGGGCAAAGTCTGGGCTGGAAACCAGATAATGGAGTTCTAATGTGCTACCATGCAAATAGGCTTGTTTTCTTTACTTCTGAGTGTAATAAACCCATTTGAACCCGTTGTCCGCATACACTGGTAGCAAGCTAAATAATTCCACCATTAAAAAAAAATCTTTGGGGGCTATCAATGTCTCCTATCACACCAAGACCCTACCTGGAGCACCTCATTGTTAGCTGACTTTATTGCCCTATCCTGCTTCTTTTTCTCTCCATGAGAAATGAGATTTTCATTGCCCTTCTTAGCTGTCTTTGGTGTAATCATTACCATACCTTTCCTTCTAGAGTGGAATTTTATACATTCGCTAATCTGTGCACATGGCTTGGAGTCCAGGAAAACTGTCAAGTCATGAAGCAGTACTAAATGAGAAAACTGAAGCTCAAAGCGTTTAGATGACCTAGCCTGACTTGGTCATGGTTTGCCCGCTGTCAACTGAGATCAGGATGCTGGTGTGTATCTTCTGACCCTTCAGTGACACTGTTATGTTAGTTCTTAAATATCTCTAGCCACAAAAGGCCTATGTCAGATGAGATTGCGGATACCTCTTCCGAAACGGAAATGACAGACTTACCTACAAGTTCTTGCAGGATGGGAGCTGAAGGCATACCAGTGTGGTCTCCCTCAGACAGTTTTGTCCCATTAACTTCTTAACACCCGGCACAAGATCCCTGTCTGGCCTATCCCTCCTGCCTTCCTTCGCCTCCCTAGCACGGCGAACTCAACATTGTCAAGTTCTGCTTTTGTGGAACACATCTGCTTTGTCATTGGAAAACGGAAGTGGAGAAGTTAGGGGAGGTAAATTGCCCCAGCCTGGGGACTCCTGTCATCAGGGGGAATGCCACAAACCTGTTCCTCTTGTCGGGGACAAGTGGCCCCGGGATCCTACTCATTGATTCTTCCAGCATAGCAAGGACATGGTACCTCTTTTCCTTCCCTTTACTGTAGAACCCAGCCTGATTTGCACGCATGCGTTTGTAGGCACTTTTGTCAGAACTGTAGCGATAGGAACTCGATGCAAAACTCAGGGAGTACGAAAATACATACCAGGCTAGGAAGCTGGCTCAGTGTGTAAAGGTGCCTGTCACCAGGCCTGACAACCCGAGTGGGACCCATGGCCCCGCATGGCAGAGGAGAGAAGTGACTCCCACAAGCACATGTACTGCAGTGCATGCACACCCAAACACACAGATGCACATGAATGTATTAAAAAAAATTAAAAAACAATACGTATTTCAGGTTTGTGGTAAAGATCAAACCAATAATTGCATTTGGAAGAGTCTTTGAAAGGCAGTAAGCACCACAAAAGTGTTAGTGGTGATTAGGAAGTTGTGTTATAGAAATCATTAATAAGTTATGAAGTTGACAATTAGAAATAAATATATTCCAATGTAGCCAGGCAATCTGAGCACTTGGAGGTAGAGGCAAGGAGATCCGGAGCTCAAGGTCACTCTCCAGCTATGTAGCAAGTTCAAGGCCAGGGCTCCCTGAGCCCTGGTCTCAGAAAGACAGATGTATGCACACACACTGAAAGGACCACCACGTCAGCACAAGACACCCCAAGACCAAATTCTCAGCACAAAGGAGATTGATTCGCCCCAGAGGGACAGAGGGCAGGGATAAGGGACAAAGACAAAGGAGCTAGAGGGAGAAGGAGAAAGGAACAGGGCGAGGGGGAAGGGATGTTTGCCCTGGAGAGACAAAGGACTGTCTCTGCATAGAGAGGAGGCAGATGTGGCCCATAGGCAAATGACAGTTTATAAAGGAAGAGGGGAACCCCATGTTAGGATGAGGTGTTTAATTTTGATGGGGCAGGTTAATTAGGGTAGTCAAAAGGGGGCTTTTGATTGCTAGATTTCGATACTTTGGTAGCTGGACCTTGGTGGTCAGCCTTAGGGGAAGTGGCCGAATAAGGGACTAGAGCTTGGTGGCTAGCTTCAGGAATGGAAAGGAATGGTTTAGTATGGCGGAGGAGATGAGGAAGGGCAAAGCCTGCCAGAGCCATTTTGCCTTGCTTGGGCTGGCTAGAACCCTTCACACACATATTCCCGCCTAGTTTTGTTAAGCTAAACGTAGTCTAAGCTTGGTACAGTGACTTACACCTGTAGTTTCAACTACTTGGGAGACTGAGGAAGGAGAATTGCTTGAGGCGTAGTGAAATTTTCCAATTTAAAAAAAAAAAAAAGGTTTGATGGAGAGAATAGAACATACGATTTAGAAATTTCAGAGCTAGAGAGATACCTCAGTGGGTTAGAACACATGCTGTGCAACCATAAGGACCTGAGCAAATACAGCACCAGGTAACAAGCTGGGCCTTGTCTTGTGCACAGCTCTAACCCCAGCACTGGAGGAGACAGAGGTGAGGTTTGCAGAGACAGGCTGGCTGCTAGCCTAGCCTGGCAGAAAAATGTGCGTTCCAGGTGTGGGGAGAGATCCTGCCTCAAAGAAATAAGACAGACTGCTAAAAAAGGAGACAACACTTTCCTCAGGCTTCTATTGACCCCCACACAGGTATGTGCAACACACACACACACACACACACACACACACACACACACACACACACACACAAAGCACAAGCGTGTGCACGCTTAAAAGATCCATTATTTAAAAAAACAAAATATTTATAAAAAGTAATCAATTCCAGGGGGGTTTGCATGACCACAATGAACCTAAATTAAACTTGTTGGCATAGGGAATTCTTTTTCTTCCACCTAGTGAGTAATGCCTGCACTTGTAAAGAAGGGAGCCTTCAGAGTGTTCCACCAACATTTCCTCCAAAGCTTTCTCACAGTCAATCTGCAAATACAGGTTCAGACTTTGTGTCAGGGAAAGACATGCAGAGGCAGCCCATGTGCAAGGCCACCTCCTGGAAAGTTCGGTGGCCTTGAATGCAGTTTGGTTTGCTTTGTTTTGTTTTGTTTTGCAAAGTGATGCCTCTTTCAGATCAATACTTTTTTTTTTTTTGGATATTTTATGAATGAATTCCCTGCAGTTAGAAATGGCAGGCACAAAACAAATGAACTTGTGTTTAGGTTTGGGTCTCATCTTTAGGATACTTCTTTGTATATATGAAAATGTTTCAAAAATTTCAAAAGAACAATAGAAATTTGAAATACTTCTGGCCATTTTCTAAGCCTTCCAGATAAGGTGTACTTAACCATGTCACAAATAATCTTTGAACCTCCTTTCCACCCATAGAACCCCTGGGGTTGGTTTGTTTGTTGTGGTATCTTTGAGACAGGGCTTCCTGTGTAGCCCGGGCTGCCCTCCAGCTCACCATCTTCCTCCCTCATCCTCCTGAGTGCCGGATTGCACATGTATACACCCCATCACACCCTGCTGGGACGTTTCTAACACAATCATGTGACAGTTACACATACAGATAGGAGCCAGGAGTCATGCTGAGGAGTGGTAACCCCATCACTAAAACTTGAACACTGTGCCCAAGAGGGGAGGCCAGTCTCTAACAAGAAGAAAGCTGTAAACCAGCGTTGGTTTCCAGCTGGAACATAAGGAGGGGTGGGCCTTCTTGAAGCCCACCGAGACACCTGTGCTGTGTTTCGGGGTCTCAGAACATTCCTCGTGGGGTGTGATGGAGGTGTTCCTTGGAGGTTGTGGCCTCTATCTGCCGAGACCTGAGGCAGGACAGGCTGTGTGTAAGTAAGAAGACCTGGTAAGAGGGGACCATGCTGGTGAGGCGAACAAAAATACCAAGGAAACAGGGCAGGGAGAATAGAATTTAGGGAAAAGGAAGAATTAAATCTTAAAATCAAAGACTGGAAAGGAAGGTGGAGGTCAGATCATGAAGAGCCTTGTTCACAATTCTAGGAAATGATGGAAGTCGGAGAAAACACCATCCTCCAAAGAAGCAAGCTTGAGGAAAATGATTACCTGGCTGGGGCTTATTATTAAGGACATGATGTCCACTCTGGTGAGATTAACATAGATAAAAGCTTCCAGCTGGTATAAGAGATTGCTTTAAAAGAAACTAGGGTAGAGACTAAGTGAAGATTTCCTATAATTTTCATAGCTAATAGAGTTCAACATCTTATGCTCCATTTTCTGTATGTTTACATTTTTTTTTTATTTTTTCCTGTAGTCAAAATAAGCAATGGACTCTTGGGCCATAGGAAGCCATTAGAGGGATTTAGAGAGGGCCAGAAAGCAGGAGATGGGCTGTGAGCTCCAGAGCAATCTGCCTTAGACATCTTGTTCAAGGGCATCTGTGTTTTCTGTCACCATGAACTGTTCTCTGTTGTCTGTCCCCTATCAATACTTTGACTGTACAAAGAACCCATGGTGCCAGTACCCAGTGCTCAAGGACCATAGCAGCTTGTTCCAAGTGTCTTTTCAGTATGTGCTGTGTGTGCACCTCTGGCCCTCTGGGAGCAGGAACTGTTTCTGAACTCAACCCAGCTTGAGAGAGAAGCAGTGCCTGGATAGTGGGGAGATGAAAAATGCCAAGGTTCAGAGGGAGTGTCGGGGAGCAAGGGAGAGGCGTGAAGCTGAGGCAGTAGCCATGGTTTTACTGACTCTGAGTAGCTAGGTGGATGGTGGTAAAGTTTACTGTGAAATGAAACGGGGAAGATACATTTCTGTTGGGCAGAAATGGCAGTGTGGTTTAGGGCAGAAGTTGTAAGCATTTGCCTTTTCCATTCTCAGCGCTCTGAGCTCTTGGATGGATTTCACATTTCTCAGCCCTCTAATCATGATATTCAAGGTTAGAGAGAATGCCTTTTAGCCACGCTATGCATCCTCAAGCCTGCTGTATGCCTACAGCCGTTTCCGGTGCTTAGTCAGTGCTCACTAAATACGAATTGAGCCAATTTCATCAGTTTAGGTAGTGATTTAAAACACGCTTGTAGACGGATGTTTCTTTCCCATGCACCAATTCCCAAAAGCCAACACAGAGACTTAATGATTTATAAATGCTTGGCCATTAGCTCAGGCTTGTTACTAGCCAACTCTTACATTTAAATTAACCTATATTTCTTATCTATGCTTTGCTATGTGACTTGCTACCTTTTCTCAGTATGGCATGCCCATCTTGCTTCTCTCTGTGTCTGCTGGGGACTTTTCAAATTCCACCCTCCTTCCCCCTCACCCCGGCATTCTCAGTTTGGCTCTCCTGCCTAAACTTAATCTGTTCAGCTATTGGCTAGTCAGCTACTTTCTTAAACCAGTCACAGTGACATATTCACACAGTGTAAAGGAATATTTCACACATGCTGTTTATTTCTTCAGTGCAAAAAGACTCAAAAGTAGATGTTCCATATCGTGTCACTCTAGTCCTTTTTGCCGTTGCTAAGATGCCCTGAAATATGCATACACACAATCTGAATGTCCTCCCTTTGGGGCATAAGCTCGGGCAATGGACTTCCAGTATCTGGAGCAAGCTTTCTTATAGGACTATCATTGGATCACCAGCCCCCAAATGTCAGCATGGAGACTTGTTAATTATGAAAGCTTGGCTTCAGCTTAGGCTTGTTCCTAACTAGCTCTTATTACTTAAATTAACCTGCTTTTATTAATCCATGTTTTACCATGTGGCTTTTTATCTTTCTTCCATTCTGTCTGTCCGTCTCCCTCTGTGTCTCATTGGTGTCTACCAAATGCTTAGATTCCTTCTCTTCCTCCTCCTCTCTGTCCCCGGAAATCCCGCCTATCCTCTCCTGCCTAGATATTGGCCATTCAACTTTTTATTAAACCAACCACAGAAATACATCTTCACACAGTGTACAAATATTTCACAGGTATCTGGTAAGGTGCTTGTTACAAAGGTTTCTTAAACATTTCATGTGTTTTAAGAGATATTTTCAGAACAAATGCATAAAAACCAAAAGCTCATTTTTCTGGGCTCTTAGTTCCACAGAGAGGAATGAGGCAGAGTTTCATTGAAACATCTTCAAGTGGTTATTTATAGTCAAGCACTTTTATTTATGTAGCATCATCAATGGAAATGAGATTTCATGGAAATAAGATTAAGTATGAAATTACATCTTTTAGCTTCCTGATGTTAATTGAGCATTGGCTCTGTATTATTTCTTGGCCCCCTCTAAGCATTATGTCCAGGTGAGAGATGCGCTTTTAGCCATCCTGTGCATTCCCAGACTTGCTGTGTGCCCACAACAGTGCTAAGCTCTTGGTGTTTACTATATAGTAACAGCCATTTTTGTCTGTCTAGGTAGTGGAACTAAAATACACTGCTTTCTTACTTTTTACAATACAAAAAAGGTTAAAAAGTAAAGTAGATCTTTTGTATTGTATGATTTTTCTGGTAACCATATCCTTACTTATACATAACATAATCATTTCTGCTTCTACATACATCACTTATAAGATAATAGTCCTGTCTTGGTGCTTTTGTTTTTATCGGGACTCACTGTGTAGCACAGGGTGACCTCACGGAGGAGCCCCCTAATTGGTTATCCAATACACAGTGGTCAGCCCTGGAATCATATATGTGCAACAATAAATGAACTAAAAAAATCTCTTAAAAGGGAGAATATTAAAATATCCATAGTCATTTCAATAGTTAAAAAAAGAGCATTTGCTAAGGTTGTCTAATCTGTGGTTGTAGGAGAAACATTTTTTATGCTTGTGTGAGTACCTTTAAGATAAAGTCCTAGAATGATCTGAAGTCAAATATGGCTTTGAATTATGGAAAAATATTTTTAAACAACATAAATATTAAATCATAATTGTCTTGGTTAGGGTTACTATTGCTGTGATGAAACACCATGACCAAAAGCAACTTGAAGAGGAATGGGCTTATTTGGCTTACATTTCCACATCACTGTTTAGCACTCAAGTAAGTCAGGACAGGAACTCAAACAGGACAGGAACCTGGAGGCAGGGGCTGATGTAGGGGCCATTGAGGAGTGCTGCTTACTGGCTTGTTCCCCATGGTTTGCTCAGCCTGCTTTCTTAGAGAACTCAGGACCACCAGCCCAGGGATGGCACCACCCACAATGGGCTGGGCCCTCCCCTATCAATCACTAATTAAGAAAATAACTTACAGACTTGCCTACAGCCTGACCTTATGGAGGTATTTTCTTTCTTTTTTTTTTTTTTTTTTCCCAGAGCTGAGGACTGAACCCAGGGCCTTGTGCTTGCTAGGCAAGTGCTCTTGCTAGGCTAGTGCTCTACCACTGAGCTAAATCCCCAGCCCCTAGAGGTATTTTCTTAATTGAGGTGCCCTCCTCTCACATGACTCTAGCTTGTGTCAAGTTGACATAAGACTATCCAGTACAATAATATATACAATAAAGCAAAATTGACCAGATAGTCAGAGAAAGGAATTTTTAAATACTTAGTATTAAACAGAGTGGGGTGGTACATACTTTTAATAATCCAGTGAGTTTGAAGCCAGCCAGTCTACTACATAGCAAGTTTCAGGCCAAGTAGGTCTGCATAGTGAAAGCTTGTCTTAAAAACAAACAAAAATTTCATAAAATTGGGCCTGGCCACCTTGAGTGAGCCTGAGTGAGTTCCATCCCTGGAATATACATGGTATGAAGGACAGAAGCCATTCCTGAAAATTATCCTTTGCTCTCCACAAGCACACGTCATACATTCATCTACACCATAATAAATAAGTACATGTAAAATGCTTATTTATAATCTTATGGAAAACTCACATGCGGTATCTCAAAAATTACACACACACACACACACACACACACACACACACACACGAGGGCTGGGAAGTTCTGGTTCTGGCCTATCTGTCTGCTCCGTCACACTGGGTTCTGCCCAGTACCCTACTGTCCGGCTGGTACATCCTGACATCGAATCAGCACTTTCCCCAGACTTTCTCAAGCAGCAGGGGAACTGTAGACTTTCCTCTATTACATTCTGAATGTACTTTTGGTTCCCATTGAAACTGTGGGAAGACATAAGGTACATAAATAAAGATTCAGTCAGATGATCCCGTATAAGCAGCAGCAGCAGCAACTGTACATTACTCAGAATACATTTCAATATAATAGGCTTATAAGTGAAAAAATGTTTATTATATATAATATGTGTATATTTGAATTTCATGTGTTTTGATCATACTCATGTTCCTTCCCCCAACTCTTCCCAGAACCACCCTCCCTTCCATTCCCACTCAACTTTGTGTACACCTCTGCCACCCCCCAACCCCCACTCCTCCCGCCACCCCTGGTGTCAAGACCAATCTGTGCTGCCCTTGGGTGTGTAGCCTTACACTAGAGTGTGCTCAGCATCCCAGGCCTGACACTCTTGGAGAAAACCGACCCTTCCTCTCCAGCAGCTAAGACTTGCCAGTAGCTACAAGGCTGGGGGTGGGATTCTCCTATCCGTGCTGGGATTTGATCTGGCTTGGGCTTGCACTGGCTGTGTGCACGCTGTCACAGCTGCTGTTGAGTGCCTGTGTGCTGCCGCCCAGCTGTGGCCAGAGGCATGCCTTCCTGTAATCTCCCACCACCTCTGGCTCCTCTATACTCTTTATGCCCGCCTCCCTTTCCCAGCCCGCCTCCCTCCCCTTTCCCAATGATCCCCGAGCCTTGGGAGGAAGGCGTGCCGATGAAAATAATTTTTCAAGATAGACTAGTCAAAACTGTTGGAACAAAAACATCTTATACTCCTATCACTTAAACAACTGTTGTTAAGCTTTTTAGAAATTTTATCTTCTTTTTGTACATTTTTACATATTTAAAATGTACAGAGTACCTATTAAAAGCAGAAACATTTTATAATTCTTGACTTTTTCTGTATACATGCAGTGTAAATTATTTACATTATTGAAATTTCCTCATCATTAGCATCTTTGAATACTTTTGTATTTAGATATACTTTTTTAAAAATGAGAATATGGTCCTGTTTTAAAGCAAAATGCATCTTACGGATGCTTCTCTCCATAGCTCTAAACATGAGTTCCTTTGCATATTTCACTGAATTTCTCTTGTGATTCTTGTTTCTGGAATTTGCTGTGAGATAAATTCTCAGCAGTGGAGTTGCTATTTCGAGAGATACAAGCATTTTCAGTATTTGTTAAATGAATAGAAAGAGATATTTTTAAATGAATAGAGATATTTTTAAAGGAGTTGTACCAGTTTCTGTTGCTACCAAAATTCACTGGTGTCTTTTCCTGTTACGTTCTTTTTGTGATTGTTTGGTTTAGTTGAGGTTTTTGTTGCTGTTGAGTTGGCTGGCTGGCTGGTTAATTGGTTGCTAGTTAGCTGTTTGGTTAGTTGGTTGGCTGTTTGGTTAGTTGGTTGCTGGTTAGCTGGCTGGTTGGAGGGTTGGTTAGTTGATTGACTAATTGGTTGGATGGCTGGGTGGGTGAGTGAGTGAGTGGTTGGTTTTGAGACAGAATCTCCCTGTATAGCTGGCCTGGGATTCGCCATATTCTTCCTTCTGCATCCAGACTCCCAAGATTAAAGGCACAAACCACCATGCCTGGTTCAAGGTGGTTTATATGCTCCTTTTGAATGACAGCTTAATGGCACTGATGTGTGGTTATCACCTTATCCTCCCATCTTCTACCACACTTTCTCAATGGTTAATAGCCCCAGAAGACAATGAAAAACCGCCTTAATAGGCAAAGATAAATGGGGAGGGGGCAGCCCCTAAGTGAAAACCTCCATCAAGCAAATGTTCACAGTTGTATTTTATATGCTGTTTATAGGGAGATCTGTGTTGATGTCTAAAGATGTTTATTTACATATATAATAACATCCCTGCTCATTAAAGCACCTAGCATTTCCCATGTACATCTGTGGTTCTGTTTCCTTTTGCTACAGCAGAAAGACCTCAGTTTAGATAGTCTCTAGACTATCTGTTGCTATGATAGATGGTCTCTAAACGTTCTGCTTCATGTGGCTGTTTGACATCTCCCCACAAACCCTAGTACGGCTTGATTTCCCATTCACCTTCCACAGCAGCCTCGGCTGTAAGGTGTATGCAGCGTCCCTGTCTTGTTTGGGCCCCCAGGGCCGTTTCATCACAGCCCCGTTGCTTGTCTGTGCTCTTCCGTGTTAGCAAACGCCTAAGCTTCCGTCGCCCAGCCGTTTATTCTCATTCTGTTTCCTGGTTTCCTTCACAAACTCATTTCCCTTTTTTTTAATGTCTAATTACCCCATAAAGGGACCTCTTGAGTATATTAGAACGGAAATACCAAATAAGGGCCGTGTTTTCTGTCCTAGATTTAGAAAAGATTTAGTTCGTTATTCTGTTTGTGTGTGTGTGCCTGAACACGTGTATGTGCTCCACATGTGTGCACGAGCCCTTGGAATCCAGAAGAGGCATCGGATTCCCTTGGAACTGGAGTTACAGAGGGTTGTGAGTTGCCGCGTGGGTGCTGAGAACTGAAACCCAGCCCTCTCTCTGCAAGATCAGTAAGTGCCCTTGACTGCCGAGCTCTCTCTTCAGCCCCTAAAGGCTCTGTTTCCGTGAGCATCTTCCCCTAAGGGACATATGTCTGTTGGCAGTGATCCGGAATACTATACTTAACCACTAAAACAACATTGAGATTCTGAGTTTTCTTCATTTAGCAAAGAAAAATCAGTAGAAAAGTATTTTGTGACTACATTTCAAGTACCAATGTAACTAATACTTGTATTCATTAAAATTGTTTAAATAGCATTCTGCTAGACTTGAGATTTAATCTCTTGACTAAAATTTATTTCTAATGTTATTTTCTGTTCTTTTCCTTTTATGTGCCATTCCTTTAGGGATCCAAATTTGAGGAACACAGATAAATTAGTCATTATTAGGTCACTCAAAGAAACTAATGTCTAAAACCTAGATTGGTCAAGATAGCGTTTCTGAGAGAGAACTTGCTGTGGATATCGCTCTGTATAAATAAAACCGTGATTGGCCAGTAGCCAGACAGGAAGTATAGGCGGGACTAACAGGAGAGAAGAAAAGGAGAGGAAGGCAGGGGGAGGAGACACCAGCTGCTGTTCAGGGAGCATCATGTAGAGGCAACAGGTAAAGCCACGAAACACGTGGCAGCATAGAGATTAACAGAAATGGGCTGAGTATAAGAGTAAGAGCTAGACAATGGTAGGCCTGAGCTAATGGCCCAGCAGTTTAAGTAATATAAGAGTCGGTGTGTTTCTTTTATAAGTGGGCTCCGGGACTGGCAGGGCTTGGCCAGAGCTGGAGAGAAATTCTCCAGCAACAAGAACTGTTTATTGTGGTGGGATAATTGAAATTCTAGGGGAGACTAGGGCTTAGAGAAGCTGGTACTTTTTAGAACCCGGACCATTGCAAAGGCAGAGCTTGCCTAACCGGCCATGCATACGAGTCTTTAGATATCCCACAGTCCTGCATCTTCTAGAGGACATTGAAACTAGCAGACTGTGTGAGTGGTCTGCATTTGTTACGGTTTCATTTGTGGAAGATGTTTTTAGTTGACACCATCAAATGAAAAAGGAAGCTCTCCCATCCTTCCTGAGTCTCCCGTGGTCTCTTTTGTTTCCAAACTCTTCTTTCCCTCGTCAGGAAAACCATTGCTTACTGCTGTGTGAAGTTTCCAGAGGAAACATAAGCAGACATGCATTTTTACTCCAGATTTACACCCACTTTTACTCCAGACCGGGCACCAATGACAGCCTGAAGAGACCTTTCCCTCCAGTTCTTAGGGAACCAATGAGTTTGTTGGGGTTCCTTTTGGCAGCATGGCTGACTCAAGGGCAGCCACCTCACCACAAAGCCTACCCTAGTGTGGTGATACATCAAGAAAGCTGCATCTCTGGGCTCCCTGTACCACTTGCAGGCAACTTCGCCATCTTCTCTCCCACGCATCAGTTGCTGTTTGTATCACCTTGAGAAAGGCCTCATGAATCCTTTAACTTTATGAGGTAACCAAGCCTTATAATTTATATTAGCTTCCCAAGTCTAAGTTTCCTTTTTCCCATTAGGAGGGAATGTTTCAATTTATAGGAAATAGCTAGAGGTCTCTTCGCTGAGGAGCCCAGGTGGGCAGAAGCATAGACCTTACCATGTGCAGAGCTGTTGAGCCTATGTATTTCTTACTGGATGTGGCCTATATCCTTCCCTAATCAGGCCCAGACAACATCACAAATAAATCACAAAGTGATAGGACTAACCTGATGATGAGAGCAGGTTCTGGGACCTTCCATCACCATAACATTCCAGCGTTTAGTTAATCCTTGCCACTACGGAGGACATCCCTGTAGCTAGCCCTTGAACCTGTTTTGTTGGCCATAGTGTTAAGCTATGGCCATTGCATTTTCGATGAGTATCCATCCATATGTCTATTTCTGGGCTTTAGGCCTCCACAAAGAAATGATGCTAGGCTGTGTCCATGTAGCCCCTCTGCGGCAGTGTGACGGGTGATCAGTTCCCTGTGGCTAAACGTGTGCCTGCTGCTGGCTCCAGACATCCTAACGATGGGCCTGGTTCAGTGTGCTTGCTCCTCAGATCTCGGCCTTCACCCCCAGGAGTGTACGATTGTCAAACTCCTTTCTGTAGACTCTTGCTTAAAGGTAACTTTTGCCTCCCTTGTAAAAGAGGCACAGTAGTAGCACAAAACAAGGCTTCAGGGAGTTATTTTAACACTTACCTCACTAGCATTTGTACACTCTCCTGTGCAGCCATTTTGTACACTACCATTTTGCAGTAGTGTGACAAATACACAGTTTGGTCACCGTGTGGTGGAGAGAGAAATCAGTAATAGGCTTCTAAAGTGCTCTGAAGGGCATGAGATAAAAGGGTTGGTTATATTAGAGAACTATAAAGTTAGTTGAAAGGCACTGATCCTTTTGCCTCTCTCGTTTTTTTCCACTGATTTTCTTGCAATAAGATACTGTTTCCAGTTGTAAAATTTGTTGTTGTTGCCCAGGAAATGCCCCTCTGGTTGTGACCCTGGCTCCCCTCTACTGCCACACAGAAAGAGCGGTTTGCATCATAGCATGTTTAAGCATCTGCTTCACTTTCTCTCGTGCACCAGCCACTTTCTTAGGAAAAAACATTAGCCCTAATATTTGATTTAAATATTAAATTTAAAACATACTTTGCATGTATCTCCCATTTTAATAGGTAGATTTTCATAGCCTCTTCTTACAGAGTATTAAATATTAAAACCTGAAGGAATTAATTCCTAGGTATGTAAATTCTGGTGTATAAGAGAACTTGGATCATACGAACAGATAACTATCACTATTGTTCAGTTAGACTGTCGGAACTAACCTTTCTGGGACAGCCCCTCCCCTACCCCAGTATTTCTAACTAATGTACTGAATACTAGTTTGATCATTGCATGTGAAGCAAGAAGCGCTAGCTAAATGGGATGAATCTATAGAACAAATATCTGCACCATACAGGATTTTATACATTGACAAAATTATACTTTAAGTTACTGGAACACCACAGCAGTCTCATGCACAATTATAACTCAGATTACCGAAAATACAAACACCTTTTTTATTATGGAAAGGCTGCTTCCTTGGGCTAAAGCAGGAAAGTACTTTAGCCTAAAGACACACATCAACCCTGTTTTATCGCCTGCCTCGGTGGGTGTAGTTCTTCTCTTGCTGTAGAGGCAGAGAAGGTAGACAGTAGGTAATACTTCATACTACTGCTAAGAACATCTTGATGTTGGATGAAAATACCATCTGCAGTCTTCCCATCTCACCCTCCAAAATTCTACTGATGTGGGAGAATGGGAGAAAGTGTTTGAGCCAAACATAAGCCAGGATTCCCACCATTTTCAAAAAGTTCCTTGAATGTGTTATATTCCTCCTTTAAGAGCCTCTGATTTAGACTGAATGGAAACTTAAAGGAGTGTTTGGACTATTCTATTCCTTAGCCTTAGCCCAAGTTATATAGCCTAGTTATATCTTCAGGGTCAGGGTAATTCTGTCAGTCTACTTGTGTATTGAATCTACCAACCTATCCATTACTCACTTGTTTATCCAATTTCCCTATCTGTCCATCACTCACTTCTTTATTCACCTTACTGATGCCCCCTGCTGTACCACGGCTTGGTAAATTGTCCTTCTCTGTGTCTTCCCTTCCCATCAAGATTCTTCTCCTAGGGCTGGAGAGCTTGGTTCTCTTCTCACAACTTCCTGTAACTCCAGGTCCAGGAGATTTGGCCACATACCCACATACCCACATGTTGTTTTTCCATCAGCTTTGCGACTGACCTGAATCTACTGATATTTTAACTACCATCAGCCCTCAGTCAGACAGCAGCATGGTGGGATTTCTGGTCCCATAGGCACCGGCTCTGCTGCCGCCATCAAATGTAGTTGTTAACTAAGGCTCTATTGTTCTATTTACCAATAAAGACTTGGGAGTCAGATGTTGGGGTGAAAACCTGCTAGCTCAGAGGGGCTGAGAAGCATCCAGCTGACCTTCCTTTTTGGCCCGAGACCCAGCAAGAGAGCATCTCTCCACCTCCCAAACCAAAAAAGACCACGAAACTCCAAGTCCTTTCCTACTTCTTCCCGTGAGTCTCTCTGTCTTCCTGGCTTCTCTATACTATGTATAGCTAATGCTTATCAACTAGTTGCTGGTGCCGCCCCCTGATTCAACGTTGATTTTATTAACACAGTCTTGGGGTTTCACAGTGCAATCAAATAACCGGAAACACACACACACACACACACACACACACACACACACACACACACACACTCACACTCTCACACACTCACACACTCACACACACACACTCACACACACTCACTAATTTCTTCTCTGGCTACACTGTCACCCTCACAATTCCAAGTACAGTTAGTCTCTTTACAACACAAACTGGAACCAGAGCCAGTAGGCAGAATTCTCGAGTCACCAGTAGCAATAGACAGCCAGGAAATAGTCTACAAAAAGGCGTCAAACTTTAAAATACCCCATGGAATGCTCTGCAAGTGAGATCTTAATGAGTGGCTTCACGGTGTCATTTCCTAAGCAGAGGACAGTTGCTGCCAGTCTCCTTCACAGCACCCTGAACTGTAGATGATCCCGTCCTATAAAACACTCCTCATAACTATGATTTATTGTTTTCAAATCTGCACAGCAAATATTTGCTCTGGGTAAGTACTCATTTCAGCCACTAAAGTGACCAGTTTTCAGTGGGAACAACCTTTACTTGTCCCTCATCTTACTGCTAGTGCTTGGGGCGTGCCTTAGTGGTAGAGTGCTCTGCTGGTGTAGAAAGGTCCCCCCAGGGTCAGTCTCTGTTACCGCAGAAATTTTTAAAAAGCTCAGTTATACAAGAGTGACTTTTGAGCAATTCTGTTGGGAAGCTCATCTTTCCCGAATCACTTCACATTGTTCAGTTATACTTTGTAGGGGGTGAGGGACCACAGACTACATAATTTTAGTTAAAAGGTTTGTTTATCATTGGCTAGTGTTTTGCTTTGGTCTGTGGAAAACTTAGAAATGTGTGACAGTTCTGAATCACTGCTAACAAAATGCCCAGCCGCTTGGTCCAGCACCGTAAAAGGATATGGCAACCTAGGTAGAGTGTGGCATAGTCCTGATTTTCTAGTTATTTAGAAAACCTTGGGGTGGGGGTGGTATATCCATTTTTAACAGGTGGGTTATATTGTAGCTCAATACCACAAGATTCATTTAAGTATAAGTTAAATGATTTTTAGCAAATGAACAAATTGTGTGAACATCATCAATATCTAGTTTTAGAACATGTTAACTGCCCAGAGCGAAGCACCAGCCTACTTGCAGCCTCTCTCCAGGCTTGCCTGGGCCCCAGATAAACAGATTTCCTGTCCCTACTGAATGCCTTTCTCTTTCTCTCGTACAAATAGATGCAGAAATGAAATAGCCCATTTACCTTAAGATGTATGTACTAGAAAGTAAAAACTTTAATCTCTGCCAAGAATTTTACCTCAAGTTAGTATGGACAGATAGAATTGATTGAAGTTGGCTTTTCAGTTATTTTTTTATATTTAAAAAAAAACTTTTTGCAAGTCACCAAGATACTTTATGAACCTACTTCCCTAATTGGAACTCTGTTCTATTGAAAAGATGTGGGACCTTGTGGCTGCCTAAAATTTATGATCCAAGCTGGAAGTGGTGATACAGGCCTGTAATTCCAGCACTCAGGAGTCCAAGCCAAGAAGACCACTACTTCAAGGCCAGCTTGGACTACATATGGGGTTCCAGGCTAGTGTGGGAAATATGGGGAGACTGTGTTTCAAAACACACACACACACACACACACACACACACACACACACACACACACACACACACACACACAAACTAAGATAGTCTTAGATCTGGCAGGGATATTCACCAGGTTATTTTTGTTGGTAAAGCATTCTAATACATGATAGTTTTTGATAAGCAATTGGTTGGTCATCTTTAGAATTTTTAAGAACTTGTTGATAAAATATCAAATTTTTATTTTGAGATAGTTTCTCATGCATCCCAGGCTGGCTTTGAACTTGCTATGTAGCTGGGGTTGACCTTGAACTCCCAATTCTCCTTTCTCCATCTCCCAAGTGCTGGGATTATAGGTGTGTGTCACTAAACCCAGGCTGTGAAGTGCTGGAGAATCCAACCCATGGCATCTTGCATGCAAGACAAGCGCTCTAGTAACTGAGCCACACACAGACACAGAACTTAGTGGTCGCTTCTGAAGTGGAATACACCCTCACAAGGCACCCTTGCATCTGTGAGCACATTGTTATATTTGAGGAAGGAAGAGTTTCACAGGAAAATGAAGTTCAAGGTCAAGATGTCCTAGTCTTTAAGAAAAGCTTCAAGGCAGACGGTCTTCTGTCTATCTGAATCCTGTTAACATAGAGTAATAGACCTATGTTATGAACTTAACATGATGGTTTATTAGTAATTCTAACTTTAATTAATATGATGAATGTAGATGATAGACAAGTTGTTAGCAAGCTCCTTTTGTTCTGTCAAGATGAGGGACAGTTTATATACTAAAATTTACCTACTTCGGTATATCGTGTGTGTGTGTGTGTGTGTGTGTGTGTGTGTGTGTGTGTGTGTGTGTGTGTGTGTGTGTACCAGACTGCCTGTGAGTGTATGTGTGTTTTATTTGCTTTGTTTTGTTTTTCTGATGCTGAAGTTGATCCCAGGGTCTCCCACATTCCTGGCAAGAGTTCTAGTTTTTACACCTCAGTTCCATGCCCAGCCCTCTACGTGCATATTGCTATTTGCTATATAGAGGACTTCCCTATGTGTTTATGTCTCTCTCTGTTTAAAAGAAACTGATCATTTCCTCTTGGTCTTTGCATTGACTGTATTGTTCACCTATTAAAATGTCATATCCTGGAGTCAGCATTGTGTCATTTAAAAACAGAAACCTCTTGAGGTCAGAGTCCTGATTTAAATGTAAGATTTGCTGTTTCCTATCTGACCTTGGGCAGCTTGCTTTACCTTGGTGTTTCTTATCTGACCTTGGACAACTAACTAGCTGTGTCTTTTTTTTTTTTTCAATTGAGCTGACAATATTTTCTAGGGTTGTTATGAGTGCTTAAATGAGGCACTAATGAAGTTCCTGACAGGTAAGTGACATTTACGGCAAACCATTGCATTCTGTTGCTCTTTTATTCTACTTGCTTTTTTCATGGCTTTATGGTGTCTGATAGGTTTTTAGGTTTGACAAACCTTTGGGGTCTGTTAACAAACTCATCAGGTATTTCTTTCAGTTCCCTAACAGTCTGTCTTAAGACCTAATATTAAGCTGAAGCTTTTTCTGCATTATAAAAGCTCAGTGTGCTGCCGCCGCCAGGCAATGGTGGTGCATGCCTTTAATCCCAGCACTTGGGAGGCAGAAGCTGGCGGATCTCTGTGAGTTCCAGGCCAGCCTGGTCTACAGAGTGAGAGCCAGGACAGGCACCAGAACTACACAGAAAAACCCTGTCTCGAAAAACAAAAAATCAACAACAACAACAACAAAAAAAAAATCACCCCACCTCAGTGTGCACATCTCCTTGGTTTCTAATTCCAGTTTGTACAAGTAAGATAATATTTGCTTTGATCAGGGTTTAGCTTCTATCTTGAATAGATTAAATTCTTCTAAACATTAAAACTCGCACATAAACTTAGGTAAGTTCTTTTTTTAAAGCTGTATTTACACACTTATTTTATCTTATCTTAGTCAAGGAGTCACATGCATAGCAGGGCAGACTTGAAGGTCTAATAAAGCTTTTCTGAGCCTCGGACTTTATGCCCGATCACCTCTGTAAAGATGTTTATCTAGCTTCCCATCAGCCCTACAGAGGGAGGCTTCTCGGGAGTGAGTGGCCTTTCAAACTCCTACCTTAGCTTGTAACCTTTTGACTCTGGATCCCATGACCCTTTTTCCATTTTATTTACTGTAACCTCTGCTAGGCATTGTTGATGCCCTGTGGCCTGTCCAGGTTGAATTGCCCTTGGCTGTATACTGTATTGTTTTAGTGGTTATGTATCTCTTTTGTAGCCTTACAGTTATTAAACACGTTTGATATCCTTATTCCTGAGTGCCTGGAGTCAGGAAGGTTTCTGATGGGGGTAAGAATATTTGCTGCCCTTGAGGATGGCTCATATTGAACCACTCACCACTGCTTGTAACTCCAGCTGCAGGGGATCTGCTGCCCTCTTCTGGCCTCTACAGGCACCTACACACATGGCATACACATACACAGTAATCAAAACAAATAAAAAAATGTTTTGGATTTGGGAACTTCTTTGATTTTGGAATATTAGCATATACATGATGATATTTCTCAGGGATAGAATCCCAGCCTAACTCAAAACTTATTTACCCTTCATATATACCTTATATATGCAGCTGGGGGGGGGGGGAATTTCATACAGTATTTTAAACATGAACCAAATTTGCATGTATTGAACCATGAGAGATATGGAATCCTGTGAATGCTGAAAAAAATTTAGATTTTTCAGCATTTCAGATTAGGAACAGGCAGCCCATTTACATCACCACACAGTATTTCTTAACAGTGAGAGATCCACAGTTCTCTGAATCAGTGCCCTCTGTTGGATATTTTTCTTAGGAGTGGAAATTGAAAACATGATTAAATACTTTGTATGCTTCCTATTTCACTGGGGAGTACACCCACAAAGTGGGAATCTGGGTGAAAGCACCGTCATGATGGCAACAGCGTCCTGTGGGGTGGTGGCGCAGATCCATTGCCACTTCCATGGTTAATCCCTGTGTTGGAGCCCTTGTCAGATTACAGGAGAAGTCCTACTGGGGTTGTTAAAAGTCAGTAACAAATTGTGTATGGGTATGATAGGGTCAAGCCCTTGGTAACGTGCGGTCTCACCCTTCTTCCTAGGAAGGTGTGCATCCTTGTGTTTTCTTTTCTCCCCATCAATGTTGTTGTTGTTTCATAGTTTTCTTCACACAAATTCCAACTAGTTTCCTTTAATTAATTATTAGAATTTGAAGACAGTTTTGTCCTTTGATATGGGGAGTACATTAATCCAGTAGCTTGTGGCCAGGTAGGAAGCATATTTAGATTAGGTTCTGTCATACAGATGCATGCGTGTTTAATTTGTAAGTAGACCGTCAAATGGGATGCATGAGAAAGCTGGTTTATTTGACTCTTCACTCGTCTTGGAGTGCTGGCTAGTTTTATGTCAACTTGACACAAGCTGGAGTCATCTGAGAGGAGGGAACCTCAATTGAGAAAATGCCCCCAAAAGATCAGGCTGTAGCCAAGCCTGTAGGTCATTTTTTAAATTAGTGATTGATGTGCAGGTCCAGCCTATGGTGGGCAATGCCATCCCTTGGCTGGTGGTCCTGGGTTCTGTAAGAAAGCAGGCTGAGCAAGCCATGGGAAGCAAGCCAGTAAGCAGCACCCCTCCATGGCCTCTGCATCAGCTCCTGCCTCCAGGCTCCTGTCCTGCTTGAGTTTCTTTTGTCTTGACTCCCTTAAGTGATGAGCAGTGATGTGGAAGTGTAAGCCAAAGAAACACTTACCTCTCCAGCTTGCTTTTTGGTCATGGTATTTTATCACAGCAATAGAAACCATAATGCACAGTGGGTTACTGAGTAGAAGACTGTTCAATAGTAAAGATGAGAGACATAGGATGTAGGAACACAATATATGATCTCCTGTAACTCAACAAAGGATTCTAAACGTTAGAGTGCAAAGGGACGCACGCAGCAGTGGGAATGTTTCACACAAGACATCAGTACACATAATACACAATTAAACATGATATTGACACCCATGGAGCAAAGCAATGTTATTCCCATCCTTAGCTAGCCCTGGATACTTTATCTGCAAAATAGAAACCAGAATTTATCAAATGCCCCTTTTACTCCACTCAAGATAACTACTTTTAAAAAATGGTATATTTTTGTTTGTGTGTATATGTGAGGAAATGTGTCTCTGCATGTGCACCATATGTGTGCAGATGCCCAGA
This sequence comes from Peromyscus maniculatus bairdii, assembly GCF_049852395.1. Classification (NCBI taxonomy): domain Eukaryota; kingdom Metazoa; phylum Chordata; class Mammalia; order Rodentia; family Cricetidae; genus Peromyscus; species Peromyscus maniculatus. The sequence goes on along the minus strand of NC_134857.1, from coordinate 111,115,208 downwards.
CAAGGGTGTTGGATCTCCAGGAACTGGAGTTACAGGAGGTTTTGAGTCACCCATTATAGACGCTGGGAAACAAACCCAGGTCCTCTACAAGAGCAGCCGATGCTCTCAACTGCAGAGCCATATCTCTAGACTAATAACCACTTCTTAAAAGTGCGCTTCTGGCATATTTTCCTATAATCACTTCCAAAAATTATAAAAAGTACTTAAATTTCTGTAATATGTCCCACTTTGTAGTTTAAAAAAAAAAACAAACTAAAAGAATCATATCGATGTACCAAAACCAAATCTCAGTATTTTGCATTTGTTTTCACAAGGAAAGTGAGTTTGTAGAGTCGTTAGACTGTCTTGATGTTCTCCAGGTTAACACATGGTAGTAGGTACATGGAGAGCTTGGCGCTGGTTTATGCTCTGGTGTGGTAACCCACACAAGTGAACTAACGAATTGCCACCCAAAGAGGCACCGTTGTGGCTTTTGTCATTTTCTAGGCAGTGAGAGGAAGGGGTAATTATAAGAATGAATATGGCACAGTCATCATCACACCATTGAGTCTGGTGGTTGGATGACACAGATGAATGTATTTAACCTTAATGAAATCCCAAGGAAAGTATCAGTTCTGCTAATGACAATCCGTGGGCACTGCACTCACAGAGTGGCTCCTGGTTCCTCCCAAGGGCTCACACTCTGCATGATCATTATTTCAGTCAAGTTCATAGTAGTCCCCTGAGGCAGGTGCCGGAGTTCTTTCTCTTGGGGGAGAAGAGTGATTGGATTTTCTTCTCCACATTCTATGTTCTAGAACTAGATGACTACCTTACAAAGGCCGCCTGTATGTCCACTGATGAAGCTTCTTGTATGCATGAACACCGGGCGAGGATGTAGAATGTTGAATATATTAGTCAGCTAGGCTGGAGTGGGTCGACACCAGCCGTCGCTGCTTGAGGGCCTGGATATCTTCCTTGGAAGGAGGTGTCCATGGTGGAGAGAGTTGCTGTTGGAGTCATCTTGCTGAGGCTCCTCTTTGAGAGAGACACTTATGCTTCCCTCAGCATTTCCACAGGCACTGCAGAGGACACTGGTCAGGCTGGAGGAACACTGGCCCCCTCACCCTCTCTAGTGCCTCAGTAGCCGGGCTGATTGTTCAAAGGGACAAGAGAAGGTGAGCTGTTGGAAGTGGATGACCCCTCGTGGCTACTCATCCTCCAGTGATCCTTTTTTCTACCAGGTCAACTTCCCTGATGGCTTTTCTTTCTCAAGAGTGGGCTGTGTCTGCAAGTGGATGCCACTCGCCAGAGGAGAGGGATACCCAACAAATAAATCCAGCGTTGTATCTTGTGGCCAGCTCATCTTGGGGCTTTCTTTCACAATATGAATATTCCCTTGCTTTGAAGAGCTGTGTTCTTGCTCCAGCTCTTCCACTAAACTAGGTGCTGTTGGCTGAGTGTGTGTGTGTGTGTGTGTGTGTGTGTGTGTGTGTGTGTGTGTGTGTGTGTGTGTGTGTGTACATATACATACATGGGTGTAGGCCAAAGGTCAACATCAGATGTCTTCCTTAGCCATCCTGCACCTTATTTTTTGAGACAGGGCTGTCAGTCTGCATCTTACTAATAATTCAGCTAGACTGGCTGGCCAGCAAGCCCCAGGGATTCACCCGTCCGTCTCCAATCGCCATGCCCACTCCCAGCTGCGCACTGGAGTTCCTGACATGCTCCACCTTGCCTCGTTTTTTAAGTGGGTTCCTGGGATCCAAACTCTGGTCCTTGTGCTCACACAGCATGCATTTTTACCGGCTGAACCACCTCCCTAGTTCCTAGGCTGTGTGGTCTTAAAACAACAAGCAAACAAACAAACAACCCTTTCATCTGCCCCTGCGTTCCTCAGTGTTGAGACAGTAAGTGTACAATAAACGCCTGTAGTTGATCTCTTTCTTCGCCACCTTAGTGTCGAGGAAATACCTGGATGTATTAACTGTACCACTTAACGTTTTTCCTCCTTTTACATGCATTCAGGGCCTAGCTGTCACTACACCGAATCTATATTTACCCTGAGAAGAAGGCCCTTAAAATTGGAAGAAGTATGCTAAAGTTGTGCAGTGTACTCAGGGTGGAGACTAATTACAAGGTCTCAGAACCCCTCAGGTGGCTGGGCTGGTGGCCTGACTGAATTGCGGCTTTCCTAAATTGGGAACAGCTGGCCCTTAGTGCGACCAAGTATAAGAGTGGCCACTGCTGCTGGCTTCTCTCAGTGTGGTGAGAAGTCTCTGTTCCCTGGATGGAGCCTGTGGCCCCTGAGCCAAAGGTGCCTTTCCTCAGCCACGGTAGGTGAGAGCCCCAAGTAGGGCCGCTTGAATGCTGTGTCTGTTGCTTGGTAGAAATTGTGATTGTAGCAAAATACTGTTATCAGATTTTGTGGCGATTTTTAGGGAGTTTCCCCTGAGGCACCTGCTGCCCCCTTTCCAAATGAGACACAGCAAAGGCTTTATTTAGAGAGCTGTCCAGTTTGTTAAAGGTTGTTGACTTTGTATGTAGTGTGTGCCTTGGTTTCACTTTAACTCGTGCTAACCTGGAACTTACTGTGCCGCCCAGGGTGACTTCAAAGTCACAGTCATCCCCCAGCTTCAGCTTCTTGGATGCTGTCATTATACGTGTGAGTCGCCATGCCCTGCAGTTTGATCTGTTTTTCTTAGAAAGGATCCGTTCTATCTCTATCTATCCCCTTCCATATCAGGAAGGAGTGGTGTGGTCTTTGGGCAGGTTCTAGCATATTATGACTTCATGGTTAGCAACTTGTGAAGTGTTTGAAATGTTGGGTCCTGGCTTTATTGGAAGAAAATAACAGGGAATTGATTGTTAAAATATTCTTATCTATGCTGACCTCAGCCCAAGGAGAGCCCAGAGTCCCAAGACTAAACAATCCAGCACTGGATAAATACATCCAGTCTCAGTGGCACTGACTTTGTCTTGATGATAGCTCTGTAGATCAGGTGCTTTGGTATTGGTTTCCATATGTTTGAGAATGTTTACATTTCGAATGGTTGGTAATTAGAAGAGCCATCTCTGACCTCCTCTTCTTTTGTTCTTAGGAGGGACAACAACATCTTCTGTGGGAACGAGAATCGGCTTCCTTGTGTGAACACCCAGCAGATGGTTGCATGAGAGTACTAAGAACCAGAAAGCCACCGTCTACATTTCACATCAGCGCATACCATCAATTCTAAGAGTCCATGTGGATCTTGGAAGTAGAAGGATTTCAAAGAGTTGAGTTTCCCCAGAGAACAAGAACCTTACCATCTCCTCCTTTAGCTCTGAAGGCTGGCGGACAATGGATATCATAGAGACAGCAAAACTTGAAGGTCATTTGGAAAATCAAACCAGTAACTCTGCCAACACTTACACAAGCCCCGGTGAAGCCGTAGACGACGGCAACAAAAATGGCAGTGGTAAACCCAAGAGCTTATCCAACGGGCTGCGAAAGGGCGCCAAAAAGTACCCGGACTACATCCAGATCTCCATGCCCACCGACTCCAGGAACAAGTTTCCCCTCGAGTGGTGGAAAACGGGCATTGCCTTCGTGTATGCCCTCTTCAACCTCGTCCTGACAACGGTCATGATCACCGTCGTACACGAGAGGGTCCCTCCCAAGGAGCTCAGCCCTCCCCTCCCAGACAAGTTCTTTGATTATGTCGACCGGGTCAAGTGGGCCTTTTCTGTATCAGAAATAAATGGGATCGTATTAGTTGGGTTATGGATCACCCAGTGGCTTTTTCTGAGATACAAGTAAGTATGGACTGCTAATGTATTTGGGTTTGGGTTCAGTTTGTTTTGAAAAAGAGATGGTGTGTCACATTGAAATTATCTTTCTCGGGTTCTTCTGATGCATTTAGTTTTACCTGGACATTTGTGGAGAGAAGTTGTAGATGGACATACTTGAATAAATCCAGCCACTGTTCCACAAGGGTTCATTGAGTGATCACAAGTGAAAGTAGGAAGTTGCGGTAGTCTTGTGTGTGGAGGGTGACTTAGTTTATCAACAGTGCAGTGCCTGGTTTCCATTGGTGTGGTGCTTGGAAATGCCTTTAATCCCAGCACCCGGGAGGCAAAGGCAGAAGGATAGGTATGAGTTCGAGGCCAGCCTGGTCTACATAGAGAGCTCAGGACAGCCAGGATTACATAGGAAGACCCTGTCTCAAAAAAAGAAAAAAGATGCTAGGGAAGGACTAATGGGTATTTAGGCTCTCTGCAGATGCAGTCGGGAGGAGCCAGGGCACTTTAATTTCTTTGGGGATGATGGGTCTGCCGTCAACAGCTTGCCTTGAGTTTACATCTGTTCAGAAGTTCTTAAGCGTTCTTTCCTTTCTTGTCCTTTTCCTGCCAGGCACAAAGTAACCAGTGTTTGTTTAAGAAGCTGGATTTGGAACCGGGTCTTGGTGGTTTGGGTTTTAGATTTCCAAAGTAAACTTGTCCTCCTTGCCTTTCCCTTGGCATTGCAAAGGAGGACATGGCTCAGTAGTTCAGGCCCTGCGTTCCTCACTCCATCTCAGAACTGTAGCAACCCGGAAGCAGTGAGCTAGTCTTCTCCCCTTGAAGATATGTGAAAAACTGGACATAGCTCTGACATGGTTATTTCTGCTTCTCTGTGTGAATTCTGACTTCTGGTCCACAAAATGGGAGGCCACTCAATTCTGCAGTCCTCTAATTTGCCATTGGGATGTTTGCTTTCTACTGGATCCCGTGAATTAAGTCCCTAAAATACAAGTTTGAGCAAAATACCCACAATCTAGGGTTTAAAAAAAAAAATGTGAAGTAGGTTGAATTCTTGTAATTACAAAGCAGTAGTCAACTTGAGTCTCTGTTCTAAAAGGGATCTTGTGGCACTACCACTGACCTCTTATTTAACATTGAACCAGGGAAAGCCAGCTCGCCCAGTTGACTGTTCCTTTTCAGTACTGAGATAACAAAGCTAGGTTACCGAGTCTGCGGTAACTCAGCACTTCCATCAACTATCTTGGAACTACTTGTTTAATCTCCCCTCACCTGGAACCCTAGAATGTTCTTGAAATAGCTATCGGTGGCAGGCACCTAAAATAGATATTTATACATATTTTATTTATTTAACTAGAAGTCCCAACAGTTGCCTGAATTTGACCTTGGTCCATGTGAGGACCAGTGTCTTAGAGAAAACCTAAAATATGCCTCATCTCTGAGGCTGCCTGTTACTCTAGAGTCTTTTGGTCAGTGGTGGTTTGGAAAGTTTGAGAGCTGTTAGGGTGAGAAACCCAGTGGGATGAATCCACTGTATGTTCTAGAGAATTTAAAACCTGGAGGCAGGCAATGCATCTCCACTCATTCCCAAGTTCAGAGCCAGTGCTTCCAGACATAACAGAAAGGGGCCTGTCACCATGAGCTGGAACTGAGAGCACACGGGCCCTTTCTACCCATGCTGGTGCCCACAAGGTAGTCATGCCATGGGCAAAGCCCTGGGGTTTGGCGGTCAGTGATCTCAGTCAGCTAGACTGAAGACTCAAAAGAGCTCATAGCTGCAGTCAAGACACCATCCGCATAAAAGCTGAACAGGGAAAAAACTTTTTGCCTTTATTTCTTGACCCATCTCTCTCTCTTTTCATTTTAATTTTATTAAATTTTATTTTAATCTTTGAGATAGAGACTGTCCTTAAATTCATTATGTAGCTAGTGTTGACCTTAAACTATTGATCCCTCTGCTGCTGGTTCCCAAATGCAAGGTATTGGTTTATGCACTATTATAAATCGAATCAAGGACTTTGTGCACATGGCAAATATTCTAACATCTAAACCACATCCCCCCAGGCCTTTTAATTTTTAACTAGTACATAAAAACGTGAAAAATTGGATTTCATAATGAGATATTATGTATAAATTCATATGAGTGTGTACTATGTGATATTCAAGTTAGGCATGCCTCTCTTTGAACACTTCTTTTAAAGACATTTTTAAATTTATTTATTTTATGTATGTGGGTGTTTTGATGCATGTATTCTCCGCACCATGTGCAAGCCCACAAAGGCCATCAGATCCTTTGGAACTGGAGTTACACATGATTGTGAGCTGCAGCGTGGGTGCTGAGAATCGAACCTGTGTTCCCAGTAAGAGCAGCCAATACCGTTAGCCACTGAGCCGCCTCTCCAGCCTACTTTTCACTTCTTTATGGGAAAATATCTCAAGTCCTTCCAACTTATTTTTGAACTGCAGGGCACATTGTTGATAGTAGCCATCTTGCTATATGGAGCATCTCAGCGCGTCTTGTTCCTAACTGTAACCTAGTACACATGACCAACCTTTCCACGTGACCCCTCCCGAATACACAGAGTCGCCCCATTCTCTGGTAAACTCTAGCCTGTGCTCAACTTCTCTGAGACCAACTTCTTTCAATTTGGCATAGGGGTGAAATTATTCTGTGTTTATTTTTTCTATGCCTGGCTCACTTAATGTGATGATCTCTAGTTCCATCCAAGCTGTCACATGACAGGATTGAACTCTTTTTTTCTTTTCTTTCTTTCTTTTTCTTTTTCTTTTTTTTTTTTTTTTTTTTTTTGTTTGTTTGGTTGGTTGGTTTTTCGAGACAGGGATCTTTGTGTAGTTTTGGAGCCTGTCCTGGAACTCACTCTGTAGCCCAGGCTGGCCTCGAACTCACAGAGATCCGCCTGGCTCTGCCTCCCGAGTGCTGGGATTAAAGGCGTGCACCACCACCACCCGGCTGAACTCTTTTTTCATGTCCAAAAGTACTATACTGTACATACACATGGCCTCTTCTCCATCTGTTCATCAGCTGGTGGGCACTTAGGCTGTTGCCATTTTGTGGTTGTTGTAAATAATGCTTTAATAATGCTTCAGTAAATGATAGTGCAATCTTGTTCAGAAAAAGGCAAACAGTTCTAACCCTTGTACCTCCTTTTTATTTTCTTTTGCCATTTAAAAATCAATAGTGAATAAGAGAATAGCGAATCAATCCAATAGTTACTTTGGACATGTTCAAAATACAGTGCTCTGAAAATCTATGCAGTCAGAGAAACCAATTCATGCTGAAATTGTCAGTCTAGCTCTGGATGGTCCCAATTAAAATCTTCCTTCCCTAACTAGGGTGTAATGAATTGTCACATTTCCCTGAGTATCCAATTATGTAATGTCACCTGATCCATTAGATTATTCCTCTATGGCCACAGCTCACTTACACCTCTGGTATGTTCTCTAGAGGGTTTTGTTAATCGGCGAGTTGACTGAAAACAGAGAGAGGCTTATTGAATTTCCTGGCAAAGGAAGACATTTTTTAGGAAAGGAAACTATAGATTTTTTCATGTTCTTAAGTTTCCCCTGTTCCCATTTTCTTGGTCCTTTCCAGTCCCAAATCACTTAGATATACTTCAGTGTATAAATCTTTATAGAGATGAGATCAATCTCACTGTGGAATTATGGGATGGGCGGCTCACAGGCCTTAAAATTCTGTGAAACTGAGGTTTATTTGTTAATTCCATTGTGTCTATTATTTTTAGTGAATTAAACATTGAATTACAGTATTGCATTAGAAGTACAGGGAGCCAGGGATTGTAGCTTGCACCTGTGATCCCCACACTTAGGAGCCTGAGGCCAGAGGATCATGAATGTGAGGCAAGATTAGGCATATAGTATGGTCCAGGCTAGCTTAGACTAGGGTGAGACCCTGCCTCCCGTGCCCTGCCCCCAATAAAATAAAAATAACAAGACGGACAACTGGTAAACCTGTTTCTCCCATCCCTGTCTTCCCTTTAGGTCCATAGTGGGCCGCAGATTCTTCTTCATCATCGGAACGTTGTACCTGTATCGCTGCATCACTATGTACGTCACTACGTTGCCCGTGCCCGGAATGCACTTCCAGTGTGCTCCGAAGGTAAGCCTCCGGGCCCCACAGAGAGGACTCTGTAGAGCCACCCCAGGGCACTCACTCTTTCCCACAGTCCTCCATGACTTTCATAGGTGTCAGCTGCAATCTGTTTTAGATGGGGGGGAAACGTGCTCATTAAAAATTCACCAGTGTTTGACTCTTTGGTTTCTTCACTTATTTATCTATCTCAGGCATCCATTCTGTAAGGATAGTACTTATGGTTCCAAGCACTGTAGTGTGACCAAAGCACAGGCCCTCCCCTGGAGCTTATATTCTTTCAAGGAACAATAAATTCATAATGTATCACATGATGCCAAGTCGGTGATCATCACAGGAAAGCAATAGGAACTTTTTTACAGCAAGGTTAGGAAAAGATGTTTTTTTTAAAAAAAAACTTGGCAGGAAGCAAGGGAGAACTAGCCACATGGGTCAGGTGAGAGCCACAGGCCAGGAGAAGAGTTTAGCCGCCTTGGGTTCGAGGAACAGCAGGCAGCGAGAGCGTCCGCAGTACTGGCGACAGACTGCGAAAGTTCTCGCTGCTGTTGTAAGCCTCGGTGGTCATGATCGTGGAATTGACGTCTCTTAATCCAGGACGCATCTTGCCGGGAAGATCGACAGAACACACTAATGGTGTGGATAGGGTTTGAGAGAGGAAAGTCAAGGGCCACTCTAGATGATTAACCAGTGGGAAGACGGAGTAGGCTTCGCTGTTGTGGAAAATGTCCGAGGGAAGTGACAGATTCTTCACGTAGCATCCAGGCACAGGCTGGCTGTTCCTCATCGTAGACCCCCGTGCACTCTGGCTCGTGAAATGGAAACTTACAGATCATGTGCTTCCTGGACAAGGGGACGAAGGCTAACATTAGCCTTCACTGAACACTAAGCAGATGTCAGGAGGGAACGGGACAGGGTTGCTCTGGAGAAGCCAGCCATCTCCCTTACCAAATATAGGTGTGGTTTGGAGAGGCAGTAATTTCCTAAAGCCATCAAAGCAGAACGTGTCTGTAATTAAAACAGTGTACACATTGAATTTAAACACTGCCTGGGTTTGACTGAAACTAATTTAAGACGTGAGAGTTCAGAAGCCAAACAAGAATGTCCGAGACTTCACTACTGAACAGTATTACAGTGTGCAGTGGTGAGGTGGCCACCCACCACAGAGGAAGGCAAACCCTTCCTGGGAATGGACGGGTCACTGATTAGAAAAAGACAGATCAAAGGTCTCCCTTGGTGGAAGAACTGCAGTCTTCCAAAGCCACATAAGTAAATATGCTGAGGGAGGACCAAGCTGCAGACCCGCCTGGTGGAGGTTCCCTGGCTAATCACCCACCACGTTCAGTGAACGTGCCCTCCTCCTGGGAAGCAGGCTGTAGTTGCCTGTGACTTGGTTCTGTAAACGGACGCATGCATCTCCCCATCCGGCTGAAGGAGATGTGGTGAATAGAGAGCAGGAGTCAAAATTGCATTCTAAATTTGGCCCAGCTGCTGCTTCCCAGCGCTGCCTCGATGCCTGTGGCCACAAGGCTCTTCGATATCTACCTGTTTCCTGTGTTGGCAAGACTGGTGAATGTCCTTCAGAGTGAGCAATGACAGCTCCCCACATGCCCAAGCCTCTCTCTGTGAGAAGGCGCCTCTGTCTGGAAACCGACGGCTCACACAGCTTATCACTCACAGAGTTCTCGCAGTGGCACCCCGGGCTCTTCCAGTTTGGCCGTCAGCTTCGGCCTCATCTATCCTATGACTTCTTTACGTCCTTTGCTTACAGTTTGCTTCCTACACCCACCCAAGCTCTGGCTTATGGCCAGAGTCTCCATTTTCTTCAGTGTGTGTCTAAGTAAAAGTCGGCTTAGTTGTGAAATGTTTTCATTTTTCTAAGTCATTCTCTATAGCGACAGTGACATGTTCCTTTCCCATGGAATCTTTTTAGGGCTAGCTTTCCCTCACCATGGCTAGAGCTGGCCAAGGGGCTTTGCTTTTTCTTTCTTTTTTTAAAATCTTTTCTTTTCCCTTTTATTATTTGAAAATTTTATACATGGATATTTTGTGGGTTTTTTTCTTTTATTGAAAATAGTTTTTTTTTTCACATAACCCCCTCCTTCTACCCTTCCCAGTCCCTCCCCACGTCCCCTCCCATCCAGATCCATGCCCTTTCCATCTCTCATTAGAAAACAAACAGGCTCCTGAGGAACTATAAGATGATGGATATAATATGATAAAACAAAAATAAATACATCAGAACAGGACAAAACAAACAGAAGGAAAAGAGCCCAAGAAAGGGCACAAGAAACAGATATAGACACAGAGACCCACTTGCTTGAACACTCAGGAATATCATAAAAATACAAAACAGGAAGTTATGCTATATGCACAAAGAACATGTATGGTTAAAAAAAAAGAGAGGAATTAAAAATAAAAATAAAGAAAAGAGCAAGCTGGTGGTGGTGCACACCTTTAACCCCAACATTCAGGGGGGGTGGGGGGCCAGAGGCAGGTGGATCTCTGTGAGTTCAAGGTTAACCTGGTCTACAGAGCTAGTTCCAGGACAGCTGGAGCTACACAGAGAAACCTCGTCTTGAAAAACAAAACAAAATAAAAAACCCCAACACATTACAGTTAAAACTTAAAAACTAATTTTTTTGGGGGGAGGGATCTTTCCACTTACTTTTTCCAGGCTATGGTTGATTGTGAGACCCGAAAGCAAGCTGTAGATGGGTAGGGGGAGGCGATCATATACCAACACTGCTGAAGAGGGGACACGATGTGTGGTCCAGGAGGAACTGCTTTGTTTACCCCTCAGGGCGTCTGACCCCAAGTAGACAAACAACCTTAAGTGCTCCTACCTTCAGAGTATGAAAGCTGCGGGGTGAACGGAGGGCAATGGAGGTGACGTGCCCTTGCGGTCTCGGGCTGCAGCACTTGGGCATCGTGTGTGCTCCTTTCTGTTGGAGCTCATCGTGGGCATCCACACCAGCCTCATGGCTGGAGAAGGATGGTGGCGGCTGAGAGCACCAGTGGCTGTGCCGCATCTTCCATGTCAAGGGCATGTTGCTTCATCCGATACAGTTGAATGCCTTTGAGGGGTTCCGGAAGTCAGCCGTGGGGTTTGTCAGCAGCCTCTTGCCTCCTCAAGTGTGTGCACTCCTGTCCTCTCCACAAGCCTTTGAGCCTTTGAGAAGGCAGCCTATGGGCTATTGACAGAGCACCTGCGCACACCGTGAGCCGGGAAAAGAGAGGGGTGGGCCCCGCACCCCTAAGAGGTTCACCGCAGCTAGCCCAAGATCTCCCAGAAGGTTCCATAGTCCCGTCACCCCCAAGCAGGTGGTCTCAGACTCCCAGAAATCTACCTGCCTCTGCCTCCAGGAGTGTGTGTGCTGGGATCAAAGACATGTGCCACCCTGCCTGGCAGTTAATAGCACCACCCTGCTACCCTGGAACTAATGCTTAAGCATGTGAGAGACTCTTACCCACATCTTAGTAAGGGCTGGCCACTGCTGGGAACTCTTTTGCCAGCTGGGCATGCTTGTAGCAAACTTTAAGGTAAAATGTCTCAGAAGCCTCAGCCCCTGGGACACACTAATTCTGCTCTGAGTCATTTCTACATAGCAGGTTATTACAAGCTGAGCAGCTGCGTGTGTTTGCCTTTTCACACGGTTTCTTGGTAACCAGGTGACTTCCTGCAAGAGCAGCGTGCTCTAAACCAGGTCATTTTCTGGTCCCCTAAAGGGAGATGTTTTAGCCAAAGATTCTGAATGTGGTTCCTTATTGTCCTGGGCGGGGTTGTATTCCACCTGCTTTGAGGCTCTCCCCATCCATCTGTCCACACCTCCTTCACAATCCTTCACAATGTCCACTCAGGCAAGACGTGATAGCGTTTGCTCCGCCTGCCAGCCTAACCACTGCTATGGCTGGGCTGCCCTGCTTCAGGGACCAGGGCTCAGAGGCAGAAGTACTGAGTACCGAGAAGACTGTCGTGCCACCAACCTGTCCCCAAGATCCCAAGTGACTAGTCAGGACCAGTCCTTCTATGGTCCTCCTGCTTGCGGACCGTCACACTCTGCTTCCTGCGTACCATTACTAGATCCCCAACACTGACTTTCTCCGCATTAGGCTTCCCCGCAGCTGTCCACCCACCCCGAGCCTGTCTCTTCAAAGTTGACCTGCCTCGTCTTCCGATTGACTCTTTCTTGTGTGCTTACATTTTAATAGGACGTACATTTTTCAACTGCTGCTGGACACTCCTGCTCTAGCCGGTCATTGTTTCTTATGACATCATCGTGGTTTAGAGAGGCTTCTGTACCCTTGACCCCAGTTTGGAGCTTCGATTCCTTGTGATATGCTTTCCTGACCAAAGCTTTGACAGCTTGCTGGTACAGCCCCTAATGTGTCCTTTAAATTGTGAGATGGGTTTCTTGTAACCATGTTTCCAGCATACGCCAATGAGGCTGTATGCAGGCTTGATAAGGGCCGCCCACTTAACACAAGGTACCGGCAGATGCGGCGTACAGCTTAGTCGGACGGTAATGACCCCAAATCCTCACTTCTCCTGCCAAAAGGAAACAAAGTAGCTTCAATCTGCCTTTTAGCACATAGTGATGAAGTCATTGGTTATTAATATTTTTAAAAGCTTTGCCCAAGGACACACCACCACTAAAACGTATTATTAGTAACAGACTGAATAATTTAAAACATGTCAATAAGCCCTACCAACATAATGAGGAGAACCTACTTGAAGGAGTTTCCTCTTGGAATATTTTTGACTTTTTATGTTAAAAGGAAAAATTTGAAATGAAGATAAAAATCACAGCCTGATGGCTTTCCTAGCTGAAACATGACTTTGAGCGGCTTGTAAACTAACTCTCTTCTGTGTTTTGTGTCACTCAGCTCAATGGAGACTCTCAGGCAAAAATACAGCGGATTCTCCGGTTGATTTCCGGTGGTGGGTTGTCCATAACGGGATCCCACATCCTGTGTGGAGACTTCCTCTTCAGCGGTCATACGGTTGTGCTGACACTTACTTACTTGTTCATCAAAGAATGTAAGTCATAGTTCATTCCCCACTGAACAGATGGCTGTGGTGGGCGGGGTCCCAGGGCTGGGATGACAGTCGGGAGAGAGATGTCAACTCTGTGCACATGTGCACTTTATCATCCCACCTAGTCATTTGTGACCCGAAGCCTGTCATCACCTTTGCATTAAAAGCCCAGGCGTTTCTGTGTCTAACACTTATATCCATATGCAGTACATGTTGGGGGGACAACCTACTTCATCTCTACACAAGCTCCAGGGAATCCCCATTAAATGGGATTGCCACATTTCTAATACATAATTATTATGTGGTTATGATAGTGTGGTCTTTATGGTTCTAGTTCTGGCTTTTGCCCAAGGAAGTTCCATCCATAGAAGGTCGATCCATCATTTTCTAGTCCAGAGGTGTGCTCTCCAATCTGTGGCTCATAGGACACTCACAGGAGATGGGCGGGTGGGCGTGGCCTGTCCCAGTAAAGGCCTCTGTGCTCAAACACGTGAAGTCGTGAAAAGAAAGCACCCATGTCAGTTGATTCAATATCTAAAGAGCACGTGATAGGACCCCCAGCTCACAGATAGTAATAGTTCTATGCCTAGCACTAATCTGAGCCCTTGGCACACTGACTCCATCCTCTGCCCTCCCTCCACTTTACATGTGTGTGCAGGAAGTGACGTGGCTATTATATACAACTCCAGTTTTTGAGGATTGGGTGTCCAAACTCAATCTGACTCCAGAGATTGTGGTCTTAATTTCTTGGTTCTGTTAGAAATTTTAGAGATTTTTCAGCTGGGGCAATGGCTCAGACAGTGAATGATTTGCTATTGCAAAACATGGAGACCTGAGGTTGAGTCTCTAGCGCTCCTGTTAAAAACCGGATGTAACGGCCCAGGCCTATAATCCCAGCATTGGGACTGTACAGTGCGGAAGGGGCCGGGGAGGTGTCCCTGGGGCTTGCTGGCAGCTAGCCTTGCTGGATCTGTGAGCTTCGGATTCAGTGAGAGACCCTGTCTCAAATTCAAACAATAAGACAAAGATCAACTGAGGAAGACATTTAACATTGACCTCTCCAACCAGCCTACACACACACACACACACACACACACACACACACACACACACACACACACACAAAGAAGGAAGAAACAAAGAGGTCAGTTCAAGTTCTCTCTCTCTCTCTCTCTCTCTCTCTCTCTCTCTCTCTCTCTCTCTTTTTTTTTTTTTTTTTTTTTTTTTTTTTTTTTTTTTTTGGTTTTTCAAGACAGGGTTTCTCTGTGTAGCTTTGTGCCTTTCCTGGAACTCACTTGGTAGCCCAGGCTGGCCTCGAACTCACAGAGATCCGCCTGGCTCTGCCTCCCGAGTGCTGGGATTAAAGGCATGCGCCACCACCGCCCGCCCTCAAGTTGTCTGATCTCATAGGATTGTCTAAGAATATCCACTTATTGATAAACCTGGCATAGTTTTCTTCCTCCCCTTCAGAGCAAGAAGAAAGGCAAGTTGTGATTAATTCTGTATATGATATATAGAGGCATAGTTCTCTATGGCAAAATAAAGTATCAGATCTACTACCTAATGTAAATTGAGCTGCGTCCCCAGCCCTCTGTGTACACCGGACAGTCTGTGTTTGTACCTGTCCTGTGGTCACTGTTTAGTCATTACCTGTCTTGTTTCCCTGAGTAAGGAGTGGCTCCAGTGGTTTGGAAAGTCTGCTTCTAGAAGAGCTACTGTTTATATGTGATTATTCTTCTGCCTTTTGATCATTCTGGGCTCTTTCCTTGCTAGCACTCGTGTTGAGAGTGGATTAAAATTCAGTTGGGAGAGCATACTGGATCAGGACCATTTCATTAGTTAACATGAAAGACTTTAATTGCACCAATATGCTTGCTGGAGCCTGGATTCTTTAAAAACTGTGCTTGCAGAAGAAGGCGTGGCTGTTAATACTAACTGTCTGGCCTCATCATCAATGGGTTTTCATAGTGCTTGCCACCGCGCTGGGTCCATCGTGTCTGTTTAATGCCAACTCGGCTGGAGAACCCCCACCCCCCAGACAGCGAGGTCCATTCCTTGTCATCTTTTCACTTGATGTTATCCCTGTGGCTAGCAGGGGTTGAACAAACAGGATTCTCATTTGCCATTTTGATTTCAAAATAGCTTCTACTAGCTGGGTATGTGTAATCTTAGCACTAAGGAAGCTGAAACTGGAGGATTGTTAGTTTAAGGCTGGCCAGCCTGGGTTACATAGTGAGACACTTTCTCACAACAATAAATAACAACAAAACAAATCATCTTATTCTTGGGGGGTAGGGAGGAGAGTGGGTCGTGATCTCAGTGTGGTAGCATCATAGAAAATGCATTTTCATAGAACATGCGGGGTTTCCCAGAATTCCTAAAAAAACTAATTTCAATACTACTAGTAGTAAAATAGCCATTCCAGCCACATCGTTACTCTTTACCCATTCCAGCTTCTGGTGATCAATGATACAGAATAGTTATCATGTGCCCAAACATGTTAAGCTGTTAGTAAGTCCCTGATGACCTATGTGGAGAAAAGTGGGTCAGAAATAGAAGTTCAGGAGGGCTGGAGACCAGTGGAACTGGAGAATGCATTTAATGCGACCCTCAGCATTGTCAGGGTTACCTCAACTTTCAGGGTTCTAATGCAATAGCCACTGGACTGGATTTGCCCCCCCCCCCCCAGGCCTTTCCTGGTATTTCAGTCCCAGGATTCTGTAAACTATCTTGGAGATTTTAGCATCAGCGTGAAGTAATTAAATGATGAAGAAGAAATTGAAATGAGAGAATCATTTATAGGGCTATGGTTCTGCTCGGGAATCCACAGAACTGTAGCTGATTTACCAAGAATCACTTTGTGTACGAATGATAACTGATAACCATTTAGGCCATTGTCTCTGAAGTTTCGGGGATTGAGTCTTTTGCTCTTCAGCCATTCTTTAAAAAAAAACTGAGCACGTGTGATGCTATGAATGTAAACAAAGTTTAACATGAAGTTGATTTCAGTTTATTAGATCATTAAACTTTTATTGTGAACCAGTAAAGCTTTAAAAATAGAAAGAGAAAAAAAAGGAAGGTTACCAGATGGCCAGATAACAGGAATAGTCTGTTTCAGCCATGTCTGTCATGAACATTTACATGAGAAGGACTTGGGGTTGTGATGCTACAGCCACAGTTCTCTCCCAGCTGGTCAGTGGCGCGAACTTCTCAGTCGCCTCAGCAGGAGGTTAAAGGTCAGCTCATGGAGGGGCAAGAAGCCAGAGCTTTCCACTGGAGAGCTGCACCACTGCTTTTGGCAATGGTGATGTAAAATTGCTGAGAGTCAAATCTTGCTTGCCGCACTGACATTCCCCACCACAGATTCATAACTGAAAAAATAAAAGTAAACTTAAGACCTCAAAGTACCCCTGCTTTCTCACTTTGCCCCCCTTATTTTCATAGAGCTTTTCTTTAGGCCCTTACTATTTCTCTTTCAAAAGGGTCATGTATGTGAGCCAGTATGAGCCAGTTCTAGCCAACCTACATAACGATTCTATTGTCTTCCATACTTAATAGATTGTTGAAGGTGGGCAAGGCCTGGAATATCTCTTGTTACCCACCAACCTCCTGAGAATGACTGCCATTCATTGGCAGTGATCCCCTGTGCCCTCTCTCTGGGTAAACTGAGACAGTTCATAGCCATAGCAGTCCTAATGGTCCTGCCCGAGGTTATTGGGACAATATTAAGATATAGCTCGGTGGGAGAACATTTCCTTAGCATGTGCAAAAGCCCTGGGTTCCCTCCCCGGCCAGTCGGTCGGCCCATGAGTCCATCTCGGGGAATCTTACTGCCTCTGTTTCTCTGCTGTGCAGATTCGCCTCGTCACTTCTGGTGGTATCATCTGGTCTGCTGGCTGCTGAGTGCTGCTGGGATCATCTGCATTCTTGTGGCACATGAACACTATACCGTCGACGTGATCATTGCCTACTACATCACAACACGGCTCTTTTGGTGGTACCATTCCATGGCCAATGAAAAGGTGAGAGCAGTGAAGACCCTTGGGTGAGGAGTGTCCGCTGTGTGCCGGGGACCCACTTCCGTAGATGGGGGTTTTAGAGCAGTGAAGACCTTGGGTGAGGAGTGCCCGCTGTGTGCCGGGGACCTACTTCCGTAGATGGGGGGTTTAGATAGCTGCATGGGAAGGACTGTTGTTACCACCCAGATACACGGTTTGATCAGTCCAGCTAAACTTACTGTCAGAGCTGCTTATTTTAAAAAGTAACCGTGAAAGAAGGTTAAGGACACTGTAAAATCGTTGACAGCCTGTTTTGCCAATTCAGCTGATTTGTACTAGGTTTGAAGGACTATGTACTCCAACTGAAAACCTAGGAACCTTTTCTGTAGAGCATTATGGCACAGCTTGGTGAGAGATGTTCCCTGCCTTGTTGACTATATTTTGGGGTGATCAGCACCTCTATCTTCCTTTCTTCCTGTTCCAGGATGACCCCCATTCGGTGTTTGTTTTGTTTGTTTGTTTTTGTTTTTGTTTTTTGGTTTCTTCGAGACAGGGTTTCTCTATGTAGCTTTGGAGCCATCCTGGAACTCATTCTGTAGACCAGGCTGGCTTTGAACCCACAGAGATTCGCCTGCCTCTGCCTCCCAAGTGCTAGGATTAAAAACGTGTGCCACCACCGCCTGGCATGATGACCCCCATTCTTATTCCATTCACTCTGTTAGTGCTTGCTCAAATGCCACCCTCTTACCTCCATCCTGGGAAGCTTCCCATTTCTCTTGTTCTCTCCCTTTGGGGACAAGGTTGCCTAACCCCCATGACCCACCCAGGCTTTTCTAACCTTGGTAATGTTCTTGCTGTAATACGGTTGGTCTGTGTATCATTACTGATTTATCTTGGAATAGATTACCCCATGTTGCTGTACTGTGTGTGTGTGTGTGTGTGTGTGTGTGTGTGTGTGTGTGTGGTGTACATGTGCATAAAATCTATAAGCAACTGGCTTGTCATTGCTGAACAATCTATTCAGAGCTCGTGGTGTCCACAAATAATTGTTTTCTATGGGTCCATTTATTTGGCTCTGCTGCCCAGTCGCTAGCTAACTCTGTAGTCCTCTGCTGAGGGATGTCGTTCTATATGCTGTGAATACGTGTTGCTCTGGTTGGTTGATAAATAAAGCCTATTTGGCCTATGGCAAGGCAGCTTAGAGGCAGGCAGAAAATCCAGGAAAGAGACAGCAAAAAGAAAGACAGAAGCGGAAGAGATGCCATCCTGCTGTCCAGGGAGCAGAATGTAATGATACATAGGTAAAGCCACGGAACACATGGCGACATATAGATTAATAGAAATTGGCTGAGTTTAGTTATAAGAGCTAGCTAGCCAGAAAATTGAGCCATTGGCCATGCAATTCGTAATTGATATAAAAGCCCTTGTGTGTTTTCTTGGGTCTGAGCGACTGCAGGACCGGACAGGATACAGGAAAACTTCCAGCTACATTAGGTGCCCAACATGGGGCACAAATCCACAACCCTGGGATTCAGAGTCCCATGCTTTACTGACTGAGCCAGTGTAGTCCTCTGCTGTCTTTACCTTCTTACGTGCTGATCTAGATGCTTCCAGACACCTAAACCAAAACCTCCATTTTTCTTCTTGATTATGTTCAGCCTTCCGAGTTTTCCTTTCACTCCTCCTTGGCCCTTATATCTGACCACAACACATCCTGAAAATACTTCTCTTGAATGCCCTCCACGCCTATTCCTGAGCCTCCTCCTTAGAGAACTGCAGGCCGAGGTCTCATGAGCCACAGAGGGCAGGACATGGGGACCAAGGTCAAGGCAGAGCTGGGGAAAAGGCAGGACAGCAGTTAGTGCCATGGGTTTTCACTTCTGTTACGAAATAATCAATGCCATTTAATTGAGAAGTCTCGGCTGCAGTCATAAACAATGCCTCCTTTTATTTTCCCCACCCTTAACAGAACTTGAAGGTCTCTTCCCAGACGAATTTCTTGTCTCGGGCGTGGTGGTTCCCCATCTTCTATTTTTTTGAGAAGAACGTACAAGGCTCCATTCCCTGCTGCTTCTCCTGGCCGCTGTCCTGGCCCCCTGGCTGCTTCAAGTCATCATGCAAAAAGTATTCACGGGTCCAGAAGATCGGGGAGGACAATGAGAAGTCGACGTGAGCCGTGCCAACCCGGCAGCAGCTTTTCTACCAGGAGAGTCCGTGCTATAACCAAAGACGCAGCTTCATGTTTATTTTCAGAGTACTGACTGGTGAATGACGTGGACCAAATTTTGTGCGAAAGATCGGAACAACGAATGAAGTATTACCTTTTGGCTTTTTTTTTTTTTTAAATTCATCCCAAGAAACGTATATTTTCCTGCAGCTCTTCACTCGTGGGTGACGGAGTCCCCCAAACTGGGATTTTAAAGAGGTGGCAAAGAACACACTGTGCCTCTCCTCATTCTTCCTCCACTTGCACATTCTTTCCAGGTTTTGTTTTTCCCTTCAAGGTCAGAAGAGTTTGCTAATGTTTTGAATAAAATGTCTGGATATGTACAGCCATGGTGTGAATCCAGGCAGTGATGGTGGGAGCGGGTTTCCACCTCACAGCTCACGGAGGGCATGCCACAGGTGGGTCCGGGTCAAGTGCACTTTGCCCCGTCTGGGGGAAGCTGGGGTGCTGTCTGGGATTTGCTTTGCTGCTACCCCCCCCCCCCAATGCACTATGTATGACTTTTCCTCTTTTTTTAACTTTTACCTGATAATTTTATTTTTAAAGAAGGGGTGTTCCCAGGGGCGTGAGTGACACACCCATGGATTTTTCACTTTCAAGTCTCTATGACAGATACACAGGAAGCATGGGGCATTTCTGCTGTCCACGTTAGAGGCTGCCTGCCTGGAGCCCAGGGCTGTTAACCGCACTAGCACAGGCTGTAAACACACATGCGAAGTGATGTTCACACTCATGGGGGGCACAAGCGTGCTCCCCTTCTAGCTTGGGCCCTGCTGTGATGTGCTTCTGATTGGAACCTAGAGAAAGGTTTGGGCACATTCCATTAAAACAATTCCTTCTTCGTTAATACTGTGCTTTGCAGGAAATGCAAGATGGATCCCAACGGTTTACTGTTTCCTTGCCTTTTAGCAGGGCACTTCTCTCTCTAAGTGCTCCAAAGGGCGCACACCACCACTGGGCAATTTGACTTCCACCCTGTGAACATGACACGTGGTGCTGCACTTACCCTCACCTACAACTACATAGGAGCAGGGAGCTAGGCTTGGGGGCGCATGCCTTTAGTGCCAGCACTCGGGAGGCAGAGGCAGGCGGATCTCTGTGAGTTCGAGTCCAGCCTGGTCTACAGAGTGAGTTCCAAGACAGCCAATGCTGTTACACAGAGAAACCCTGTCTCAAAACAACCCACCACCACCACCACCACCCCAAAAAAGAACAGGGGACAGCTATGTCTAATATTGAACAGATTTTAAAAATCTGGTGGGTTTAAGAATATCTGATTTAATGTGTCACTCAGTGTTAGTGCTTCTTTGCATAATCCCGCCTTGATTTCTTAACTACTGGAAGATTAGCTTGTGAAACTTCCAGTTAACGGTGGAAACCGTTCTCCGGCTACACACTTGTCAGCATGGGAGCAGAGGGAAGTGAAGCAGGGTGGTAGGGGCGGTCGCATTCACACCGATGAAATGGGATGGAGAACATCCTCGGGTTTATCCTTATAAGCTAGTTGGCCTCGAGTATTCAGAATTAAACTTTCACTTGCTTGGGGGAAAAAAGCACAATACAGATTTGTTCAGAAGGGCCATTGCCCTCTGGTGCTAAAATTCTGTGTATGTGTCCAGAATGTCTGTTTTTCTGTGCTACTAGGAAGGTAAAGGAAAGGGCTCTGGATTCAAAGGCAAGAGAGTAAGATTCTCAAATCTGGCTATCTTCACTAGAGTGGGAAAGAAAGAAAGAAAATAAGTGAGGGAGATGTCCAAGTTTCAAGATGTGAAAGAAGACCAAAATTCATTTCAATGTAGGAAAGCAAATTGGAGACTCAATTTAACATGCCATTTGGGATATAAAATGTAGACAGTTACGATGCTGCCTTTGAAACAGTAATTTTATGTTTGAGATGGTCTCATCTCACTGTGTAGCCCAGATGGACTTCCCATTTCAATCCTCCTGCTTCAGCTTCCAGAGTGCTGGGATTGCAAGTGTGTGCCCCCATGCCTACCCAGCCAAAGTGGTGAATTATTGCAGCACCTTTTCTTTGCCAATTAAGATGCAGATCTTGCCAGGCGGTGGTGGCGGCACATGCCTTTAATCCCAGCACTTAGGAGGTAGAGGCAGGTGGATCTCTGTGAGTTCAAGGCCAGCCAGGTCTATAAAGCAAGTTCCAAGACAGGCTACAAAACTGCACAGAGAAAGAAACCCTGTCTCAAAAAAACAAACAAACAAACAAACAAAAAAGATGCAGATCTCACCTATTACCTGTGTTTTTGTGAGCCCATGCTTTTGGCTTTCCTGTAATATAGCACTTCTGGAAAATGCCAGTAATATATAATACACATACAACATGTTACATGTTTTTCCTGAAGCTTACCAATGGAAATGGAGTTCTTTCAAACTTCATTTTTTGAGCTTCTCCACTAGATCCGAAAAAGGAAGCATCCTTCCCCCAGTCCCTCCTGGGCTAATTGTGGCTGTTCTTTGAGTTACTGGCAGCTCATGAAGCAGGCTTTACTGAGACAGAAGGCTGGCTGAGAGTCAGCTCATGAAATCTCTGGGCAGGTTTGTGGCCGTGGAGTCTTTCTTCGCTGTGTGTCCAGTGCCTCCTAGTGGCAGTATGTCATGTCTGGAATACAAATGCTACTTTAAAAATATGTTTCCAATGTTTCTGCAAAGTTTCTCGGGTTTTTTTGCCTTTTCGTTGTTCAATATTTTTTTTTTGCCAAAATTTCAAAATTCTCATGGAAAAGAAGGTATTTTAAAAACATTGTAAATCCTTCTCAAAGGGAAAGCACTCAGAATCTGATCAAAGAGAATTTGCAGGTTGTTTTACCTCTTGTATCACAATCATTAATGTCTAGTCTATAACTACCGGACTGTGTTTACTTCAGAACCCGAAGTCAGCTGTCTTTTTTTATTTATGTATGGAACTCACTTCATTTTTAATTAAAAGTTCATATCTTGTTCCATAAATATTTTAAACTTTTTGATATTGTTTTGGTTTTGTACTATAAAACCGATTAAAAATTTAAGCTGGTCTTAACACATTCACCACTGTAGTGTAAGGTATGAGAAGGAATCTTTTAATAAATGAGTTTACACGTCTTAATCAAGTATAAGTTATATGTATTGTGTTGGAGCCTTTTCTATGTTTATGTGTGAGGATTTCTGATATTGTTTTTAATGCCATTGTTGCAATAATTTAGCCCCTTTGACTCATATGACAAAATACATTTTATGAAGAAGTGCTCTTGAATTCGATATCCATGTACTGAAAATCATGTCAGAGGTACCCAAAGATAAGTTTTTATACAGATAGACGCCTCATAAGTGCTGGTTTATTACTCATTAATATTACTGTACTGTGTTCTTAGGGGATCATGAATGGCAAGGGTGGGTCCCTGTAGAATTATTTTAAACTAGCCTTTAAAAGAAAGAAGAGAAACTGTAAGCTAATCTAGTTGCCAAGTGTAATTCATTTTTAATTTACCTCCCGTGCACTTCATGCTGCGAACTGTATGGTTAGTAAGTTACAGTGTATCCGCACACGGAATCTCTTCCGAGCTCGAGAGGCAGAACCGTATGGTTAGTAAGTTACAGTGTATCTGCACACGGAATCTCTTCCGAGCTCGAGAGGCAGCCTGTTGCATTCTTTTGGAAATTTACTATCCTGTTTCCATGTGTTAAGTGCCTTGTTGTGAAGTAAGATTTAAGTCTAGAATTCATTATTTTCCTGACCTCTATTTTTCATTATGATTATCTACTGTGTGCTGTTGTGATCATTTTATTAAATGCTTACATTTTAATCAAATATATGTATTTCAGTCTCTTCTATCCACTACTATCTTTTACATTTTAAAAAGTTACTGTTGTGTGAGTGTGAGTGAGGGGCGGGGGGAGTGTATGTGTGTATGTGTATGAGTGAGTGGGGGGGTGAGTGTGTTGGGGAATGAGTGTGTGTGTATGAGTGAGTGGGTGGGTGCGGGTGAGAGTGTGTGTGTATGAGTGAGTGTGTGTGTATGTGTGGGTGTGGGTGGGTGAGTGTGTGTGTGAGTAAGTGAGTGTGTGTAGGTCAGAGGACAACTTTGTGGAGTCCGCTCTGTCCTCCCACCTCTGTGATTTTTGGGGATCAAGCCCAAGCCAGCAGGCTTACACAACATGCACCTTTAACCCCGAAGCCTGCTCCTAGGCTCTTAATCACTCATCTGTCACGTGGGATTTAAGCTGAAGTTCTGTATTCATTGTCGGTTTATTTTAAGAGAATTCTTTCTGTTTAGAAATGTACTTTCTATGCATGTGAAAACATTCTGGGAGGGATGTAGGAATATGACTTCAGTTGATATTTACCTTTTAAGTGCCTGTTTGGCAGGGAAAACTAATTTTTGTTCCTGCTCAGAAGAGGAGATGTGTACTTGGTTTCTGACCTACAGATGCCTAAAGCTGTATTTGCCTAATAAATACAGTGACATCAGCAGCCTCTCAAAAGACATAACAGTGTTCCTTTCCATTCGGAAGACTTGTTCTTCCAACGCTTTTTAAAATGAGTTACTTAAAGGAACTGTAAGTAAACTAAAGCTTATTATTTTTCTACCCATAGATATTTTTTTTTAATTTTTTTAACTTTATTTAATATGCATTGGTGTTTTGCATGCATGCATGTGTAAGGATGTCAGATCCCCTGGAACTGGAGTTACAGACAGTTGTGAGCTGCCATGGGGGTGCTGGGAATTGAACCCGGGTCTGAAAGAATTCGGTACTCTTAACTCCTGAGCCATCTCTCCAGCCCCTCCTACCCATAGATTTAAGGTTAAAAAAAAAATTAGATCGGTCATGAGTGAAAAAAAATCAGTCATACACTCCAAGATTCACAGAAACAAACTCACTAGTCTCCAAAGACAAGGAGAGTCCTTTCTGTCCCCCCAGTTCTGATGGAAGTGTCACATCGGGGCCCCAGGGTAATGACCTCAACTGGACTGCCTAGCCATTTCCAAGGCAGGTTTCAGAAGGTTGTTTTTGGACTCTGATGAAGATGAAAGAAAAGTTAGTAAAAACAGTCCAGAGGATGAGGTGGGGCTCGGAAAGACAGTAAGTCTCAGAGATGGAGTTGTTGGATGTAGTGCAGACTTTCTCCCTGGGCTGCCTGGAAGTGATGATGAACAACAGTCCTCAGAGGAGGTGTGCCACGTCTGCCAGGGTGGCTGGAAAGCTCATCCCAGTGATGGCCACCCTGTTTGGAACACTGGCAAGATGCTGTGGCAGCCTCAGCTGCAGTCTGTGCTTATCTAGAATGTGTGACACGAGAAGGTGATGAGAATTTTTGTCCGTTGCACTGGGCGAGACAGGAGCTCCCACTTACAGGCTGATTGGTTCTTTTGTTTTCTTTGTAGGAAGCTCCTGGTGGGCTTCCTGTGGGGGCATCAAGGTCTCCCAGTGCTTTCAGAAGTGCTCATGGAAGTGAACTGTTCTGGACCCACAGTTCTCTTCTTAAGCTGCCTCTGCTAAGGTGCCAAGAGGCAGTTCACATGCCAGAACTGTGTGCAAGGCTCCTGAGCAATAGCACAAACTTAAAATGAAGATGAAAGTGGTCGTAGGAAAATTGGTTGTCATCCGTGCTGGGTGAGTGGCTTCTATTTCAGCTACTGATTTTAGAGTCAGGATGTAGTATTGTGCCTAATAGTCCTGGCTTCAGGATCACACACAACCATGGATGAAAGGCTCAGCTAGTGTCCCTGGCAAGCTGGTACAACCCAGCCCCACCACCTTGGGAAATAGGGCAGTATCATCTCTGTAGTCAGAAGGTTTCTCTGGTCCCGCCAGGCCCCACAGTCCCATGGCCTACTTACAAAATAATCACTCAGAAGCTTATATTAATTATAACTGCTTGGCCATTAGCTCAGGCTTATTACTGACTAGCTCTTACACTTAAATTAACTCATAATTCAGCCGGGCGGTGGTGGCGTACGCCTTTAATCCCAGCACTCGGGAGGCAGAGCCAGGCGGATCGCTGTGAGTTCGAGGCCAGCCTGGGCTACCAAGTGAGTCCCAGGAAAGGCGCAAAGCTACACAGAGAAACCCTGTCTCGAAAAAACAAAAACAAAACAAAAAAAATTAACTCATAATTCTTATCGATGTTTAGCCACGTGGCTTGGTACCTTTTCTCAGTTCTGCCTTGACTTCTTGCTTCCTCTGTGTCTGCCTGGTGACTCTTTACTCAGCCCTTCCTCTTCCCAGAATTCTCTTCATCTGCTCACCCCACCTATACTTCCTGCCTGGCTACTGGCCAATCAGCATTTTATTTATCAACCAATCAGAGCAACACATATTCACAGGATACAGAACGACATCCCACAGCACATCTCTATGCCTATTTTGTTTTTTTATTTTTTGAGACAGTGTTTCTCTGTGTAGCTCTGGCCATCCTGGAACTCACTCTGTAAACCAGACTAGCCTTGAACTGAGAGATGCACCTGCCTCTGCCTACAGAGTGCTGGGATTAAAGGCATGCACCATCACTGCCCGGCTTTCTCTATACGTATTTTAACAATGGGCTCAGCTCCAGAGTGTTCTCTTCAGAGATCATAGTCTTGCAAAGAGCCTTCATTGGCTCCAGATGATAATGCCATTCTGTTTGGAGGCGACTAAAAGTTGTGTTGACATTCAACTTTGACATTTTTATTTATCTCTGGAGCGACAGGAAAACAGCAAAGTAAGCCTTGTTCACCAGGTCCCCGAGGGCCAGCCTGTGCCATACACCAGAGCTGCTGACAGATCAAGCTCTGCCAGCAAGATGCACTGCAAACTCACCCATAATGCTCTGGTGGTTTGGAGGAGATCTTGGGCATTTGAATACGTGGTGAGGATTAAGAGGTGTGGCCTTGTCGGTGGAAGCACGGCACTGGGGTGGGCTTTGAGAGTTGGAGATGCACCGTTTCTAGTTTACTCTCTGCTGCATACTTGTGGCTCAAGATGAGCCCTCCGCTTCCTGTTCCTGTACCATACCTGCCGCTTGCTGCCCTACCTCCCTCTAATGGCAGGCTCTTACCTCTCTGGAACCAGAAACCCAAACACATCCTTTCTTCTCTAAGCTGCCTTGGTCATGGTATTTTATCACAGCAGCAAAAAGAACTAATACAGCTGCTAAGTCACATATTGAGAAGTTCATATCACTAACTGGGGTCCAGGAAACAGGGAGGCAATCACTTCCTTGGGTAGATTGTCACTTGATTTTACTATTGCTTCCTTTCTAACATTTTAGCAGAACTTCAGTTTCATCCCAATGCATCCTGCCATGGGCCCTCAGCATCCCTCTTAGCTTATGTTTAGTGGGCATGTCAGAGATGCAAGGCCACAGTTCAGAGTTACTCAGTGGCGATGCACACAACACCTATGTGGCATCCATCTTAACTTCCTCATCGTCCTCCACCATGGAGGTTGGGACACCAGGGAGTCCGAAGCAGCCATGCTGTGACTTTGGCTGCTGCAGTGCCCATGTACTATAGGGCCCTTGGTCTCTGACCCGGGAGTCCACACTAACTTGTTGGCTTTTTACGAGGTCTTAGCTGCTTCACCAACATGACAGTTAGCACTTCCTTTACTTCTAATAAAGCACATAAAAAAATAAGAAGCATAAAACTTGCATTGCTACCTGGGAAGAATAATGGATTTCACACTGTAAGACGAATGGTCTTATAAAGGAAATAACCGGAGCCAGGTATTGGGGTGAAAGCTGAAGGATCAGAGAAGCAGAACAAGCCACATCCAACCTCACCTTGCCAGCTCCTCAGCCGATCTTATTTCCTCAAATGAGTCGTCATCCAAATGGATCTCAGCTGAAAGCCTAAAAGCTCTAGTTCCTGGTCCTCATGCCTTATATACCTTTCTGCTTCTTGCCATCACTTCCTGAGATTAAAGGCCTGTGTCAGTCACCATGCCTGGCTGTTTCCAGTGTGGCCTTGAACTCACAGAGATCCGAATGGATCTCTGCCTTCAGAATGCTAGGATTAAAGTGTGTGCTACCATTGCCTAACCTCTATGTTTAATATAGTGGCTGTTCTGTTCTCTGACCCCCAGATAAGTTTATTGGTGTGCACAATATATCAACCACAGCACACCACTCTGCATACCTATAAAGTGAACATTTAATTCAAATGTGGCATGTAGTAAGGCATAGCACTTTATATACAGTCTTTGGTATACATTCTTTAGGTTCCCCCAAACAGTGATGTAAGAAAGTCAAGGAAGAGGGGGTAACCAAGTTTCATGAGATGAGAAGGTTCCTAAGTGTTGCAGATAGTCCTGGAGTTTTGTCTCCGCTGACTGACTTTTGCTACCTTCCTGTCATAGTTCCAAGACCTCAATCACAGCTTGTTTATTAAAGTCGCATCTGTCTCCATTTCAAAAGGAGAGACTTGGCTTCTTGTGCAAAATGACCTTAAACTCAAGAGAACCCTCACATGTTCGCGCTCACAGGGCTGTTAAGAATAAAGCACTTGTCAGCTCAGCCCCGACAGAAATTCAAATTGTAAAGGCTCCTCTACCTGCTGTTTCCACATTTTTTTTTTTTTTTTTTTTTTGGTTTTTCGAGACAGGGTTTCTCTGTGTAGCTTTGTGCCTTTCCTGGAACTCACTTGATACCCCAGGCTGGCCTTGAACTCACAGAGATCCGCCTGGCTCTGCCTCCCGAGTGCTGGGATTAAAGGCGTGCGCCACCACCGCCCGGCTGTTTCCACATTTTTTTAGACACCAATCTGATACATGGGTTGTATCCACTATATCTTTCCAGAAACTTTTAGAAAAGTGAGAAATTCCTAGAGTGGATTTTTTTTTAACCTAATAAAATAAGAACTGTTCATTCAATAAAGTAATCTGTGTTTCACCCAAGCGCCCTTGCATCTGATGGTGGAAGAATGGCCATTTTATCCTGCTCTTTGGTACTGGAAGCTGTCTGGTGTTATGCTAGAAGCCGGGTTACTGTATCCCGCTGCTGATCAGCGAGCTGACATGAAAGGCCTGCTTACGTATATTGAGACAAACACTAGAGACTTCAACCATTCTCCACTTGTCTTGAGGCTAAATGATATCAAAGATAGTAAGCCCGAAGGTAGACGTAGATGTTAGAGGCCATTCTGCACCACAACAGCTTTCCTAAATGAGGTAATGAGAAGCCTGCTGCTGGAGCTACTTATGCCACAACTGCCCCAGCTGGGGGCCTTGTTCAGTGTAGTGTGCTTGTCAATATGTATAAGGCCCTTGGTCCCTTCCCCTGTACTTCACCCCAAAGCTGCCTAAATTGAAAAGGATAAATGTAGCACACACTTAACCAATGGAACAAGGTAAAGTCACAGGAGAAAACTAAACATGTCTTTAGACAGACAATAATGAAAACCTATAGGAAGCAACAAAAAAAACTCTGAGATTCACTTTGGGGGCCAGCGAGATGGCCCAGCAGGTAAAGGAGATTACTACCAAGGCTGACGATCTGAGCTGGAGTTCTAGGACCCATGTGATGTCGAGAGAGAACTGACTCCCAGCTGGTGTCCTCTGACCTCCCATGTGTACCACACACAGCATGAACAAGCAAGCACACACACAAACCGTCAATCAGGACCCTCTGACAATCAACTGGAAAGACACCAAACCGGCTGACCGTCCACATTCAAATTAATAACGTTAGACTCTTCTGCCAAATATAAAAACTAACTAAAAATTGTTGTGGGGATATTTATTTACACTTCATGAATATGTGTCTTTGTTTTGCCTCACCTGCCTAAGGCACCTGATTGGTTTAATAAAGAGCTGAATGGCCAATAGCTAGGCAGGAGCAAATAGGCGGGACTTGTGGGCAGAGAGAGAAACTAGGGACGAACCTAGGTGCACGAGGAGACTCAAGCAAGACACAGAGGGAGTCAGACATACAGAATGAAGGAGAGGGAAAAAGCCACCTGGCAAAACATAGATTAATACAAACAGGTTAATTAAGTTATAAGAGCTAGTTGGGAATAAGCCTAAGCCAAAGGCCAACCTTTCATAATTAATAAGTCTCCGTGTCATTATTTTGGAACTGACAGTCCTTAGGAGAAATTTAAACAAGAAAACCCTACAAAAAAAGTATTAAAGACTTTAAGAGCTAAAATCATAAGACTCTTGGAAGAAGCATAGGGCTCTTCATTGGTTACTGACTTCTCAAATAAGATAACAAAAAACAAGCCATAAAAATGTTGAACTTTATGGATATTAATTTTTATGTGTCCAAAGGACAATAAATATCCTAAACAGAGTGGGAGAAATATATGTGTAAAATATCTGATAAAGAATTAATACTCAGAATATTGAAAGTGCCCCAAATCAACACCAATAAAAATAACCCAATTGAAAGCTGGAGAAAGAAGTTACATAGCTATCTATAAAATATTTAAAGTGCCAGAAAGTCCATGGAAAGATATTCAGCCTCAACAATCATCAGAAAAACTCAAATCCAAGCCACAGTGAGGACAGGGGTATAGCTAGATCAGAGGTAGAGCAGCTTCCTAGTAAGTATACACACATCACAGTATTAGCAGAAAATAGTATCAGCAAGCAGATAGTTGGTCAGATAAATTTCAAAATTCTGCTAACCATTGACTAGAATGGATATAATACCCACCCACCCAGGAGTCAGCAAGTAATAGCTTGAAGGCTAGGTGTAAGTTCTACCTCTTTCTATAATATTTTACTGGAATATTTCCATGGTCATTCATCTATGTATAGTTGATCTCTGAAGAGCTACATAAATTTTGACAGCCCATATAACCCCCACAGCCTAAAATGTTTTCTATTTGGGCATTTACAGGGAAATGTTGCTGATCCCTTAACCACATATATTAGTTAAAAACGAGTTATGGGAAAACAACATAAAAATGTCAAACTATGGGGGTCCTGGCAGACATCATGGCCAGTTGGGAAATGAAACATGAGAGACAAGAAGAAAACTTGGTCCCGCAGCACTTAGCCAGGCTGGTTCAAACTTCAGGAGTCTGACCCTGAGTGATTTAGTTTTTAACATATTTTCTTAGTTAGAGTTTCAGTTGCTGTGAAGAGACACAATATCCACAGCAACTCTGTTATAAAGGAAAACATTTAATTGGGTAGCTTATAGTTTCAGAGATTATGTCCATTTTCATCATGGCATGTAGGCAGACATGATGCTGGAGAAGGAGCTAAGACTTTACATCTTGAGCCACAGGTGACAGGAAGTGAACTGTGTGCCACACTGGGAGTAGCTTGAGCATAGGAGACCTCAAAGCCCACCCCCACAGTGACACACTTCCTCCAACAAGGCCACACCTACTCCAACAAAGCCACATCTCCTAATAGTGCCACTCCCTTTGACTTTATGGGGGCCAATTACATTCAAACTACCGTATATATTTAAGCACAGTATACCTTTGGAAAAGGATTTTCTCATGACAATTATCACAAGGCTTTAGGCATGAGTACTTCGAAACTTCTTTGCAAAGCACATTTCTTTTGCAAAGTACCTGTGACCTCTTCTATAAGAATGGTTTTAATGACTGAGAAACAATGCTCAGGATAAGGGTCTAGGGAGGAAGAGTTTGGAATAAGCATAATAGCCAACTCTTTTGCAAAGCATATGGGTCCTCTTTCATAAGAATGGGTGATTCGGGTGAGGGCTGGCTTTGCAGATAATAAAAGATCACCCAGGCTATTTAAACAACAGCCACTCCTGTCTTCTGGATGGAAAACAGGTGTAAATTCTTTCCCTTGAAAAGTGTGTGAGTTTAATGTTCCTGGTTTCTCTAGTACTATCTGTGAGCAGGTGGACCTCACGCCCTCCCTATGCATCAAATGTTTCATTCATGTGTCAACAAATATACCAGTATTGTAAATAGAAATGTTTCTAATGACAATATATACATAATGTAATTAAAATCACTTCCAAGTAGAATAAAAAGATGAGAAATATCTCCCACTTTACAGTTTCTATAAAAACTATTTTTTTAATCTTTAAAAAACCCTTTTGATATCCTTGGTCCTCATTGACAGAAGTGAGCTTAATTCTTGGGCTCAAGGCACAGTACAATCACTTGAATCAAGGAAGTAACATGTTTTATTGGAGGAAATGCTTTGCCTTTATCTTGTAAACATACTTTATTCTTTGGGGTTTGGTTAAGTTTGTTGTTCTGATAGGCCAGGTTCAACACTCAAAGTCCACTTGGGAAGGGCCACATAGAGCTGGAGGAATCCTGGAGTGTTTGCAACCAACTCACTCATGTTATCCAGTGTAAAGCACTCACTCAGGTTTGGACTGAGGGTCTGCAGTTTCCATATAATAGGAAGGAAAAAAGGTGTGGGAGACAACAGAGATTTCAACAATAAAAACCAACCACCATGAATCAGTAACAATAAAGCTGGCTAACTGAGAGTATTTCTTAAGGGAATTTTACTTTTTAATCACCTTATTTTCTACCTCTGTGGGGACATCTCAGACATCAAACTTTCTGTGTCTTCTAACCTCCCACACTGTGCCTTTTTTTCAGATACTGGTTTCTATTAATTTTTATGTTTTTACTTACATTGTGGAGATGCAATTATCCTATAGTGAAATGCTTCCATTCACATTTAGTAAAATGCATATACCAAATAAGTAACGAGTCTATCAAATTCTAGAACATTCCTAATGACTCCAGAATGGTGTTATTCCTTCCATGCCTTTTCCATTGCTTGTTTTGATCCAGATCACCTGGGTTAGTTCTGCCAGATCTGGAACTTCATATTCATGAAAGTCCGCGGAACACCCCACAAAACAAAGACCACCACTCACAAGTGTAATCAGCAAGAGTGTTGCTTATTCCAGCATGCAGGGGTCTGCCAGCCAGACAACAAAATGGCTGTGACCCCAAATGGAGCTCTCAGGCTCCTTTTGTAAGTAGCTAGAAGGGGGATGAGGTCATCCTGAACATGATTGGCTTGGGGCTCCTCTTCCTGCTTTACCAGGGTGCAGAAACCAAAACTGAAACTAAATTAAAACTCAGGCCTAGTGGAGGCTGAGGCCTGGAGAAGCCTAGCCATAGTGCTGCTGTGGCCCCTCAAAAGTACGCAATATCCTGTTTTGTTGAGATGTGGTTTCACTGTGTTATGTAGCCCTGGCTGTCCTGATCTCACTCTGTAGACCAGGCTGGCCTTGAACTCACAGAGATCTTCTTGCCATTGCCTCCCAAGTGCTGGGATTTAAGGGCTGTGCCACCACTGCCTGGCACAATATACTATTTTTGACTGGGCTTCTTCACTCAGCATGATAGTTTTGTTAAAATTTACCCATGCTGTGGGGTGTATCATGATTCCTTTTTTTTTAAACTGGAGAGTAGGAACATGTTCATTCCTGACCTCAGTGTCCTGTTTGTAGGGCAACTGACTTGTTTCAATTTTGGAATCAGACAAGATACTTGTCCCAATCCTGGCACAACTCTGTCTAAATAAAACTTGACTCTGTTACCTTTGAAATTCTGCTTTTATTTAGGTCTTCCAAGGGGGTGCCTCCATCACCTCAAGATAAATCATAGTACAAGCGTGTGACCAAGGGGTGTGAGATGGATAAAGTGGTGCCCGGTAGAAGATGGGCAGGTCTCTTTAGCCATCATTCAAAGCAATAAAGGCTACATTCAGCAAGCAGTACCTTGGCCAGGTTTAGCAATCAACCTTGGGAGTGTTGGCAGAGTTGCCCATGGTCACTATCAGGCAGCACATTGAACTCAAGGTATTATAAGGGTATCAATAACTTAGTGAGCAGCAACAAAGCAGTAGACATTTTTGCTGATTGTTTGATTTAATCCTTATATTTGATGTAGGTACATTATATATATACTCTCAACTTCAGAGTACAGCCTGGGGAGGCATAGGATGTTATGCACCTAAAGAATTATGTAGCTGGTCATGGTGGCACACACCTTTAGTCCCAACTCTTGGGAAACAGAGGCAGGTGGATCTCTCTGAGATTAAGGCCAGCCTGATCTACATACCTCATTTCGGGCCAGCCAGAGCTACACAGGAAGACAAAAAAAAAAAAAAAGTATGTAATTCATACAAAGCCAGTATTCTAAGGAGTGCATGCAAAGCAAAACAATAAGAACATGAAGCAGAGCAGGTGGGGAGTTAAAGCCCAGTGGCACTGTACAGCTAAGTAGTATTAACAGTGTTTCTACTTTCTCTTTCCACTGGTATTTTACAAAACCTTCCTAATCCCTGAATCCTCTCTGTCTGTGCTTACTGACTCAGAAAGAGTGAGATGTGTGGCACAGACTTCTCTGAGGCCTTAGAGACCAGTTCCACAATTGTGGTTTTACAAGTTGAGTAAATTAACACTGCTCTTGATAACAAGCTTATTTAGATAGTTGGCCTATACAGTTACCGACAGCTTCAGCCAAACCCCATGCCAACCAGAAGGATTTCAGGAGGCAAGGGACTGGTTTAAAACTGTATTCGGAGCACCAATCAAAACAGTCATCTTCCTCAATGTTGTTGCCATCTTTCTTTCCTACCCAAAAGACCCTCCTATGTCCTCTTCATGTACTGCTCCTGGTTGTAACTTGATTGATTTGTTTAAAGGGAAAGATGTAGCAGTGTTGTATAACCGTTTCCTCTGTGATTAAAACATTCTATCCTGCAGGAAGCTCCTCAAGCAGGAAGATAAACAAGTCAAAGTCACTTCAGGAAGTCCCCAAAACTGACCAGATTCATTAGACCCCCTCCTTGCCAGACTGAGCAACAAAAGCTCCAAGTCCCCCTAAGAGGCAGCAGGGTCAAGCTTCAAAGAAGACTCCTAGATCAGACCAGGTTCCTGGAAGAAGTAGAAACCAGACAAGCTGCCTGGAAGAAGTTTAGACCAACTGAGGCACCTGGAAAGTACATTTTCCAACCTGTCGAGCTGCCTCCACGCTGTGCAGTGGGCTCCAGGTTCCCAGCTTTTGTGAGCTGTCACCCATGATGGGGTGGGCTTGGTAATACAGGTGATCTTTTAGTCATTTCTGCTTCTGTAAGTAACCCCTCCCCCATATTGCTGAAAACCCCCAATAAAACTTATTTGTTCACCAAGTTGGACTTTGGTGCTATCTATACTTTGGTCTGTTGTAGGTTCTATCTGGAGTGAGAAGATATGTGTGTTTTATCTTCCCAGGGAAAGTTTTGTCACACAACCAGCAGAAAGTGTCCCTTTACCTGGCAAGAATACCCTGCATTTAATTGAGAAAGAAGCTGGATGAGTTATACTTGAGGTTTTAAATGGTGCCCAGTGTTAGGAAGAACACTGTGGTCTTTTATATGAGTTTATAAGATTGCCACCAAGGGCTATAGATAGGGTAGCTAGACGGCAGGAATTTACTTCCCATGGTTCTAGAGGCCAGAATTCAAGATCAAAGTATTTCCAGGGCCAGCTTCTGAGGCTGATGCTGCCTTCTTGCTGGGTCTGCACATGGCCTTTCTTCTGGGCCCTCGTCCCATCGTAGTCTCCGGTGTGACTATGGAGACTATGACCACTTGACCTCAGGTCCACTCACATAGCCTCATTTTAATTGAATTATATCTGATACAATCCCTCCCAGACGTGAGGGTCATAGTCTGAGGAATTGGGGCATACAGTTATAACTCAGCACATAACACAGCTATTAATGAAAGTAAGAGGATATTTAGGAAAAGTCATGAGTGCAGCTGTGTCTTACCCAAGAAGGAGGCTGTTGGTTGTTGAATCGGGTCAGTCTTCAATCACCCTCCAGATCTAGTTTCATGTATATGCTGTGATGGTTCTGGGGGCAGTGAAGGGAAGAACCCCCTGCAGAGACTTAAATCTTCCTGGAAGGCAGAATTTCACAAGCAACAGAGTCCAGTTTTATGTGCACAAAGTTGTGCAAGGATTGGAAGGGGTATCTTAACTCCAAAATCAAAGCAGTCCACGTGTTTGGTAGCAGGGCAGTGGCAGAAGATAAGGCAAACCAATGTGTCAGATAGATACCCTGCTCTGCCATTAAAAAAGGGACTGAACTGTTAAGTAATTTGTGAACTGAACTTTCCTATAAAGATGGAAGTGGCATGTGTTCTGAGAGAAAGGCGTCAAGAGAAAAAATGACACACTGAAGACTGTCCCTGGCAACAAGCGGATGAAAAGTTAAAATGCTCTTCTAGGTGTAGTCTTGCATTCCTGCAATCCCAGCATTTGGGAGGCCAAAATAGGAAGACTACCAAATTTAAGGCTGGATTGATTTTGAGTTACAAGTCCATCACAAAGTCCACAAGTCCACACAAGTCCACACACACACACACACACACACACACACACACACACACACACACTAGTAATTAAGATTTCAATGTCTTTAACTTAACTAAGAAATCTTTTTTTTTTTTAAGCTACAAAAAAAAGGAATCTGATAACGGTTAATTACAGGAAATGTGAGGTGGGCTTTTTTCAGTTTGGGGAGAAGGAAGAAAGTATCTGTATACTTGACAAAATATGTCAAAAATAGTATGAGAACAGGAGGCTTGAACTTTAGCTTACCCCACTTGGTAGAAAAAAAACATGTTATAAAAAGAAGTTGCTATGTTTTGGTTATTTTATAAAGCACTGTAGTGTTCAAATTGTGTGTGTGTGGGTGGGTGGGGGGGGGACGACACACGATCAAAATTGAATTGGTCTAACACAGGAACCAGAGATGTGGATCAGAGATGGAGCACTTCCCTAGCATGAACAAGGCCCAGGATTTGACCCCCAGCATCACAAAATCAAGGGCTAGAAAAATTGGTTCAACTCCGGCCAAGCATGGTAGCATATGCCTTTAATACCCCAATTCTGGAGGCAGAGGCAGGTGGATCTCTGAATTCGAGGCCAAGCTGGTTACATAGCGAGTTCTAGAGTCAACCTAACCAAGAGAAACCACAGCATCGGGCCTGTAAATAACAGGAAGGTAAAGGACTCAGGAGCCATCACCAGAGCAGATTCAAGGGCCGTGTTGTTGGAATATCCGCAAATCACTTTTTTTTTTTAAAATTGTAATCAGCATCTCAGGTCTCCTCCATTGCCAATGATAAAGTTGTCAGCCTTCCCAGCGTGTGACTGTTTTGATGCAATCAAGTCACACGCAGAAACCCACAGAAAGCTCACACTCTGCGTAGGAGCCTGCTACTGCTAGCACACTACAGCGGCAAAACAAACAAAACAAAACAAAAGCAAACAACAACAAAATTCAGGACATCCCACGCTCTGTTGTCTCAGGCCGCCACCCTTTACCAGCTGTCTGGTAAGACGACCCCGCCCCTAACGTAGGAGCAGCTGATTGGAGGATGCGGAGAGGGGCACGCGACGCAGCCAATCCGGAGAGCGCAACTTGCCCTACTCCGCCCCTGACCTTCGAGCCATGCTGCCGGCGACTGGCGCCGGCGTCGGCGCGTCTGCTGCTGAGCTAGACGCCGGCACCTAGAGCATGTCCTCTCCCGGGGATCCGCATCCCGCGGCTGGGGAGCAGCCGGGAGCTGGGCTGCACTGGCGGGCGGCGGGAGGCGCGCTGCTGCTTTGCGGGCTGGCGGTACTGCTGGGCTGGGTCTGGCTGCGGTGGCAGCGCGCTTGCGGCATCCCTCCGGGGCCCGCACCCCGGCCACTCGTGGGTAACATGGGACACTTGCTGGTGCCGCGCTTCCTGCGGCGGCAGTTCTGGCTGGGCCGGGGCGGCCAGACAGACACCGTGGCCTTCCACTTGCGCCTGGCCAAGCTGGCCAGTGTCTACGGCAACGTCTTCAGCTTATTCATCGGCCACAGTCTGTTGGTGGTCCTCAGCGACTTCCGCAGCGTGCGCGAGGCGCTGGTGCAGCAGGCTGAAGTGTTCAGTGACCGCCCGCGGTTGCCACTCATCTCCATCATGACCAAGGAGAAGGGTGAGCACACCGCAGGCTCCGGACCCGGGATGGCTGGGGCGGGCAGGTGGCCACCTGCGTCCTGCACTGCGCCGAGTGTGTGCGCGCCTGTGTGCGCGCCTGTGTGTGTGCCTGTGTGTGTATGTGTGTGTGCGCGCGCGCGTGGTTTCTAGTGCGAGATCAAAGTGGGAGACCCATGGGAAAGTTAGGAGTCGGGGTGAGGGAGGGGATACCAAAGTGTGAAATCAGGGGCCACCCTCCTGGGAGCCATCCTTTCTCTGTCCTACAGGAGACCACCTCATTCATAGATAGGTCTGTGACTCCAACATTTCTAAACTTTGGCCCTGTTAGAAAAGGAAAAAGAAAATTCTTTTCACCCATTGAAGGGACTCTAGCCAACCCGAACATGGCAAATATGGCTCCTAGAAACCATTAGATTACGTTCCTAAAGTTAGCCTAATTATATTCCCCAATTTGACCACTTCCTCCTCCAGAGGCTGACTACCAACATCCAGATATCAAAGTACTGAAGTTCAGCAGTCAAAAGCCACCTTAATTAATATGCCCAATCAGAATTAACCAACTCATTCTTAACACCAGGTTTCCCCCTTTACCTTATAAACTGCCATTTGCCTATGGGTCACACCTGCTTCTTCTCTATCCCGAGACAGTCCTTTGTCATCTCCTCCACAAACATCCCTTCCCCTTCTCTCTGGTCCTCTGTCTCCTGTCTTTTATCCCCTGCCCTCTGTCCCTCTAGGGCAAATCCATCTCCTTTGTGCTGAGGACTTGGTCTTGGGGTGTCTTGAACTGACTTCGAGGCCCCTCCACCCCATGACTTTCAATTGCAAAAGTATAAGAAGATATTTTTCCTTAACAAAGTCCAGAAGCCAAACTAGGGCCTGTTGAACCAGGTGTGTTGGTTCATAGCCTCTCTAAATATTTTCACAAAGAACATGGCTGCTGTCTGCCCACGTCTTAAATATTTTCACAAGAACGTGGCTGCTGTCTGCCCACGTCTTAAGAACTTGCCTAAGATTAAAAGAATGTTGGGGGAGGGACAGGGAGTGTTTCTAGACGGCCTCTTTACTGTGCCCGTGGTTTCTACTCTGTTCCCATACTCCATGTCTCCCTCTGCAGACACTGAGGTGGTGATCTCCACTCTTCAGCCATCTGCCAGTCCTGTGTTCCGTCTTTAGACGCTGAAGTACACGACTGAAGCCTTCGCTTTGCTTCACTGTGGATGGCGTGTATACACTTCCATTCAGGAGGGTGGCCCCTGACTTCACACTTTGACATCCCCTCCCTCACCCCGATTCCTCACTTTCCTGTGGAAACTCCTGCTGCAGGGCCTCAGAAAGGCCCTGGAGTTGGAGGCACCTGTAATCCAAGGAGGCAGAAGTGAGCATTGGGCTAAGACCAGCAGAATTGGAATGCTATATGAAGTGCAGTTAGTTTTTGCTCCTAAGACCACTCCTGCCTCTGCAGGAGATAGAAAACGAATGTTCTGGGTTAAACTGCATCTTATTGGCCTCTTGGCTAGAGATGGGTTCAAGACGGAGGACATATGACAGCCGCTGTGCGATGCTTCTAGATTAAGACAGGAGTCTTCAGAAGTTCAGTCTAACTCTGGATGAAAGTTAGACCAAGAACACTCAACTAATCTGGCTCCTAGTGAAGGAAGACAAGGAAAATATGTTAACTTGAACCTCCAATCTTCTCTGCACCCCTCATCCAATTTAGGTGGCAGCTCCCTGACTTCATAGCCATAGGCCACAGTGAACAGAACTAGTTTCTGAATTGTGTTCCAGATGCTGAGACAGGAGAATCACTTTGTCTTTCTGGCTACTGTAGTCGAAACTTTCTTTGAACTGCCAGTTCAGATGACATGGGGACTTCTTATTAATTATGCAGGCTTGGCTTTAGCTTAGTCTTGTTCCCAACTAGCTCTTATAACTTAAATTAACCCTTTTATATTAATCTACGTTCTGCTGCATGGCTCATAACCTCTCCTCCATACTGTACATCCAACTCCCTCTGCTTCTCTCTGGCAAATTCCCTGTGCCTTAGATTCCTCCCCGAGTTCCCGTCTCTCTCCAGAAGTCCCACCTATTGTCTTTGGCCTAACTATTGGCCATTCAGCTCTTTATTAAACCAATCAAAAGGTGCATTTCACACAGTGTGTTCAAATATCCTGCAACCGGCAACCAGCTTAGTGATAAGTTCCAGATGTAATAAGAGACAGTCAATGGACTAAGGCAGAAAGGAACAGAACAGGACACGGAGGCCGTCCTCCTCATGCACCTGCCCATACATGTTACCGCCCCCACATCTGTACAGATGTACAGAAAAAAACCAACTTGTATTTATGCTTCATGTATAGGAATTGTCGGTAAATTATAGAGAATTAAACATGAAGACCGTCAAAGTCTGGGCGCTGGAGAAATGGCTCAGTAATTAAGAGTGCTTGCTCTTCTTCCAGAGGGCTGGCCTGGGTTCAGTTCCCAGCATCCATGGCAGCTCATAGCCATCTGTAACTTTTAACACCCTCTTCTGGTCTCGGTAGGCACCCAGCACACACATGATGCACCAACGTACATTCAGGCAAAGCATACATAAACATAAAATAAACCTTTAAAACACAGAAATCTGTTTTCACAGTAAAAGTTTTAAAATTGTATAAGAAAATGGTGTGTTTTTGAATTCCTGGTAGGAAGGGATTTCCAAAATAAGACACACAGCACAGATCAAAAGGAAAAGGTTGCTACACAGACACAGTGACTCACACCTATAGTCTTGAAGTTGGGAGGCTAAGGCAGGAGGATTGTCACAACTTCAAGGCTAGTGTAGACTTCAAAGTGACACCCTATCTTTAAAAAAATGTATACATGTGGACTAGACAGATGGCTCAGTGGTTAGGAGCACTTAATACTCTTTCAGAGAACCTGAGTTCAGATCTAGCACCCATGTCAGGAAGTTCACAACCACCTATAACTTCAGCTGCCCGGAATCCAGTGCCCTCTCTGGTTTCCACGGTCATCTGCGCGCGCGTGCGCGCGCACGCGCACACACACACACACACACACACACATACACACAGCGTGTATGCACGTGCACACACAAGATAGATAGAAAGAAATTTTTTTAAATCTACACATGATGTCTTTAAATAGGTTTATCAAAAAAATCACATGATGAAAAGGGTTAACAATGTATTTGAAATATATAGGCGGAAAATATCCACGCGGGTGTGAATTGTGAAATAAGAAACCCATCAGTGACCCACACTGACAATCACAGAAATGTGAATGAAAATCACACAAGGTACATTTCAGCCCCCTAGTGGCAAAAATAAAAAATTACAAGTATCAAGTGATGGCCACTGCTTGAAACGATGATATTCATATTCCTGTGAATGTACTTTTGCTCTGCTCTTAATCTACCGAACAGTAACTTGACAATGTCTATTCATGTGCAGATATCCATATTTTATGCCTCATCAATTTGCCTTTAGTGATGTCTGTAAAAATTGGAGGTAGTCCATATTCAAGCATGCATTTGTCTACATAGATGTTTATATTGAAATGCTTCTCTTTCCATTGCTGGGGATTGAACCCAGGGCTTTGTGCATGGTAGTTGTGCACTGTACTACTGAGCTGAACTGCCACTCTTGAAAGACACTTTGTAGAGGTACTTAGAATATAAAAGAACTCAAGCCAGGCGCACGGTGGTGGCGCACGCCTTTAATCCTAGCATGCAGGAGGCAGAGGCAGGCAGATCTCTGTGAGTTCGAGGCCAGCCTGGGCTACAGAGTGAGTTCCAGGAAAGGCGCAAAACTACACAGAGACACCCTGTCTCAAAAAACAAACAAACAAACAAAAATGTAAAGGAACTCAACAACTAACCAGGTCAGCATTTCATTTGCACTTGGATCCTGCACACCACATGCTAAGGATTCAGAACATGGTGTTGGTGGTTTGAATGTGGACTGCCCCCCGCCACGGGCTCATGTGTTTCAACCCTTGGCCCTAGCTTGTGTTTGGGGGGCTTTGCTGCCCCTTAGTCTGAGCCATTGGGGTCCTTAACATGGCCATGCTCATGTCAGCAACACACACTTGTTCAGGACTTCACCCGCTCCCCACAGGAAGGAGAATTGGCTGAGATGATAAAGGACATTATGGAAACTAGAGGATGAAGTGGGCAGCCGGAAGTTAAGAAACATTTGATTATAGTTGGTCCTTCTAGGAGCAGGTCTGTTGGGTTCATAGTGGGTACCATGTTAGTACATGTTAGGATCAAATAGGATACAGCTCTTTTTCCTTCTTTCTTCTTCTTTTTTTTTTTTGAGACAGGGTTTTTCTGTGTAACAGTCCTGGCTGTCCTGGATCTCACTCTGTAGACCAGGCTACCCTCGAGCTCACTGAGATCCACCTGCCTCTGCCTCCCAAGTGCTGGGATTAAAGGTATGCACCACTGTCTGGCAGGATGCAGCTCTTGATGAGTTCAGGTGCTTCCAGGTTTTTTTTTTTTTTTTTTTTTTTGCCATCAGCCTACATTTTGATTATTTAACATTTTTTTTTTTTTTTTTTTTTTTTGGTTTTTCGAGACAGGGTTTCTCTGTGTAGCTTTGCGCCTTTTCCTGGAACTCACTTGGTAGCCCAGGCTGGCCTCGAACTCACAGAGATCCACCTGCCTCTGCCTCCCGAGTGCTGGGATTAAAGGCGTGCGCCACCACCGCCCGGCTATCATTTTTAAAAAAGATTTATTTATTTATTATGTACACAGAAGAGGGTGCCAGATCTCATTACAAATGGTTGTGAGCCATCATGTGGGTGCTGGGAATTGAACTCAGGACCTCTGGAAGAGGAGTCGGTGCTCTTAACCTCTGAGCCATCTCTCCAGCCTGATTATTTAACATTTACTAGGTCCCGATTTTCCATGCCCATGGTTCAGTTCCA
Source organism: Peromyscus maniculatus bairdii (assembly GCF_049852395.1). Classification (NCBI taxonomy): domain Eukaryota; kingdom Metazoa; phylum Chordata; class Mammalia; order Rodentia; family Cricetidae; genus Peromyscus; species Peromyscus maniculatus. The sequence goes on along the minus strand of NC_134857.1, from coordinate 111,073,219 downwards.
GATGGGGTGTTCATTTCTTCAGCTAACACTTTAGCAGGCGTCTGCTGTGTGCTCAGCACTGTGCAGAGGCTGGGCTCTGCACGGAAGGCAGAAGTGTGCTTTCTGCTTTTGAGTCAGTCTGCCACTGCAGTTATACTTCTGTTCAGTGTTTAGAATGTGGCATTTTGAGTATGTGTTGTGGAATATCACTTTAACTAGGCAGAGCCGTGTTCCATTTGTTTATGCTGCGTTTGTTCAACGATGTAAAGATGTGTTGCTGTGCTTGCCGAAGGCACCTGATTGGTCTAGTAGAAAGCTGAACAGCTGGTAGCTAGGCAGTGGAGGGATAAGCAAGGCTGTCAGGCAGAGAGGGAGAAGAGAACAAGGGAGAAAGAGAGGGACCGCCTGGGGCCAGCCAGCGAGGCGGCCACCAGCCAGCCAGCCACGGAGTGGGACGTACAGAGTGAAAGAAAGGGGGGGAAAAAAAGGCCCGCAGCAAAACGGAGGTGAAGAGAAACAGGTTAAAATAAGTTGAAAGAGCCAGTGGGACAAGCCTAAGACGAAGCTGAGCATTCATAACTAATAAGAAGTCTCTGTGTCACCAGCTGGTTGACGGCACAAAAGAAAGCCTGCTACAAGTATGGGGGCCTTTTGTTAGAAAGGTTTTCTAAGCTGAATCTGCTGTTGTGGTGCATAAAGATATTTAAGTGCACAAAAATTTTAGGCATCAAAACTCGTTGCTTTTCATTTTAGCCAAAGTTACAATAAATAATAACAACTTTCTAGCAAGCAATCCTAATTTAGACTTAGCATTTATTGGAAACAAATGTCTTTATAATGACACTTACCCGGTTGTCTTTATCTGCATAGGAACTTTGGCCTGGAGACTTGAAAATACAGACTATAGCTCAGGGTCAGTCCTGTTTGCTGTTCCCAGGCCTTGATCTCACCTTCCTCTCTGTCCGCTACAGGAATTGTGTTTGCACACTATGGTCCAATCTGGAAACAGCAGAGGAAATTCTCCCATTCGACCCTTCGTCATTTTGGTTTGGGAAAGCTTAGCCTGGAGCCCAAGATTATTGAGGAGTTCCAGTATGTAAAAGAAGAAATGGAGAAACACGGAGACGCCCCCTTCAATCCCTTCCCGGTCATCAGCAATGCCGTCTCTAACATCATCTGTTCCCTGTGCTTCGGCCAACGCTTCGACTACACAAACAAGGAGTTCAAGAAGGTGCTGGATTTCATGTCCCGAGGCTTAGAAATCTGCTTGCACAGCCAGCTCTTCCTGATCAACATATGCCCCTGGTTTTACTACCTCCCCTTTGGGCCGTTTAAGGAACTAAGGCAGATTGAAAGGGACATAACCTGCTTCCTGAAAAACATCATCAAAGCGCATCAGGGGTCTCTGGACGCCGGCAACCCTCAGGACTTCATCGACATGTACCTGCTGCACGCGGAGGAGGAGAGGAGGAGGAGCGGCGGCGGCGGCGGCGGCACCAGCTTCGACGAGGACTACCTCTTCTACATCATCGGGGACCTCTTCATCGCCGGCACCGACACCACGACCAACTCTTTGCTCTGGTGCCTGCTGTATATGGCACTGAACCCTGACGTGCAGGGTAATTGGGAGATTTGTCCTTCCCTCAGGGTCAGGGCAGGGTATTTATTTAAACCAGGTAGCAACCCCTGGGATCTGCTAACCCCGGGCACTCGGGTTTCCAGGTTGGAAAACAAAATCAACACTTGCATTTTATAGGGAGCGTGAGATGCGAACAGCGAAGCCTCGGGTTTCTAGATGGACCAGTGCTGTAGCTTGCTCGTCCTGCTTCAGTCTCCATAGTCCAGTGTCCCGTGTCACCCCCCAACCCCCGAAGTCATTGAAAGTGAAGGATCGTGAGAGAAGTAGGGTGTCTTAGGGCTGTGCAAATTGTAATGCTCCTCTGAACCTTTCCATCTTGCTTTGAAGATGGCGAGAACACAAGCCCCAAAGCGTCCGTGAAAGTCACAGCTGGTGCCAGCACATCAGCCCGGTGGCAGGAAGTGGCAGGAAACACTGGATGAGTAAGAGAGCATGGTAGATTGGCTTCTACTTCAGCTGTAACTAGTCACCACCAGCCTAGTCACGTGAACCAGCCTGGATTTGCTCTGAGTGTTTAGATCAGAAGTGTGGTGTGTGCTTCCCTGGACTAAGGACCTGGGGTGTTGACCAGGCTGTGTCGCTCTCTGGAGGCCCCGGAGGGAAATTCATTTCCTTGCTCTTGCCAGCTTGTTTGACCTGTGGTCCTCTTCTCTGTCGTCGGAGGCAGCGAGGCCGCAGCACTCTGACCATGCTCCCATAGTCCCATCTCCTTGGCTGGGGAAGGCTCTCTGATTTTACAACCCATGCTGCTGAGTAATGGGTTCCTGTTCTGAGAATATGACATTAGATGATTTCATCATTTTGCAACCATCACAGGGTACACTTGAGCTAAGGTAACCATAGTGTTACTAGGCAACATCATCTTATAGGACCACGCTTGTTTCTGTGGTCTGTGATTGACGAAAGTGTTACTCCATAGCGTGTAACTGTGCTTAGATGGGGATACACCGAATAGCTCAGAATGTGTTCCCCATGTTCACATCCTTAATTTGGTTGGGTCAGTATAGCCCCTTCCGCTACGCACTATCAGTGGATATGATTTGAAGGTGTCCCCCAGAGGTTCATGTGCTAGAAGTTTGGTCCTCAGTGCTGTCACATTGAGGAGGTAGAACCTTGAGATACCTAGGGCAAGGTAGTTAGTTAGTCACAGCAGCTTGAGAACGCTTCATCTGGAGACAGGATTTGTGAGGAGTTCAAGAACATGAAGGAAGATTTCTGAAAAGCACGGCTGAATCCCTTTCCCATGCCGTCTCTCTCGTCCTCCAGCAGGATAATGTCGTTCTCACTGGCCCTAGTTAGTTCCCACGAGACGGGTTATTGCAAAAGGAGCAGCCTTGGTCCCTGCGTCCCCCGGGATTCCTGTTCGCCCTGTGACCTCTCTCTCTCTCACATGCTCTCACTGTACTGTCTGCCATGTAACTGAATAGTGGCTGCTGTTCTTGGACTTGGGTCTTCCAAAACGGGGGGGGGGGGGGGGGGGAGTGTTTCTTTATAAATCAGCACCCAGCTTTAAGTTTTCTGTAAAAACAGACAGAGACACCATGGAAAGTTTCACATTTATAAAGCTCCAGGGGACAAGTTGTGAACTTCTTCCGGGGCCCATTTTGGTTTGTTTTCTTACCATAGTCGTCGTTGTGGCTGCCTCTTTTAACTAGCTATTACTAAGCAACAGATTATCCCCAAACTTAGTTGCTTAAAACAGTAGCTTTATTATTACATAAAGGTTTTGAGTATCAAAGCTCCAGGTCGGCGAGGAGCACACGTATATGAACCGGTGTCAGCCAGCTTTTCAATGCTGGAACAGAGTGTGATTGATTGCTAACCAGCTGACAAGAGGGAAGTGTTTTGGCGAGTGGTTTCTGAGGACTCGGTCTGGGGCCTGTGTCCATGGGGCCTGTGGTAGGGCAGTGCATTGTGGAGGGGGTGTCCTCTGGGCGGGTGCAGGAGACAAGGAAGGAAGGTCTAGGGTTGCATCATTCTCTTCAAGGGCACCCCTCACCCCTCACTCCCCACCTCCACCCCAGCCCAAATCCTCCCACAAGGCCTCCCTCTTAATGACACCACTGTGGGGACAGACCTGCAACCCCAGGCTTTGGGGGGGTGTCCCCCACTACAGCAACCCCTAAGGTAGCGTTTGTGGGGTATTTGAGACTGTCACATGATACTACAGCTTAGAGAGTCACATGACAGTTAAATGAGCATGCTGCTTCTTTGGCCTGGTCTGTTCTTGCAGCGCCCCACCCCCATGGCTTCCTTTCTCTACCAGTCCTGAATGAGGCCACCGTGGGCCACTGACCCCTTGCTGGGTACATTTTGTGCAACAGTGCTGACTCAGCTCTCCCAGGCTCATCTGCGCTTCATTCTTTCCTTTTTGCATAGAAAAGGTTTATGAAGAAATTGAGAGGGTCATTGGTCATGACCGAGTTCCTTCCCTCACGGACAAGGCCCAGATGCCGTACACAGAAGCCACCATCATGGAGGTGCAGAGGCTTTCCATGGCGGTGCCCCTGGCCATCCCTCATATGACTTCGGAGAAAACAGGCAAGTCGGGAGCCTGGCATCTCCGTGTGCCCCCGAGGGCATGCGTAGTGTGGGGAGGGGTGTGGCCACAGCAGAACTAGCTCTGTGTCCCAGGCGGGGGTGGGGGGTGGGGAGGGTGGGGGGGGGTGGGGGGGTGGGAGGGTCCAGGGATTGTTATCTTTGGTACAGGCACCGCAGTCATTCCCAGGAGTCCTCTGGCCTCCCGTGTGTGCACACTTACACTAGCAAAACATGATGTCAACCCCCAAGTCAGCTATTTGGGCAGAAGCAATTCTGGAGTTGATAGTGACCCCTCTAGTCTTCCCCAAGTTAGCCCACTTTGGTCTTTAAAATTCTGCAACCAAAGTGTAATTTAAAAATTGGAATGTTCCAGCCTGATTCCAGGGTCGTCAATTTTAACCTATCACATGGCAGAATCCAGCATGTCTTTAACCCTCCCTTTATAATGAAGGGTGCCACACACCTGTAACCCCAGGGAGGCTGAAGCAGGAGAATTGTGACTTCAGGGTCAGCTGTTTCTGCGAGACAGAGAGAGGTTGATGGGGAGGGCAAAGTTTAAGGCTTCTAGAGACAGCCCAGAACGCAGATTCGACCCACCGTGAAGTGCCCGGTACCTGTAGGGGGTCAGCCTGCAGCTGGTAACAGTGGGCGTTGAATTCCCGGTAGATCTTTTTCCTTAGTGTGCCCTCCCCATCATACTGTGTGGACAGAAAAGCCTGTAAGCTGGTCCGTTCTGTGCTGCTGGCTTGTTTTATGTCAACTTCACACAAGCTAAAGTCATTTGAGAGGAGGGAGCCTCGATTGAGAAAATGCCTCCATAAGATCGGGCTGTAGGCAAACCTGTAGGGCAGTGGTTCTCAACCTTCCTAATGTTCTGACCCTTTATTACAGTTCCTCATGTTGCAGTGACCTCGGCCATGACATTATTTTAATTGCTGCGCCACAACTAATTTTGCTACTGTTATGAATCATGATGTAAATGTCTGATATTTCTGATGGTCTTAGCAAACCCCGTGAAGGGTGTTTGACACCCAAAGGGGTCTTGACCCACAGGTTGAGAACTGCTGCTGTAGGGCATTTTCTTAATTAGTAGTTGATGGGGGAAGGCCCAGCCTGTTTTGGGTGGTGAGCAAGCCATGTGAAGCAAGCCAGTAAGCAGCACCCCTCCATGGCCTCTGCATCAGCTCCTGCCTCCAGGATCCTGCCCTGTTTGAGTTCCTATCCTGACTTCCTTCAATGACGAACAGTGATATGGAAGTGTGAGCCAAATAAACCCTTTTCCTCCCCAAGTTAGCTTTGGCCATGCTACTTCATTACAATAATAGTAACCCTAAATAAGACACATTCTGTATGCATTTTAAGAGTATATAAATCTTGGAGAAAGCTTACCTATGTTCTATTTCTGTTTCAGTGTTTTCTTGATTGTAAGTTCTTATGCCCTGACTTGGCTCACAGAGCCTGATCTGATTCAACACTAGCCCTGCCCCTCCCATCTCAGGCTGTGTCTGGGCTTGAGCAGGGAGAAAGTGCTGGTTGATAAGCTCTTCCCCTTCCCCCCAGGAACCTCAGAATGTGTTCTCCGCCAATGACAGTGTTAAGTAGGTGGATCACTTCCCTCCTGAAACAGTGATGTTGGAAGGAAGCTAATAGTGAAAGCAAGCGTGGCACTGACTTCCCGTCTGTTGTCTCCAGTCCTCCAAGGATACACCATTCCCAAAGGCACGGTGGTCATCCTCAACTTGTGGTCACTACACAGAGACCCAGCCGTTTGGGAGAAACCGGATGACTTCTGTCCTGATCGATTTCTGGATGACCAGGGACAACTTTTGAAAAGAGAAACTTTTATTCCTTTTGGGATAGGTCAGTGAAACCTTGGTTTTAAATTTGTTTGTAACTTCACTGGGGTGTGTGTGTGTGTGTGTGTACACGTGCATGTTTGAGGTGTGTGTGTGTGTGTGTGTGTACACACGTGCATGTTTGAGGTGTGTGTGTGTGTGTGTGTGTGTGTGTGTGTACGTGCATGTTTGAGGTGTGTGTGTGTGTGTGTGTGTGTGTGTGTGTGTGTGTGTACACGTGCGTGTTTGAGGTGTATGTACACAAGCGTAGGTGTCTCGATCAGAAGACAGCTTCGCAGGAGTCCGTTCTCGCCTGAGTTGCTTTGCTGGCTCAGCTTTTTTTCTTCTTCTTCAGAAAATAAACCTAAAGTAGCACTATGGATGGAGTGACTCATAGTGGCGTGCACTGTTTGCCTTGCATGTTTGAGAACTCCGTTCATGTTTGAGCCCTCTGTTCCATCCCCAAGAGAGAAAGAAGAAAGGAGGAGGCAGTTGGGCTTAATCTTTAGGACTGGAAATCTCCCTTCCTCAGTGCCTTGGGCTCTTTGGGGCCGGAGAAGCAGAGGAGGTTAAGGAACTATTGGAGTTGAGCACAACTTTTTAAATTACATTTTATTCAGTGTGTGTGTCTGTGGCGGGGAGCGAGTCAGACGCCCCTGCACACACCAGAGGACAACTTGAAACACTCAGCTCTCTCCTACCACGTGGGTCCCAGGCATTGAACTCTGGGTGTCAGGACTTGGGGCCAGCAAGTGCCTCCACCGTGTCACAGGCTGAGAACAAACAGGTCCTGGTCCGCTGGGCAGGTGCGGGAGGGCTTCTCTACCCTCAGTCTTTCTTTGGGTTCCTAGATGGAGGCACACAAAGCCCTTTCTGTGGAAATGGAAGGTTCCAGAAACTTTCAGCTGACTCTTCCCCTTAGTCCTCCAGGTGACGGGGAAGGCAAAGGGCAAGGTGGCTGTGGCTTGGGATCCGTGACTAGGAGGAGCACAGTGGTGAACTGGTTGTGCGGACAGATAAACCGAAGGGGGCTGTGGTTTCTGTGGCGATTTTACTCTAGAACCCTCCCCAGACTCAAGTGAGACACCTGCTACAAAGGGACAGGGACGCATCGTAATTCTCCCTCTTCTCTCATCTCACTCAGGAAAGCGGGTGTGCATGGGAGAGCAGCTGGCCAAGATGGAATTGTTCCTGATGTTTGTGAGCCTGATGCAGACGTTCACCTTTGCCTTACCCGAGGGTTCGGAGAAGCCCATCATGACTGGGAGATTTGGTCTAACCTTAGCCCCACATCCGTTTAACGTCACCGTCTCAAAGAGATGAGGATGTCCCCGAGAGGAGAGGAGGGGCAGCAGGCGAGCATGTGTCCCAGACACGCTCCGTGTTGTCTAGCATGGGTCCAGCAAGTCAGGGCAGCCAAGAGAGGCTCCAGACGAGAGACTGGAGGGAAGGATCCCACTCCACGCACGCCTCCTGCCCACCGGGAAGCATGGATGCGGGACTGAGTTGTGTGGATTCCACCAGGAGCAGACCGCATCTCTCAGCCTCCATCGTCCCATGCTAAAATGAGGGTAGTGAAATTTCTCATGGCCTCTCTGCTCTTAGCGAATGTTGGGCAATCCAGTAGTAGCTATCTGCCTTCAGACCTTTCGGGGCCCCTGAGAACATGGGAGTGCGTTCAGCAAAGACCCTTGGTCGGAAAGGGATGCAGGTCCAGGTTATATTAAGGAAGAAATTTTTTTCTCATTAATTTTTTTTTTTTTTTAGCATAGGTTCTATATCAGTTTCTTTGGGCTTGTCTTATGAGTATCTTTGGTGTTTAGGACTGGGTTCTCTGCTTTCTATAAAGCTAGGGTGAAATTTCCCCTCGCCCCGGACACTGGGGAAAAAGAAAAGCATTCTCTTGAGGTCATTGTCTACCTGTGTGGGTGCTGTCTGTAACCACGGGAGCAGTGAGCCCAGTGCCCAGCCCAGGTCCGTCCGCTCTGCCTTGACTTGGGCCCCCCATGCTGGGCCCAAGCATATGGATAATAATGGAATTGGTCAATCATTCAAATGATTCTGAACTTCCTCTCCTGTGTGTCACCAGCCATAGTGTGACTGACTTGAATCGTCTCCAAAACAAGGAGCCATTTCTTGATAAGTGGGCCTCGAGTGGCCTTTCCAGGGGCCACAAATGTGGGAAAGGATTTATCATAGTGGTGGGTTTCTGCGGGCCTCTTCTGCGGCTGGGATCCTTGACGGTCAACAGTGTCGGCTCAGAGAGCCCAAGTCTGGCCCTTCCCTTGGGTCTCCAAGGTACTGTGGAAGGAACCGTGGTTATACCGAGCCTTTCTTTGGAGGCACTGTACGGATGTTTTATTGTGTGTGTATGTAGCCCTCACACTGAGGAAGCTTTGCAGTGCTGAGGCCCGTAATTCAAAGATGCCATCTCTGGGTCCCTAAGACACTTGGCCTTGTGACTGGAAAGCGCTCTCTGAGCCTCTTCTCAGTGTTGGCCCCACACGGTCCTGAAGCTGTGTCCTCCGTTACCTGTGTCCCTCCCTATCCCAGTGGACTCCTTGGGGCCTGGCTCCATACTGCTGCCTCCTCCTCACTGTGCCTTATTCTTGGTAGGTGCCCAGGCAACTTGGGAGTGAGTTAGGGAGGTGCCTAAGGGGAAAGCCCATCCATGTGCTTATTGCTGTCACTTTAGGATAATTTTAAAACACAATATAATTTGCCCTACCTGTTTAAGCCAGTGTTTAAAAACACACTAAACTAAACTCTTTTATCATTTAAAGTAACCATTTTAGGCAAATTTAGAATGCTACCTTAGCTGCTAAAACATAATACAGAGTGAAAGCTTCCAGCATCTTCCCATAGACTTTTTGTCCAGGTACCCAGGCCGACTTCCAAATGTTTACTAAGGGGGAAATAATAGATGCTGAATAGAAATCTAATATGACTAAAAAGGAAAATGTGGAATAGTTTATAACCAAGTGTTGATTAAGTTTTGATTCTACGACCTTTATATTACCCACCATAATGTTTTCATAAGTTACAAGCACTTTCAAAATAGATGCACGAAATACAGGCTCATCTTTAGGTACCCTGAAGATTTAGACCAGCACACTGAATGTAGAGGGACTGAGTGAGGCTGTACACATTGTGGATAAGATGACGCATGGATGGACATGCTGCTCTTTGAGCAGGATAGTCTGTCCTGATCTGGAATCCGTGTGATTTTAAACCTCAGCATTTGCAAGCTCCTTCCTTCCTCCTTGACTCACACATGGATTTCTGGACCTCCTAACCAAAGACTTCACACCATACTTGAAAAGGACTTCTGCCTTCTAGGAGATGACATCAGAGTCCCAAGTTTATCCAGCAGTTTAATACCGTGCCTCAAGTTGTAGCACTTTGAAAATCCCTTTACGCGCTTTGCCATAGAGGGACTGTGCTTTTCCCAAATACTCTGATATTTTACACATCCTGCTACATCTGAAATGTGAAAATGAGAGTCTAACCAGGTCTGGACCTCATCTTTAGTGGCGCTCTTATTAAACCTTTAATTCCAATGGAGACGGGGTTATGTCTGTTGGCTTTTAGTTGCTTAGCAATTTTTGTTGTTTTTACAAAATTCAGTCAAAAAGTAAGAGGAAGCAGACCTCCAGAGAGAGGGGTTCACACTGTAGTGCAGGTCTAGAGAGGGTTCACACTGTAGTGCAGGTGTAGAGAGGGGTTCACACTGTAGTGCAGGTGTAGAGAGGGGTTCACATTGTAGGGCAGGTGTAGAGAGAGGTTCACACTGTAGTGCAGGTGTAGAGAGAGGTTCACACTGTAGGGCAGGTGTAGAGAGGGGTTCACACTGTAGTGCAGGTAGAGAGGGGTTCACACTGTAGTGCAGGTGTCGAGAGAGGGGTTCACACTGTAGTGCAGGTGTAGAGAAGGGTTCACACTGTAGTGCAGGTGTAGAGGGGTTCACACTATAGTGCAGGTATAGAGAGGGGTTCACACTGTAGTGCAGGTGTAGAGGGGTTCACACCGTAGTACAGGTGTAGAGAGGGGTTCACACTGTAGTGCAGGTGTAGAGAGGGGTTCACACTGTAGTGCAGGTGCAGAGAGGGGATCACACTGTAGTGCAGGTGTAGAGAGGGGTTCACACTGTAGTGCAGGTGTAGAGAGAGAGTCACACTGTACTGTAGGTATAGAGAGGGGTTCACACTGTAGTGCAGGTGTAGAGAGGGGTTCACACTGTAGTGCAGGTGTAGAAGGGGTTCACACTGTAGTGCAGGTATAGAGAGGGGTTCACACTGTAGTGCAGGTGTAGAGGGGTTCACACCGTAGTGCAGGTGTAGAGAGGGGTTCACACCGTAGGGCAGGTATAGAGAGGGGTTCACACTGTAGTGCAGGTGCAGAGAGGGGTTCACACTGTAGTGCAGGTGTAGAGAGGGGTTCACACTGTAGTGCAGGTGCAGAGAGGGGTTCACACTGTAGTGCAGGTGTAGAGAGGGGTTCACACTGTAGTGCAGGTGTAGAGAGGGGTTCACACTGTAGTGCAGGTGTAGAGAGGGGTTCACACTGTAGTGCAGGTGTAGAGAGAAGTTCACACTGTACTGTAGGTGTAGAGAGGGGTTCACACTGTAGTGCAGGTGTAGAGAGGGGTTCACACTGTAGTGCATGTGTAGAAGGGATTCACACTGTAGTGCAGCTATAGAGAGGGGTTCACACTGTAGTGCAGGTGTAGAGAGAGGTTCACACTGTAGTGCAGGTGTAGAGAGAGGTTCAAACTGTAGTGCAGGTATAGAGAGGGGTTCACACTGTAGTGCAGGTGTAGAGAGAGGTTCACACTGTAGTGCAGGTGTAGAGAGAGGTTCACACTGTAGTGCAGGTGTAGAGAGAGGTTCACACTGTAGGGCAGGTATAGAGAGGGGTTCACACTGTAGTGCAGGTGTAGAGAGGTTCACACCGTAGGGCAGGTGTAGAGAGGGGTTCACACTGTAGTGCAGGTGTAGAGACGAGTTCACACTGTAGTGCAGGTTCAGAGAGAGGGATTCACACTGTAGTGCAGGTACAGAGAGGGGTTCACACTGTAGTACAGGTGTAGAGAGGGGTTCACACTGTAGTGCAGGTGTAGAGGGGGGTTCACACCGTAGGGCAGGTATAGAGAGGGGTTCACACCGTAGTGCAGGTGCAGAGAGGGGTTCACACTGTAGTGCAGGTGTAGAGAGGAGTTTACACTGTAGTGCAGGTATAGAGAGGGGTTCACACTGTAGTGCAGGTGTAGAAGGGGTTCACACTGTAGTGCAGGTATAGAGAGGGGTTCACACTGTAGTGCAGGTGTAGAGGGGTTCACACCGTAGTGCAGGTGTAGAGAGGGGTTCACACCGTAGGGCAGGTATAGAGAGGGGTTCACACTGTAGTGCAGGTGCAGAGAGGGGTTCACACTGTAGTGCAGGTGTAGAGAGGGGTTCACACTGTAGTGCAGGTGCAGAGAGGGGTTCACACTGTAGTGCAGGTGTAGAGAGGGGTTCACACTGTAGTGCAGGTGTAGAGAGGGGTTCACACTGTAGTGCTGGTGTAGAGACGAGTTCACACTGTAGTGCAGGTTCAGAGAGAGGGATTCACACTGTAGTGCAGCTATAGAGAGGGGTTCACACTGTAGTGCAGGTGTAGAGGGGGGTTCACACTGTAGGGCAGGTGTAGAGAGGGGATCATACCATAGTGCAGGTGCAGAGAGGGGTTCACACTGTAGTGCAGGTGTAGAGAGGGGTTCACACTGTAGTGCAGGTGTAGAGAGGGGTTCACACTGTAGTGCATGTCTAGAGAGGGGTTCACACTGTAGGGCAGGTGTAGAGAGAGGTTCACGCTGTAGGGCAGGTGTAGAGAGGGGTTCACACTATAGTGCAGGTGTAGAGAGGGGTTCACACTGTAGTGCAGGTGTAGAGAGGGGTTCACACTGTAGTGCAGGTGTAGAGAGGGGTTCACACTGTAGTGCAGGTGTAGAGGGGTTCACACCGTAGTGCAGGTGTAGAGAGTGGTTCACACCGTAGGGCAGGTATAGAGAGGGGTTCACACTGTAGTGCTGATTCAGAGAGGGGTTCACACTGTAGTGCAGGTGTAGAGAGGGGTTCACACTGTAGTGCAGGTGCAGAGAGGGGTTCACACTGTAGTGCAGGTATAGAGAGGGGTTCACACTGTAGTGCAGGTGTAGAGAGGGGTTCACACTGTAGTGCATGTCTAGAGAGGGGTTCACACTGTAGGGCAGGTGTAGAGAGAGGTTCACGCTGTAGGGCAGGTGTAGAGAGAGGTTCACACTGTAGTGTAGGTGTAGAGAGGGGTTCACACTGTAGTGCAGGTGTAGAGAGGGGTTCACACTGTAGTGCAGGTGTAGAAGGGGTTCACACTGTAGTGCAGCTATAGAGAAGGTTTCACACTGTAGTGCAGGTGTAGAGAGAGTTTCACACTGTAGTGCAGGTGTAGAGAGGGGTTCCCACTGTAGTGCAGGTGTAGAGAGGGGTTCACACTGTAGTGCAGGTGTAGAGAGAGGTTCACACTGTAGTGCAGGTGTAGAGAGAGGTTCACACTGTAGTGCAGGTGTAGAGAGAGGTTCATACTGTAGTGTAGGTGTAGAGAGGGGTTCACACCATAGGGCAGGTGTAGAGAGGGGTTCACACTGTAGTGTAGGTGTAGAGACGAGTTTACACTGTAGTGCAGGTTCAGAGAGAGGGATTCACACTGTAGTGCAGGTACAGAGAGGGGTTCACACTGTAGTGCAGGTGTAGAGAGGGGTTCACACTGTAGTGCAGGTGTAGAGGGGGGTTCACACCGTAGGGCAGGTATAGAGAGGGGTTCACACCGTAGTGCAGGTGCAGAGAGGGGTTCACACTGTAGTGCAGGTGTAGAGAGGAGTTTACACTGTAGTGCAGGTATAGAGAGAGATTCACACGGTACTGTAGGTGTAGAGAGGGGTTCACACTGTAGTGCAGGTATAGAGAGGGGTTCACACTGTAGTGCAGGTGTAGAAGGGGTTCACACTGTAGTGCAGGTATAGAGAGGGGTTCACACTGTAGTGCAGGTGTAGAGGGGTTCACACCGTAGTGCAGGTGTAGAGAGGGGTTCACACCGTAGGGCAGGTATAGAGAGGGGTTCACACTGTAGTGCAGCTATAGAGAGGGGTTCACACTGTAGTGCAGGTGTAGAGAGGGGTTCACACTGTAGTGCAGGTGCAGAGAGGGGTTCACACTGTAGTGCAGGTGTAGAGAGGGGTTCACACTGTAGTGCAGGTGTAGAGAGGGGTTCACAATGTAGTGCTGGTGTAGAGAGAGGTTCACACTGTATTGTAGGTGTAGAGAGAGATTCACACGGTACTGTAGGTGTAGAGAGGGGTTCACACTGTAGTGCAGGTGTAGAGACGAGTTCACACTGTAGTGCAGGTTCAGAGAGAGGGATTCACACTGTAGTGCAGGTGTAGAGAGGGGTTCACACTGTAGTGCAGGTGTAGAGAGGGGTTCACACTGTAGTGCAGGTGTAGAGAGGGGTTCACACTGTAGTGCAGGTGTAGAGAGGGGTTCACACTGTAGTGCATGTCTAGAGAGGGGTTCACACTGTAGGGCAGGTGTAGAGAGAGGTTCACGCTGTAGGGCAGGTGTAGAGAGGGGTTCACACTATAGTGCAGGTGTAGAGAGGGGTTCACACTGTAGTGCAGGTGTAGAGAGGGGTTCACACTGTAGTGCAGGTGCAGAGAGGGGTTCACACTGTAGTGCAGGTATAGAGAGGGGTTCACACTGTAGTGCAGGTGTAGAGGGGTTCACACCGTAGTGCAGGTGTAGAGAGGGGTTCACACCGTAGGGCAGGTATAGAGAGGGGTTCATACTGTAGTGCAGGTGTAGAGAGGGGTTCACACTGTAGTGCATGTCTAGAGAGGGGTTCACACTGTAGGGCAGGTGTAGAAAGAGGTTCACGCTGTAGGGCAGGTGTAGAGAGGGGTTCACACTGTAGTGCAGGTGTAGAGAGGGGTTCACACTGTAGTGCAGCTATAGAGAGGGGTTCACACTGTAGTGCAGGTGTAGAGAGGGGTTCACATTGTAGTACAGGTGTCGAGAGAGGGGTTCACACTGTAGTGCAGGTGTAGAGAGGGGTTCACACTGTAGGGCAGGTGTAGAGAGGGGTTCACACTGTAGTGCAGGTGCAGAGAGGGGTTCACACTGTATTGCATGTCTAGAGGGTGTTCACACTGTAGTGCAGGTGTAGAGAGAGGTTCACACTGTAGTGCAGGTGTAGAGAGGGATTCACACTGTAGTGCAGGTGTAGAGAGAGGGCTTCACACTGTAGTGCAGGTGTAGAGGGGCGTTCACACCGTAGGGCAGGTGTAGAGGGGTTCACACTGTAGTGCAGGTATAGAGAGGGTTTCACACTGTAGGGCAGGTATAGAGAGGGGTCCACAGTGTAGTGCAGGTGTAGAGAGAGGTTCACACTGTAGTGCAGGTGTAGAGAGGGTTCACCCTGTAGTGCAGGTGTAGAGAGGGGTTCACACTGTAGTGCAGGTCTAGAGGGGGTTCACACTGTAGTGCAGGTGTAGAGAGGGGTTCACACTGTAGTTCAGGTCTAGACTTTGGATGAGCGGGTAACTCTTTTTAAAATATGCCCTCTGAGGACCTGGTAAATCAGATGTCCAGCAAGTCAATTTTCTTACAATTTATTTGATGTGTGTGAATGTTTTGCCTGGTGTACATCTGTGCACTACACACCTGCTTAGCATCCTCAGAGCCAGAAGATACCACCTCCTGGGACTGGAGTTACAGCTGTTTGTGAGCTGCCATGTGGGTGTTGGGAACTGAACCTGGGTCCCTTGTAAGAGTTAAAAGTACTTTTTACTGCTGTGCTTTTCAGTTTTCTTATAGCTCACACCAAACTTCTCTGCACGGTTAGGATAAGGCTGTGTCTTGTGTAAGCCCGTTGTGGCACATTGCTGAGTACCTGTCTCTAGAGGTTAGCCAGGGATCTCACCAAGATTATGTCTGCTGATTGAGGTGTGTGTGTGTGTGTGTGTGTGTGTGTGTGTGTGTGTGTGTGTGTGTGTGTATCTGCAGTGGTGCCTGGTGCATTTTCTGATGTACCCTTATCTATTTGAAGATTAGAGCTAGAAAAATGGAGGACATTTGCCTTCTCTTCTTGCTGAAATGCCATTAACCAAGGACAGTGAAGCTAATATCATAGGGAGAGACTGAAAATGAAACACTACATGTAGAGCCCTATGGTGGTTTGAAAGAAAATGGCCCCCATAGGGAGTGGCACTATTAGGAGATGTGGCCTTGTTGAAGTAGGTGGGGCCTTATTGGAGGAAGTGTGTCACTGTGGGGGCGGGCTTTGAGGTCTCCCGTGCTCCAGCTACACCCAGTTCAGACCACTTCCAGTTGCCTGCTGGTCAAGGTATAGGACTCTCAGCTCCTTCTCCAGCACCATGTCTGCCTGCATGCCATCATGTCCCACCATGATGATAATGGACTGAACTTCTGAAACTGTAAGCCAGCTTCAATAAATGTTTTCCTTTATAAGAGTTGCTGTGGTCATGGTGTCTCTTCACAGCAACAGAAACCCTAAGACAAGTCTAGAGGAAGTTCATTCCAGGACATTGTCTGACCCTCTCCTTAAAGTCATGTATGCTCAAGATGCCTACAATTCCATCTCCCTCTAGAAAGAATAGGATATAATTTCTTTTAACCCCTCTGGGGTCTTTTGTACCAGACTTCCTATGATGCCCCTTTCAGGTCCTTCCTGTGGGGTGTCTACCCACCAACTCCACAGTTCCCCAGAGTTTTCTTGAGTGTGAGTAGCAGGAAATATTAGATAGAAGGATTTAAATTATGGAGATAAACAGAAAATACAGGACAGCCTTGAGAGGGCCTGGAATCTATTCCAACGGGCCCTGACTGTCTCTGCTCTAGGGTTTTTATAGAGATGCCTAGGGGTGGAGCAAAAGACCTCCTCCCCCAGCACAGCCAAGTGCAGACCATCCCAGACACCTGCACTCAGGCCCGTGGTCCAATCATCCTCTCTATGCAGACCTGCTGGGTAAAGCCACTAGGAACCTGAAAATGGGCTCCCAGGCCTTCCTAGATCAGAAAAAGGAGCTTTTAAATACCTGGAACATCTTTGCCAGTGGATGATGAGCTAGCCCTGCCAACTTTCCCAGACCACTTTTCCTCCTGTAGGTCACAGCCAAAAGACCAGCGCCACAGAGAGGCCTCATCCCACATTCCTGGTAAAACTGATTCCCAAGAACTCCTTTCCCTCTCATATTCTGTGTCCCATCTCCCCCACCTCCCACCTTCCCCTCCCCATTGTCTTCACTTCCCATCCACCACCTCCCTCCTTCCCCTCCCCATTGCCTTCACTTCCATCTCCCCACCTCCTGTATCCTCCCTCTCCTCTCTCCCACCTCTGGCCTGCGGAATACAAAGTACAGGCTGTACCCCATGCCTCACTAGAGCACATGCCTCCCTCGTGCTGTGCACGGGCTGGTGAATCGGCTGAGCAAATGGAGACTGAAGTGAATCTGAGGGAAGGTGATGATTTGCCCCTGGTCTAACCTTCTACCGAGGCTGTCTCCCACCACAGGGATTGGGGTGGTGGCCCCACGTAGGCATTTCAGTTGAGCCAGCAATCCCAGCGTGAGGACACAGGAAATTCAATTGTTTGGCACCCTCAAGTCCGCTTTGGTTTTGTTGTGTTGCTTTTTAGAAGCAAATTTATTGAGAAGGTATTTGTTCAGCAGTAGATAATCCATTAGCTGTCTTAGTCACTGTTCTATTGCTCTGAAGAGACACCATGATCAAGTCAACACTTATTTAAAAAAAAAAAAAACATTTTTGCCACGGACTTGTTTATAGTTCAGAGGTTTAGTCCATTTTCACCACGGTGGCACATATGGCATTGGAAAAGTAGCCGAGAACTACATCCTGATCCACAGGCCAAGATAAAGGACACTGGGCTTGGCATGGGCTTTTGAAACCTCCAAGTCCACCCCTAGTGACGCACTTCCTCCGACAAGGCCACACCTCCTAGTCCTTCTAATCCTTTCCAATAGTGCCGCTCCCTGGTGACTAAGCCATCAAATATATCATCCTGTGGGGGCCACTCTTATTCAAACCACCACATTTGCTAAGTGGTTATTTTGTTTTTGTTTTTTGAGACAGAGTCTCACAGTGTAACCAAGGCTGGGTTGGAATTCACTGTGTAGTCCAGGCTGGCCTTGAATTCATGGCTGTCCTCCTGCCTCAGCCTCCTGAGTGTTGGGCTTACAAGTGTGCACCAGTTGCCTGCTAAAATGGTAGCTCTCACGGAGGGCTCACTCATTTTTCATTAGGGGCACAGCTAATGCCGCAAGCAGGGTGATCACCAAGCATTGCCTCTTTCAGTCGAGGGCTTCACACCCAGATTCCTCCCCAGACAGCATTGTTTCCAGGACTGGCCAGGTGTTTTATGCCAGTGCCTGCCACTAGCTTATGTTTGTTCATAATTCCCACACTCCTTTTCCAGTGTTTCGGTACCACTGAAGCTTGCTTTGCCCCCCTCCCACTGCAGAAGCAGAGTCCAGTGAAATCGGATTTCAGATTCTCAAGGAGCCAGGCATGCCTCTCTGTGCACTGGGACTTGTGTCCTGACACAGTGGACTCAGCCCCAGGACACTGGTGAGACAGAGCTTTATGCTAGGAGAGGCAGGCTTTTCCCTAAGGAAACATTTGCATTTATTCACATACAACCTATATCTGGATAAAATTCCACAAAACAAGTCAAACTCACGTTGCCAATTATCAGATGAAAAAAATGTCATGACCAGAGCCCCAGAAGCCACGGCGCTGTCATGACCCTCCAAACCACCAGTACATCTTCCCAAGGCTCCCCTGAGCGGATTATTTGGGACTTTGCAGCAAGCCCCTCTACCTGCTGAGCCATCTGGCTGGCCTGCTAGTGGCCAGATCTTGAGTAGAAACCTCAGTCTGCTTCAGGAGCATAGAACAGAGAGAGTTCCTGTCTGAGGGAAAAACAAGGCCAGAGAAGCCCAGTGGTCTTCACCACTGAGGACCACTGAGGATGGCCAAGGACTTCCACAGTGCTTGACTGCAGCTGACAGCAGCTGCTGCTGACCTTCATCCCATGCCACCAGAGATTCCTAGAACTGCAAAACAAAACAAAACAAAACAAAACAAAACAAAACCAAAAAACCCTCTGGGCAACTATCACCGAGAGACAGACAAAATATATATAATAAGATATTAGCAAAACAAATCCAACAATATATTCAAACTATTATATGCCATGACCAAGTGGAATTGATCCCTGGTTCACTACATTGTTGTAGAATATTATTTTAAGGTGTGTTACTTCTGTTTATGTTGCATTTGTTTAACTCTGTGAAGCTGTGTTACTGTGCCTGTCTAAAACACCTGATGGTGCACTAAAGAGCTGAATGGCCAATAGTGAGGCAGGAGAGAGGAATAGGCAGGGCTGGCAGGCAGAGAGGGAGGATAAATAGAAGAAGAAATGTGGGAAGAGGGCACTGAAAAGGAGGAGCCAGAGAAGGAGAAGGACATTAGGGGTGTTGGGGTCCACAGAGGTTTCCTAGTGTGATCTGAGCTTGCTTTACCCAGCAGTGCTGCATAAGGGAATGGATTGACCACGTGCGTGGTTACCAGGTGCTTGGAATGGTCTGCACTTGGCTGTGCTGGGGTGGGGGGTCTTTTGCTCCACTCCTTGGCATTTCTATAAACAGTCCTTTAGAAGAGACAGAAGGGGCTGGTGGGTTTTGACCCAGGCCCTCCCGAGGCTATCCTGTGTTTCTATCTGTCTCTCTCCTCTATATTTCTATCTAAATATTTTCCACTTCTCCCTGCTCAAGCGTACCCTGGGGAAACAAGTGGACGCAGGTCCCCCCCACAGGAGCCAGCCACCAGCTACAGAGCTACAGAGTAAAAGTAAGATTTACAGAAGTAAGAGAATGGGAAAAGTCCAGAGGCAAAAGACAGATGGGATAATTTAAGTTAAAGAAAGCTGGCAATAAAAAAGCCAAGCTAAGGCCAGGCATTTATAATTAAGCATAAGACTCTGTGTGGATTTATTTAGAAGCTGGCTGGGGGCCCCCAAAAAGACTAAGAACAATAACACTACATGCAAATCAATCAGAATGATACAATGCCACACTATCATAATAAAATATAAATATTTGCAGAAGTAGTGCTTGACAATTTTTCACATTTATGATAAACAAATTTTAAAAATTTGTATCAATGTTTTGCTAAATGTGTAGCTACACGACATTTAAATACTTATCTTTACCTGTACACTGGTCTGTATAATGCCATCTAGTGCTTCTCAGTAGTTAGAGAAGCCTCATTTAGCCATGAATGACGGCCAAAGCAGAGACTCAATTCATTGAAGGTCTGGGATCCAGAACCTACACGTTCTGACCCTTGCTCTGCTTACACCAAATAATCAAGACTCCAAGCAAGCAACCCTAGCAGAAGCAACACAGTGTGGTTCTTATTACCTATGATTTCGTGTTTAAATATCCATCGGTTCCAACCTATGCATTTATTCAAGAGATTATTTTGAGTAAGAAACGAGGCTCGGAGCTGGAGAGATGGCTCAGTGGTTTGACCTCGGAGGACGAAGGTTTGGTTCCCGGCACCCACTCCATGGCACAACCATCCATGACTATTTCCAGGGACTCGACTGCCCTCTTCTGACCTCTGAGGGCACCAGGCACACAGGCAGTGCATGTACATACACACAGGCACATACATACAGGTGAACACTCATACACATAAAATAAATAAAACCCAAAAAGAAACATGGCAGCGGTGGGATACTGCAGAGGAGAGGGTGCAGTGGATGCAGGCCCTGAACTGGCACACCCACTGCAGTCGTGGACTCTCAGCAGCTGCAGTTACTTGCACTAGGCCTGCTTGCACCGTGCTCACAATCAGGCGTGGGGAGAGGAAGGGCTCATGGGCCCATGCTCCTTACTGCTGAACCTTTGTTTACAGTGGGGCACCCACTGCTGATCCCAACAGGCTCCGACAGGCTGGCTCAAAACTCCTGGTCACAGATGGTCCTCGGGAAACTCAGTGCTCTGCAAAACAAAGCAAATAGAAATGTGAGGAAGATGCATAAGGAAGTGGGATAGACAGGTGGAGGGTGTGTGTGTGTGTGTGTGTGTGTGTGTGTGTGTGTGTGTGTGTGTGTGTTCAGTATGCATTATACGGTTGTCAAAGAAAATTCTGATTAATAAGAATATGTGGGGCTGGAAAGATGGCTTAGTGGTTAAGGGCACTGAGTGTTCTCCCAAAGGACCCGGGTTCAAATCACGGCAACTAACAACTGTCTGTAACTCAAAGATTGACCTGCAGTCAAAACACCAATCCACATAAAATTTAAAAAGTAAATAAAAAATTAAAAAAAAGAATACATATATAATACGGGCCGGCAAGATGGCTCGTGGGCAAAGGCGCTTGCTGTCCAGCCAGACCACCTGAATTTCATCTCTGGGGCTCAGCATGGTGGAAGGAGTGAACTAACTCCCACAAGCTGTCCTCTGACGTCCACATGCCCACTGACCACAGGGACACACACGTGCCCATACCCATACCCACATAAAGCATGTGAACATGTGTCTTCTATGTACAGTTAAAGTAAACAACACCCCCACCCCCTCCCCACCCTCACCCCTAAGGAAATCTAAGGAAAGTTGTTCCCGCCCTTCCACCCCTTGGCAGAAGTGTGTTGAAGAAGCTCTTGGCTGCCCTCTTGTGAACAAAAAAAAAAAAAGCTGCATCGGAAATGAAAGAATTTCTGGGATTGGTTCAGAGCTACTACACCGCCTTCTCAGTGTGTTCTCTGCCTTGTTGTTGAGAGGTGGAGTAGCAAAGAAAACACCAGCATGGCACCCAAAGGTAAAAGCAGACACGCTGGAACACAGCGGAGGCCAGAGGTGACCTGCAGCACGAGGCAGGTAAAGCCCGGTGGAAATGGCGCGAGACTGATGAGAGCAGCTTCAGACCCGAGGCCTGCTCTCTTTAGTCCCCCATCTGTCGCAGACTAGGAAAGACGCCTTTCAGGTGTTCTGTCTCCCACAGATTCCCACAGAACATCTGGGCTGCACCTGCAGACCGATATCCACTCACCCCTACTACTGTAACTACCTCTCTGCAGTTCCTAGATGTAGGGAGTTGGGAAGTTTCTGCATTCAGGGACACGGAGGGTGGGAGGAAGGCCAGACTGGTGCAGGGGGTGTCTGTGGTGGAGCACCTGCTGTTGTCTCTCTGTGTAACTTTAGCACGCATGCCCTTTCTCTGGGACTGGATTCCCCACATACCACAGACTAGAGTTCACCTAGAGCAGGGTTCTCAACCCTAAGAGGGTGTTAGAACCGTGTGGGGCCTTTGGTAGAGATACAGATGCTGATGGTCCACTTAAGACCAATGAAACGCGAATCTCAGTGGGATCAGGCCTGAGTGGCAATCCGTGCATTTAGCCAAGGCACAGTCAGAAATCAAAACAGCCACGCACAAATAATCATGTTAGGTACAGCTGTGTGAGCAAGACGGTGTGGAGTTACTCAGGGAAGAAGACTCGTTCGTAGACCCAGCACGTAAGGACCCTTAATGTGTGGCAAAGGGATACGGTAACACTGCGAAGTGAACAGTGAGTCTTGTAAAGAGATTTCTAGGACCTTGGGAGAGTGCCGGAGCCGGAGCCCTGGATGGATGGCCCTGATGATCCTTCAAGCGATTCCCTCCCACGCTGGTCCATATGAACCAGTGTAAACACCGGGCTGCTGTGGAAATGATGATGTGGAACTTTTGAAGCTAGGTCACACAAACACTGTGACTTCTGCCTGTTGTCCTCTGGGACCTCTTCCAACAAGGGGAGCTAGCTGGCGTGCTGTGAGAGAAAAACAAAATGCAACACCTGACCCCGAATTCACTAAAAACAAGAGAGAATCTGTAAAGGACATTATTGATTTAATTAAGTAAATTGGAGAGCACATAACAGATTAGAAAGAAAATCAAATTTAAATTTGTTAAAGTCGGCAGCTGCACTGTGGTTACATACCAAATCACCGTATCTGTAAGAAAGCTATACTGAAGCATTATAAGAAAAACAACATTATATGTGCTACCCACCCTCAAATAGTTCGGAGAGTAGATGACTACATACAGACAGGAGATGAAAGGCGGCCACGAGATGATCGCGGTGGCATCCAGCTGCAATCTCAGGGAGATTGGGAGGCTGAAGCAGGAGGATTCCAACTTCAAGACTGACCTGAGCCACAGCGAGACCTTGTCTCAAAACACCAAACAACACGGTAAACGCTTAATGATGGTGCATCGGAATTAGAGGTATATGTCTGTGCGTGCATGCATGTGCGTGCACCACCACACCTGGCTCTGAGCTTGTCTTTAATCCCTTTGCACTTGTTGGAAGCTTAGCCGGTGGGATCTTGCCCTGAGGTCATTATTCCCTTTATTCCACTTTTTTTTTTTTGTATTTTGTTTTTGTGTTTTGTGTTTGTTTGTTTGTTTTTCGTTGTTGTTTTTCAAGACAGGAATTCTTCATGTAGTTTTGGTGCCTGTCCTGGAACTCACTCTGTAGCCCAGGCTGGCCTTGAGCTCACAGAGATCCGCCTGGCTCTACCTCCCACGTGCTAGGATTAAAGGTGTGTGCCACCGCCACCCAGCCCTTTACTCCCCTCTTAATCTGTTTATCTCCTTGAACACAGGACTTAGCTCCATTCCACTTCCTGGTGCCCCTTTTGTCCACAATCTGTACATTGTGTATTTTTACTTGCTTAGCTTGCTCCTTTTCATTATAAATCTGTATAAGAGTGACCACTAATAACCACACAAAAAGAGTCTATACTATGCTATTTTGAGATTTTCTCTGACAATGGAATTAATTCAAAACTCTTCACTTTAGCCTCAGGCAGACTTTTCAAACAAGGGCAAAGAGCAGCCACATTCTTCACCAAAATATCACAAGACCAGTTTCTAGGCCACATACCGACATTCTTCTCTGAAACCTCTTGAGCCAGGCTCCCACCGTTCAATCACCCTCAGCTCCACTCTCTTCCATGTTCCTAGTAGGATGGCCCATTAAGCATCGCTTAAAACATCCCACGCTTTCCTAACTCAAAGTCCAAATTCCTACAAATAAAAACATAGTCAGGCCTATCACCGCAATCCCCCAGTCCCTGTACCAACTTCTATCTTAGGGTTTCCATTACTGTGAGAGACGCCATGACCACAGCAACTCTTATAAAGGAAAACATTTCATTGAGGTGGCAGCTTGCAGTTTTAGAGGTTCAGTCCTTTATCATTATGGTGGGGCATGGCGGCATACATGCAGACATGGTGCTGGAGAGGTAGCTGAGATTTCTGCATTTACAGGCAACAGGAAGCGAACTGTCTCACTGGACATGGCTTGAGCGTATGTAAGATCTCAAAGCCTGCCTCCACAGTGACACACTTCCTCCAACCAAGTTAGACCTGCTTCAACAAGGCCACACCTCCTAATCATGCCGCTCCCTGTGGGAGCCATTTTCTTTTAAACCACCAACCACAACATGTAAAATGCTTTTCATATATATGCTGTTCTCACATGTATCATGCTCTCTACATGTATATTGCACTCCACATATATGATCTCGACATGTAGAACACTCTATACATGAATAATGCCTTCTACATGTGTAGCTTTCTCCACATGCATGATGCTTTCCACATGTATAACACTCTTCACATATATATATGTGGAGAGCATCATACATGCGAAGAGTGTTTTTATATATATATATATATATATATATATATATATATATATATATATATAATGTTCACTGCTATCTGCCCATTTTCTACTGAGAAGCGAGGCTGCTTTCTCAGGAGTAGAGGTTATGGAGCTTTGACTGGCAATAGGTTCAGCTCCGAGCCTGGCTTGTGTTATGTGAGTTTGTAATTGGCTTTAGTGCTAAAAATCTTGGTTTCTTCACCTTTAGTGGATAACATGAAATCCCCGAGGACCATCGTTGCTTGTCACTGATTGCTCTCAGCACAATGGTCCAGAGCATGAGCCCTGAAAACAGACTATCCGGGGTTTCAATTCTGCTGCTTTCTCTTCAATCGTGGCTAAATTTCTTTATCTGGGTTTCAGCTTCCTTGCGTATAAAAGAATGGGATTATCATGAGGCTTAATAAATTAACTCGCCTGAAGCACCTAGAATAATGGCACACATATTGAAGGGCCGACTCTGTGTTGGCCGCTTCCATGTGCAGCCATTTAACATAAGGAGGATATAGAAATTGCTCACGGGCCAGCCAGAGGGCTGAGAGGGTGAAGGTTCCCGCCATCAAACCTGGCACCTTGGGTTGACCCTGGGAGCCTGCATGGCACAAGGAGAAAACCAACTTCTGTAAGTTGTCACATGATCTCCACATGTGAGCCATGGTATGGACGCACACACAAAATCCATGTCGAAAAATAAAAGTCAATAAAAATCGCTCAAAAGATGACTGTTGTTATTGCTGTAGTTCAGAAGGCCGAGTAAATGATTCACTTCAGAAGCATAAAACGTTGTCCACGGAAATCCTAAGAAAGCAAATTCAGAGTTTCATTCGTAAAGACATAGTCCACAAGTCCTTTCCCCCTTGGGTGATAAGGAATTCGCATTGCACCGTACTCACGGGCCTCCTCGGTGATTCTTATCATCTCAAGAAACTATGCCAGAGATAGCTGGTGAGAGCAGTCTATTCCCAGCAACTCAGATGCTCCCTTGCCATAGAATAAGGAAACCCTGCTGTACGAATCCCGCAGCCAGGCGGGCACAGCTGAGATGCCCAAGGGCTTGAGACTTGGAGTCCGGACTGCACCAACCTTACCACACATCGTTTTAGTTTCCTGGTTCAGCATTTTCTGTAACTAGTGACCTCAAGTGGTTTTTGTTTTTGTTTTTTTTTTTTTAATTAAATCACTTTGTTCCCAAAAGATCTATGTTTTAGACTTTCATTTTAATTTGTAAGTTGGAAATGCCACCGTGCTTTGGGATGGAGAGAAAGGTTTTCCCAGAGGCTGCCTTGAGGATAACAGCTGGCATAAGAAAACCTGAGACACATATTGGAAGTCAGTCATGTTGATGAAATTCTTTGTAAAAACATACAGTAGTGTTGTTGGAAATCTTGGCTTGCCGGTCATATAGAGGATGTTGGCAGCGGGATGAGGGAAGAACTATGACCTCAAAGTGATTACATCCCTTAACCATGCAAATCATTAATTTATTTCCTTGAAATCTCGGGCAATGCCAATCATTGTGGATTCTCCAGTCAGTGAACCTTTGGTAGGATGTCCTGGGTGTTGCTGTTGTAGCACTCCAAGGAGCCACAACTTTGTTTTCTGATACAGGAAACCTACAACTCACTCAACAAAACGAGAAAGCCAATGTAATTCCCACCCATTCCCCAGAAGCCAGAGGACATTTTAACTTTCCATGAACAAAAGAAAAATTATAACTAGTTCAGTGAATCCCCACCACCACCACCGACGCTCTCGGTTGTTACCAAATCCTGCTCCTCTGAGTGTGTGCCAAAGGGAGGCTGTCTGCTCAGCTCTCCCTGACCAGACACCACCACCTTGGTAGGGCACAGGGCCTACTACTGCCTACTTTTGCTATTCTCAGAGCCCACTGGGTATGTTGCCAAATAATGCTGCCTTTGTGTGTGGGGGGGTATATGGTGTATGCCCGAGTGGTGTGTGGGAAGGCACATCCATGTGCGCACGTGAGCGGGGCACAGGCAGATGCAGAATGGTGTTTTCTGTCCCCCCCCCCCCCCCCGGGAGCTCTCCGGTTGGCCAGACTGGCTGTCCATAGAGTTTCTGGGGTCCTCCTATCTCTGCCTCCCCTGGGCTAGGATCAGAGGCACACGCTGGCACACCCAGATCTTTACACAGGTGCTAGGGATCCCATGTGGAATGAACTCAGGTCCTCATGCTTCCATAGCGAACAGTTACCCCAGAGCCATCTCCCCAGCCCCAAAGCATGCTGCTTTGCTATCTGTGTTTGGAGTATCGCAATTATCCACCTATGGGACCAACACAGAAGCCATTGGTACCTATTTCTTGGCGCCAGGCCCTTCCTTCGGCGAAGGAACCCGAGTCCCGTTTGTGTGCCAGTGTCTCACTCTTTCTGCGGAGAAAAAGGCAGGACAATCCCACCACCATCCGGATGAAGGTACAAGTGAAGGTCCACAGGAATTGCTATCAGGCTCTCAAACGCTCAAGGCCATGCTTGAGAAAAGGCTGACTGTTCTAGCAAAAGAATGATTCCATTGTAACTGTCGTCTGGCTGGCACCGAGGAGAAGGAGGGCCGAGGTGATCTTGCTTCTCAAGACTAAACTGGATGAAGTTCAGTGTGAAATCAATAAAAGGTTTTTTTCTCTTGGACCATTTCTCTTGACAGATGAAAATCAAAACAAAGGGAGAGTGGGTGATTGCAGGTCACGTGGCCCTCTGGTGCCTGCTTTTAGGACTCCAGGATTAGCCCCGCAGCTGTCCTTTCCTTTGTTTTATTGGGGGGCGGGGTTCATTGAGACCGGTCTTGCCATGCAGCCCAGGCTGGCCTTGCACTCACAGCCCTCTTGCCTCTTTTCTCCACACAGCACTTTTGTTTACGGTAGATGGCCTTGGCTTTGAGAATCACTAGGGATATTGCAGTAGTGTTTGCATCCTCTTCAAATTCACACACCGAAACCTAAGGGAGCAGCATTTGGACTGGGTCTCTGGGAGGTGGCTGGGTTAGTGGCTTAGGAAAGAGCCCCAGAGAGCTCCCTCTAGAGCAGTGGTCCTCAACCTCCCTAATGCTGCGACCCTTTAATGCCTTATGTTGTGACGCCCCAAGCATAAATTTTTCATTGCTACTTCATAATTATAATTTCGCTACTGTTATGAATCGTAATGTAAATATTTTGGGAGATCGAGGTTTGCCGAAGGGGTCATGACCCACAGGTTGAGAACCACTCCTCTGGAGGCCCAGACTGACGGTAATACATGCTATGAGATGGGATTTCTTAGATTGGCTCACACAATTGGAGCTTGAGAGTACCTCAGTGGTTCTGATGGGAGGGAAGGATGCCCACAGTAGCTATTCTGGAATAGAGGTATTCACCAGCAGGAGAAGGCAGGCAGGCAGGCAGGCAAGCATTCTATTTTTTTCTCAGATCTCTTTATGTCTAGGGTGCACCTTACCCCCAACCCTGTCAAAGGTGCTGGACTTCACAAAGACTCCAGGAGGATGTCTCCCTCAGCTAACCCTTCTTGGGAATGCCTCCACAGACCCTTCCGGAAGCATTTCTCTTAGTCACTTCCAGATTCCTTCAACTTGACAAGATTCACCATCACTCCCCTCAACCATCTGAGGTTACAAGGAACCATCCTTGAGCCCAAAGTGGGTCCTTATTCCATACAGAATCTGATAGTACTCTGACTTGGAGTTTTCTTGGTCCCAGGAGAAATCTGGCGATTTTGTTGCAGCAGCACAAATAGACTAAGACACATTTCTCTTTCTTTCCCAAGGAAAAGCAAGCAGAGATCTGAAATGTGCCATACGTCAAGCATGAGGTACACATGATATTATAACACAAATATCATCTGTGAATGTGTTGTAGGATTGGACAGGTGGCTGAGTGGTTAAGAGCACTGGCTACTCTTCCAGAGGACCCGAGTCTGATTCATAGCACCCACATGGTGGCTCACAACAGCCTGTAGCTCTGATCTAGGGGATCTGATGCCCTCTTCTGGCCTCCTTGCATACTGCATGCATATAGAACACAGGCATTGAAGAGTTGGAAGAGGGAGGGAGGCAGAGAGAGAAAACTATTGCCACAGCACCAAACTTGGATTATAATTAGCCTTTCATTGGCTATGACGTCTAAATGAAAATGAAACGATGAACCCCACCTCAAGCTTCCTCCCAATACGTCTAGCCATAGAGCGCCCCCTTCCGTTTTGCATCCTTTCTCACACTGCCGCTTCCCATTTCTTTCTTCCTTCGTAAATTTACTCATTTTTCAAGCTTTTAAGTTTCTGAGGATAACCTTGCACCTCTCTGTTTCAAGTCTCATAATTTTTTTTGTCTTAGCTGGAATGTAGCACTCAATGGGCTTTGCTTATTTTGAAGAATTAAATAAGATTCAAAGGGCCAATGCACAGCCCTTGCTCCAAAGGGTATGTATGCTGGAGAGATTCTTTGCAGCTCTGTGTGTAAGAGCCCTCGGCAGGGAACATGCATGGAAGCAGTTCTGAAGGATAAGCTTCATCGCAAAAAAGGTTACATAAACTTTTATAGCTACAAAACGAATAAGGTCCTAAGTCCATATGTTTACAAAGAACATTGGTGAAGACGCCGGGCAGACAGGTTGTGGCAGAGCAACAGACTCTTTCTGGGTGTTTATGCTTAAAAAAAAAATTCTTAGTGTTGGACTGGTGGGAGTGAGTGGCCTGCTGAGCAACACATTCCTAAAGTTTTACCTAACTTAAAAGATGTTAACTTAGATACAGAGGTCGGTAACTAGAAACAGCTGGAGCGAACTTTGCCTCCATCCCCAACATTCCATCTCTCCACAGAGAGGAAGTCAGTTCTATTCTGCAGAGTGTAAGACACAGAGGAGGTTTTTCCAGGGAGCTTCAGTTCACACAGGATTAACTATCATTTTCTTCCAGTGGGGGGCGGGTGGCTTTTCTCTGGATGGGGAGTGTCGGGGCCCGGATGAACATTAAGAAGTCAGGATTAACTATCATTTCTTCCAGTGGGCGGCGGGTGGCTTTTCTCTGAACGGGGAGTGTCGGGGCCCGGATGAACATTAAGAAGTCAGGATTAACTATCATTTCTTCCAGTGGGCGGCGGGTGGCTTTTCTCTGGAAGGTGAGCGTCGGGCCCGGATGAACATGTAGAAGTCAAGTCAACAGCAATTCCGTATCACTAGCGCAGTGATTGGCAGGCGAAGGTTGGCCGAGTCCCAGGCGTTTCTTTCCTGTGTTCTCTCCGGTGTTACCTTTCTCACCCTAAACAATGCTCAGGATCACAATTCCTCCAGCCCACAAGGTTGCGCCGGCATCCACAATTGGCCTCTTGCTCAGCCTGTGCCCGCAGGAATCCATCCTTGCCAGGGTTCCTGGCTCCGCCCTCCAGCGAGGACCTGCAGCCTGTCAAACTGGTGGGTGGGGCGTGCACCAGGCCCCGCCTCCGACGTCACCGGCCCCGCCCACGAAGCTCTGGGGCCTCTCGCGCTGTCCCCTCTGCTCGTTTTCGGCTGCTCCGCTGCGCCATGGCGTTCGTGACCCGGCAATTCGTGCGCTCCATGTCCTCCTCTGCCTCCGCGTCTGCGGCCGCCAAGAAGATCCTGATCAAGCATGTGACGGTCATCGGCGGCGGGCTGATGGGCGCGGGCATCGCGCAGGTGAGGGGGTCGCACGGCCAGGGTGTCGTGGAAGTAGTTCGAAACCGGCCGAGAAGGGAGCAGCATGCTCCACGGTCCCAGATCCAGAGCTTTTGGCCCAATCCTTATGTGCATGCTTCTGAACCAGCTGCCCCCGGGCCGGGGAAGGCTGGGTGGAGAGCGCTGGTGCACGCGTGCACGCTGGAGTAGGCTGTGCAAAGTTCTATGTGCAGAGTTGCTGAGTGTGTTTGCTCACTCCCGGGGGCAGATAGGAATCTGCTTGCCAAGACCTGGGCTGCTATGTCTTTTAATTTTCCTTATCAGTTTGATTTTTTTTTTAAACAATTATCCGGTTGTTACCTAGGCAGTTTTCTTCCCAAGTGCCCTGCCTCTTCCCCCATATTTCCTTCGTCGGCCTTCACTTTTGAAACATTTTGGAAAGTCACCTAGTGGGAGTTTGTGGAGTTGCTGGGACTCCGCCCAAGGCCGTACCAAGCAACTTTGACCTTTGACCTAGTGCCCTGGGTGCAGAAATCTGTGTGCATGCCCAGCTCTCTACCCCATGAGAGTGGGAGACGGAGATAAACGCTGAGGGCCCTGAGAAGTCTCTAATCTCTAATCAGCTTCTGTAGGACTTTGCCAGCTGAGGCACAGTTCAGGATCGACTGTGCAGTCTGGATACTAGAATCCATGTAGTACTCTTTTCTGTTAATAGTTCCTTTCTATGTACATTGGAGAACTATGATGTCCTCACTGTTACATTCTTATCGTTTTAGGCCTTTGCAACTCGAGTTTTGTGGCAGTGGGGAGCAGTATGCTTATCATATTTAATTAGGGAGAGTATCCTCAGGTTGGTGTCTTTTCCCAACCAAATGCATACTTCATGCTTGCTTTAAACATGTTAGCCAGTTAACTTGATTTCATTTTCTTCTAAAATCTGTTTGTGTGTTAAAAAAAAACAAAACACATAGCTAAACTGGAGAAAGTATAGCTAGCTGGTCTGCACCTATATCCCTGTGAACCTCCAAAGCTTCTCACGGCCGTGAGGAGATTGGCTGTTCAGGTCCAATAAAACAATGTATGCCGGCCGGGCGGTGGTGGCCCACGCCTTTAATCCCAGCACTCGGGAGGCAGAGCCAGGTGGATCTCTGTGAGTTCGAGGCCAGCTTGGGCTACCAAGTGAGTTCCAGGAAAGGTGCAAAGCTACACAGAGAAACCCTGTCTATCCCTTAAGAAATGTTTAAACAGGATTGGAGAGATAGCTCAGCGGTTAAGCACTGGCTGCTCTTCCAGAGGACCTGGGTTAAATTCCCAGCACTCACGTGGCAGCTCACAGCTGTCTGTAACTTCAGTTCCAGGGAATCTAACACCTTCATACAGACATACATGCAAGCAAAATACCAATGCACATAAAATAAGAATAAATACATCTTTAAAAATGTATTTTAAAAAAGAAATGTTTACGCAACATCTTAGTAATGTGATAATAGGGTTTTATGCCTCCAGTAACAATAGAGGAAAGGATCCAGAAACGGTTGTGGATTATATACTAATTAGAAAGCATCATACAGCTTGTGTACAAATGCAGGTTGCTGTGTTGTGTGGATGCTGTGTCCATCATTGACCAAAAAAAGTGGGTTGTGCTTCCTGAGGACCCACACAGGAAGCACTTAAACTTCAGTGGGTAAGGTGCTAGAACTTTGAGGAGAGGAAGGAAAGTGATTGACAAGAATAGGGATGGTAGACTTGTGGATTGAATACTTGAGTAGCTGGACCGGGAGCAGCGGGACCATATGGAAATTTTTTGAATAAAAAAGTAACAAAGACCCAAAGTCTGCACAGTGGGCATTCATAAGGAACAGCAGTTCCTCCAGGTCACTTTAGGTGACAGCCCTGGTCCTGCGAGGGAGACTGCTTTTCTGTGTAATGTCTCCACTGTGCTGCCAGTGGTTAGCTGGTCCATTTCTCACACTTGGCCTTGTAGCCAGCTGTTCTAGGTAGTGCCATCCCTTTCTATTTGAAAAAAAAAAAAAATCCACAACGGACAGTTTTCTGGTGCAGGGTAATAAATCTTTTTTTGCCTCCAGCACCAGTGATTAATTATTAATTAATGTGTTGAGCACAGGGAGTTGGATGGTCTGCATGGTGGTGGTAACACAAAGAAGTTGCTTTTTCTCTGCACTTCCGTTTCTCCAGAGTAGGCCAAGTGCTGGCTTTGTAGGAACAGGGGAAAGGAATAAGTGAATTAGCATTCACGTAGCCATAGAGCCCCGAGAGAAGTCAGACCGTCTGTGATGATTGCCGTTGTTACAGTCATCCTGTCCTGCTGTCCTTTTAGCCTGGCGTCCACTTGTAAGCCTCATCCTTGACGTGGAGAGCACTGATCCCTGCTTCCTGGGCCATCTTGCTTATCCCTGACGCAGAGACCAGCTGATACTGCGGTTTGCTAGGGGGCTGCTGAACAGGACAGTGCCTTTTATTTCATTATTCCGCCTGGACGAGGCCATAAAAGTGCAAACACAAATTAGCATCTGGGTTATCATCGTCCATCACATTCAGCCCCCATTTCTCTCAAATTCTGTAGGAAGTGGTCTAAGTCATGTGGCAGTTTTAACGAATTGATGTGTTCCAGTTTGTGCTGAATGATATGGAAAAAAAAAAGGTGTGAATAGGTTTTGTATGCACCCAATGCATTTATCAAACGGTTAAGTAATTTTAGACAAACGAGGTCCAGGCTGAGTCACATTTGGCCAAGCAGAGGCCATTAGTGCATGTGTACTTTCTAAGAGTGTCTACATTGCCTGTCATTTTTGTGTTTATTTTAAATTAAGAAAAAATGACCTTCTTCGACTGCAGGTTAATGTTTAAGTACATTGACTTGTTTTACGTGTTTGCCTGTTAGGTACTTCTCACTTGGTCCTGACTGTCGATTTATCCTCAGCCAGCTGCTCAGGCTGGCAAAGAGGCCCGCGGCATTAAGTGAACTTTGAGTGGAGACAGATTGCTTTCCGCTTTGTAAAGAAGGAAGGAGGAAGCCGAAGGCTCTGCGTTTCTCAGGTTGATGGAGGAGGCCTTCCTAAGCCTCGCTTACGCTGTTCTCATATGAAGAGTCCGGAGCGCTCACCCGTCATTAAATGACTGGGCTGCCCGGGAATGGAGTTTGAGAGACTTCTTGGCTCAATGTGTTTAGTATCTTACACTTTGGTGAGGGGCGGGGGGGTGGAGTTTGAGCTTGTGAAGATTAGGAATTCATCTTACCAAAGCCCTCATACTGGTGTGGTTTGTGTGTGTGTGTGTGTGTGTGTGTGTGTGTGTGTGTGTGTGTATGCTTGAGCATGTGTGTCCTTTTCAAAAAGTCAAAGATGAGCTGGCTGGTAGCTCGGTGATGCAGCTGTGTGACTGTGATCTCAGCACTCTTCCATGTGAGATGGGAGGTGAAGACGGGGTTACCTGGAAGCCCGAGGACCAGCTAGCCTGGAGTGTGCAGCGTGCCAGAGGCAGCAGGAGAGACGTTACCTCATGGTAGGAGAGAACCAACTCCCAGAAATTATCCTCTGATCTTTTCATGTACACTATAGTACACGTACACACACACACACACACACACACACACACACACACACACACACCAGCAACGTACACTTATTTAGAATTCTTTAAACTATTGAACTGGTTGCAAGGGGAGCATTCTAAGCTACGGATGAACGTTTGCTGGATTCTTTTGTCCTTGCACAATGCTCAGTAAGTGGATAGATGCTCTGACAGACTGGAAAGCTTTTCCCTAGCCACTGAATTCGTTCCCACCTCCCCTCACTGTCCTCACCTCTGGATTTTCTGGTGTTTAATGGAATGGTAATTAGAGCTCTGTGTACTTGTTAGCCTTATTAACTTCTGTTGTTACAGTGAGTTACAAGTTTTATTGAAAAAAAAAAATGGAGAAACTTAGACATGTTAGCATCATAGGAGACTGGCATAGTTCCTGGACTGTGAGCTCTCCTTTCAAATGTTCCTTGTGGAGGTCATATTTTTATTCCCAGCTGTTCTGTCCTTCCTTCCTTCCTGGTTCCCCTATGTAGCTCTAGCTGGCCAAGAACGGACCATATAGACCAGACTGGCCTTGAACTGACAGAAATCCACTTCCCTCTCCAGCCAAATGCTGGGATTGAAGAAATGCACCATCATGCTCAGCACACCAGCAGCTTTTTCTACTCAAGGGCACGCCATTTGTTTGTCATAAACTTCTCCCTGCTTTCCTGGGCTCCCGAGCTCTTTATTGGGTGGTTCTCTGGTAGATGTTGAAGCACAGCCCTATGGCATATTCATCTTCTGACCTGGAGTGGAGTCGGAAGTACCGCCATTCCTAGAGGGTGTAAAAGTTGGACGGTCAGATTTTTCTTTGTGATGATGACATCCTACTTTACCTGTCACTTGTCCCTTGCTTGGGTTTTCCATTTTCTGCCCTCCCTTTCAGTCTCCCCCGCTGATGTGCCTAAGGCACACATGCTTGCCTCAGTCCCGCTCTACTAGAACCACACGGAGCTGATACTGCTGCTAAAGACACATGATGGCTGGTGAGTGGCGGTCTAAGTGTGAAAGAGCAAGCACTGAGGCCCCTACACACACACACACACACACACACACACACACACACACACACACACACACACACACATACCCCACAGTGAACCTGTGGCAGTCAGAGGACAGTGCCTGCCTTCGAATATTTGTGCTAGGATTGGGAAGAAGTCAGATGTGAGGATGATTTCATGACATTGGGAGTTTGGGGATAGACTATGATGTTGATGAAGTACAGTCCTCCTGGTGGAGGGTCCCAAGGCATTCGCTAGCGATGTGCTGAGGGTGCAGAGAGACCAGGGATTGCACCAGCTGATGCTACTCTCTTGGATTTACCATGTAAGTTATTTATGCTCCAGGGAACCTGATTCAAACTTTATGATGCATTTGCAAGCATGCATAAACCCAGTGTGCTTCTGCCGGGCACGGTTGCTTGGTCCTTTGGCCAGAGTACTGGGGGCTTTGACAAGTGTGCTATTCACTGGGCCTATTTTTACAGCTCTGAAGCACCCTTGTCTAAAAATATTTCCTCTTTGGCCGAGCCTGCCTTCCACCAGGCCCAGGAAAGTCATGGAGCTGAGGGCATAGTCTTCAAGTGTGTGTGTGTGTGTGTGTGTGTGTGTGTGTGTGTGTGTGTGTGTGTGTGCTTGCTTTCTAGACTGTTTGCCCTCAGTGTCTTGCAGTGAATGTATAGGCTACTGTAATATAAGACAAGCGTTCTCAATGGCTTAAACAACAGACGCTTAAAGAACCAAGAAAAGCCTTGTTTATTACAACACTGAATAAATAATGGGGGGGGGATAAACCCAAACCAAAAATGGCCTCCCTTCTCCCATGATTCACTCTGCACCCCAGCTCCTCCCTTTGCAGACAGGCAGGAGTCTTAGGTGCCACGATATGGCCCAGGAAGCCTGGGTGCTCTTGCTGTGCTTGCACCCAAGACACTACAATTCTTTACAATTCTTTTTTTTTAAGTAGCTTTCTTACGTTTGTTTGCTTGTGTGTGTGTGTATGTGCGCGCGCGCACACATACATGTGCATGTACATATGTACGTGTGCACTTGCCAGGGAATGCATACTGAGGTCAGAAAAAAACCTGTAGCAGGAGTCAGCTCTCTTTTCACCATATGGGTCCTGGAGATTTGGACTCAGATTATCAGGTCTGGCAACAAGCTCCTTGGCCAGGGGTAGGGAGCCTCATGAGTTCATCACTCAACCGTGCTGGAATATTTTCTGGCTTGATCTGTGCAGGTAATCATAGCTGATGTAAGCTCATGAATGCAGTGGCCGAGCCATGTCCAGAAAACTCCATTTCTCACTTTCCTCTGGCTCTCACATTCTTCCCCCACCCCCACCATGTTCCCTAAGTATGTGTGTGTGTGAGTGTATATGTGGGGGGGGGTTAATATAAATGTCCTATTTAGGGTTGAATCTTAACAGTACTTACACTTAGCACCAGTTATCAGTCTGTATTAACTGAGAGGGGGAGGTTGAGAGCAGCACTAACATGAATATCATGCATGAACATCACATTTAGAAGGACATTGACAACATGTCCATTTAGCAGAGCAATAGTAGACCCTCCCCTAGGGCCTGTGACCTGCCATAGGCTTTTGACCAAGTCTACAGTACCAGGCACCAGTTCCCTCATGCAGAGCAGGTCTCAAATCAAATCATAAAGCAGTTGTTTGTCTCCATGATAGTCATTCCACAATTGGACCGGGCGACACACCTTGTCAGGTGGGGCTGTATTGTAGCATGCAGGTCTACCACTGAGGAAACCCACTGATGACGTTCCTCCCCTGGAAGCCTGCACAGTACCTTCTGGTCCTGTGAAAACTAGCCAACAGGTAGGAAGATTTCAGGTCACTTTCAGCTTGACCTCTCCATGTCTTACAACCAAAGTATGCTGTGTCCTCAGCAGCCAGTAGCAGTGACAGTAGCCTGTGTGGTTTGGGGGCCTCCGTGGCCTCTCTGGCCATAGCTCGGAAGGCAGTATCCCACACCTGGCACTGAGTTTCATTTAATAACCCATGTCTTTTGGGAGAAGTATTGTCCACCCATGCAGGTTACCTCTGTTCAAATTCTTCTTTTAAAAAATTGTTTAAGTAGTTTACAAAATAGTGTGTTTCCATAAGGCTTTTTCATACCTCTTTAGTTTTTTGGTCAACCCTCCTCCCACCTCTCCTCTCTCTCTTCTCCCTGCCCCCACCCCCACCTAAACTACCAACCCCCGGTATTTCCCCCACCTCTCCTTTATATCACACGTCTTCCTTTCCCTAAGGCCTCTTTCCCTCTCTTCCCTCACGGACCCCTCTAGCGTCCGGTCCTCTGTGGACACTCTAAATTAGACACACAGGTTTAGAACTCGGTCCTCTGTGGACACTCTAAATTAGACACAGGTTTAGAACTCGGAGTCAGCCGTGCGCTCAGCATAGCTGTTCTAACGGGTGAGACGGTTAGGGATTTTTACCGTGAGCTCTGGACGGACTTCAGCAGGCCCACGAGTCTCCGAGCGGACGGACTCCCCTCTTCCTGACCTTTGTCTTGTTTACTGGGCCGTTGTATGCTTTTCTGCGGTGAAGGGCTCGTGTCTCAAAACCTTTGAAAGGCACTGCTGTGGTCATCGGCCACCGTGCCGGGTGAGCTGTGACTAATACCCCGGCAGTCGAAGCTTTGCTGGCCTCTGACCTTATGGTGGTGAAGAAACTGGGAGGCTCAGTCCTCTGGGTGATGGCAGGAATCGCTGGGTCTGAGTCCCAGACAGACAGGCACAAACGGCAGGGTCCCTTTGATAAACACGACGAGCTGACCGGCGGCACTAGAGTGAACGGAACACAGTCCACCTGGGGATCGCAGGCGTGGCGTTCAAAGGGCAGAAAACATGGGTTCTCTTTAGGCAGCACACGCTGCTTGCCGCACTGTTCGCCTTTTGGCCCACGTTCCAGCCACTGGTGGGGGGAAGACCACCCTCTGCCCACCAAAGAAGCTTCGGCTCCTAACTCGTTTCTCGTTTCTTCTTCTTCTCAAGCTAATGATGTGAGTTCTCACAACTCTAAAGCACTTGAAAGTGTCGTAAGGTTTGAGGTAAAGGCTTTCTAATAACAAAAAGCAGTTATGGTCTCTTAAACGCTCATTTCTACAATAATTTACAAATGGAGGCTTTTGACGAGCAGATGTGTCGTCCCAGTGTTGCTGTGGTTTTTAGGAAGTGTCGCTGTGCTGCGTGGGCCCAGGCTGGGTGGCAGGTTAAGGTATGGCTGTTGCTCTGGAGGAACCCAGTGTCTGCTGAGGAAGAAATACAGGCAGGAATGCCTGATCCTAAGAAAGCGACCGACTGCCTGCCCACGCTGTCCAGGATGCGCCGACACAAGCGAGTTTCGATAGCTTAGTGTTACGTTACAGTTCTTTTTAAATTTTGTTTTGGGGGGGGTGCTAAGAGAACTTGGTGCTCTTGGATAGGACTGAGGTTTGGTTACCAGCACCCACATCCAGTGATTCATAACCTTATCTATAACCTAGCGCCCACACCATCTTCTGGCCTCTGCAGGCACCTGAGTGCACGTGGTGCACATACAGACAAGCAGGCAGACACACACATAAATAAAAATAATTGTTTTGCTTTTCTTTTTGATGGAGAGTGAGACAGAGTTCTGAGGTTGAATCCAAGGTCTTCCAACATGCTGAGCGTGGACTCTACTGCTGGCTGCATCCTGAGCCCAAGGACATTTTTATTTTTATTCTTTGGGACAGGGTTTTAGTTTATGAAGACATTTAAATATAGATTTTAAATGCAAGGGTTAAGAGACAGAGGCATTGAGAAAGAAAGTCGGCAACACTGGGAGCATGGTGTACATTTCTTAAAGAAGACTCTCCAAGAAAGAACTTTTAGACACTTAAAATATAATATGATATATAGACTGTACCTTCTAATGATAAAGAAAAGGGACATTAGAGAGAGAGAGAGTGTGTGTGTGTGTGTGAAGACAGATGGTACTTATAGCTCTACATAGATGCAATTTACAATTACTGGAAATTCCAGTTGTCCTGTGGATAGGGGTGTGCCCATTCTTCCTTGGGGTTGCATTTGTAGTGACAATAACTTCAGAACTCGAAGTAGATGATGCAATAACCCTCAAATAATCCCCACAACATTATCTTGAGTTCATAATTGAAAAGTATTATTGACCAACTCCTCAAATTTTAATTTATTACTCATCTTTCACAGTTGGAATTTTTCCCCCACTGTGGGTCCCATAGATGATCTCTTGCTTCTGTACATCAGAAGAGGCACAATGAAGTGACTTCTTGCTCTAGGCATCGGGAGAGGCTCCATTAAAGAGGGACAGCCTCGGTGTTGGGCTATGAAGGATGAGCTGGAGTTCCTTCCAGCAGTAGCGATGGGAAAGAGCATGTCTGGCAGTGAGAACATGGGTGTGGATTTGTGAAAAGGGGGGAGGGGGCAGTGACTGGGAAAGAGTGTGGGCTCAGGTTACTCTGCTCTGAAGTATTTGAGCTTGAACAGTTTGCCTCAAGGAAAAGATCGTGTCGATTTCTGTCACTAAGAGATTTTAAATATGAAAGCAGACAGATTTAAAAACCCATCTGAAATAGCTTCCTTGGGTGTAAAGTAGTGTAAGATGCGCAGTAAAAACCTTGCTGTCAGATTTTAAAACAAAAGATACTGGGGAGAGACTTCGTGGAGAGGCTAGCATTTGAACCGGCGTCTTAGTAATGCACGAAACTGTTGGACAGAAGTTAAAGATGACCGGACTGGAGATGGGGTTCAGTGGGTAAGGTACTTGCCGCGCGAGTGTCGTGACCAAAGTTTGGATCCCTAGAACTCACACAAAATCCAGGTGGGAGCGCTCAGCTGTAGTTAGTGCTAGCCGTCCCGCCAGCAAGCTGGTTAGCCAGATTAGCCCAAACGGTGAGCTCCGGGTTCAGCAAGAGACCTAGATTCAGTATGAAAAGTGGAGAGCAGTCAAGGAATACACCCATGACAGCCTGGGGCCTTTACATGTATGCACAGCACACACACACACACACACACACACACACACACACACACACACACACACTTCAAAATGCAGTACACTGTATGCACGTACACTTTTAAAGGAGGGCAAATTAAAGGTGGGGTCAAGGGAGAAGTACTGTCAGAAAACTCTGCTTCGCAGCACAGTGATACCAATAATGTCAAAGAGAGCTGGTCTGAGGATTGAGACGGTGACAGCTTAGGACAGAAGATGTTGGTTCCAGGTATGGTTGCAATTATAGGAATAACTGACATTTCAGAAGGAAGGCATGTAGAGCCAGGAGAATATTGGAAGCAGGTCTTTGAAGGAAACCTTTGTTTAATTGTCAATTCACAGGGCCAAGGGAGACACACGAGACATTTGCAGCTTCGGAGTGGACGCTCTAGTTGTCCATTTCATCTATACAGACATTGATATTGGTAGATGTTGGAGTCAATGGCACTTCTGGAAAGTTCTTGTGTCCTAGGGCAAGCAAAGTAAGAAAATATGTTAATATGAACATATTTACTTCCAAGGAAGCAGTCTTTCTAGAGCAAATAAAAAGCTTAGCCACTCCAGTGGCTGCCCTGTGGGGACCTTTGTGTCACACAGCCTGGGCTTCTGGGGTCATGTGCATAGCACGGACTGTTTGGGCCACTTTCACTGTGTGGTCTTTCTCATGCATGCTCCATTATATGTAGTTCTACATGGGGTTTTATGCATTGCATGTCTCATTAGCATCTCAAATCTCCACCCATGGATGTGCCTTCTAGTACTGTAGTGAGCTGGAGAAGGCCATCTTCAGATATGAGCGCCTGTGAACCTGCACCAGGGGCCACATTTTGTTGGGCTCCTGTAGGGTGTTTTAGCTTTCTCTTTTACCAGTAGACTTTTCCTTGTATACTGACTGTGCAGCCATTGTGTAAGGCCTACCCTGCCCCACCTCCACATGAAATGTGTCAGTAAAAATGAGCACGGATCAGCTACTGGGAGGCCGCTGTCTCAATACGTTTTCTGTTGTTGTAATTATGTCTGCCACTATTTGTGAAGAAAACTGGTTTGCTTAACTGGTGATTCTCTCTGTTGGAATGTCCCAGGTCAGGCAGCCAGATCTGGGGAAGGTTTTGTGCTGCTTCAACCCATAGTAGAGAGTGGGAGGGAAGGTGGAGTCATGCAGGAGA
Source organism: Peromyscus maniculatus bairdii (assembly GCF_049852395.1). NCBI lineage: Eukaryota > Metazoa > Chordata > Mammalia > Rodentia > Cricetidae > Peromyscus > Peromyscus maniculatus. The sequence continues at coordinate 111,032,982 of NC_134857.1, read as the reverse complement.
GAAGCAAGAGAGAGCCACACTCACTTCATAGCAGCCTCCTCTATGGCAATGGACCCCCTCCTGCAGAAGACTTTTGTCTAGTGCATCCATTCCCATAATCCTCTAGTCTTCCCCTTCCTATACCACCTCAATTGGACCAGAGTTGAACACAAAGTTTGGTGGGTAAACTGTATTTAGACTACAATAGCCCTTGATAAATGGTCTGTAATTCATGTGGCAGTAATGGTAGAGGCAGCTGGGAACCAAATCAGGTCCTTTGCAAGAACAAGCACTCTTAACCACAGAGCCATCTTGCAAGGCCCTGGTCTCATCACTTTAAACAAAATAATCATCATCACACACACACACACACACACACACACACACACACACACACACACACACACACACTTTTGGTCCTGAAGATTCACCCCAGGGCCACACGCATACTAAGTACATCCATTACCACTGAATTACACCCCAGCTCCTGGTGTATTTGAGTCTTGCAAAGCTTAATTCAGCCTGCTGGTTGCCAGAAGCCTTACTAATAGCAGAAATCCACACAGATGTTGTGTGTTACTTGTATTGTACGCAGTGAACAGGCAAGAGCCCAAGAAATCCCTGAGAACTGTAGGAGTGAACTCACACCATCAGATGATGTGACACTCCCACCGTGGGAACCGCCTGGGGGCGGGCTCAGAAGTGCGGGGTGTACTTGGGTAATCTGAAGTTACGATTTGATTTTTCATCTTTATTTCCATTTCTCTCTATTGCAAATGGAACCACGTGTGGGCAGAGCGTATGAGTGTAAGTTTGGATGACTTTTAACTTCCTGGGTCATACTTTTCCTAGGGAGTCTGTTTCTTCATTGTTTAATTAAGTTGGTTCTTTGACAGTTTCATACATGTATAAAATGCACTCGGTTGCTCTCACCTTCCCTACTCTCTCTTTTCTCCTTCCCACCCATTTCCAGTGCCCCCACTCCCCCTCCAGGTCCCTCTCCCATGTTCATGTCTTTTCACTTGCTTTTGTGACCCGCTGAGTTAAACCAGGACCATCTGAGTGCCCATGGACATAGAATCACGCAGTGGAGCCTGGTGGTCTCGCCAGTGAATACACCCTGACCATAATGACTCCTGGTCTTCCATGGTCCATCAGTAGCCAATAGCACAGATGGGTAGGGCCCCATCAGCCCCTCCCCGGTCCACGACTTGCTGTTGACGCGTCCAGTCTTGTGTGTGAACGCTGTAAGTTCATGATTGCAATGGGAGTCTCATGCCTAGAGGATGGCATTCCTAACGCGTCTCTCTGTTTACCCCAGATGGAAAGCAGTGGCAGGTCAAAGAACTGATCCCACCCCAAGTTCAGCTTGGCCAACCAGTGAGTTTAATGGGTTTTCTCCCAGGAGCAAGCATTGGGCTTCTCATCAGAGCGTGGGTGACTTTAAACAGCTGCATCACCCGAAAGCCCCATCCTAGTGTGGATGATGAACGCTGCATCACCCACTGTCCCTGTGCAGACGGCGGCTGCTGCTTCATGAAAGCGTCTCCTCTCCCAGCCAGTTATTTACTGCTGGTATAACCTCAGAGAGAAAGGCCCTGCGAGTCTAACAGGGGGTTTGAGCCCCTGAGTCTTGTAAGTTTTTGTTAGTTTCAGGGGCCCCAGCTTCTCTCCTTCCAGGAAGGAATGTTTCCATTCAGAGGAAACAGATACACATTTCTTATAGCAAATCAGTTTGTTGGTCGTAAACGATAAAACAGATACATACGTTTTCTGCATTTATGGCATGCCAACTCCTCTCTTGGTTCTTTGGGTATTTGTAGGTTAAGAGGTTTAGCTGTGTGTTTGTTCAAATGCAAGTCTCCAAAAGGAATCTGTGTGTGAGCGGCCAGTCAGTTGGAAGCTGTGCGGCTTCACGGTCAGATGTGGCATACCTCAGTGGGCTGTGCCTGGTCCAGCGCCTTTGGCCCTGACAGAAGGAGGAAGAGGGAGTCTACCACAAACAGGCGGTATTGGTTTGGGTTATACCACCCTGTTGTAAGGACTTACATTCACCTGTATACGCCTCCCAACACCTCTGTCGCCCCAGTTCTGCAGAGGAGGAGATGGGTGGGGGAGGTTAAGAAATAACTTTCAGCTTCCAGTTGGCTCACGGGCACCAGAGTTTGGCCGTTGCCCAACTCAGTGCATTTCAGACGGTTGCCCCAGACTCTGTCATACCATGCCTTCCTGGGTTAAGGTCATGTGAGTGAGTCGTTCCGGTTTCAAGTCACATGTCAGCTTTCTGTGTACTTACTGCTGGAATTGGGACAGCACACTTCCCCCACAGCAGTCATTGGGATCACACCAGACGGGATGCTCTGTGAGATGGGTATGGCGTTTGGTAACAGGTTTGTTTGTTCACTGTGCTGTCCTAAGGCTTGGAACTAGGTACAAAGTCGAGTCAACAGCAGGCAGCAGGCAGTGAGGAATGGTGCCCTGCATGGCGTCCTCAGTGGTAGTTGCAGGCCATGACAGGAGTGCAGAGGCAGTCGGGGCAGGGTCCAGAGTCACTCACCCTAGAAGCCGAGTATTATGTCTGTGACCCTTGGCCACTGATGGAGGGCATTTCTGGTAGCCTCTGTGGTTTTTGGCCACTGATGGAGGGCATTTCTGGTAGCCTCTGTGGTTTTTGGCCACTGATGGAGGGCATTTCTGGTAGCCTCTGTGGTTTTTGGCCACTGATGGAGGGCATTTCTGGTAGCCTCTGTGTTTTATCCAAACTGTGGAGAATTCTGCATCCCCACTCTGCAGGTTGTTTGTAAACTCCACTGCAGTTGCTTGTCTGCCAAGAAAACACAGCACTTCAGACTTCATATTCTCTCCTTGGCTGTAAACCATCATGGAGCTGAACACTGTGGAATAATCCTCTTGTACACTGTGAAGATTTGTCGCTTGAATTGTTTAATAAAACAGTGATTGGCCAGTAGTCAGGCAGGAAGTATAGTTAGGGCGACCAAACTGAGGATGATGGGAAGGAGAAGGGCAGAGTCAGGAATCGCCAGTCAGACACAGAGGGAATAGGAGATGAACAAATAACCACTCAGAGGCTTAATATTACTTATAAATGCTCGGCCGATAGCTCAGGCTTATTACTAGCTAGCTCTTACACTTAAATTAAACCATATTCCTTATTTACGCTCTGCCACATGGTTTCTCTCATAGAACCTGGAGCTCGCCGAGCAGGCTAGACTAGCTAGCCAGTGCGTCCACTCCTGCCTCCACCTTCCCAGGCAGGTGGGTGCTGGGGACCCGAACTCAGCTCCTCACGCTTGCATGGTGAGCATGTCGCCAACAGAGCCATCTCCCTAGCCTTGACAAGTATTTTGACGATTACCAGAATGATGTTTGATTGAAGCCATATGATTGTATACCTGTTATTCCAATTAATTTCTGTGTTGTGTGACAGAACTTTTCCTGGGGAGGTGCAACACACATGTCTACTCATCCCAGATAGGGACGCCATGACAGACTAAAGTACAGATAACACCAGAGTCCAGCTTGGTGAACCCATGCGTTTTAATGGAATTACTTACAGGGATATGGGAGAGGGGTTACCTACAGGAGCAAAAATGACTCAAAGACAGCTGTATCACCAAAGCCTACCCCAGCATGGGTGGCAGCTTACAAAGCTGGGAACCTGGAGCACACGTCACAGCCAGCAGGCAGTTCAACAGGCTGGAGAGTGTCCTTTCCAGGTGCCAACTGTGGCCTGAGCCTGTTCCAGGCCGCTCAGCTGGTTTCTGCTTCTTCCAGGCAGCTGGTCTGGTCTCAGGGTCTTCTGCAGCTCAGCTTGTCAGGGAGTCTCACTAGCAGCTTGACTTTGCTGCAACTAAGGAGGGACTCCTGGCTTTTACTGCTCACTCTGGTAGGGAGGGGTCGAGAGAATCTGGTCAGTTTCAGGGACTTCCTGAAGCTCTTTAGACTTGTTTACCTTCCTGCTTAAGATGTTTACCTCCTGCAGGATAGAATGTTTTAATCTGAGATCAAACTGTTACACAACACTCTGGAAGTTTCAGTTTCTTCCTGTATCAAATGAAACACTAAGGTTAATTTCATAGGAACTGTTACCGTGTATCAGAACATCAGTGGGGACACTGGTAAGACTTCTTAGTGATGTTGTTACCAAGCCTGCAATAGTTACAATTTTTCCACTTGGGTTGAAAGAGAATATAAATTTAGTTTATAGTCTATACATGCTATTTTATTATAATTGTATTTTGAAAGCTGATTATTTCACCAGATAGTCAAAATGCCATGTGTGCCTCAGACTAGATTACAGGAAGACAAGTCCTGGAGGCAAACAGGCTCAGAACTTAGTCCTGCCGTCATGGCTTACCTGAGTGGTCAACTGGCTCAGCCTCTTTTGTACTGATGACATCCTTTGCGAAACGGATGCTGTTTGCTTCACCGGACTCGCTGGCTTAGTCAGAAATGGCCTCGGGAAAAGGCCATTGATCCTGGCACTCAGCAGGTTCTCAGTACATGTCCCTTCCAGTTCTTGTTACCTTTTTTTCTCTGTTTTAAAGGGTTTGTGTTTTTCTGTTGGTTGAGAGTAGGTATAGAACATCACTTCCATTGGCTTATTAAAAAAAAAAAAAAGACAAATACACCAGTAATTCAGGAGGCCTTGGCTGCCTAACCATACTTACAGTTGCCTAAGTGGGTCAGGCTAGTCTGCCGTGAGAATCGTGCAGCTTTTCTGGATTTCACTGGGGCAGGAGGCAGCCCGCCTGCTCCAGCATCCAGCTCTGGTAATCCATGTAGACTGACCCCCAGTGAGAGGACTATGAGGCCCATGTGGACTGGAGTGGTAGAAGTAAGGATCACTGGTCTCGTCATCCCATGGTATCGTGTGAAGCACGTGAAGTGTACCGGGCCATGGGTTGTTTGTGGGCCTGGCTTTGAGCTTTGCACAGGTCATGATGTTGCCCTCCAGTGGTTGCTGGCCTGTGTGTCTAGGGCACATCTGTTGGAAGTGACTGTATGGAACCTGAGCGTCTAGATGGTGTTGGTCTTGGTATCAATCAGGGCCTCCCATGTATTCAGGATAGATGGGAAATAAGCCAGTGACTTACACAGAGTCACTCTGACATGATCCTGTACCATGCATTTCACTCTCCTGGAACATTGCCTGAGATTTAGTTGCCCTGTGGATGAGAAGATGTGTTTGGCCAATTGTTTGCACATCCGAGTACCCGTAGGTTTCCTCTGAGCTGCTTAAAGATGCGAGACTGGCACGGTTCCTCAGTCTGAAACCCACCAAAAAGGGCTCGGTGGTGTCAGCCAGAGGTGGTTATAGTAACCGGAAGATGTTTTTCTAGAAATATCACCTGCGGTCTCCCCTCAAGGGTTAAGCACTTCCTTAAGGATTAGTGCTTGCTCCCTGGGTGCTGGCCTTTGTGGGTGCTTGGTCCCTGGGTGCTGGCCATGGTGGGTGCTTGCTCTCTGGGTGCTGGCCTTCGTGGGTGCTTGGTCCCTGGGTGCTGGCCATGGTGGGTGCTTGGTCCCTGGGTGCTGGCCATGGTGGGTGCTTGGTCCCTGGGTGCTGGCCATGGTGGGTGCTTGCTCTCTGGGTGCTGGCCATGGTGGGTGCACTGGTAGACTGGAGGCTTCATCGCGGGTGGTTTGCCGCTTTCACAGATGAGATTAGAAACTCCCGCGTAGGACGGCTTTCACCGTCACTGCTCTTTGGTACTGACTCCAGCTTGGCACTATCTTGTACCATAAGTATTTAAATCTTCTCAACTCTAAGAGCTGAACAGACCTGAGCAGTTTCCCAATGGAGATGAAGAGGGGGAAATCTGGGTTGGGACCAGGTGGGTAAGGAACCGCTTGTTTCAAATGCCATCGGGATTGTAGTTCAGAGAACCCAAGACAAGAGCAAATGTCCCCAAGGCAGCCCCTTACTGTGCAGGTCACGAGCCTCCATTGGTGGCCGTCACTCCTGCCTATCAAGTGACTGCTCACAACTGCCAAACACAGAGCAGTTCCATTACCTGCCTGGCCCGACCAGGCACTTGGGATTTATTCCTTTCTGGTCAATCAAGCATCTCTACAACCCCCCCCCCCATCTTTGGTGGTGCTCTAGGAGGGCCCACTGGACCCACATACACTCATCCTCCTGGTGGCGGTTTACCACTGCCAAGGGTATAAAGTGCCAGCGGGAAAGAGGAAGGGCCGCTGGGGTATGTCACATGTCAGGCAGGAGATGGCAGGGCCCTTCCCTCCCCCATCACAGTCACATTGGACATGTGCAGTTCCCTCAGCAGCAAGATGTGACCAAACGTGTAAAGGTCGTCCATAGAGGCACTAGCTAGAGATTTGATATCCAGGTTTTCCTGTTTAGTGCGCATGATATCACCGGCTACCTGGTACATTCCAAAATGGCCCTGTCTGCAGCCTTGTCAGAGAATGGTGGCGATCCTCCACATCTAGCCAAGCTCCAGATGTGAGCCCACGCTCAGCTTGGCAAGCAGCCTTCCTGAAGGCGACAGACCTGGGCCTGCTGTGTCAGCTCCTTCTGTACTGTTTCTAAATTTGCTCTGCCCATTCACCTTGAACCTAACTGAATTGGAGACTCAGATTTGTGCGTGATTCGAGTTGTTGGCTCTTGGCCTTGGCTTGGAGAAAGGCTGGCCTGGGTTCCTGGGTGTTCTGCTTTGGAAAATAGTGTGGCCTTATGCTGACAGCTGAGCTCACTGCGTACGTCTGTCTTGTTATCAAGATGATGCGTCCTTCTTGCCCCGGTCGCCCTGATCTGTCAGTCCTTGAGTCTCAGCAACTTTTTCTTTCTGTATTTCTCAGGCATTGGGTGCCGAAGCAGCCCACAGGCCGGGCAGGCTCTGACCTGCACCGCGCAGGTGTGGGAGAAGCCCTAGCTGTCGTTCTAATTTGAAGCCTGTATTTCAAACTTGACTCGACACTGGAAATCTTGCTTTGGGATTCGAACCTGCTTACCTCTACACGCTGCTCATTTGCTTCTGTGTCTTCCCTCTCTGGTTTGAGTTGCTTGGCTTCAAGAATCTTACATGGCGGCCGGGTGTTGGTGGCGCACGCCTTTAATCCCAGCACTCGGGAGGCAGAGCCAGGCGGATCTCTGTGAGTTCAAGGCCAGCCTGGGCTACCAAGTGAGCTCCAGGAAAGGCGCAAAGCTACACAGAGAAACCCTGTCTCGAAAAACCAAAAAAAAAAAAAAAAAAAAAAAAGAATCTTACATGGCGACGGTGGTTTAAGACTCGCCACCTTTGCCTGCTGGTGACCTCTTGGGCAGATCGCCAACTAGCCTGCCCTTCTGGCCACACCATCAGTGGGTCCTAAGGCAGTGGCGCTAGGGCGCACTTTGAGTCCCCAGGGCCTCTCATGGGTGCTGGCTGTCACAGCATGTCTGCGGTAGGTCAAGTGTGTCGCTCTGCCCCTGCGCTGACTTGGTGGACTTGGGTGTAGGTGAGTCAGTGGATGATTTTTTAGACAGATTCCCTGCTCTGTGGTCCCCACCAGAGCTTTTGGCAGACTGGTGAAGACGGGTTGACTTGACACTGACACTTGTCTAAACCAAGCTTTGTGACAGTCTGTGAACTCGGGACATAGCTTTGCTCCTTATACCTGTGTCTCAGGGCCGTCACCCACCCCAGGGGCAATGGAAAAGGTGAGACATCTGGAATTGCCCCCAAAACTGGTTGTCAGAGACCTTGTTCTCTGTGGTGGTATTCTAATTGTACTGAAATGTGATTTTAATTGTATGTTAGTAAATAAAGTTGCCCGGGGGTCAGAGCTACTAGAGCCATAGACAGAGCGTGGTGGTGGTGGTGGTGGTGGTGGTGGTGGTGGTGGTGGTGGTGGTGGCACACGCCTTTAATCCCATAGATCTCTGTGTGTTCAGGGATACAGCCAGCATTGGAGACATATGCCTTTAAGACCTGGGGGGCTGTACATACAGACAGTGACGAGGCAGTCATGTGTTTGGGTTTACAACCAATGAGAAGGCAGAACAAAATACTATGAAAAGACAGACACACAGGAAATAGCTCTCTTTCGGGAAGCTAGGACCACCGCAGGAGGAAGGGTGAGATTTTAGCTCTGAGCTCTGACCTTTCGGCTTTCTCTTTTACATTGGTTCTGTGTTTCTTATTTAATAAGACGGTTGGTTACATCTACAGCTCTCCGTTGGGTTTTGTCATGAAATAGCTCTTGGGGACAGGGACTTTTGTGGCTTGGTGATTAGAATTTTAAGTTTCACCGACTTCTGATTTAAGGGCTGCAGAAGCAGGGAACAGAGGGGACATAGGGGTGGAGCTGTACCCATTCTCCGGCTCTAAGGAGAAAATGACAGCTCCTTTCTGGAACGGTGGGTGGTCGGGTTCTACAGGGAAGGGCCTTCTGTGCCCTTCATATCCTGTGGGAGGCTTCTGTGCTCCTGTGGCATGTGAGAATCTGTTGTGTGACCTAGGACCGTGCCAGGCAAGAAGTGCATGTCTAATGTTGGCTTGTACTTACGTTCATGCGCTATTTGGAGTGGAATAGCGGTAGAAGTCATGTGGCATAGGAAACTGATTCGTCTTCTTTTTTCTTAAAACTCTTTTTCTCCCCCCATTAGGTGGCTGCCGCAACTGGGCACACAGTTGTGTTGGTGGACCAAACAGAGGACATCCTGGCAAAATCCAAGAAGGGAATTGAGGACAGCCTGAGGAGAATGGCAAAGAAGAAGTTCACTGAAAACCCTAAGGTAAGGTCTTGTCGGTGCCCTTAAGGCCGGTCCTCGGACGACCCCGCCTTTGTGGGGGCAGGGGCGGGGCTTCTCCTCATTTGTGCTTGTGTCTGATGGCTTGTATAAAACTCGTGACTGTTTAGACCTGTGTGACATGCCACTAAACACCCCACTGGGGCTGATTAGAAAGCAGTCAGCCATTTTGCTGGTGGGGAGGCTCTAACGCACTGGTTCTCAACACGTGGGGCATGACCCCCAAGCAGGGGTCAAAGGACCCTTGTGCAGGGGTCACCCAAGACCATCGGAAAACACATATTTACATTACAGTTCATAACAGTAGCAAAATTATAGTGATTTAAGTGGCAACAAAAATAATATAGTTGGAGGTCACCACGACATGAGGGACTGTATTAAAGGGTCGCAGCGTTAGGAAGGTTGAGATCCGCTGCTCTAACGTTAGAAGGCTTGTGCCACTGTTGAGCTCAGTGTAGGACACAGGGTCATAAATCAGAGCATTTACTTTGCCAAAAAGAGAGGGAAGAATGAGACAGGAAGTTGCTTCTGGGATTTGTAAGGTAAAACCTGAATGTTATAGTAAACATTGTATTTAGATAGATGCTTTTGATGGCTCCGGCACTTATTGCTGCTAAAATATTAGGGAACTGGAGGGCCAATTTTCCTCATTTTCCTGAGCAGAAAAAACAGAAGACCATGAGAGATGGGGGCTTTTGCTTGCTGGTTCTTCTTGTTGGAACTTGCTGTATTTCCAGCACTTTCACCGGCCATTCACATTAATTAGAAATACTTTACAGGCCACTCAATTGAATTTTTATTTCTGTTATCACCTTGTTAAAAGTTTCCTAAGATTTTCTAGGCGCTTGAATGGAATGTCTTTCCATATGCAGGGAGAGTCCAACGAGGATATTTGTTTTTTTTTTTTTCACCTTAATTTGAATTTAATTTTTAATTATTTTTAAAGTTAAACACATTAGTTATTTTTCTTGATTTTGTAATAAAATAACTGGATAAATATGATGTCAGAGAGGAAGTGTTTATTTTGCCTTAGAGTGTTAATCTTGCTGGGCAAGAATAAGACAACTACTATAATTTTTGAGCCAAATTGGAAGCAAGCTTTATTAAATACTGGCCAGGACCATGGATACTGGCCAGGTCCATGCCCAGGACTACCAGAATATGGGCCAAGTTACATTCGTCAGGAGCTCATAAAGGCAAACCCCACAAGGCTATGTACTTCCTGCCTTCATCCAATCCGGGGCAAGCATAAAGCACACATCCTGACGTACTTCCTGCCTATGTGTGATCAGGCACATCTTGTGCAGTTTGGGGCCACCAACCTTGTTTACAGAAGCAAAACCACACGGCTCGTTAGCTTACATGAACAACAGCGGGCAGCATTCCAGGAAGTTATCTGTCCTTGCGTAAGTGGGGCTCACGGGTTAGAGGCATTTTTGTTTTCTAGATCTCTTAGGCACTGTAATTTCAACCTAAAACGTAACGTTAGCCCTCACAGTAGTTCAAGGGAACCACTCGGTGATGGTAGGGAGGACATGGCAGCAGATAGAGAAGGCAGGGCGGCAGGAGACTAGATGGTCACACCGGTTCACAGCCAAGCAGCGGAGAGTCACAAAACTCACAAGTAGCTTGCTGTCTTATTTAGTCAGGGACCCTAGCGCAGAGAAGGGTACCACCCATGAGGGTGGGCTTTCCCAGCTCAGTTAACCTAGTCTAGGCAGTCCCTCAAGGCATGCCCAGTAATCCTAGGTCCTGTTAAGTTGGCAAGATAACCATCACAGTTAGCAAAATCATGGATTTCATCATGCATTTTCATACTCATATATCATTTCTCCCACACACTCCCACTTTCTGGTTCCCTACCCGCTCCTAAAGAGCACCTCCTTCTGCTTTGATACCACACACATTCAGTTACTCTCTTTTCCTCCTTCCTCTCCCTTAAGGTCTCTCTACCCATCCCTCAGTGCCTTTTCTACTTTCATCACACACACACACACACACACATACACACACGCGCGCGCGCGCGCACACACACACACACACACTCACACATACACACACACACACACATACACACACGCACACACACACACACACACTCACACATACACACACATACACACACACACGCACACACACACATACACACACACTCACACATACACACACACACGCACACTCACACATACACACACACACACTCACACATACACACACACACACACACACACACACACACTCATATCTTGAGTTCACATATGAGCGAAAACATGGAATTTATTTCTCTGAGTCTGGTTTATTTCACTTAACGTAATGATCTTCAGTTGCATCCATTTTCCCTCTCAGTGTTGTGATTTCATTTTCCTTTATGGCTGAATACAGTTCCATTGTGTATATATGTACCACATTTTCCCTTATCCATTCATCTGTTGTTGGGCCTCTAGCCTGGCTGCCTTTTGTAGCTGCTGTGACTAATGCAGCGATGTTGGATGTGCATGGATCTCTGTGATGTGTTGACTTAGAGTCATTCATTATGGTTCCACAGTCAGTATTTGTGAGCAGCCTCCACACTGTCTCCCGACAACATATCACTGTGCCCCTTCCCCACATCCTTGCCAGCATTTGCTATCATTTGTTTTCTTAATGCTGGCTGTTCTAATCGGGAGAAGGTGGACTCTTAAAACAGTTTTAAAAAGCATGTATCGGCAATTTGTGTGTCTTTTGAAAACGGTCATTCATTAACCCATCTGTTGACTGGATGACTCTTGCTGATTTTTTACTTGAGACATCTACAGTAATTTCGTAGTTGCTTGAGGGGGTCCCTGCAGGCGTCCAGGCAGGAAAGTGAATCACTTGGAGAGAATGAAAACCCAGTGCAGCTTGACTTGCCAACCTGAGCCAGACTTCGAGGAGTCTCATGCCAGGCTGTCCATTGTCAGCTTATTTAAAACGCAGTGCAGTTTGGGAAAAGGTCTCCAGGCAACAATCAAGCCGATCAGTATAATCCCAGGTGCACACTAAAGCTTAAGGTGTGACTTCATAGTGACTCTTTTACAAAGTACAAGTGACCATGAGGGTGGGTTCTGTAGCTCAACGGCCTAGAATCGAGTGTGGTCTCTCACCAATAGCATAGAGGTCAGCAGGCCATAAAGCACATGTGACATCTCCCCTAAGGATGTGGGGGGGGGGCGCTACCCACCACCCCCACATTTCCCCAGAGTGCTCTTGAGTAGGAGCAGCAGGAAATATTAGATAGAAAGATTTAGAGTATGGAGATAAACAGAAAATACAGGACAGCCTCGAGAGGGCCTGGAACCTATTCCATCCGGCCTCGACTGTCTCTGCCCCAGGGTATTTATAGAAATGCCAAGGGGTGGAGCAAAAGACCTCCTCCCCCCAGCACAGCCAAGTGCAGACCATCTCAGACACCTGCACTCAGGCCCGTGGTCCAGTCATCCTCTCTATGCAGACCTGCTGGGTAAAGCCTCTCGGAAACCTGAAAATGGTTTCACTACAGGATGGGTAGTGGGCTAGGGAGGGAAGAGTCTGGGATGATCATTCTGGGGAATTTAGGTGAAGTCTGTCTCTATAGGAAAAGGTGAGTGGGGTCTACCTCCACAGATAGCAAAAAGGACACCAGGTCATTAACAAAAATCCACTCCTAGTTTTCTGAATGGAATGCAGGTATTTGATTTTCATCTCCTCCATTGAGGAGACATCCCCGTGTGATTAACATTCCTGGTTCTCTTAGTGCTTCTCTGTGAGTACAAAGACCTGTACCCCCAACAACTGCCTTACATGTTTTTACTGTGGTATGTACTATATATACAATATAAAGTCCACCAGTTTAGCCATTTAATGTTTAGTAGTGCGTATGATGATATCCACGTGATGAGTTCTACATTATGTTATGACGTTTCCATACACAGACACAGTACATTTTGGTCTGTTCAATCTGTTACACTCTCTTGTCACCCACTTGAAGCACTTTTTAAATTCAGTGGCATTGGTTATATTTGTGTGTGTAATAGTCTAAAGTTGTCTCATGATTTTGAACAGAAGCCATGTTCATTTAGCAGCCATTACTTATTCCCTCTGTCCCCTGCCTCCTGTAAATGGTAATTACTTCCTGTGGACAGTTAGGTTCGTCCACAGGCTGACTCTCGCCCTGGTGCCTAGAAGCCCACGGACGCTCTGTCCCTCCGCAGAGGAGGTTGGCAGTTTGCCATCTCAGAGTTCCAAGTGACTTCTGTTGGGTCCGGGCGTGTTGGTCTCTCCGGCCTGCCTCCCTCCTCCTGCCCCGTGGCGTGCGGGGCCCAGTGAACGCCCTCTCCTCCTTCTTGTCTCCACAGGCTGGTGACGAGTTTGTGGCGAAGACCCTGAGCTGCCTCTCCACCAGCACGGACGCAGCCTCGGTCGTGCACAGCACAGACCTGGTGGTGGAGGCCATCGTGGAGAATCTGAAGGTGAAGAATGAGCTGTTTCAGCGGCTGGACAAATTCGCGGCAGAGTACGTGCCTGAACTTCCTGCTTGGATTCTCAGAGCTCCTTCTGGGCCTCTGAGCTTCCCTCTCTGACAGCAGGCCCGCCTGTCTGCTACCCAACACCCCTGCAGAACGGCTGGGTTCCCGCCTCCCATCCTGGTCTGCTGGGGTGTGGTGAGCAGTGGCTGAATGGAAGATCCGTCCAGGGTCATGCCTGAGTGTTTCCTGCAGCCACCAGGGGGCACAGACCTTTGTGTGCTTGAGAGGAGAAGATGCTGAGGCAAATCTTTAAAGGTCTGCCGGGAGTCTAGAGTGCACCAGACCTAATGGCTGAACTGTGGCAATGTGCCTTAGTGCAGTCTTCCACACCCACCATTTTCAGTTTACCTGGGGTTCCTTTCAACCCTCTTGGGGGCATTCAGTGAACACTGAATCTTCACCAGGTGTCCTGGGAGGGTAGCGGGAAAGACAGCCACGTCTGGGTCACGGAGGAGTTTCCAGGCTTGTGGTGGCCTCTGGCGTCAATAAGATTGTGTCTAGGTGACACTCCAGGGTCACCATCTAGGGCCTCCTGTTAGGTTTGACTCTCAGCTTTGGGCAGTTATGACAGCTGACCAGTTAAGTGACTCGTGCTGGGCCACAGGTCTCCCTTCTTCGTTAGCCCTGAAAGGTGGAGTAAGGTTATAGGCAAAAGTGGTTCTCACCGGCGAGCTAGGGCTGAAGGGAAACACTGGCACATCGGCCCACCAGGCCGGAAACGCTCCTCTGCTGTCTGTCCGCTGTCCAGCATTCCGCTGTTCGTGCGCCTTTAGCACTACAGAAACATTTGACTGAGAGGACACTTCTGGGCCTGGGTTGACTCTCAGCCAGAGCCTGGCAAGGTTCACAGCCTGCTGGTCCTCCTTCAGCTGTCTGGCCTTGCTGCAAGGTTGCTCCCAGGTAGTGAAAGGCCCGGCTGCCCCCTGGTGCCGGTGCAGGGGAGTGAGGGGTGGGGGAGGTCACTGCCTCCTTCTCCTCCTGACCTTGGGATGGCCTAAGGTTTACAGCCTGTGATTTAAGGGTCTCGAGGTGGAAAGTTTCAGAGACCTTCCCAGTGCTCCCCTGGGTTTTAAATAGCCTGCCGTGGAGGTTGAGAAGGGTACATCTGCCTTGAAAGCAGGCTCTCCTGACCCGAGACCTCAGAGGTCTTCATCCCTTACTGGCCCACCCACTTCAGCCGTCCACACACGCTCACCAAAGACAGTGTCTTCTAAGTCCAAGATGACAGCCTCTGACTCACAATCCTCCTGCCTCAGCCACCCACATAGTAGGATTACATGTATGTATGACCATTCCCAGGCTGGCCTCTCCTTTCACCTCACCTTCCTTTCCCAAAATACTGATTTCTTCCCCCCCGGAACCCCTCCCCCCCCAGCTGCTTTCTTCTTGCCTGCCCCTGAATTTGGACAGACTGCATCATTGCCTTTAGATAACCATGAACCCCTGAGAGAACCTGGTCGGTAAGGGCCTGACCTTGGGTACTGTAAGACCAGATCCAACTGGGCTAAAGGGCATCCTGCTGGTTTGCGAGTTATCCACAAGGTGGCGCCGCAGGAAAGCCGAGCCGTCCAGCCCGAGGATTTGCCCTGGTGCCCTTGGCTGCCCCACTTTATTCTGGTTTTAACAAATTAAATCTGAGAGTGAAAAAGACGGAAAGAATCGAATTTAATCTCAGGGCCGTATGGAATTTGTAAGCTGATATTTATAAGTTAAGCTTCTATACCTATTGAATAAACAGAAGTGCTTTTTTTAGGATGGCCTGTGAGCACAGTACTGTGACCGTGTGTCTTGTGTGTGCACCGACCCCCACCTCCCAGGTTCTCTGTGTGGTTAAACTTCCCTTTTGAGCATCTTCAAAGCGGTGTGTTTTCACTGTCATTCTTGTCTAATCACGAGGCGAAGGGTTCCCACCAGAGGGGGACGCTCACGTGCTCTGTGTGCTCAGCACTTTCCCCAGAGGATTGTTGACGGTTTTTGTGGTCAGGTCTAAGTGTCTGGTCTGTCCTTCCATTTTTTCATGAATCTGATCACTTCCTTGTGTTAGGTGGGGCAGGTCTCCCCCACTAACTGCTTCTGCCTCTGTCTCTCACATATGTGAAAACAAATACATGTAGACAAGAGAACTTCAGTTTCTGAAAACTCAGGAAAGCCTGGTGAAGATCATGTGTATGGAGCTCGTAGCTTAATTTAAAATGCAGGGGTCTTGTTTTTTTGTTTCGGTTTTTTGAGACAGGGTTTCTCTGTATAACAGCCCTGTCTTTCCTGGAACTCACTCTGTAGACCAGGCTGGCCTTGAACTCACAGAGATCCACCCACCTCTGCCTCCTGAGTGCTGGGATCAAAGGCGTGCGCCACCACTACTGGACTTTTTAAAATGCAGGGACTTAAATAAAAATGTAATCGCTTGCTTTCGGCCACTCCTGCGAAGTTGGGCCTTTTGACTGACTTCTCAGCGGTGTGGCCCGGCAGATCGGCAGTGCCGAGCGGTCTTGTGCACTGGGGTCATGTAGTGCCATGGTTTTGACCGTGGGCGCACGTGGGACTCATTCTGATCTGCCTTTTGTCTCCACAGACATACGATCTTTGCCAGCAACACCTCGTCCCTGCAGATCACAAGCATAGCCAACGCCACCACCAGACAAGACCGATTTGCTGGCCTCCATTTTTTCAACCCGGTCCCCATGATGAAGCTTGTGGAGGTCAGTGGGCACCTGGTCCTCTGTGTTTCGCTCGCTAGCTTTCGCAAGCCTGCTTTGAGTCGCATCTGCCCTCATACGGCATTAGGCTGTATGAAACTTAACAGGAACCTGGAAGGTCCCTCATTGTATTTCTGTTGTCGGAAATTTGTCCTCATTAAGACCAAAGAAAGAAAAAGCACCCACAATCCTGGGAGGCTCCTCTGCTTGGTGGATGCTCCTGGGTTTGACCCACTTGTGTTGACAGATGGCGGTGCTGACAGGGGCACCAGACAGGGAGGGACACTAAGGTCCCTGACATGGTGAGAGAGGCGAGACCCATGCACCTTCGTACTGTCTTGCTGAGGTCAGCTTGCTCCATGATGGAGATGCAGTTCTTGTCCCACATGATGTCATTGCTGGCATGTCACCCCTGGTGTGAATTCTGGTCCCGTGCAACCGTCCTTTAGGTGAGGCACGTGTCCACGCCGTGCTCTCCAGAGCCGTGGAGAGCAGCTTCCCGCAGCCTTGCGCCTGCTGACCCCGAAGGCGAGAGCAGAGGGGAAGGGCCAGGCAGGGCTGGCCGGCGTTCCTGTTTGGAATGCTTCTGCTCACTTGCTGGGAAACTCGACTCAGGGAGATGGAGTCACGATGGACAATTTGCACTTGAAATGTGGCAGCTTGCCCTTTATAGGGGTTAATTACAGGGTCTCGGGGGAGCGGCTGCCATTAAAGCAGCCTTTGGTCTGGGGTTGTGGAGTTATTGCCGTGCGAAGTGTGGGGGACGCTGCAATGTGGAGCCAGGCGAACCTCCAGACACTGGCGGGGGCCTCTCTGGGAGTTGTTCCCGGCTGCCTTCTCTCCCAGTCCTTTGCCTTCCGTCTCCCTCACTGCCAATCCCCGACATCAGCATGTTTTATCAGTTCTGGCTTCTTCGCATCCACTTTTTTTTTTCAAGTGGTGGGTCCAGTCTTTCTGCAGCGGGAACTTTCCTGTGCCGTTGATATTGTTCCTCTGTTCTTCTAGGCTCGTATTAAAGAAATAAGGGCTGGAGAGATGGCTCAGTGGTTATGAGTTCTGGCTGCTCTTCCACAGGACCTGGGTTCAAATCCCAGCACCCACATGGCAGCTCACAGCTATCTGTAGTCCCAGTCCCACGGGCTCCAACACTGTCTCTGACCGATGTGGGCACCAGGCATAGTCCCGGGGTGCACAGGCCTCTCTGCAGGCAAACCACCTATACGCATAAAAATAGATGAAACTTTTGGAAAAGGAAGCGAGCAGTGAAGGGAGGCGTGGGAAACCACGGGAAGAGGAAGATGCAGTCTGCCCTTCTGTGGAAAGCAGGGAAGAAGGGGGAGGTGTTCATTTCACACTCAGTGAGTCATTCATTGACTGCAGTTCCTGCTTCCGTGTGTTTGCGGTCTGCAGATGGCACCCGGTCTGTCTTTACTGTCAAGAGCAAGAATCTTTCCCACTGTGTCTTCTTGAGAGCTGTAGTGTTTGGTTAACAGAGAATGCTTAGCAGCTGCGATCATTTTCTAGGAAGAATCCTGTGAAAGGTCCAGTCTGTTGCGTATTTATTAGCTTTTCATTTTTTATTAGTTCTCTGAGAATTTCATATGATGCATTTTGATCATAGTCACCTCCGCCCAACCCCCTACAGCTCCTTCCAGGCCCAGCTCCCCTTCGCTATCCTCCCAATTTTGTGTCTTCTTTTTGTTGTTGTTGATGTTGTTATTTTGTTGGGGTTTTTTTTGTAAATGAAACCCATCAAGCACATATACTCTTGTGTAGCTGGAGGGCTTCTCTCCAGCTTCCCCAAGCCCCGCAGTCCCACAATCCACGTAAAAAATAATCACTCAGACGCTTATATTACATACAAACTGTATGGCCGTGGCAGGCTTCTTGCTAACTGTTCTCTTATCTTAAATTAACCCATTTCTATAAATCTATACCTTGCCACGTGGCTGGTGGCTTACCGGCGTCTTTACATGCTGCTTGTCCTGGCGGTGGCTACAGTGTGTCTCCTCCTTCTTCCTGTTTCCCCAATTCTCCTCTCTCTTTGTCCCACCTATACTTCCTGCCTGGTCACTGGCCATCAGTGTTTTATTTATATAGAGTGATATCCACAGCACTCTTGGGTGTATGACTTCCCACTGGAACATAATTGACTTACCAGGGGCCACACCCTTAAAGAAAACCTGCTCCCCAGTGCCCAGCAGCTCTCAGTTGCCACTCATTCCTCAGCTAGGGGTGGGACTTCCTGCCCAATCCCCACCCCCACCCCACCAGGCTAGGATTTTTGTGTGCTGTTGGCCAGCAGTGAGCCAAGGAGTCCTTCCCTTCCCTTGGGGCGGGACTTGTGTTGGGGCTCTATGTTATCTGTCACATGTTGCCCTTTGTTGAAGGACCGATCCTGCATCCCTCCTCTTTACAAAACTCCCAGACTCAGCCGCAGACTCCTTAAAGCCGACAACTTAGCTTGAAGGTCCAGGGCTGGCAGCCTTTGTGCTGCCTGTTTGTGGTCTGATACAGGCGTCTTCCGCTCCCTCAGTATAGTTTGAAGATCACTGTTCACAGGAGTTTCTGGTCCTTTCTGTCTTCTCCATCTTAGTGCTTGTTTCTGTTTGCTGCAGCGTGGGTCTCCTCTGCCTCCGGCAGTGTTACACCCATGCCCCGCTGCAGCGTGGGTCTCCTCTGCCTCCTGCAGCGTGGGTCTCCTCTGCCTCCTGTGGTGTTACACCCACCACTGCTGCAGCGTGGGTCTCCTCTGCCTCCTGCAGCGTGGGTCTCCTCTGCCTCCTGTGGTGTTACACCCACCACTGCTGCAGCGTGGGTGGTTCCCCCATGCCTCCCGCGGTGTTACACCCTCTGCCCGCTGCAGCGTGGGTCTCCTCTGCCTCCCGCGGTGTTACACCCATGCCCCGCTGCAGCGTGGGTCTCCTCTGCCTCCTGCAGTGTTACACCCACCACTGCTGCAGCGTGGGTGGTTCCCCCATGCCTCCCGCGGTGTTACATCCTCTGCCCACTGCAGCGTGGGTTCTCCTATGCTTTTCATGTAGCGCCTTTCATCCCCGCACAGACCTAGCTCATTTAGCCAGATCGGCTTCTTACGTGGGACACTTGTATCCTGATCCTCATTTCACAGAAGGAATGGAGACACCTGCGAGGGAGGGTCTCCTGTAGACGCTAAGCCTCCTCATTACGACTCTAGTTGAAGTTCTTAACTGCCATTTAAAATATTTGTATACGTATGTGGTGTATGTAATTCACCCTGGGCTCTCCATTCACCCACATCTAATTCCCCACAAGTGACGACGAAAGCTGTAATTTGAGGCGTTACGCTTGGTGCCACCTCTTCTGGAGTCCAGTGGGGTAGCAGCTGTGCCCTGGGTGCACTGAAGGGAAGATCAGGAGGCCTGTGAGCACCAGTGGCAGCCCCCCCCGTTGGGGTCCTACTGGTTAAAATGAAAGCACCCCTCTCCGATGAACCCTCCTGAAGGGCAAGGGCCTGTGAGCCGGGCATCTGTGTGGGAACGGGTCACACATCGAGACGGTCACTCATCTAGGAATCCAGATGGCTGTGAGTTGGGTACATCACACGCCATCTGCAGCATAGGTGGGTCCCATGCAGAGAACCTTAAGGACAGCCACCCCCTCCCCACCTCCCCAAGTGCCACCCCCACCCCCCACCCCCACTCTGCACCAGTTTCCACCCTGTAGCCCTTAACAATGACAGGAAGCAGAGCTGGTGTTTCCTGGGTCTTTCTTCTACTAGACACCATTCTTGGTGCTTTACCCTCCCTCTACTCTGTCTTTCTTACCTCAGCAACCTGATGTGGACAGAGTGGTTTTAATGTCACTTCAGTTTCAAGAAACAGTGTCCTGCCAATAAGTTCAGTAAAGTGGTACAGCTGGGATTTGACCCTAAGACACCTGGATCACAAGGCCTAAAAGACTCCTTCACCCTCTCCCAGCAACATATACTTGAATTTTAAACCCCGGGTTTGTGCATTCTGCAAATTCCAGTGTGTAGTTGGGCGTTTCTCTGTCACGACCAGTGCCTCCAAAATAAATGTACAGAGACTTGATTTTAATAGAAATGCTCAGCCAATAGCTTAGGCTTGTTACTAACTAATGCCTACATTTTAAATTAGCCTGTATTCCTTATTTATGCTCTGCCACATGGCGGTACCTTTATTAGCATGGCATGTTCATCTCCTGCTCCCTCTGCGTCTGCTGGTGACTCTCAGATTCTTCTCTTCCTCACCCCATTTCTCAGTTTGGCTTCCTTGCCTAAATGTATCCTGTTCAGCTATTGGCCAGTCTGCTTGTTTATTAAACCAGTCACAGCGACATGTATTCACACAGTGTAGAGGAACATTCCACAGCAAAGTGTCTCGCACGGACATTTGGGTCAACATTTTGCTTCTGGCTTGAGATGCCGACTGTGCTAAAACTAAAGATGTTTTCGTCCCCTGTGTAGCTAGAGCCTTTGGTTCAGTTTCCTTGAACTATTCAGCTGCTCCTCTGTCCTCTCTGGTCATAATTCCCTGCTTTGCATTTCTAGGTCATTAAAACACCAATGACTAGCCAGAAGACGTTTGAATCTCTGATCGACTTTTGTAAAACCTTAGGAAAGCATCCCGTTTCTTGCAAGGTAAAGTGAGCGTAATGTTTTTGTCTGTTTTCTGTTACTGTAGTAAAATCCCTGAGGCAGGTAACTGTGAAGAAGGAGGAGAGCTTTGAGGGCTCTTGGAAAGACCTCAGGGCTAAGTAGCGTCACAGTGGCCAGAGATCATTGAAGAGGAAGGAATACATCTTTGTATAGCCAGTCAGCGAGATGCTGGGGTCGGGTCACTGGGAAGAACTCCATCCGGGAAAGGGGTGGTCCCTTCTGAGACCCAAGTCTTCAGACATCCAAGCATCTGTCTCTGGGCTGCATCTCTTAGATGTTTTACTCCCTCTTTCCAGGGACCAGACTCCCAACATGTGAACCCCTGGGAACAGACTGCGGGTAGCCTGGGAGGGAGGTGATTTTATGTGGTCATGCTACTAGGAGAACACTTCTGATAGTGTGAGCCATGGGCACTGTCGACAGCAGGCCTCGCCATGTCCTGGAAGGGCGAGTGTGTGAGCTAAGTCACCTGGCCGCTAAGCCAACCCGCATGCCACCTATGTGTAGTCTGAGAGAGGAGAGCCCAGGTTTCAGTTACAAAACCGCACAGTGTCATTAGTGCAACTAGAACTGTTGGGCAACCCCGCCCTGTGGAGACCGCCCAGGCCTTGCTGTCGGTCTGCTGAAGTGAAAGGGCATCTGGACCCTATTGCCGTGCTGGTCGGTTTGTGCAGTGTGCAGACGGGTTAGCTCTGAGACCCACTGAGCTGACCCAGGCTCCAGGAACCCGGGGACTGCTACTTTCGGAGAGTGTGTAAGAAGGGAGTGATTTCTGAGAGGGAAGTGCAGGGTAGAAGAGGGGATGTCGCCGTGCGAGATAGAGTAAGGAACTTCGCGGCGCGTTTTGAAAACGTGAATGGCAGGAGTGCGGGCAGCGGCATCCAGGGTAAGGAGTGCTCTGTACTAAACAGAAAGTCAAGTTTCATGAAGTCACTTACCGTCTTCTCTTTCCTGCCACAGGACACTCCTGGATTCATCGTGAACCGTCTCTTGGTGCCGTACCTCATAGAGGCCATCAGGCTGCATGAGAGAGGTACTTGTCCCAGGCCCGGCTAAGGCCCTCAGGTCTCGGTCTGTGTGCAGGAAGGCTTGGGCTGTGCGGAGCCTGGGAAGGGAGTTTCTGCTTTCGCGTTCTTCTGGACTGAGCTCAGCTTTGCCCTGGCCCTAGTACCTTAGTCACTGGGTTCCCTGGGTCCCGGACCTCCCTGAGAGTCTCTGTGATGGTCCAGGCTGCAGCAGCAGCAGCATTGATGCTGCAGATCTAGACCCTGGCTCTCCACTTTTAGGTAAAAGTTTACTCTTGTGGGGAGATGGAGAGATGACTCGGATGTTAAGACTGTGTACCGCTCTTCCAAAGGGCCCAAACTCGATTCCCAGCATTGGTGTTGGGCAGCTCACAACCACCCAGAACTCCAGCTCCAAGGGATCTGAAATCCTGTTCTGAGCCTGTGTACACAAGCAAGCGTGATGCATGTCACACACACTTATATACACACATATATATGTATGCACATACACACAGCACATGCATGCATGATGCATGTAACACACTCGAGCATACAAACATGCATACACACATGCATGCATGCATGCACACTTGCACACATGCATGCATGATGCATGTTCTGCACACAAAGACACACACACACTAAATACTATAAATAATAAGTTTATTGCTTTCAAAAAGATAGTAATGGAAAAATAACCAGACTAGGAGTTGTTTAAAGTTGTTTAACATAGAAAACCCGTGGCTGTGACAGAAGATGGGAAATGAGTGACATGCGTATGGTAGGGACATTGTCCTTATTGAAAAAAGTCACAGAGCACTGCTTTACACCTCCTGAATGACCTGGAATGTTCCCTTCTCTTAAAAAATGTATTTGTGTGTGTGTGTGTGTGTGTGTGTGTGTGCGCGCGCGCGCGCGCGTGCGGTGCGTGCACACCTACGTATCATGTCATGGTGTATGTGTGGAGACTAGAAGACAGCTTTGTGGGTCAGTTCTCTCCTATCTTTATGCAGATTCTGGGGATCAAACTCAGGTCTCCAGGCTTACGTGCCAAGCACTTTTGTGTGTGATGTTTTTCGAGACAGGTTTCTCTGTGTAACAGCCCTGGCTGTCCTGGAACTCACTCTGTAGCCCAGGCTGGCCTCGAACTCACAGAGATCCGCCTGCCCCTGCTTCCCGAGTGCTGGGATTAAAGGTGTGCGCCACCACTGCCTGCCACCGGCTGAGCGTCTCCTGGGCCTAAAATGTCCCTCTTCTGGTTGACAAGGAATGACTTGGCCTGCTGTGGAAACATAAGCCCAGGACGTGGTCTGTGGCTAGGATGATGCAACCCCCCAGCCCCCGCCTGACTTCTTCCCCGTTTCTGAGAAGGAAAGTGTGTGATGTCTACTCTCCAGACCAACAAGTTGTAGGGACCGGGTAAAACGCAAGTGCGATCGTTTATTTGAGTGACTTCATTTACAAACACTCTCAAGAATGCCATTTCCCAAACAAAGCGTTTACACCAGCTCTTTCCAGCAGATGAAAGCACATTTGCCTCCTCACAATTGGCTTTAAATATTAAAGTTGCCTCCGTGCTTTATGGAAGCAGTTGCCTACTTTTACTCCAAGATCAAACCAACACTTCTGTGTTTATCTTCAACAAATGTGCGTAATTACACCTCAAAGAGAGTGTGTGGCATTTTGGCCTCCCTTGAAAGACATTCGAGGGTTTTTCTTCCTCTAATAAATGTAATGTTTCCGAAGGTAGCACCTTTTCATGGTGTTTTTTTTCCCTCTGAAACACACTCTGATACCACTCCCATATGCCAAGTGTCTGATGCGAAGTTGAAAACTATTTTCTTCCCCTTGTTGCCCCTGGCCATGACCAGGCACCTCTGCGTGGCACCCGGAAAGGCAGGACCTGGCTCCGGGGCATGCCTTCGGTTGGCTTTTGGTGTTTCTCTGGGTGGACTGCCATTGCTGGCCCCGTGGCCTCTCCTCTGTAGCTGGATCCTGTGACAGATCATCTGTCTGTCCTGAAGTTGCTAAGCGTCACGTGGGTGCAGGTTTGCAGCATTTCACACTGTGGTCCGGACTCCAGGCCCCTTATAATGTCCCTTTGGCCACTCACCTGGCCGACACCTATGAGTGCTTAGACCCCGGACTTCATCCACAGCTCTGCGTGTCCACTGACGCCTCTAGACCCTCCCACCCATACTTGCCCTTTGTCATCTTGGATGCCTCCCTGTCACCACTGTCCCTTTCTCTCCCGGCCCTGTCTCCTCCTGCCTGGCCACTGCAGGGAGGCTCAGCCAGGCAGCTACCCTGGTCGCTACTTGTCTTTCTTAGGCCTGTCTCCTCCACTGTGCTTGCTGAGAAACCCTTCTCTCGCCACGGAAGGGGAGGAGACACTGGTCCCTGTTTCTGTCCGTACTCCCTGCTGGGGCCTGGCCTCTCTCTGCCTGTGCTCTGGCTTTGTTTCCCAGCTCCTTTGGGTAGAATTTGTATGCCCCATGCTGTTGACGCACCGTGTGTGTGTGTGTGTGTGTGTGTGTGTGTGTGTGTGTGTGTGTGTGTGTCCGTCCCTGCAGGTTGGTAAATGCTGTTTTGATGGGAGAGCTTGGAGAGGGATGTTTGGGAGAGGGTCCCCGCCGAGGCTTCAGGGAGCTGAGCAGCTGCCAATATGCGAGGAGTGCCCACCACGATTTTCACACCCCGGGTAGAAAGACCCTCATGGAGGCTCATTGTATTTCTGACCCCTGACCTCCGACCTCTGACAGCCTTCTGTGGTAGGCGTTCACCATGTCTTTCACAGCTGTGTGTGTGTGTCCATTGCCTCATTCCTTCAGGCTAGTGGAGGCCGGGTGGTTGCCATGTCCCAACTCCGAGGGTCACAGCGGTGTAGACCTGGGAACCCACAGTCCCCGTCATGTGCTCACTCAGCTGCAGCAGGGTGGCAAGGGCACGTGCTCAGGTTCTCTGAGGAGGGTTGTGCTGTAATAGCCTGGGGATGTCATGAACTTACCCTCTGGTCACTGTAGGGCGTCCTCATCAGTCATTAAAAAGTCCCTCCCTCACCATGGCTCAAGTATAGCGGCTCTCTGGTAACCTGTATACAAGCCCTGACGGCAAAGTCTTCCCCCACCCTCAGACTCTGCCATCATCTCCTCAGACCGCACTCCATCTTTCTCACACAGCCCTACCTGGTGTCCCTGAGGTCCAAACTGGGTGTAATATGCTCTCCTCCTCTGCCTTGGCTCTCCCTTCCCTGTGGCATGACGCATATGACTCCTCCAGCTGTCCTCTCCCCTGGGGCATGGACAGAGTCCTCATCTTCGTGTCCCTAACAGCTCCCTCCAGACAGGGAGTGAGGATCCAGCCAGCAGTCAAGGAAGGAGTGTCTGTCTGTCCCTCTGTCTGCCTCTCCTTGCTGGTTCTTGGAGGGAGAGCTTCAGCTGGTAATGTTGAGACCGGCCGGCAGGTGGTGCCAGAGAGCCAGAGAACGACTCAGCAGTGGCAGCAGGTCCTGTCTCCAACCCCAGACCTCCAGCCACCCAGGTTTGGGGGGTTCTCTGAGGAAGCGGCTCCTCATTATCCTGAGTAGGGTGAAGGGCCCCATCTTCACGGGAGCCAGAAAGAGTGAAGCAGAGCTTTGTGTGGCTGTGTGTGTGTGTGTGTGTGTGTGTGTGTGTGTGTGTGTATCTGTGTGTAGGGAGCATCAGGTTCTCATTCAAGTACTGGACACTACAGGAGTTTAGGAATTATTGATCTAAAGTACGCCATGCGTGACTCCCTCTTGGCCAATATATTGTACATGTTGCTTTTCTGTCTTTTTCTCTTTGCGCATTTACTCTGATTTACTTAAGACAGAATTTTTTTTTTAGAGTTGTGCTAATTTTGTAGATGTGTACTGATGTTTTATTAAACAGTGCTTTGTGATTTTCAGTAATTTTAG
This sequence comes from Peromyscus maniculatus bairdii, assembly GCF_049852395.1. NCBI lineage: Eukaryota > Metazoa > Chordata > Mammalia > Rodentia > Cricetidae > Peromyscus > Peromyscus maniculatus. The sequence goes on along the minus strand of NC_134857.1, from coordinate 111,007,401 downwards.
AACACAGTAATATTCCTCATGTGAGGGTCTGAATCGGGAATTGTAGCCTTGTCTTTAGGGCCCATAGTCTTCGACTTGAATTTGATTAAATGGCTTTAGGTTGAGTTAGACGCCGTTAGACGTCTGTCCCCAGTGCGTGTGCATTCTTCTGAAGGGACAGTGCCTATGTACATGAGCATGGATAAGGCTCTGACGGACAGCCATGCAGGCATGCAGGGGTGGAGGTGCCCTGGCCCCCAGTCCTGGCCGCTGCTGTTTCATGCACTGCAGGGGGAGGCGCTGATTGGTGCTGTCTGAACAGAGGCCTGGAGGAAGGAGGAGGAGGCTGAGGCCTGAAGGTATAGGAAGGCTTATTGGCCCAGGCCCAGGGCCTAGCACGCAGGAAGGAGTCCTGAGGCAGGAGCTTGTGGGGGTGTTGCTTCTGGCATCTGGAGGCAGCTGTAGCGTCATGGAAGTGTCCACATTCCATGTCCTCAGTGTCCACATCCTGAACAGTGCATGTGTGCGCTGTGGAGTCGTTTCCCTGCTGCATGTGCTGTCCCGTGTCCTCTGTGCATGCGCTGTAGCGTCTGTCTACGGTGCCGTTCCAGCCCTCCTTTGAGAATCTCTGCATCCTTCAGAACCTGGGCCTCGGGGGTGGCTGGGTGGCTGTGGAGCTGCTTCCAATGCTGCGATGTGGAATTAGCTCCTTCTCCTCCTCCGTTATGGCACCGTGCTCTGCCGCTGTCTCACTGAGAGTGTCCAGTGCCCGGTCGGTAATGGATACAGATACGGAGCACAGCAGGGCTGAGGATGAGCTCACTGGATTGCTTGGCATGCTTGAGACCCTGGGTTTGATCCCCCACCCTGCCATGGGATCCATGGGAGAATGGACTGTGTGAGACCACCTGATGAGATGCATATGTGTAGGACTGTTTTTGCTTTTTTACTACATAAAATTCAAAGCATGATTTCTCAGAGGCCTCTAATTCTAATTTGCTGAAGTTTTTTTTTTTTAAGTGTTCGAGTGTTTTGCCCGCGTGTAAGCCTGTACACCATGTGTGTGCCTGTTGCCTGCAGAGGTCAGACGAAGGTGTCAGATCCCCTGGGACTGGAGTTACAGACGCTTTTGAACTGTCGTGCGGGTTCTGGGAATTGAACCTGGGTCCTGGGCAAGAGCAAGGAATTCTCTTAACCACTGAGCCAACTCTTCAGCAGCCCCTCTAATCCTTGTTAGGATTATACTAAGTACTTAATATCACTCAAAGAAAATAATCGAGTGTGTGTGTGTGTGTGTGTGTGTGTGTGTGTGTGTGTGTGTGTGTGTGTGTTTCTATATATCTCTGTGTGTGTTTATAGGGTCCCACTATGTGGTCCAGGCTGGCCTGGAACTCACTATTCTCTTTCCTCAACTTCCCAGCTGCTGGGATTGCAGGCATGTGCCACCGTGCCTGGTATTATAATCACTTTAGTTTGCACTGACACCCTCTGGCATTATTTTTGTGCTTTATTATTATTATTATTATTATTATTATTATTATTATTATTAGAAAATTGTGGTGTTATGATTTGGAAGTATTTACTGTTGAGGAAGAGGGTCCCAGTAGAGGCATCTGACATTTTTAGGTATGGAATACACTTTTTAGCACTTCATTCAGTGTGGGAACCCGTTTTCAGGTTCCTCGTAGCTTTACCCAGCAGGTCCGCATAGAGAGGATGACTGGACCACGGGCCTGAGTGCAGGTGTCTGAGATGGTCTGCACTTGGCTGTGCTGGGGGAGGAGGTCTCTTGCTCCACCCCTTGGCGCCTCTATAAATACCCTGGGCCAGAGACAGTCTGGGCCCGTTGGAATAGGTTCCAGGCCCTCTCGAGGCTATCCTTTATTTTCTGTTTATCTCCACACTCTAAATCCTTCTAATATTTCCTGCTGCTCTCACTCAAGAAAACTCTGGGGAGCTGTGGGGTTGGTGGGTAAACGTCCCACAATTCAGCTTTGCTATTATTGGCCACTACTTTATGCTTTGAAACAAACTTCTAGATAGATGGCCATGTAATGCAGGTGGTTCCCAGTTCTGATTTTGGAGGCAGGATGCACGGTTGTTCTCTGCAGAGGTATCTTCTGGCCCATTGGCCGGACAGTATAGGGAGAATTCTAAAGGAAAAGCCCAGAACCCTCATCCTCTGCTACCCAGGACAGCACAGTGGTTCCACCTTACCTGAAGTTACTTAATCAACCCATATCCGAGGACAGGCTACTGAACTCTAGACACAGACCAGTTCCAGATTCAGAGGCCCACTGGGGAGCTGTTATGTCTCTTAGAATAACAGGAAGGAACGTGGCATTGTAGATAAGTGCCTAAACACTTCTACCAACTTAACATGATTTTGAAAACTGCTCTCAGCCACACAGAACAAGTAGTATGTCATGGTTCTAGCTGTCTGGGCTCTCTTGAAACGGTTACCTTGACTGTGTGAACACAGGCCCAGCAGAATGCTTATTTGTAAAACAAAGCTTAAAAAAAATACACATGCAGCACACAAATAGAAAGCTAAGCATGTGTGCATGTGTGAGTTTGTATGTGTGTGTGTGTATATATATATTTGTATGTATGTGCATGCATGCATTTGTGTATGTGCAAAGCACGTTTATAAAAGAAAACTCTAGTATCAAAGGACATTTTTGTGAATGACCCTGGGCCTGGGAAATCCCACGCTCTTCGGGAGCCAGTGTTCCCAGGGAGGGCTGCTCACTCTGTGACCTGGGCAGCAGGGTCTAGGGGTCTCCTCATCGGCCGCCGTTGGTTTGAAAAGCTTGTGGCCTGTGTGGCAGGTGATCGGAGACAGAAATCTTACCCACCCCGGGTAAGAGCCTGAACTTTTAGCCATTTTCTGAATGTGTGTGCGGTTGTTGATACAATTCTAGCGGTGCTAGAACTGACCCAGGGGTGGAAGAGCTGAGGATGGTGGTGGTGACTCAGGGTTGCCCTTTGCTCTGCAGGGGACGCGTCCAAGGAGGACATTGATACCGCCATGAAGTTGGGAGCTGGGTACCCCATGGGTCCTTTTGAACTTCTTGACTACGTTGGGCTGGATACTACGAAGTTCATCTTGGATGGTAGGAATTAAAACCTTTTCTTCCTTTTTAAAAACTGGCTTGAACTGGTCTCTTAGGATCCTAAATTATAATGTCAATTAAGAAAAAATGACAAGGAGTTTTAAGATGTTCAACGTCCTGCCTTACCTGGTCTGTTCAGTGCTGCTATCACCAAGTGCCCGAGGTAGGAGACGTTTATTGTTATTTTTTGGTTTTGTTTTTTGAGACAGGGTTTCTCTGTGTAGCTTTGCGCCTGTCCTGGAACTCACTCTGTAGCCCAGGCTGGCCTCGAACTCACGGAGATCCACCTGCCTCTGCCTCCCAAGTGCTGGGATTAAAGGCGTGCGCCACCACCACCCGGCTTATAGGAGACTTTTAAAGGAAAAAAAAAGAGCCATGTGGCTCTTGTTCCTGACAGCTCGAGATGCTCCAGGTGACAAGGTAGTCCTGGATGTGTCACAACATGGCAGAGCTAAGAAGTGAAACAGCTGTGTGCAGAAAGGTCTACGGTGAGGGTATGGGATGGCCCTGGTTTGTAATTGTCCACTCAAGAAGTAATCTATCCCTAGGTTTGACCCACTCCTGAGAAAATTCTAAGTCCACTTGTGTGGGTGGAATCCGGGTACCTTCTCAGGCCCCACCTCTAGGAGGTTCCGCCATTTTCCACACTGCCACCCTGGGAGTCCTCAGCCTTTGGGGGAACAAAGCGAGTTCACCCAGAGCGGCATGCTAGAGATCCACACAGACGGCCTGTCGTCGCTTAGCAGGGCAACTGTTTTTAATCTTTCGTTTGGATCTAATTATCGATCACGGGCGTTTCTCGTATAACTCAGGTCCTATGCGCCCTTCAGTTTCCCCCCAACAGGGGTGTCTTAAATAACCACAGTGCAGAGTGGAAGTCAGGACGTTGACAGTGGTACACCGTGCCAGGCTGTCACGAGCTGATTTGTGTTACCTCCATTGAGATCAAGCTATTCGACAGTTTTTAAAGGGTAGCGGTTTTTGAAGACAGCATAAAAATTATTATTGAAACTGGATGAACTTCTGAAGTCGAATGTAGCATACTACTCCAGCATTTCACCAAAACCTTTTAAATACTGGGGAGGAGAAGGGTCTTAGTTGACATATGAAATCTGAAATTGTATGAGACCGCAGAAAACCAGTGGGAGCAATCCAGGGTTTGATACGGATCTGGAAGGCCAACGGTCCCACCTGGGAATCTAGCCGGTTAGTGGGAGATTCGATTTGTGCTGTTGGGCATTTGCCTTGGTTTGCAGGAAGTCCTGGGTACCCAGGCGCCCTGCCTGGAGCTAGGCTTCTAGCAGCCCAGGCAAATAGTGGCATGCCCACTTTAGGGTCAGTGTTGGCCACACCAGCGAAGCTGGCCTTATGTCTCTGCCACAGTGGCCTGCGTGGGTCCTGTGCCCCAGGCACGCCCTGAGAATACCCAAACCAAAGAGAGCCCTTGTCCTTCCTCTCAACAGGGTGGCATGAAATGGACCCAGTGAACCCCCTGTTTCAGCCCAGTCCTTCCATGAATAATCTGGTGGCCCAGAAGAAGCTGGGCAAGAAGACCGGAGAAGGATTTTACAAGTACAAGTGATGCTTCAGGAGTCCCTTCGCAGCACCCCAAGCCAGCCCTGGGGCAAGAATGAGGCACTGTGGGTAACGGCTGCAAGGCTTGCCGTGGCTGCCCGCCCTTGCAGTCTCTCTGAAGTCATCGTTTGACTCGTTGCAGTAATAAGGTTCCTCCACTGAGATCGAGTTCTCTGCCTTAGTCTTTCCTCTCCTGTGTGTTTTTCTGTGCCTTGGAGCAAGCATCTCTTTCCTGAACCTTGCTGTTTTTTTGTAAAAGCATTACTTAGACTCATTCACTCAGGTCTTCTGAAAATGAGTGTGCCATGTTTATCGGTGTTGAACCCAGGGGGTGGGGGTGGTTAGCAGCCATTGTGCCCGCAGGTGCATCTGAGGGCCGGCCTGCCTGCCTGGGAACATCTGCAGCCCGCAGCCTCAAGCCTTAGCCTACATTCTGGGCGTCTGCCTTTGTTTACCTCTCATCAGGACAGGGCTCCTGGAGTGGTGGGCGCGCCCCTGGGAACTTGGTGTCTGGGAAAAAGGCCCATCTCCGTGGCCATCTAGATCTTCACCATCACTGTCTGGCTCTCTAATTTTTTTCATGAGAAATCAATGCTGCCAAGTGCCTATGAATTGACTCTCCTAAGATGCAGTCTTTTACTCTGTAAAAATGGGAATGGAAATAAACTCATATACCTTAAAATCATAAAATGCTTAAGTAATTATAAAAAATGGGCCCACCTTCTCTGACCTCGGGCTGGGACAGAAGTGACGGCGTGGGAGGGAGGGAGGGAGGGAGGGAGGGAGGGAGGGAGGGAGGGAGGGAGGGTATGTGTGTGAATCTGGCCCGTGTCTGGTCCTTCCACGTTTCCTACCAGTAAAACAGAAGTAAGGGCACCAAGAGTGGTTTTTAAGAGCATCTGTTTCTCCTTTGCCAGCAAAGTAAAATAACATAACATGAGAGTCTTTTAATCATTGGGTTGACAGAGTGTCTTCCATGATAGAGTGTGGGCTGGAAAGACATCAGAAGCCCTGAGGTCCGGTGGCTTCATTAGCACAGAGCTTAAGTGATGTGTCTAGGGTCACCAGATATTTAGTAGCAGATTCCAGATTACATCTAGATTTTTGATGATAAATACAAAAGAATAAATCTGGAAATCTCACATGTAAACTTTCAGACAGTACATTCCCCAAAACAGGTGGAGGTACTTGTGATCTCAGATCATAGTTCTATCAGGATATTTTTGGCTTAGTTTTTTTCTGTTTTGTGATTGATAAGAGGGGATTTAATTAATGAAAAAATGCTCTGAGTATGTCATAAAATGAGAAGATGTAAATACATGCATGTGTGCATACCAACACGCTAGAACCTGGGTGATGATGCTGTTCTTACCCATCCCCTCCTGTTTCTAGGTCACCTGTGACCTCACCGCCCTGCTTCTTCTCAGGCTAGCTCTTGACCGTTGCTGTGACCCCTGGGCCACAGGCTTCAGTTTGTCACCCTCTAACCAGAGTCTACAGAGGATGTGGGCACTCATCCTGAAAATGGCCCAGCTCTTTCCTAACCACTACGTTTCAGGAAAGACAGAGAACTCAGTGGTGCAACCGTCTCCGGGGGGAGGGGGGCACACAACACTGTTTCTGGATGGCATTTTCAGATGCCCTTTGATTCTGCCAGATGTTCAGAAGGCTCAGCCTCTACACTCCTTTGCCATTTTATAGTATCTTTGCTATGCATTATGTTCCCGGGGACTGCCTAGGGAGGGGTCTGGAACCTTCTCATCTTCAAGCTGGCACTTGGGCAGTGGTCTCCTGTCCCTGTTCGTGGCTCTGTGACCCCAGGTGGGAAGGAAGGTCCCATAGTCAGGATTTCTGCAATCTGCTTGAAAATCAAACCTTAGTAAGATTCCCATCCCTTGTGCTTTCTTACCTAGCTTTTGGCCACCCTTGTGGGGGACGAGCCTGGTCCTCAACTTCTAAAGTTGCTGCCTAGTGGCAGCAGAACCTTTTAGAGCAGGGTTTAAGTAAAAAAAAAAAAGTTCCTCCCACTGCTCCTTCATGTTGTTAATTCCTCTAATAGAAGTGAAACTTTCAAAGGAAATTCTTTGATTATTTTGAAAACAAGTTACAGAACAAAAACCTATGGCCCTTTAATGTCCATGAGATTTATTGTTATTGTTAATAACAGCGACTGAAGGGGAACATTGCTTCACTTGCTGACACCGAGTTGGAGGTCTGTTTCTAGGCAACCGTTGATTGATGTGGCCGGAGGTCACGTGGGAGCAAGTGTTGACACTGAGAAATGCTGGTGTTAGTCAAGTGTGGGGTGGCACATGCCCGTAATCCCTGCACTTGGGAGGTAGAGGCAGGAGGATTGTGAGTTTGAGGTCGGGATGGGCCACATAGCCAGATCCAGTGCCCTACAAAGCCACTCAAAACACGTTATGAAGGGATTTGTCATTGAATTCTGCCAGGTAATTGAGTTTGGCCAATACCAGCTTTCAGACACTCATTTGCAATCGAGCTGTTCATCACCTGAGCAAGTAAAACCAGTGTGTGAGCAATGGCTTACACAACAGCTCACACTGGTCACGCTTTCCTTCTTGGTGCGTTAAGCGGTTCATACACGTGACTTGGGCTTTTGTCTTGTCCCACCTTAATTTTAATCCCTTTAACATTTCAACCTAAGAAACAGCATCGGTTAAAAAATACAGGGTGTGAGCCGGGCGTGGTGGCGCACGCCTTTAATCCCAGCACTCGGGAGGCAGAGCCAGGCGGATCTTTGTGAGTTCGAGGCCAGCCTGGGCTACCAAGTGAGCTCCAGGAAAGGCGCAAAGCTACACAGAGAAACCCTGTCTCGAAAAAACCAAAAAAAAAAAAAAAAAATACAGGGTGTGGCTGTCGTTCCATGAGACTAATTTTCTTGTTAACAACACCAATAGTAATCTGAAAATGCCTGGACAATGGAATCATTGCTGTTCTCTCCCATCCCCCGACCAGGAGACAGGACCTCACGTGTCCCACACCGGCCTCACACTTGCTGTGGAGCCCGGGATGACTTTGAACAGCTGATCCAGCTGCCTCCACCTTTGAGTGCTGGGGATCAAACCCAGGACGTACTGTGTGCCAGGCAGGCACTCTGCCAACTGAACTATATCCTCAGACCTCGTCACCTTGTCACCCGACTCAAATCCACACTTGGAAAGAATCCATTTGGTTGTGGTCTGTGTTTTTTTTTTTCCAGTTGGTCGCAAAGTTTCGTAATCACAGGGATTTGTTTCCCTCCATCTGCTTTGTCTCTTTTTTCCTTACTACCTTGTTGAGATGACCAGACAAGGTTTAACCACTGAAGACAGAACGTTGTCGGGGGCACTGGCACTAGGTTTTCTTTCTACCCACCAGGTGCAGCTGCTGTGGGATCGGCAGATCTCTTCATGCCTTGGGCTTTGGAAGGAGCCAGCTGGGTTGTGGGCTTCAGCACCTTTCCTTGCCTGAGTAGCCTGGAGAGGTTCTTGTCTGCGTGTGTGTGTGTGTGTGTGTGTGTGTGTGTGTGTGTGTGTGTGTGTGTGTGTGTGTGTAAAATGGACACAGTGTTGGAACCTGTCCTTGGGCATACCGACGCTCACATCTCAAGCTGAAGGATGCCGCGTGTCTTGTGGAGTGTCGAGAGGCTAGCTGCAGAGGAAGCCATGGGGTGACCACAGCCTTGAGTACTTTATACTTAGAGAAATGAGCTGCGGTCTGGGAACGGGCCTGAGGGTCAGCTACTGGCCCACATTCCACTCTCACAGCTGTCAGGGAGGGGCTTTCCAAGTCTTCCGAGAGCTGGTGGATCAGTGATGTGGCAACGTCTGGTGTGCTGGCGGAGGGGCTGTCGTTCAGGTAAGTTACATTTTTTTATATAAGCAGTGGACTAGATGATTTAAGACCCCCGAAGAAAGGTGAGGCTTTCTCAAAGGTCTAGACATGCATGGAAATGAGGTAGTGCATGAACTTTATGCTCTTGTGCTGTGGTTTTATTTCTTTAAAAAGATGCCAGTGTATTTCATGTGTTTGGGTGTTTCGCCTGCATGTGTCTCTGCACTGCTTGTGTGCTGTGCCTGTGGAGGCAGGAAGAGGGCGTTAGGACCCTGCGTCGGGATTTACAGATGGCTGTGAACCACCGTGTTGGTGCTCAGAATCAAACTCGGGTCTTTTGCAAGAAAAGCTATTGCTCTTAACACCGAATGATCTCTCCACCCCGACTCCCATATTGTATTTTCAAATGACACTGGATGAGCTGCTAAGGGTTTCGTGGGGTCAGAAGTATGGGGACTGAGTCCCCAGCAGGGAAGGGAGGGACGGAGGATCGCCCTGGGTGTCTGTTCTAACACGGGCTGATGTTGGCTCATCTTAAGGGGGATTTGACACTGTAACTCCTGAAACACAGAAGCCTACTATGGAAGGAATACCCTGTCAGGTCAGGGGGGTGGTGCAGGCCTTTAGGGTCCTCAGCGATTGTGGGGATGCTGTCTCCAGTCTTCATAAGATGTCTCAACCTCATTTCTGTAGGTGCCATACTGGGGATGTCCTACCAAAAGCATGCCTGTTCTCAGGTGAACAGGCATTATTGGGGAAAAACTCCACTAGCTGCCTTGTGGGCCTCTCAGAAACGGCCATTGACTCAAAATTACCAGGTAGAGAAGTTAAGCCAAACTGGAAGTCTCTAAAACCAGAAGGCACTTTTGACACTGAGTTTTCTACCTAAGGGAGGTTTGGGTGAATGAACTGCCCTGCCTCATCAGGGATCCGTCGGTTTCCCGAGTCTTCAACTTCCGTCTTAGGCCGTGGGGAGGCAGGCTGCAGAGAACCCCTCCCCTCGACCGACAGACTCACAGTAGGACCAAAGGAGACAGAGAAGAGAAGCTGCAGCCCAGCATCACGGTCTGCAATGCAGGTACAGACTTTAGTTGATGGGCACAGCCACCTCCTTGGAAGGCCAGCTGCTCTTTGGCACATGGCCTCGCGGTGGATCACTGAAGTGATGTCTGCAAGGGTCACAGGCCTTAGGGAAGTTTGTTAGTACGTACAGTGTTTGATTTACTTGTTTCTGAGATGGGGTCTTCCTGTGTAGCCTGGCTGGCCTCGATCCTACTGTGTAGATGAGGACAGCCTTGAACTTCGGTGGTCTTCCTGCCTTTGCCTCTTGAGTTGCTGGGACTGCTGAGAACCAGCAACCCTGGCTTGTGTGCCCTTTCTTAACTCTTGGTTGTTTTTTACTCTTTTTTGGGGGCAGGGGGGCCCGCCACCCAGCTCCCAAATAAATCATACAAGAGGCTTATATTTAATTATGATTGTCTGGCCTTAGCTCGACTTAATTTCTTGCCAGCTTTCCTTAACTTAAATGATCTTGTCTACCTGTTTCCTCTGGGCTTTTCCTGTTCTCTTACTTCTGTAAATCTTACTCTTACTCCGTGGCTTGCTGTATAACTAGGTGGCTGGCCCCTGGTGTCCTCCTCCTTCTCTGGCTCCTAGTTCTCCCCTCCCTCTTCCCAGATTTCTCCTTCTATATATCCTCTCTGCCTGCCAGCCCTGCCTATCCTTTCTCCTGCCTTGCTATTGGCCAGTTCTTTATTAGACCATCAGGTGTTTTATACAGGCACAGTAACACAGCTTCACAGAGTTAAACAAATGCAGCATAATCAAAAGTAACACACATTAAAATAATATTCTGCAACATCTTGGGTGGGTACAGTTGTGCTGGAGATGGTTTTGCTGGAAGAGCAATGCTTGGCACCCCTGCATTAAAATCAAAGGGATCCAGATGTGGAGGTCAGAGGGGGCAACACTGCTCACAGATGGGATCTGCAATTAGTGGAGTCCTCCTCTCCTGAGACTCTGTGTACCACACAGTACCTGACATCCCACACCTCTACTGGCTCAAGATCTCATCATCCAATCTGAGATGCTATTCTATGAAAGGGAGGGAGAAGGAGAGAAAGAGACAGAGAGAGAATATGAGAATATGAATTAAAAGAGTCATTGTGAGAAATTCTGTTTGAGGTTAAAAGTGAGGGGCTGGAGAGATGGCTCAGTGGTTTAAGAGCATGTACTCTCGTGCAAAGGACCCAGGTTGGTTCCCAGCACCCATGCCAGGCTACTCACGACTGCCCGTAACTCAGGCTCCAGGGGTTGCTATCTGCAAGCCTCCGCTGGTCATGCAGAGGTACAAATCCACACATACTCATGATTAATTAAAAAAAAAATCTTTAAATATAGTTGCAGCTGCCAAGTGCCTCATGGAGAGTAAGAGCCAAGTGGCTTTTGCAAGGGCCATCTAATAAGTGTCAATTCTCTAGGCTGGAAACTGAGGGACAGACAGCCCCAGCTAACTGGAACCCGAGGAAAGCCGCAGGTGTAGCTCATGTGTGCCAGATGCCAGCCAGCAAGTGTCAAGAAAAACAAGTTCATCCGCAAGTTATCCCTGGACCTTGTTAAGCTCCCCAAATGAACTCCACACAGACCTTGTCTTGTGAGGTATACAAGTTGGGCAAGACCTGGGAACCTGTGGTGGTCTGAAAGAAAACGGCCCCCAGATGGAGTGGCACTGTTAAGAGGTGTGGTCTTGTTGGAGGAAGTGCGTCACTGCGGAGGTGGGCTTTAAGGTCTCATATATGCTCAAGCCATGTCCAGTGTCTCAGACCACTTCCTGTTGCCTGCAAGACATAGAATGTCATCTACCTCTCAGCACCATGTCTGCCTACACGCTGCCATGTCCCACCATGGTGGTAATGGACTGAACCTCTGAAACTGCAAGCTGCCCCCTCAATGAAATAAATGTTTTCCTTTATAAGAGTTGCCGTGGTCATGGCGTCTCTTCCCAGCAATGGAAACCCTCACTAAGACAGAAGTCTTTTTAAACAGAGAAAACTTGAAGGGAAAGCCATAGTGCTGGAGAGAAGGCGCAGTGGTTAAGAGTGTTGGTTCCCGGCACCGACACAGTGGCTCACAGCCATCTGTAACTCCAGTTCCAGGAGTTCTGATCCCGTTCTGACTTTTGAGGGCACCAGGCACACACATGGTGCACACATACATATATGCAGGCAAAACACTTACACTCACAGTTTCAAAAACTCATAAAATAATAATAATAAAACCCTTAAAGGCCCGTGACAGCAGTAACTGGGCCCATTTGTGGGGCTTTATTTCAGTTGCCTTCTATACCTTTTTCATGGGGAAAACATCATAGCATAAAATATAGATCAGCAATGCCACTGACTTCAGATTCTGTGACAAAGTAGAAAATATGTCTACTGCACTAATTCTGCTGTGACTGCCAAGAGACGCCCAAGAGGACACGTGGCCACATCTGTCATTCATATGTACCGTTCCTATCTCCATCTGGACCATGTGTTTTCTGTCAATCTCTCCCACACATCTAATATGGAGATAAATTAATTTAGCTATTAACATTTCAAGCTAGACTCAGCAAAAATATTTCATCTGTAATTGGGAAGGTGAAGGCAGGAGGATCGTGAGTTTGAGGCCAGCTTGGGGGTACAGAGTAAGATCCTGCCTAAAAAAAAATCTGCGAGGCCCCACAAGATGGCTGAGTGGGTAAAGGCTGCTGAACCTGGTGACCCTTCAATCCCCAGGATCCACACAATGGCAGGCGAAAGCTTTTACAAGTTGTCCTCTGGCCTCCCCACAGTCTAGTGGCACACACACACCCATGCTCACACATGCAAAATAAACTTTTAATTGAGAGACAGAAGATGTTGAGATTTAATGAACACACACACACACCAGTGTGGGTGAAAATATACCAACTCCGCCCGCCCCCCTCCTCCACCATCTAAATTCTTTACTGATCTTGAGTTCAAAACAGTCTCCACTTCCCTGAACATGACTGCTCACCAGTGTTTTATGCACACCACAGGCTATACAGACAGCCTTTTTTTTTTTTTTAACAATGTACCAAAACATTTTTTAATGAATTATAATTCAAGGGGAAGTCCATCCATGACCTGTTTCGTAGCTACTGGGGGGTCAGCTACCACTCTGTGCTCTGGCCCGAGTGCTGAGATGTGCAGGTGTGAGTCAACGTGCCTGGCTGACTAATTGATACACCTTCACTGTGACCCACAGCACTTGACAATGAATACGGAGCATCGTTGTTTCCTCAGTAGAGAAAAGTAAGTAGCCTCTTTTTCACTTGGGCTCTTGAGCTTATAAAGTTCTGTATTATTGTTTTATATCACTGTACACATGGCTATACCCTCTTTTCCTCCATTCTCTCTGAGGAGGATGAAGTTTTTCCATTAAACATGAGCATGAGTTAAAACAGCAGCTTCTCGAATGATACCCAGGAAAACCAACGACATCGTGATCATCACTGCAGAAATTTAGAACGCCGTTTTTCTAGTGGCACTAAGAAATCCAGCTATGCACAGTTCCTCCCTGAAAGCAGTTCCTGTTCACACGTGGGAGGTTGCATGGAGCTTTTACAACTCCCTGGCATCTGGAAGGGTGGTGTCCACTGGAGGTCTCATGTTTAACTATCACTCACTAATTTCATATTTGCTCTTTTGTACAAAGTCTCTTCCTGTGGTAGAAATGGCGTGGGATGCATGTTACAGCATTGTTATGTGTGGTGAAATTCAGGTTTCCCCCTCCTGTTGGGATTATCCGTCATCTTATTCTTTCTCCTAAGGAAAGTCACAGATGTCTTGTTACTGCTGCTCAGCATTAGCTTCCACATTGTTGCAGCCTTAGACCGACCACAGGAGAAAATGAATCAGTTGGAAGACCCCTCCCAACTGGACAGGTAGGTATTGCCAGTAGCCCTGACAACCAAACCAACCAAAACAGTAAGGAAACGCCCCTTTGGAAGGCTAAGTGTGTCAACTGTGACCTCAGGCGAGGCGAGGCTCCCAGAAAGGCTGAGCTCTGTGCTAGTTGCCGGTCAGGGAGCCCCATCACTTTCTGAACAAACAGGAGGGATCAGAAGGGTCTCTGAGCCATAGGCACCCTTTTTGATCTCTCTCTCTCTCAGAGCAGGGGAATCCCTGGTTCTCCCTCCCTAGTGCAAATGCCTCCAGAAAGCAGTTTGGCAGAATGGCTGGGACCGAGCCTTGCTCTGCTGTGTCCTTGATGTCACTTCCCAGTCAGGAATGAGATTCCATCCTCGTCCCGCACAGGAGTCTAGTTCTCTTTTCTAGCTCACTCCCCAAGTATCATGGTGGCAGTGTCCCAGGGAGCGCCTGGACTCGTGTATGCTAAGGAGATGATCCCGGAATGAAGGGCCGAATATGAAACCTCTCTAACAAGTAGGACCCCGGAACATAATACTTTTTTTCCTGGTTCAAGTTTAGGATTAAATGAAGAGAAATTGGAAGGGTTCCAGAGGATAGTAATGAAAATGATTAAAGGGCTGATGATGAAAGCCTCGAGGACTCGGGATTACTTAGCCCGGAGAAGAGAAATCGGAGGGGTGATTTAATGGTGATCTTCAAGTGCAGTACGTGGAGGGTTATTACAAGCATGGGAGCCAGCTGTTCCCCAGCTGTACCCACGGCTGAAAAGGAAAGAACCAGAATTTCAGGGAGGGATGTCAGTTCGCCAGTGATAACCAGGGGATCTCAGGCAAACTCAAAAGGTGGAAGGGGCATGAAGGGCGACATTTTAATGTCTGGAGTTTCTGCTAAGTCAGGTAGCAATGTGGAATAGTGGAGCAAGGGCTGATGGGGAAACGCTGGGCAATCACTAAACACTGAGAACATTTGGACTCTGCGGGGATGGATGGTGCTGCTGCTGACCTTCTCCTCATGGGCTCCAGGATTTGGGGAGCTCAAGTTGAAATCCAGTGAGCTCTGACAGCACTCACTGGCTCTGAGCCTCACTCCACCAAGGCTGGGGGCCTGTGGGGCCTGTGGTGAGCAAGGAGAGTCCCACCGCCACATGGCTCTGGCGACCCCCTTTCTGACCCTGTTTCCTGTCCGTGCCTGGCAAAGAGATGAGACTCCGGGGTCTTCAGGCACGGGAGGCAGGGGTTGTCCTGTGCCCCCCCGCGGGCTTCAGTTCATCGCCAACTCTCAATCATCAGCAACTTTATTCTTAATAAAAGGACACTTTTAAAAAAATGTTTTATTACAAAGCTTCTTTTAAAAAATGCTCAGCACGTTAACTCAAACTGGAGAGACAGACGTTAAGATGACAATTGGGAGGCAAAGGCTGTGCCTTGCCATTTCAAAGTAACAGATACATCAACGCTCATTTTAACAACTGGCATAAATCCCCGCTAATTGGCTAATAAAAACAGATACAAATACAGAACATTGAAAGTAATAACCATTCAAGTGCTGGGCTTTTTACAAGAGTGAAAAGAAAGGAAAGAAAATCCACTGCAAAGGGGTTTGCTCAAAGTATGTGTTAAAGTTTGTCATCATAAAAAAAAAATCAGAAAATTAAGTGAGTTGGGGCTGCCAATCACTAACAACCGGAGTGGGCTTGGCTAACTGTTCAGCTCTATCAGAGACTTCACAGGACAGAGGCCACCGTGTGTCACAGAGAAGCCACTCACTGGACAAGACAGCTCGGAAGAGCAGAAGGCTTCTTTTTTCATCTTGTTTTTATTCCAGACTCTTCCAGACCCATGAATTTCATGTAAAAGCTCAGAGCTAGCAAAATATACAAGGAAAATAAAAATTAAAAAAAAAAGTAAATTTAAAAATTCGAGTTAAAAAAAAAAAAGAAGCAAACACAAGCTTGATCCTTTTGTACTGTTAAATAAAAACTTGAAGATGATAGGCAAATGAAGACGGAAACGGGAGTCTTCCACAATTCTCACGCCAGGATGCTGATGCCTGCTCCGGTCCCTGACTCAGTTGCGCACGAACACGGCCAAGCTACTGTCCTTGCTGCAGGGTGACAGGTCTGCACAGAGGAGAGGTGCACACAGAGACCAGAAGCGACGATGCCACCGCTCAGTGGGCAGGGCCTGCTAGCGTTCTCATGGGCTTTTTTTTTTTTTCTTTTTTCTTTTTCAGAAACGACCGTTTCCGGCTTGCTTGCTTTTGGAAGTCGGCGCTTGCAGGAGACGGGGGAGGGGCTGGCAGTGACTGTCTCTGTGGGTCAGCAGCGTCTCTAGCGGTGACCTCAGGGGAGAGATGCTGTCAGTGCTCCTTGGGGTCAGCCGGGCAAGCTGTGGAGACAGTGTGGGTTTTCAACAAGCTTCCATCTCCAGAAGAGGGCCTGGGGTCGCCGCCTTGGCTTTGCACGTTGGGAATGAGTTTCTTTTGCCACCTCAAGAAGGAACAAACGAAACGCTATTAATATGAACTTGCCACGGGCCTTTAAAGACTGTACCTGCTGTTACAGGCGGCCATGTCTGGCCTGTGCATTTAAAGGATCCATTTTCTCAAGTTCACGTGGGCCAAAATGGATTGCTGGATACTAGCCAAACGACCCTCAAATACATCCCAGGGTAGGTACAGAAAGCTGAGTTTTGACTTGGCTCTCTGTATATGGAGCTGCAGAGTCATGACATGATGTGTTTTGAAAGAGTTGGGTCTTGGTTAAACAAACTGACAAGCAAAGCCATGTCTGAGAAAAACATCAGAAGGAGGAATGATCTAGACGTGAGTTGGAGAGGTGAGCAAGAGCCAGACCAGGGGAGGGCCTGTCATGCTGAAGTATTAGCTGGTTTTAGTTCACAGCAGGGAGCCACTGCAGGGTCCTACACAGGACTAGAACATTCCAAACCGCCAGCATGCTGCTAACTCCCACAGGACCAGCCCAACGCACCCAGCAGGTGCCATCCACGCTTACACTCCAAGGGGTGGAAGTGGCCCCACTTCCACTCAAGATTTTAAGGTAGTCGCCTCCACAGCAAGGAAGGCATTTAACGTTAGCCCACAACGAACACTCTGCAAGTGATTTAAAATAACTGTTTTTCAAAACAAAGAACCCCTGGTCCCCAGAGTTTTAATGACTTGAGATTTCACAGTGATTAAAGGTTAAAATGGAACACTGTAACAAGAGGAGACAGGGGCAAGCAAGGGCTCCATGGTGGTGCCGTCCTTCACCCGGGAGAGCACCAGTCTCCATCGCTTTGAACTTGAGGCGGAGGGGCAGAGTTCCGTGTCCCATCTGGAGCCTGTGACAGCCTCAGACAAACCCAGCCCTCTGAGCTTCTGGTTGGTATATCCCCCTTACAAGGAGAGCGTTCCCCCAAAGATGAATTCTACGTGGTGGGCTCCCTCACACTTCCACTGAAGAGGAAAGGAATCAGAGCCATCAGGTGACAGAAAGAAAGCTGTGGCCGTCTGAAAAGTGACCTGGGTGGCCAAGTGCTTTCCACAGGAGTACGGGGTTCGGGAGCAGGAGAGGGCACCTGCCACAAGCTGTGCTGAGGCGGGCGGGTTGGGGAGCAGTCTTCTGTGCATGGAGGAGGGCGAGGCGGTGCGTGGGGGAGGGCAAGCTGTCCCCACAGACACCTGATCCAAACTGTGACCCGACTGTATCCCCGAGTAGCTACTGAGAAGTAAAACAAACCAAGGAAATGGTAAGAAAGCAGCGTAACACTTGAACTGTGAAATCTCCAGAGAAGATTTTGGATTCCTGCTCTGAGAAGCTAACCTGTCCTGTTGAGCAGAAGAATACCCTGTTTGGTTGCAAACCTTTACACAGGGGGATCAAAGAGCTACGAAAGGCCTTGCCTTGCCAATGAGAGAGGAAGAGGACTGAAGTCTGGGCGGGCACGGACCCTGCAGGTCCTCCGTTTACCCTGTGCTTCCTTCCGCATGAAGGATGCTCCAAGGCTTGGTCCAAGCTATTCTTCCTGGGCAGCTTTCCTCTCAGTCTGTGACAGGAAACTTATTCTTTCTAAAGAACATAAGGCCCTGAAGTCCTAGGCTGCTGGCCTAGGCCAGGCTGCTGGCCAGAGGGAGCTGGGAATGTCTTCTACTGTGGGAGACAACCTGTCGCTCTGTCCTCAAGCTCAGGTGCAGGGAACTCAAAACGTCACGCCATAGAAACAGCCTCTGTGGCCTTGCTAATGACCCCTGTCCTAGAGCAGAGCCAGATCCCTACTCCTGCCTGCCTGCCTACAAGCCCCCCCCCTCCCCTAGACCCCGTTCCTCCCTTATTGAGTTGGGCTCAGTAATAATACAATAGTCAAGACAAGCATGGCTGCCTAGAGCATCATTTTCTTCAAGGACAAGACATAACTTACCTGGACAGACTCTCCCTGTCTCCTCAGTCATTTTTTTTCCCCTGCATACTCTACTCATGCTTTGGCTCTCTCTATTTCACCAATCTGTTGCCTTACAACCCCCCCACCCCGACAAGTTGGCTGTCTTCAGAGGTCCCCTGCTGGCATCCTACCACCCCAGGTTGCATTATCCCTGTTGGGGAACTGTCCTTTAAAGGGGCGAGGAGGGTCCTTGACTGTCCTGGGGCCACCCTGTTGAAATCCACAAGCACCAGGGCAGACCAACTCTTACACCCCGTGGGAGAAATGGGGTCCCGAGTGTGGCGTTTTACACATATCCAACGGGTCAAGTCAAGATTCTTTTGAAGAAACCACTGGCACCAAGCTCCAGAGGTGGGAGACTTGCCCCAGTCTGCAGTGGGGCGGGGCTGCTGCTCGCTGGCAAGGGACGGGACTCCACCCACCGAAGCAATCAAAGCAGCAATTACCAGGCCCTTGGCTCCGGCTTCGGAGGGAGCCAGCAAGTCTCTCTTACAGATGTGAGGGCCAGTGCCCTGCCATGTGGGGCTGACATGCAGCAGGGCCCACACCACCCCGAGCACGGCGTCGGCTCTCCGGTCCGACTCAACACCCCTCTACTCAGATAGAACCCAGACCCCTTTCTGGCTTATGAAGAGCTGGCTGGAAAGGGCAACGCTGAAGACCCCTGGCAGGTGAACTGCACCGACCCTGAGAAACTGAGGAAGATGGAGGGAGTGGGTAGGAGGCCCCTCCTCTATGCAAACAAATGTAGAGTTCTACTAAAGGCCCGGAGGCCTGGGCAGCCCGGCCCCTTCCCCCGGCTGTCGTCTGATGGATGGAGGAGGCTGGCACCCCTGGCCACCTGGGCTTGGCAGCTAAACATGCTAAGGCAGGGATAACAAGGCGGGTCTCCACAGACAACATGCAAGCTCTCCTACCCTTCACAGCATGCTCAGAACTGGAGAGCCCACAAGAGCACTGGATTGGGACGAGATTCACCTCCCTCCCCCATGTCCCCACCTCCCGCCACTTCGGCCTAAATGCCGCCACCAGCAGGAAGTAGGGGCCTGGATGTGTTTTCCGTCACGACGTCATCTTTGGGGACAGAGTTTCAGAAATGAGTTTTGTGAGAGGTGAAAAGAGGTTTTAATGGCAAGACCTGCCTTGTGGCAGCACACCCCGGCCCTCACGCCAGCAGCCGCTCTTCTCTCTCTGCCTGCTACGGCGGGGCGTGAACTCCCGCGTTGCACACTCGGATATGTGTGGAGGGTGGCTGTGCAGGATCCCGGGGCAGGAAGCACGCATGGCCCAGCGGGGTCTAGCCCTGTCTTTCTGCAGAGGAGACTGAGGCAGACCATGACCTGACTGGCCCAAGGTGACCTCTGTAAGGGCGGCTGGGCCATTTCTCCAAGCATTCCACTTCCACCGGGCCATCTCCTCATTGCCTTTCAAGGTGACTGTGGCTGCCAGAAGCCTGGCACTGGGTCAAACTTTACACAAGACAGTTTCATACCGCGGGGCCCTGCCGTGTGTCCTCACTTATTTCTAGAGGAGGAAACCATGGCCCAGGAGGTGACCAACTTGCCCCATGTCACCCAACCCACGGCGCAGAAAACGCTTCTGGGCCCTCAACACACTTTTACCACCATACTTCGCAACTGAACGATCCTTCATTTTCTCTACCCCTCCGACCTTCTCTCTGTCCATCCGTCTGCCCATCACCAGGCGACAGCACCTTTATCCTGGCAGGGTGTTCTACATCTAGAATATCGTAGCTTGGCCCGACCCAAGATGCCATGCTGTTGGAAAGCAAACCAGTAGAGAGACCCGAGATCATCAGTCCACGATGAAACTCCAGTCCCCCGAGAGTGTGTCCTGACTGCCACGGAGCCAGGCTGTGGCTCCGTGGCAGTCAGACAACCTCAGTTGCACGTTCAGGACTGGTCCATCGCTAACCACAGAGCTGGGGGTGCGGGAGGGTGTCAGGAAGGGGTCCGTAGCCCTGGCTTTGGACTCAGGTGAGATCAAGGCCGAGCCCCAGGGTGCAGCTTTCCCCTTGAACTGGTCACCAGGAACTGCGACCAGTTAAACTAAACTGTGATGGGTATCAAGGTGACTGGGGCAGGCCTGGGACCCACTGGCGAAGACTGCAGGGGAGTTTCTGTCTTCAATCTATACAATAGGGATCAGCCTGACCTGTGAGGACGCGCGGCCTGTGGGGAGGCTGCGGCCTTAGTGACGCCTGGATCTACAATCTACGGACACATTTGGGGCGTGCGCCAGAGCAGTGCTTCCCAGCCTTCCTGGTGCTGCGACACAACCCTTCAATACAGTCCCTCATGTGGTGGGGACCCGAAACCACAAAATTATTTTCATTGCTACGGCACAACTTTGAGCTTTCTACTGTTATGAATCATAATGTAACTAACTGATACGCGGGATCTCTGATATGCAGCCCTCGGGAAAGGGTCATTTGACGCCCAAAGGGGTCGTGAACCCACAAGTTGGGAGCTGCTGCTCTAGAAAAAGGTTCTGGAAAGCCAGGCGGTGGTGGCGCACACCTTTAATCCCAGCACTCGGGAGGCAGAGGCAGGCGGATCTCTGTGAGTTCGAGGCCAGCCTGGACTACCAAGTGAGTCCCAGGAAAGGCGCAAAGCTACACAGAGAAACCCTGTCTCAGAAAAACAAAAAAAAAGAAAAAGGTTCTGGATTAATAGGACATCAAGGGCCCATTTTATTGCTGTGGACGGGAAGCCCCCCTTGTAAGGGCTGTAGCTCGTCCACACTTCTCTCCTCTTGACAGAAGTTCACAGAGAGAGACCAGAGGGTACTCAGGCTCTTAGAAAAGCGAGGCAGCAAATCCATGGACACTTGTGTTTCCTTCTCAGACCGGGAGCCTTTTGCTTCTACACGGCCTTGTGCCGGGGATAAGACCCTGAGAACAGACAGTCGTCAGTCGGCTGCCACCTGGGCTCTGCAATCATGACCTTGGTTTACTCAGGAAGTCATTGCTGCGTGCCAAGCCCTGGCTCCTCATGAGTAAGAAGCAGGTGGCAACCTGCCCTTGCTCCCAGTGTGTGGACGGATGAAGGCAGAAACAAGGGAATTACTGGTGCCTGGTACTCTCAAAGGGACAGTGAGCCTCAGTCACTGCCTTGGGGTTAAAACTGCATGCGTAAACGCCATTCCGCTGCTCAGTGGGCACTGCGGAAGGACAACAACCTTGGGTTCCTCAGCTCCCCCAAAGGCTGAGAATGTGGGGTACACTGGCTGAGAACAAGAGGGTTGAGAATACTCTGGCTGAGAGTGAGGATGGGGATACTCTAACTGAGAGTGTGAGGATGGGGATACTCTGACTGAGAGTGTGGGAATGGGGATACTCTGAGAGTGTGAGGATGAGAATACTCAGGCTGAGAGTGTGAGGATGAGGATACTCAGGCTGAGAGTGTGAGGATGGGGATACTCTGACTGAGAGTGTGAGGATGAGGATACTCTGAGAGTGTGAGGATGGGAATACTCTGACTGAGAGTGTGAGGATGGGGATACTCTGACTGAGAGTGTGAGGATGGGATACTCAGGCTGAGAGTGTGAGGATGAGGATACTCAGGCTGAGAGTGTGAGGATGGGGATACTCTGAGAGTGTGAGGATGGGGATACTCAGGCTGACCAACAGAGAACCAAGACAGAGGAAGCAAGATGATACCATTTACAGATTTTCTGGTATAAAATAAAGAGCAACAGGGAATTTCTGGGTACAGATGTCTTCTAAAACAGTGGTAGCTGAACAAGTCTGAAAGGCAGACCAGAAGTCTCGGGCATGCAGAGTATACCGAAGAACTCAAAGGCTATCAAGCCTGAGCTGATTTAAAACCAAAACTGAGCAATTTTGTCACGTGGTGTATGACGGAACGAAGTCTCCCTGCTACAGCGCCAGGTGCCTGGGCAGGAGAGCAGTGACAGCACACCTCGGGCACAGAGGACAGGGGAGGGGTCAGAACACCACAAGAAGACACGGTGATGCCATAACACTTATGCACAAACCCACACCTTTTGCTTCTACACAGCACCCGTGTACCTCTAAGGCCAGGCCCTTCACTTTTGACTTTTAGTATTCAGATAAATTCATTTTTTTAATGTTCCAATCTCCACAGCATGACAAAAGGCACATATTCCTGGTAGAGGAGGATAATCCCATATTGCAAAGAAAGTTACAGAGAAATTAGAGACAGCAATTAAAAATGTTCCTGCTGGAGTCATTTACAGTAATGCTAAACTACCACACTCCTTGCAGTGTATATAATAAAGTACACACACTGCAGAGGGACGGCATGGAGTACTAGGAAATAAATTTCAGTGCACCATGTGGAAGGCAGAATTATACTTAAAGCCGTGTGTGTGTGTGTGTGTGTGTGTGTGTGTGTGTGTGTGTGTGTGTGTAAGTGTTGGCTTACATGCATGTCTCCTCATCACCCATGTTCCTGGTGCCCGACAGAGGCCAGAAGAGGGTGCTGGATCCCTGTAACTGGAGTTAGAGGTGGTTGTGAGCTGCTGTGTGGATGATGAATATCAAACCCAGGTCCTCTGGGTGAGCATCCAGTGCTCTTATCTGCTGAGCTCTCTCTCCAGCCCCCATAAGTCCTTTATAAAGAGTCCACATTTGGAACTGTGGGTATTGTACAGTGGTAGAGTCTATTGTCTTAGAGTTTCTATTGCTGTGATAAAACAATAACCAAAAACAATGTAGGGAGTAAGGGGTTGATTTCATCGTACACTTCCTAAGTGCAGTCCATCCTCAAAGGCAGCGACGGGAGGGACCAATGCAGAAGTGCCGCTTAGCAGCTTGCTCCTCCTGGCTTGCTCAGCCTGTCTTCTTATACAACCCAGGATCACCTGTCCAGGGGAGGCACCACTCACCATGTGTGGGCCCTCCCACGCCATCACTACTTAGGAAAATGCTCCGTAGGCTTGCCTACAAGCCACTCTTATGGAAACATTTTCTCGGTTGTGATTCCTTTTTCTCAGGCATCTCTAGCTTGTGTCAAGTTGACCAAAAAACAAAACAAAACAAAAACAAAAAACAAAACAAAACAAAAAAACACCTAACCAGGATAGCTACTGTGCACAAGGTCCTGGGTTCTACCCTGAGTACCACACACATACAAACTCCTACATTCTCATATTTAAAGAGAGAGAACTCCAGGTTTCTGAAAACTCTGTTACTCAGAAGGTGGCATTTTCCAAAGTTCTAGAAAAGGATTCTATTAAAATTTGTCTAAAACAGCCCTTTCTCATAGTTATTTTAGTGCATAGATGAGACTACAATTCATAGGTTTTGGGACAGTTCTAGAGGTTATGTTATCTCAAGGGAGTTTCAGTGAGCGTCTTGTGCATCTCTTCATCCCCAGTAAAATATTTTCGATATTTATTTCTTGTATATGGGTGCTTCGTCTGCATGAGTGTGTGTGTACCATGTGTGTGCCTGGTACCTCAGAGGCGAGAAAGGGACTTTGGCTGCTCAGGAACTGGAGTTGCAGCTGGCTGTGAACTGTCATGTTAGTTCTGGGACTTGATCTCGGGTCCTCTGGAAGGGCAGCTAGTGCTCTTAACCACTGAACCTTCAGTTAAGTTTTAGTGGCGGCTGATCAGTGGACCTGGCTGTGATCTGAGTTCTACTTTCCTATTTCTGCTTCCAATACCTAACATGATGCAAGTGTCCCGAGATGGCTTTTTTTTTTCCTGCATGTTATGGGATAGTATGGCAAGGAAAATAAATGATGTGCAACATGTTGGCACAGGTATCGGAGGTTCGACTACCCTAGACACAAGTGAGAAGGAGGAATGATGCTCACAGGAGCGTCAGAGAGGCCGACAGCGGGGCAGTCCTACCTGACGCCACGCCCACAGAGTGAGCACAGGGCAGTCCTACCTGACGCCACGCCCACAGAGTGAGCACAGGGCAGTCCTACCTGATGCCACGCCCACAGAGCGAGCACAGGGCAGTCCTACCTGACGCCACGCCCACAGAGTGAGCACAGGGCAGTCCTACCTGATGCCACGCCCACAGAGCGAGCACAGGGCAGTCCTACCTGACGCCACGCCCACAGAGTGAGCACAGGGCTGTCCTACCTGACGCCACGCCCACAGAGTGAGCACAGGGCTGTCCTACCTGACGCCACGCCCACAGAGTGAGCACAGGGCTAAACCCGTCTCAAAACCAAGTTCTGCTTTTTTGGAACTTTCTGAGAAATCACCTCCAGAGTCTTTAACTTACAGCTGTTTTTACCCACCGCTGAGGATGTGAAGACTTGGGGGTCTGCCCGTGCCTGTCCATCTGCAAACCTTCTATCATGGGAATGACTGTGGTGGGTTCAGTGAGAAGGTCTTCCACAGTCTCAGGCGTTTGGACGTTCAGCCCCCAGTTAGTGGGACTGTTTGGGGGAGGCGTAGGAGGCGTGGCCTTGTTGGAGGAAGCGTGTCACTGGAGGTGGGCTTCGAGAGTTTGCAGGTTCTAGTTCACTCTCTTGCTTCATGCTGTGGCTCAAACTGCGAGCCTTCAGCTTCCTGCTCCTGCCCCTGTGCCTGCTGCTTGCTGCCCTGTGTCCCTGCCACGGTGGAACCATAGCCCAAACAAACTCTTCTAGATGCCTTGAGCAGAATGATTTTTTTCTTTTTCGTTTTACAAGCCAACCACAGTTCTCTCCCCACCCCCCACCCCAATCATGTTTTATCACAGCAACAAAAAGTAGTTAAAACAATGACCACAGGAATCCTGGACATGGGGTCAGAATTTGAAAATTTACAGTTCATGTGGCAGTGGCTTTAACCACGTCGTCCTTATGTGAGCGTCGCTGTGTTAAAGCAGTGTGACCAAGCCTGACCCTCCCTGTCGGAAGTCTGAACTTCTAAGCCACATTACAGTCCAGAGTGCTTCCTGCCTTACGGGTTCTCTGCAAGGTTTCTACTCATCTGTGGCAGACGTGACAGCCACGTGTAGCCACACAGCACAGCAAGAGGAGGGAAGATGTAGGGAGGTCATTCCTTCAGAATGGACAAGCTGGGGACAGAAGCTGTGGGAAAACCCCTTCGGGACACCAAGATCTCCAGCTTCAAGCAGAGTGAGCCAGGAATCTCAGGCAAGACAGATGCAGCCAGCAGCCTCTTGGCCTAGGAAGTAGACACTGCATTGTGAAGGGAGGCAGGGGGCAGCCTCCACTAGGGGGCGGTGCTGAGCACAGAACTACTGTTTGCCTGGGTGCCCTAACTCCAGCTTGGGTGACCTCACTCCAGCTTGGGCGAACACTGCAGCCGGGAACCGAGACACTGCCTGTGACCCCCAGCCCCTCTAACCTGACAGCCACTTATCTCCAGAGATAGGAGTGTTTCCCACAGTCTTTAGCTCCTGCTAGTCACCTTCTGCTTGGAACCATTTCCCAGCAGGTGCTTCCTGTGTGTTAAAGATGAAGGAGGGGACAGCAGATGACATGTTGTCTCTCTCTAGGTGCAGGCACCTTCATTTTTACTCTGAGACTCTGGACAAGTGCTAGAATTTCTCCAGCTGCCTCCAATTTCCCTTTAATTTCACCATTAAAAAAAAAAAAAAAAAAAAAAAAAAAAAAAAAAAAAGCCTGGCTTGGTTTTCTAACTGAAAGCCAACCCAGAGGCAGAGACCTAGAGGATCAGACACGTAATGAGGTTGGTTGCATGTGCATACACTTGTGGGGTAGAATTAAGAACACAGATTAGGGAAAAGACTCAAGTGTGCCAGGGTGAGCTACAAACTAGATAGGAAATAAACATCCTTTAAAGACCACAGAGAATGTTTGACCACTTCCCAACTCTCAGAGGTCAGGGCTGAAGCTGGGGCGGCAGTACAGGCTGCCCCCAGACCCTCGGGGTTCTTGCTCTGCAGCTGGGAGGTCCTGTGGGAGGAATCCCAGGACCCAGGAGCCTTGAGCCTTTCAAACGCCATCATCAAACAGAAGCCAGAAACAATTTTTTTTTTCTCAGCATAAATCCAAGCACTGCACAATTAGCTCCTGTAGCCTGTACAGCACATGCAATTACCTCTCCCACACAGCTCCTGGCCCCAGGGCAGTGAAGGCTGAAGCTTCTACTTAGCGATAAACACTTCTTCATTTAGTTAGCAAACTCCGAGATAAAGAGTACGCCACAGCCGGAGTGAGGAAGGGGTGGGGAGGGTGGGTGAGGGCGAGGGCGAGGGGCTTCTGTGTGCATCTGCGTCCCCAGGTGCAGCCCTCTGCCTTTAGCCAGGGGAGTTCCCTACCTTCTTAAAGTATCTTGTTCCTCCTCTGAAACTAGTTTGTGGATACTACATAATCAGAGGCTACACTGAAGCCGTATCTCTGTATAATTTCGGCTTTGGGGTTTGCTATACTACAGTAAGTATCAATAAACTTGTTTACAAAGTTGGTTTTTAATTAATAAACTCAAGTGATCAATTCTCCTGTCAGGAAGAAAGACAAGTTGAGTCTTTGATAAAGATCTGACGCCTTACAAGCTGCTGAGGTGAGGCAGGTTCCAAATCAAACTCCAGGTGACGTCATCGCTGTGCCGTGGACTCTAGGGACCCCCTTGCCAATCCACAGTCCAAACTCCAGCCACCCAGGACACTGCCTCTTTCTTAGTCAGATTTACTTATTTATGCAACTTACAACACAAATCATATACATTACACATATTTTTAGACAAGTTCTCTCTGTACAACAGCCCTGGCTGTCCTGGAACTTGCTTTGTGGACCAGGCTGGCTTCGAACTCACAGAGATCTGCATGCCTTTGCCTTCCGAGTGTTGGAATTACAGGGAATCACCACCACTGCTCAACTCAAATCATATTAATTTTATAGTTATAGGTGGGAGGAGGGAGGAGGGGGGATCTGTAGATAGTATGTGGAGTAGAAAATTTCTTAATAAAGAAAAATGAAAGAAAAAAATTCTCTTATCCCTGACATTTTATATTCAATTCCATATAAAGTATACATATAACTCTAAAAGTATTTAAATAAATATAAATAGCATATTGAAAAAAATTTAGTTACCCATCTTATGCCTAAAGCTCCTCCAGGAAGGGGAAGGATCCCATTTGACAAGCAGCCCCTCCCCACGGGAGTTCTCACCCTGCGGGAGTCACCCCCATGGGGATCTGCAGGGTGAACAGGCCACTGTGTCCACAGCACTGGCCTTCCAGCGGACACAGGAGAGGGCGGGTGCACTTTCACTTCCCAAGTTCGTGGGCTCTCAGCTCTCCAACAAGCGACAGGCTCGTCCCAAACCAGCAAAGGATGCCTCTGGCTTGCTCAGAGGAGCCCGCAGGAACGGCTTTACCGATCCTATTTCCGGCTGGAGCAAAGGGTCCTGCCGCTGAGAGCAGGTCAGCAATAACTGCAGAGTGAACTTGCGTATGGAATTTTCACACACTTTGGCGGATTCACGTCCCTCCTCCTCAACTTCCCCATGGGGCTTCAGGACGCCACCCGGGGTACCCGCCCCCAAGCATAGAACCATAAAGTATAATTCATGCAGTTTGAGGAGTGGAAACGCAAGGGTTATGAGCGCCTTTTAGCATTTGAGCTGCAGAGTCAGGGGTGTGAGCTCGGAAGAGCTTTCTCATTTCATAGTCTTTAATGCCACAAAGTTAGTGTCGGCGTGGACAGATGGAACGGAGAGAGGACAGAAACGAACCCACGACTCCACAGACAACTGATTCCTGACCAAGAGTCCGTAAATATGTATTAAGAAATGACAAGTGCTTGAAGAGGGGGGGAGGGGAACTGACGAGCCACCTCCGGAAGGTTGAAACTAGACCCCGTGTCTGACCCTGTGTGGATGGGAAAGCTTACTGTAAGACCCGAAACTTTGAAACTGCTAAGGGAAAACATAGAACGCTTCAAGATATTGGCAAAGACACTGACTGTAATACACAGAATGAGAAGAATTATATAAGGAATTTCACTGCATTAAAAAGCTTCAGCAAAGGAGATAGATAACCTACAGGACAGGAGAAAAATCCTTCCAGCTACCAACCTGACGGGCTGACGCCCACAACATATTAAGAACATAGTAAGACCTCTGGGGGCTGAAGAGGCGCACAGTAGGCCAAGGGCATGTGCTGCTTTAGAGAGGCTCTGAGTTCGGCGCCCGGCACCCACATCAGGGGCTCACAACCGCCTGTAGCTCCGGCTCCAGGGGACTCAGCGCCCCCTTTTGGTCTCCACAGACGCTGCGCTCATGCACACAATCTTCCTCACTGTTAACAATTTTTAAAGTGACTTGAAGGCAAACAAAACCCTCCAAAACCACAACAACAAACAAACAAACACGTAATACAACCATACATGGGTAAGTTCTCCAAACAGATACTTTTGAGAAAATAACATCTGCCGGGCGGTGGTGGTGCACGCCTTTAATCCCAGCACTCGGGAGGCAGAGGCAGGCGGATCTCTGTGAGTTCGAGGCCAGCCTGGTCTCCAAAGTGAGTTCCAGGAAAGGCGCAAATCTACGCAGAGAAACCCTGTCTCGAAAAACCAAAAAAAAAAAAAAAAGAAAGAAAAAAAAAAAAAAAAGAAAAAAAAAAAGGAGAAAATAACATCTTTAGCCATCAGGGAAATGCAAATTTCAACTCTACTGAGTGTGCCTCACCCCAGTCAGGATGGCTACTGGTAAGCACACACACTCCTCATAACATAGCATGAGGGATAGGAACTCTTGCATATCGCTGATGGAAATGTAAGTCAGTATAACCACATGGAAATCAATATATGGTGGTTGCTCCAAAAATTCAAAGTAGGCCTACAGTATAACCTGGCTCCTGGGTGTACATCCACAGTCAGCGCACAGCAGATGCCCACACACGCGTGATTCCGGAGGATCTGTTCACAACAGCCAAGTTACAGGACCAGCCCAGGGGTTTGGAAACAAGTGAATTCGAGAAAGACAATGTGGTAGACAGACAGACACAGTGGAGTACTATTTAGCTATAAAGAATAACGAATTCAGTCATTTGAAAATGAAGAGTAAGAGTAAGTCATTAGGAAAATGGAAGAAACCAGAGGTGATGATGTTAGGGGCAATAATCTAGACCTAGATGACCCAGTGTGTTTTCTGTCAAATGTGGAAGCTAGACATTTTAGATAGCATGAAAGTGGAGAGGAAAACTATCGGGGGCGGGGGGGGGGGACCAGCGGAGGGGGAAGGGGCATGGGAGAGAGCAGTGGGGGGGGGGGGCAGATCAGATCGAAGCGTAATGACACCCGTATGTAGAAATGCTGGTAAATGCCAGTGACGGCGATCCGTGATGGCGATGGGGGAGGGCCAGCTAGCAGAAAGAAATGTTAAAATTCCACAGGGAAACCTGATACTTTGTAAGCGAATTTGACAATAAAAATAAGACAACTTTAAAAGACAGTTCCATAACAAAATTCATTGTTTTGTATGCTAACCCAAAGAGTTAACTTTAAAAAAAAAAAAAAAAAAAAAGAGTATTTTTTTTCCAAGAAAAAGAAAGAAGATCCTGCAAATTCAGAGGGGCTACTAGGAAACAAGGGGGGTCCCCAGGAAGTGGGGCTGAGGTGAGAGGCGGGGATGAGTGGTGTGTGACTAAGCGAGGTGTGTGTGTGTGTGTGTGTGTGTGTGTGTGTGTGTGTACGCGTGCTGGCGTGTCAGCACCAGGTCTGCCATGTGCAGTTAACTGTCCTGAGCTGAGGAGATGAAGAAGCAGCTTCCCTGAGTGCACTGGAGGAGGGAGGCCTCCTGGCGTGGAGTCTCTGCCCTTTCCCGGCAGGCCCTGGGTTTCAAGCTCTGAAGTGTCCTTGGCATCGCTCTCTCAGAAAGGAAAAATGGCTGTGGGATTTCACTTCGCTCTGAGCAGCGGTTCTGAACCTTTTCTAATGCCGCGACCCTTTAGTCCAGTTCCTCGTGCTGTGGTGATCATTACCCATGAAACCATTTCGTTGCTACTTCATAACTATCATTTTGCTACCCATATGAATCCTAACGCAAATCTTTTGGGAGACAGTGGTTTGTCAGAGGGGTTGCGACCCACAGGTTGAGAACGGTTGCTGCTCTACAGAAAGAGTTGGTCCCAGTGCGGCCCTTCATCTCTCCTGGGCTGGCTTCTGGGGCGAAGTGAGCGCAGGCAAGCCAGGGCCTTCCCACCCCACGGGAGAACCCAAACCCACATAACCAGAAGTACTTCTCAGCACCATGGGGGGCCAGAAAGCCACTCTGGGAAGGGGAAGACGCCTGGAAGGTGATCTGCACAGGAAGCCAAGAACCGCACGGGCACACGTCACTGTCAAAGTCACACGAGCACTTAACTGTGACACAGAAACCCTCTGGGTACGGCAAGGTAGGGAAGGGGTACAAGGAGTCCCTGTTGAGTCCCTCGTCACCACGAGGCAGTGAAGGCCAGAAGTTAGATAAAGGAGTCACAGCTTGGAGTGGCCCCCTTCTCGCTGCAGCCTGAAGTCCAGAGACTATGAGGGGCTATCCTATGCCACACAGCTCCCACAGGACCTGTTCTGAGAGCTGGGTAGCCCGGCCCCTGGCTTTTTATTTCTCTGGAGCAGCTCTTCCAGAAGGGAAGGTCTTCCCACATCTCGGGACTAGCAATGACCTCCCCAGGAGAGTTCTCCTGAGTGCCGAGAACACTTTATCCTCTTTACATCATTATATTTCCCCGCTAGACTGGGATGCCAAACACGCTCAGAACCACACAGGTGGCACACGATGGCGGGGACCTTTGCTGTCCCTTGCAATGCGGCATCTCCAGGTCTTACAAAAGCTGTCTCAGTCACCAAGCATTGGTGACCAGCAAGTCGGTCACCGTGTGCAGGGAAGTTTCTGGAGTCCTACAGCAAAGGCAGGGATGGAGGACATCGAGAATGCAGCGATCGTAATTCATTGGACTCATTCTGGACGGTAGTCTGGGCCCCCTTCTGCTCTCTACTCATGGCTACCAAGACCTCGGAGGTGTGGGAGGTGTGATTTCAAAGACCACACAGCCGTCCAGGGGGTGAGAAGGACTAAAACAGTGGATGCAACAACTCAGGCTTCATCCAGCATTGGGGGGGGGGGCGGCTTGAGGAGAATTGGGGAGCAGAGACAAGGCTTTGTCTTGCTTTTCTTGTATATTCAACAAGGACCCCTTAACCTTCAGAGAAAAAGAGGCGATGAGAAGGCCTGAGGGTCGCTGTGACTCATTAAAGAAATAGGCATCGGAGGTGCATTTTAAGACAGAAATAGACTCAGCTTTAGCGTTTGTATCAAAAGAGCACTAATCACAAAGGAAAGTCAATCAAGTTCCAGCTCTTAAGTACTGCAATGCATTTTGAATGAAGTAGGCAGCCCTCAAATTGTTGGTGCAAAAGTACTATTTTGTACGTCACTGAGTGCCAGCCCTCGGCACCCTGTGCTTCTAAGGGCTTTCTGCACCAGGGCAGGAGATGGAAGGGGCGGCAAACCATGCCTAAGAGATCAGCAATGAAAAGGTTACGTTCATAAAACAAGACAGAGCTGGCGATACCTCAGTTGGCAGAGTGCCTGCCTGGCATGCATGAGCTCCAGGTTTGATCTCCAGTGCTAGGTAAACCAGGCATGGTGGTGCATGCCTGTAACCCCAGCACTCGGATGGTGGAGGCTGGAGGGTCAAAGTTCAAGGTCAGCCTTGGCTATATAAGTGAGGTGGAGGTCTGCCTGGGCTACACGAGGCCTGTCTTAAAAAGACAAAACACAGAAGTAACACAAAGTGTGTACGCATACTTTTTTCGAGGTTGTCGTCTAGGAAGTCACATGTATCTTGGGGCTGAGACTATGACTGAATCGTCCCTGTGCACTGAAGGACAAATCGAGGTGGCTGGCTCAGGAGACCTTGATTGACAGTCACTCAGTTCATTGTACGTAGCCACCATCCGTGACGGCGTTACATTCGGAAATGATGGGAGTGTCCCCCATGTGAAGAAATGGGCTTTAGCTGGGGGAGAAGCCACTCAGAGATGGCTAAAATCGGTGAGGTTAGCTCAGGCCGGAACAACTGTGACAGCAGATGGGAGTCAGACTTGAAGACCAAGACAGTTCCTCAGGACAGGAAGTGACAGGGCTGGGGGGGGGGACTTCTGATTCCTACTGTGCCCAAGACAAGGTGTGCATTACACGCGTACACACGTGGGCATCATTCCCACTGTGAGGCGAGGAAAACAAGACTAAGAAGCTGCTATGGAGAGTCCAGGCGGCCGACTGACAGGAGATTTAAATCTAGCTGGTGCCAGAGACGCTACGGGAAGATTTCCATAGGGGAAAAACATCACTTGAATGTGCAGGACCCAAAGTAAATTCTGAAGCGTGGATGAGGTCACCTGGCTTAGTCAAGAGCATCCACACTGAAGGCCAAGGCTCCTTCCTCTAAGGACTGCTGCCCAGATTGGCCTAGACACCAGCAGAGCGAGCAGGCTTTCCAAGCACAGGGGCGGCATAGGCTGTGCCCTCCGCCTGCTTGGGGAACTGCTAGATCTGTTTGGCTAGAGCACGGGTCTCACATGGGCCAGTCTGGAGGTGAGGAGACGCTGTGAGCAAATGACCTGAGGCTCGGGCACCAGGGTGGGGCAGTGACGGATCTCCACCAGGTGACGGGACCGTATCCTTCAGGCAGTAAGAGCTGGCTGGTTTTGAGCAGAGAGGGGACATCACCCACTTGTGTGTCCGAAAATCCCTCTGGGCAATACGGACGACCCGTGGAAGGAAAGTCTCCGGCCACAACAACTCCCCAGAGGCTAGGACCACAGCAGTAGAATAAGGAAGGGGCTGGGCAGTCTTGAAAGGCAAGGCGGTAAAGGGGACCTTCAGGGAACCCAACCGGACCGGTGACGACCTGCATGGGTTCTAGAGAAAGAACACCCAAGCAAGCAACGAAGGCACCCGTTGTGGGGAAGGGCCACACCCCGTCAATTCAAACTCAAGACCCAGCTTCCCCGGGTCACGTGGCTAGAAATCAAAGCCTTATCCCAAAGGTAAGTGAATTCAGCTTGACTCACAAGTCCTAGGGTGACGTCTAACAGCGGTCACCAACAGAGAAAAACGCTCAACAGAAGACATCAACCAATCACTTAAGTGCCCACAGGCGATTTTAAAATAGAAAAATAAATAAATAAAGCCCATGACTCTGCCTCACTAGAAACACACTGTCCACATGTCATTTCAAGCAAGTCTTTACCATGTAGCCGGGCTGAGTGGGCTACAGCGGTGTTCCTCAGACCCATCCCTGCGGGCTGAGGAGGGGGGACATGCTGCTGCCTACTTTTTTTTTTTTTTTTCAGGGCAGATTTTCCGCTGGTCAGTAAGGAACAGCCGAGAAGAAAAGGTTGAGGGCGGAAGAACAGAGAAGTAGGCGGGGAGAGGAGAAGCACACTCTATCGCAAACACAGGGCTGGAGTAAGAGCCCCGAGGGCTTCAACAGCGCTAGACTGGTTTGGGGGACGGTTTCCTCTTTCGGGGACAGTGCTGGATGGAGCTGGTGAGCGCGGGAAGACCCACAAGCAAGAGCCTCTTGTTAGAGCTAGATCAGCGGGAGGGCCAGAGAGTTGATCTTACCATGTTTCAGATGTAGGCAGCTGTCATTCGGGGACCTGTACCTGCAGAAAATTGCGTCTTTAACAATTTTTTTACGGAGAGGTTTCTGTACATTCCAAATATGTAGTAGTAGCTACGACACCGCGTGGGTCTGTTGGCTTTGCTTTTCATGGTTCTCGCTCCTAGCAGCTTTTCTGTTTGTGCGGCCCCTGTGGCGGCCTTCTCCCAGAAAGACAAGGGAACTCACGGGTGGGACCTCACTGACTCCTGCATCAGCGCCAGCCCCGCCACTGGGATGTGTGGTACTAAGATCTCAAGAGGCATGAAGGACTCTCAAGGGAACTCAAGGTGGCATGTCGTACGTCATCACAAAAGGTTGTCTTTAAGGACCACGCAGACAGAGCGGAGGCGGAAGCAGAGGACACAGACAACAGAACGGGGCAGGGACTCAACCACAGCTCCTAACTCGGACTCCGGGGTTCAGGGATGGGGAAGGAGTTTTTAGAGGCACCTTCACATTTCAAAGTCTTCCTGAAATGTTAAGGAAGCTCAGGAGAGAAAGCGGAGTGAGGGCACCCCAGGTGACAATCACAGAATGAGGCAGCGTCTAGGAGGATGCGGACTATTGACAGGGATTCTGGCAGAAGCAGACGTGCCAACACAGAGCCCCGCGGTACCTACCTGAAGTCGATTCCTGTAGCTTCTCTCTCTTCCTCTTCTTCTTCTTGCCCTGAAGGACAGAGGCACAATGTCAGGACAGAGTGGAGGGTAGGCATGCAGGTGTGCTCTGTACAAAAGAAGGTGGCCAGCCAGGGAGACACAGAGAGGGACTGACTTCCCGCACCGGCTGTGTGCATACGTGTGATTCCTACCTTCCTGCCTCTGTGGGTACCCCTCTTCCTGACTGCCGTGCTCAGAACGCACCTCAGGGGGTGCCCACGGTGACCCTGCTGTGAAGTGCACTGCATGGTTTATGTCCACAGTGTCAACTGAGTGCCCAGACCCCTGCAGCGGAAGCATGATGTAACCAGGGAGGAAGGGTAGAAGAGGAAGAAGTGGAACCTGGGAACCGAGGCCTCTGCTTCTCCAGACAGACGTGACTCCGATACAGGAGCAATTTTAAGTACATTTCAAACACATCTCCATGACAAACTAAAAAAATTTGGTCACATTGGCTTAAAATTTTCACTTCTCTTGGAAACTACTTCCGCGGCAACAAGGCCCGGCCACAGCCCGCTTACACGGTTCATAGGTGGCTAACCTGCGGCAGGTGTTTTCAGCTGGCCAGTGTACCTCCACCATAGCCAGCACCTCTGGAATGATGGCAGCCATGAGCAACAGCAACCAAACAAGCCTGTCGGATTCTGCTGAGCATGTCTTGTCACTCTCTAAAAGTATGCGTGTACTTATGCACCTCAAAGTTCTTCTTCCTGTCACATAGTCACTGAGTGAGGCCTTAAAGTTTTATGAAGTTGACGGGAACTCTCTCCCTAAACACTAAGGCGGGCAAGCCTGGATCAGGTACCCAGAAAAACGGCCCAAAGAGAACATCGTCTTTGGTGTGACCAGAAGTGCCCCAGGGAAAGGGAGCGTGCTTCCCGCGGTTACCACCATCCTCCATTCCAACAGAGTTCTCCAAGTTTTGGAGTGTTCCTGGGAGGCTGTGTTAGAAACCTTCTGCACTTTCCTCTCCTGCTCCCCACCTGCGTGGGTCTCAAGCGTCGTCTCTTTCAAGAACTTTCTCTGTTCCACGCCTCATCTCTCTTCCTGAGACAGAGCCGGGGCTGTTCTGCTGAGCAGATTCCCCCACGAGCCCGAGCCCAGGGCCCCAGCTCATCTCTTCACCGGTGGTGCCCTAAGCCTCTCCCCACCCTCCGCCTTGCAGGCAGGCAGCCAATGTGTAACGCTCTGAGCATCACTGCACCTACCGCTTGTGTGGCAGTGTAGGTGTAAATGCGTGAGGTGACAGACCCTACATAGAATTTGTGGCAGGCAAAGAGGGGCCGGTTTGGACATATTAACTAATTCATGCACGATAAAATACTTTTTGTCAAAATTACAGACTATGTGATTCTGGGAGGCAGGATAACCTCACTCGAGAAAAATCTATGTGCTGTTGATTTACAAAAACTTCATTTATTATCCCAAATTATGGAAGTTCAATTGTGGTAGTTCAATTGTAAAAATCACTGATGCCACCGAGAGGAACATTTTACACTAAACCCAGATGTACGTTTCATGATCTCAAGAGGACCAGGAGGCATCCTCACTGTACAGGCTGCTCCTGATGTTATATTCCTGCATATTACATATATGTTATATATCGTATATGTCATATATAATATATATATACACACACTCCTGTGAAATATATTTATAATGTATTGTTTGCGAGGGTGCTCTCACACGCCTCTGCTTTGCCTTCGCCATTGATGGGACTGTTAAACAAATAGTGTGAATGAAGCTGGGTTTTCCCTTCATTCAAGCAAGGCACATGAAAACAATTTCCTTTAACAGTCATGGAGGGTAAAATCTTTAAAGACAAACTCATAACCCAGCAGCTTTCTTCAAAACTACTCTCTTTTCCCATGAAGGGGGAGCAGAGGAAACATCAGGACGGAGGAGAAGGGGAGCACATGTGTATGTTCTTTACCTATTTCCAAATGCTAAAACTTATCTAGGAGAAAGCTTTTCAAGACAGTCATCGAGCAATGCTCAGTATGTGCAAACTTCCAGCTCGGTAAAGCTCTTGTAATGGGGTCAGAGGGTAAAGGTCATTGGTCCCCTCCCAGGTAAGCCACAGCCAAAGGGCATGCAGGACAGGGTGAGAAGACACGCATGTGCCCCTTTGTGGCAACTTATCTTCCCCCTTACAGGGCACAGCAAAGGCTCCATACAGGCAGATGCTAGTTACTGCTCAGGGAACAGAGCACGGAGCTCGTCCTCAGGAGGGAAGCTATGCAGCAACTCCGGTCAAGCCGATGTGGGTTTAAATTGCAGTTCAGTCACCTACTCCGCTGCTGTGGACGAATTACCAAACCTCCCTGACCTCGCAGCCCCGAGAAGCAGAGGAATGATGCTGACGCCATTGGACGGTTGTTAAGGATTGGAAAGTAGCATGTCAGCAGATGGTAGTTATTAAAACAACCAAACAACAACTTGGGAGATGACTGTGCCCTTGCTTCCAAGCAGTTGCCCACAGGACCCTTATTTCCTGTGTCAAAGTTATTTCTGATGTCTACACTCAGAATTCTGAACAGTAAAGCAGCATTGTCGTGAAGCAAATTATGGGGGGGGGTGGTTCAACCCATTCTTAGAAAGATACATATGTTCCAAATGCTGCAATGTCTAATATGGGACACGTGACTTTAGACACATTCGGTTGTCACCGTCTCTATGGGAACTGGAGCTTCTACAGCAAAGGCCATCATCATTAAACTGTACACCGATTCATGGCTTCCCATGTGTGGTTGAAGAGACAGTTCTATATGAAGACTGCCCTAAAGGGCATTCCTGCTGCTGGTCTCCTGTTATACACTTATGTGTTCCCTCCAACTTCCGCACTGAAATCTTAATACCTCCTGGCCCCCGAGAATGTGATGGAAGAAGGTGGAGCCTTTGGGAGGTGCTGACTGGGGCCCAGACATTAGAATAGGACTAATCCTCGGGGAAAGGGCACAGCCAAGTGCTTGGGGGTGGCCCTCAGACACCCAACCTACTGGTGCCCTTGGTCTCAGATATTTCAGCCTCCAGAGGAGTGAGCAATATATTCTTGCTTTTATGAGCCACCTAGGCTATGGTGTTCTGCTGTAGCTGTCTGAGCTGAGCTAAAAATGATGTTCAAAATATTCTCTTATTTCAAGAATCTAAACCATCAAAATTGTTACTTTACATAAAAGTGACAAAATCTCAAATATATCATTCATAATATACTTTCTATGTAATAGTCTTCACTATAGCAAGGAAACGTCAGTAAGATGTCCAAACTCTTCAGCAGTAAGAGCTGGCAGTGTAAGTGAGGTAGTTCTTGACAATAAAATTATAGATTGTGGTATAATTTTATATAATAAAAAAACCTAGAACATGCCAATCCCTACTCCGTCTTTACTCAAGTACATAGAAGATGTCAGGGTACATTAATATGAGATTCAAAAAAATTACATAGTTCTAATCTTGTGTCAAAACAGTCACTAAAATATGGTGTAAGATTTATAAAATAATCATCACCTGGAAGGAAATCTGACAACATGCGTCAAGTACTTTAAAATGTTTATATCCTCTTTCTCAAAACCCTGCCACTATGAATCTAGCCTGCAAAAATAATGGTCTGTGCACAGGAAAAAACACTCTCTTATTCCCGGACATATCCACAGCAGGGTGGATTGTGTAACTCAGAAAGGAGAGAAAAAAAGGAAGAAAGAAAGAAAGAAAAGAAATTATAAAATCAGGAAAAACCAGGAAACAGAGACGCTTACTTAATGGAATATGGACATAAACATGATTTCATAAAAGAAAGATGCATTTTTATATAAGAACAGGGAACATGTCATAAAATATACGTATATACACACTTACATTTTACCTATGTGTGAAACTAAAGACACACAGAAAACACACCAGAAGGGAATATAGTTACCACTAATCTTGCCTTTACATGGTGAAATTATAGGGTTTTTTGTTTGTTTGTTTTACATCTCTTTCTGGTATTTTGATGATAAGGGGTTTTATGTTTTGATCTTTAAAAGAGCTTTATTTTACAAATAAATTAGTACTCACAGGAACAAAAGAAAAGCTTAAAGTTTTCAGAACCCAACGTACTCATGAAATCTTTATTACACAGTTCGTTAATTTCCCAAAACAAGAAACAGTGCCAACACCATGCATCCTCCAGACATCCCCCTTGAGAGACAGAGAGAGAGCAAGGCAGGGTGGGGGTGGGGGGCGGAAAGCCACGGGGACAGACAAAGGGCTTACATAATTGTCTCTTGCTGACCAGCCTGGATAAAGCTGCATATGTAGCTGTCTCTCTTTCCGTGCTAATTCATAATATTTGGCCTGCTCTTCCCGGGAGAGGGCGTGCCACTAAACCAAAAAGAAAGGGGGGAGAGAGGAAAGGTAAGTGAGGCCGCAGCAGTCCAGCTCATGATTCACACTCTGACCAATGCATTGAATGTAAGCATTTCAACTCCGTTCCCCTTCTAAAGGGGAGCAGCCCTGCCGCTGCATAAACCCCACTCGGAGTCTGGCGGCTGGAGCAGAACTCACACTCGGGTTTCTCTGCCCTGTGGTCCTGTGTCACGTGCAACACATCAAAGCACTCAGTTCAGACCTATCAGCCACTCGTTCCTTTTGCCAATATAAATTAAAAAGAACTCTCGCGGGTGAACGCCGAGACTCCGCTTTGCCCTTCTTCATCTGGGGCTTACACTGGTAACTGAGCCCAAGGAGCACTTATTGATGCAAAATGTGATAATTTCCAGATGCCTTTTAGGACGAGCACACCCCCTTCCCACCCAGCCTCTCCCCTAGCTCTGTTATATCAAGTCTGGAACCCGAGTCACGTGATATCATCAGGCAAGACATTAGGCCTGTCCCTGTCACCTCACACTCACACATGCCCACGTCTCCAGAACACTGCTACCACTACTCACATAGCACACTTCTGACTGGTTAGCTTCCGTCCAGTGGGAAGCAAGACACCATGTCGAAACTTGCTTGCCATCTATGAGACTGGAGTTTCTGATACAGAACATACTGTGGCTGACAATCTTTGAGTACCGCGCGTGCGCACACACACACACACACACACACACACACACACACACACACACACGCAAGGTAACTAATAAGTAACAAAATTGTTACTTCGAAAGCAAGGTGTTTATATGGGATTTTGAAGACTTTACATGCATACCTTTTTGCAAGTATTTATGAACTACTTGTCTGGGTCCCCAGCAGAGAGTTTTCTAATATTTCTCCCCCTTCTCCAGTGCCAGGATCTGCCAGAAAAACCTTCCATGGAGAAGTGGGGTGCCCACTAACTGCAAGATGATTGCACTACGTGATGTAGCTGCCGGAGGAAGAAGGGCCCCTCCCTGAAAATGTCACTTAGGTAGCTGCGACCCTCTGCCTCCTCCTGTTCTGTACCAGGCAATCTCGCACACTGATTCTAGTTCCATTATTTGGGTCTTTTTTTTGGGGGGGGGGTGTCTTTGGCTTTTGTTGTTTTTTAAACGACTTGGACAGAAAAGAAAGAAGTGGGGAGGTGTGGTTGGTTGGGGGCGGGGAGGAAGAAGCAAGCAGAAGCTCCTGAGGGAACAGGCTCTCATCAGTGCGGCCTCCACCTGAAGGTGTGGCTGAGCGTCTTCTCTCCAGAAAGCAGGAGCGCCTGCTGCTCTAAACGGACAAGAGAACAGGGGAGCCATCTCACAGCAGCTCACAGGACTCCTGGCACCTCATGCCATGCCAGCAGGGCAGCCACAGCAGAGCCCACGGGCCAGGCAGCCACTTCCACGCCTTCTGAAATCCCCTTGAAAGCCAGTCCTCTGTGGCGGATCGGGCAGACGGTTTATTTTTTAAATTGCATTAGAAGTGCAGACTGTGAAGTTAAAAAGCATGACCCACAGGTGACTTTGCCTTTACGCAAATCAGGTGATACACTTTAAAAAATCCTTTTATTATATCTGTGTGTGTGCGTGTGTGCGTGTGCGTGCGTGCGTGCGTGTGTGTGTGTGTGTGTGTGTGTGTGTGTGTGTGTGTGTGTGTTGGCAGGCTTAGTGCCAAACACCTTTACCTGCTAAGCCATCTCGCTGGCCCACAGGAATATACTTTTGCTACAAAACAATAACAACTAGTAGGGAAAGGTGGCAGCAAGCTCTTAACACAAGAAGTTACAGGAAACACAGTTCTTTGTACTAGCAGAATAACTAACGGAGGAGAAACGGAGCCAAAGGAGAAGGCATGTATGGACACACTGACTACTCTGTCCAGAAAGCCACTCCGCTCTCATCCAGTGGGCGACCTATCATAGGAAGCCTCAACCAACTGGACACTATATACATGTATGCATATATGTGTATGTATGTATGTATGTATGTATGTATGTATGTATGTATGTATATGTGTGTGTATAATGTATGTATGCATAACAAAACATCCATCATCGATATTTACTAACTCTCATGATGAATAAATGCGACTAACAAAAGGCAAAAATGCCCCTAAGCTGGGTGAAGAGAAGAAAATGTGGAAAGACAAGAAGCCCGGCACTTTTAAATCTGTCCCTCTACTCATCTGACATCCTGGGGTCTACACCACCTTTTACAACAGGAGGACATTGGCAGAATTGGGAGCCTTGTAACCTGAGAAAATTCTAGAATGGTAAATTAAAATTAACTCCCCAAAATGCAAATCAAAGTTGGATCTTCTACCCAAACTACCAGGTATTTATCATTCAGGGCAAAACAGTAAGAGGAGAAGGTGTGAGCTTAGTGCTCCATGCGGTTTGAGTTCCGGGGTGACTCCTAATGCACCCAGCATCAACACGTGGTCAAGAACCAAAGGGCGTTTAGCAGCCTGTGTAGTAGGTTCCACAACAGTACTGGAGGGTAAAGAAAAAAACTGTAAAAATCTGGAGAGAATCCCTTCCTTTCAGGGGTTTCAGAAATTCAACTAAGAAAACATTTTACTAACTCGTTGATTACTGAAAAATACACATTTTTATAAAAAAAAATTTTGCCAAGTCACAGGGGGAAATGGTAGTTTAATTTTAAGCAACTGTTAAGACAATCTAATAATCAAATTGTAGTAAATCTGTTGTAAGCAGACTTTGAGCAAAGCTGGGCAAGTCAGTTTATTTCAAATAAGATTTGGGCCATTGGTATTTATGATATATATTAAGATAACTTTGATTCATTCATAGGAATGGGCATTTCTATTTTAAAGACAGTAAAGATGAAATTTTTTTTTTAAAAAAATCAAAGATAAAATGTTCCAGGATGGATTTAAGATCCACTTTCAAGCAGTCTAATCGCACTAGGGTAACTTCATGATTTTTAAAGGCAGAACTTTAAAGAGTTGGGAAGTACGCCCCGCCAGAGGGAACGCTCAAAGGACAGAAAACCTGATCCTAATCAAAGATCCAGCGGCTATAAATAGAAACAGGTGTCCAAATCAAAGACAGAGAGAGCCCCCAAATGAGAACCAGCCTTTGAGACACACATGCTTGGGTCTGGGGACCGTTCAGGGAGCTGAGAAAGTAGCAATTGTTGGAAACGTGCATTAAAAAGAGGAAACATACCTCAAAGATCATATCCTCACCCTCTTGAGCAGGAAAATAATTCCTGCTGCAGGGCCAGGGGGCATCTGACTCAAAAACCGGAAAAAAGGAAAAAGCGAAGAGAGGTATGCGAGCTGAAATAAAAAACGTCAATCCCTCTTTGCCTCTGCTCGCTTCATTTAGAAAGTCAGAGAAAGTGGTTACCAGCCTTTAGGCTTTTAAGGTGGAGCCCTTGGAAGCTGATGGAATCACTCCTCTGCTGAGATCTGGCTTGGGAATCACTGTAATTATCATTATTAAGTGTTTAAGAATCCATGGGGAGATAGGACATTGCACTCGGAACAGCAAAGACTACAATCTGCCGCTGTGTCCAGTCTCGAGAGCTCTGTGTCTCACAGATTGGAGCTGGCAACGGGTTGAGGCTCTCCAGTGGGAATCCGTAACTCAAGGGCTGCTTCTGTAGTCTGTGTTGGCTGCCGGCCTCCTGACTGTCTTTATGAATGTTCCAATGGATTGAGCTGAGAGCACAGGGAAGTGTCATCAATGGCAGCTAACACACAATCCTCTCTATGCTTCCCAGGGGTGGTTAGAGCCTCCTCACCTCATCTGAACTTAAAAAAAAAAAAGCCCAAACACATATACAGGGGCCATAAACTAAAAAGCTACCGCACACATGTGGTGAGCACTGGTGCATTCCTAATGAACTGTAATGTGTGTCAGTAAAAATGTAGCTTTTGGATTAGATGACTTTGACTTTGCCCTACCGATCGATCTACAGATATCAAGCTAAGACCTTTTCAATCCTATGGGAAAGCACTAGACGGAAGGGCTAGTCTTTTGGACAGCTGTTGGAGAAGGGATTTTAAGAGTTCCCAACACCTGGTTATAGTCTAGGACCTCCGTGTATGACAAGAGCTAAGAAAAAAAACAAGAGCGGGGGCTGACGGAGGGACGCCAGGGAGAAGGACGACCAGAAACACAGCACGTGGGGGCTCTGAGCTGTAGAACGCCTCTCTAGAAACATGACGTCTCCGGCCCCTCAGGTCTTAGCATCTCAGAGCACAGCAGCTCTGCTTCTTCGGGGAAGGTGTGGCTTCCTCTCTCCTCTGGGCTAGTCTCCCAGAAGCCCTACTGTAGCTCCTTCTGTGGGTTTAGAGACCCCGCTGTCAGCCCTCACCCCTCTCCCCACACTACTCCAGATGGGGAAATCTCCCCCTAGCGGCTGCGTCCCTCCAGTCTCATCATGTCCCTCCGGTCTCATCGTCCCTCCAGTCTCATCGTACGCGTCCTCAGAAGGGCGTGTGCTGGCCCCTGACGGTCTCTTATATAATCTTGCTCATTACACCCACAGTATTTACTACAAATTCTAGTTTCATTATTGTTATTTATTTTTTATTTTTGGCTACTATCTATATCTGGCCACAAAACACCAAGAAGGCAGGGGCTGTGGCTGTCTTGTTCGGCGACCGTCACCAAGCATCACCAGAGACAAATAAAGACACTTGGTAAATATTGGTTAAAGAATAGTGCTAAAAGCAGTTATCAGTTCCAGGAAGTTTCCTATGTTCCAGGTACAGTCAACATTGTTTACCACACACCCTATCACTGTACCTTGTGCCCCACTTCCCAGAAACACACGTGCACACACGTACCACCTGACACGGACCTACATCTCAGCACGTTTTAGTGAGGCCACGCTACGGCAGCCGTGAACACTACCCACGCCCCGATACTCACCCTTCTGCCCAGGATCTGGTTGATAGCCGCGCTCTCCTTTAGGGTGCACTCGGCTACGACGTTCGCTCTCATTTCTTTCATGTATAACATGAAAGCGTTCAGAGGTTTCTTAATGTGAGGTCTTTTTGGCTCCTGCTCCTTTCTCTGTTCATGCTGAGGCTTCCTAAAGGTGGCGGTGGGGAGGGAAGGGGCAGGAGGAGTTGGAAGGGATGGGAGAGAAGGTCTCTCCGCACCGCCAAACTCAGTGTGAGGACGCCCCTCCCCGTTCTCCGCAAGCCGTCCCGGGACACCGTCAACATGGAGGAACAGCGTGGAGCTCACGTGAGGAAAACCCAAGTTGCACACAACCAAAGCACAGGATCTCTTCATTTACACAGTGACAGCGAATAAGGCTCCTTCCCTCTGAGAAAGCTCCAACCAGGGCCCCAGGGGTGAGGCCCTTGGTCACCTCCAAAGAAGCTGGACACAAACTAGTGATCACTCATCTTCCTCTGCGATGGGTGTTCACTTGGGGGGAATGGGGATGAAGGACACTTTGAAAAGCAAGTGGTCACCCTCCAACCCCTCCCCCCAGGGTGTGTGTGTGTGTGTGTGTGTGTGTGTGTGTGTGTGTGTGTGTGTCAGAGGCCAGCCTTGGGTGTTGATCCTCGGTTGACAGCCATCTTGGTTGTTGGTTTGTTTAGAAAGGGTCTTTCACTGGCCCGGGGCCACACCAGCCTCACGGTTCCTTTTGCCTCTGCCTCCCCAGTGCTGGGATTATGGGCATGTGCCACCACAGCTGGCTTTCTGACATGGCTACTGGGAACAAACTCACATCTTCTAAACAAATATATATTTATATATTTTCAGGACCTTTATGGGCTACCATACATTGCTTGTCCTACCCTTCTCATCCACAGACCATAGAGGCATCATTTCTTATTCCTCCAGGACAAGGTAACACAGCCTGACTCAGAAAGTTTGAACCAAGGCTGGCCCAACAGGGAATCTCAGGCCAATGACCACGTTTTCTTGAATTCTGTGCTGCTGAGGACGCTAACCCGGGTAATTGCGTTTCCAGAATGATGTGCACTGAGCCTGCCACTCTGTTTCACTTCACGAAAGGCAAGTCTGGTGTGGGAAGTGGTCTGCAGCTCATGATCCCTCCCAAGTAAATCCAGAACACTGTCTGGTATTCACAGGAGGGCGAGTGTCCATGAACTGTCAATCGTGTGGTCCTTTCCAGAGTCAGAGTCGAGTCCCCGTTCTCAGGGACAGAGCATTCCATGAGCTGAGCTACATGGAATGTCACAACAGAAGAGGGGGCTCAGAGACCCGAGGTGCGCGCGGGGGTGTGTGTGTGTGGG
Source organism: Peromyscus maniculatus bairdii (assembly GCF_049852395.1). NCBI lineage: Eukaryota > Metazoa > Chordata > Mammalia > Rodentia > Cricetidae > Peromyscus > Peromyscus maniculatus. The sequence continues at coordinate 110,962,599 of NC_134857.1, read as the reverse complement.
GGGGGGGGTCATGTGGGGGGGTCATGTGGGGTGGGGTCATGTGGGGTGGGGTGCCCTACTTACACGTGCATTAGGTCGCTGTCGGTGTGGGGGTGCTCCTGTTTGACCTGAGGCGTTACGATAGCTGGGTGAGGGATGCCGGTTGTGTGAGGGCCAGGAGGACCAGGAATCATATGATGGGAGAACCTATACGGAGAGAGAAGAGTCCGCACTGCTGCCATTGCGGCCAAACCTAGGCAGTTAGAAGACCACTCACCAACCGCCACTGGCTGTGAGAGACGACGTATGTGCATACACCTGAGTATTAACTATGAGGCAGAATAACAACTGTTTTCTTTCTGTTTTCAGCTGGAAAATATAATTATTCCCTGGAGTTTTTCAAACTGGCATTCTTTCTCAGGAAGGCAGCAGGCACAAGATCAGGGGAAGTTGAATCTGTTTTCTTGCAAAGCAACTTTCCAACAAAAATTTCAATAAGGGGAATGAATGGAAACATGACCCTCTATTAAGATTCAACCAGTCATCACATTTTAAAATCGCACAGGAAGTGCTCCCGTACTGCTGACTGTTACGTCAACGTCAGAAGGGAACAACTGAGAGATGGGCGGGCGGGGAGAGCCCTCTCAGCTCCTCACTTATCAGGTGGTCATTCACATCGTCCAAATCGACCTTCCACACAGCGGTGAAGTCTGGGAGACAGGGCCTGAGGAAGAGCTGGTTCCGGAGTTAAGGGCAGGCAAGGGTTAAGTCATCGGGAGGTACATGATTCTGCATCCGGGCAAAATCTCCACCTGCTAATGCCTTTCTCCAGGGCAATAATATGTAGCATTCAATACGTTAACCTGTCTACCACCAGCCACGGCAAAGGGAGGAACCTCTCTTGCTAGAAAAAGATAATGTTCCAGATGTTTGCTGACATAGCTCAGTAAATACTGAGTAAAATTTGGATATGCCTTAGAATTTTTTTTTCTTTCTGATCAACTTTATAGTAAAAGCTTAATTTCATAAGAAAACCATTCTTTGGTTTTTACCAAAGCCTGTACAATCAACCTCTCACTGGGAAAGGAGAAAAGGATGTCCACAGGGTGTCTAGTACTTTAGAAACAAACTTCTTCATTATTAAGGAGACCAAAATACAAATATCTGACCAAGTCATGATGCCTCGCTAAATGTGAAGACACCTGATGCTTGATGTGTTTGTGTCCCTGCGAGGAAATCTTTGTCTTCAGTTCTCAGTGTTGAAGACCATAAAAAGGAAGACAACTAACCAACCTAGCCATCTAGATTTATATTTCACTGAACAAAGAATATATATATTTTGAAGCTGAAATTTACCACACAAACTATAAACATCAAACCCACATTAAAAAAAAAAAAAGACAGATCGACAGCCAGTTAATAGCTCACCATTAGACTTCCAGCACAGACTAGCTTCCTCAGGAAAGCCACGTGGGACACACAGATGATACAGCACAAAGCTGTGTGTGCATCAGGTACATCAAACACACAGAAGGCATCCCTTCCAGAAGCAGAAGCGCCACACAGAGCAGCCCCAGAGGGCTTCACTTGCAGAAACATGTCCACACAGGGCCTGATTCACACACTAGGATGCACATCCTGCCGTCACAGCTGTGCGCCTACTGCCCTCTCTCCCGTCAAAAGCCAAAGGCCAGTTGAGGAAGGGTCTTGACTATGGGGGTGTTTTCAAGGACTGCCGCATTAAACTGATTTATGTTTCCACAGAGGAAGCAGTGGTAGAACTCAGACCCAACTTCTTTCACGGTCCTTTCTCAGACCCCGCCCCCGCCCCCGCCCCCAGTGCTCTAAATCACACAAGCTCTTCTAACATCTTCTTTGGGGATACGTGTCATCCCACAGGCAGGTGGTGGCCACGAATCCTGGAGTTGCAACGTTCCCTAGTGCGGCTGGTGCCTCGGAGTCATTCTGACACCTAGTGTGGGAGCCAGGCACACTGCAGGGACACACGCAGGGGGCTGGGCTAGGCACCCCTAGCCAGCCAGCCCAGGGGCAAGCGGGGCGGGGTGCGCACAGTGCGAGCAGGGGAGCAGCCTGGCCGGCCCACCCCCACCTACCTGGACATGGAAGTGTCGCCTGACAGAGAGGATGGGTAGGGCTGCCTGAATCCACCCGTGATGGGATATACAGGCTGACCTTGCCTGAGGTCACAGAAGAGAGGAACCCATCAATGACACAACACCAGTTACCAACTAGCAGTAGGAGTTTGGTGACAGACAGGAGGGGCGTCGGAAGGCAGTGGGGGGTGGGGGTGAGGGGTGGGGGCAGCACTTTTACATACCATCATCTTCCTCCCTTACCCTCCCACATCTCCCCCGGCAAAGCCCCGTGTGCCTTGAAGAAAACTCTCCCTCCCTCGGCTCTGAACACAAGCTAGCCCGTCAATGATTCTTTATCCCTTCCCGTACCCAGCACCTTTAATGCAGAGTAGGACTTAAAAGATGCTTATTGAATATAATGCAGCCCACAGAATAGTAAGCTATGCCTTCGGAGAAGCAGCTTAACCAGCTCTTCATCCAAACCTTTGAGAATTTAGAAATAGAAAGGGCGCCAACTGTTCTATCTACATAAAAATAAATAAACATTTCAGAGACCCCTCCCCAATGATATACCCCTGTTAAGAGTGAAGAAATCAAAGACTGAATCACTGCAATTACTGTTCTCCTCCCCAAGAGGCCCTTCTTCCCCTCTCTCCTCTCAAGCCCCACCTTTTCTTTTCCAGTGGTTATTTCCAGCCACCAGCGATGGCCTAGGCATATTGCTCCTGAGTGGCTGAGTTCAGGCAGTCAAACTGAGCTAGGGCTGGACGTGTACACACAATCAATCAAACTCATGGACTGAGAGATGGAACGCTAAAGGGGGAGGGAGCGAGAGACTTGGCCTTGCTGGAGAAAATGTCAGAATGTCTGGGTGTGCAGACAAGGCCATGGTATGGGGGCTGTGGGGGCAGCAGGCTGACTAGAAAACGGGCAGAGGGGTCTGCCCAGCTGCAGCACCCCCTCAACGAGGGGAAACTGAGGAGGGGAGGAGGGACCGGCACTGAGCTGGAGGAGAAAGCTGTGTACCAACAGCCACACTCTTCTCACCAGCTGCTTCCTTTATCTTTGCAATTAAAAAAAAAAAAAAAAGTGAACGGGCAGCAGCATTTGGAGTGTTTCCGGAAATAACCGTCACAAAGGGAAACACCGGCATTTGAAGTCTGAAGAAAACCGAAGCGCCCAAGTCCTTTCTTGGCCCCCTGAGGTGAGCTTGGGTGCTTGCTCATTGACATTCGCAAGACGCTAGCGTCCTGTTCATTTCTCGTTAGCCCTTGTCATTAGCCTGGTCACTTAGAAGCAAAAGGAGATGTCCAGCAAGTCTAAGTTCACGGTTCAAAAATATGGGTTGATAAAGAGAACCTGGGAGAGGAAAGCCACTGAGCCTCAGCATCATATGGCATTGCAAATGCCCAAAGCCACAAACGGAATCCATAAAACTATAAGCTTCAAAGCGAATGCTATGAAGTCATTTTCTACACAAATTAGCGGACAGATTCAATCCATTTCAAAGTCCCTCTGTGTGTGTGTGTGTGTGTGTGTTTTTTTTTAATCTTTCAAATTGAAATGAAATAAAGTTAGCACCTTGCCTGTTGCGGTAAGATCTCTCATTCCCCGAGTGCAACCACGCACGGAGCTCACTCCCACGAATGGAAACGGGGAGGACGCGTGTGCCAACACTCAACCCAAGGTTGCAGGAGTGCTCTTACCAGCCGAGGGGTGGGGTGATCTGCCCAACGGCACCCGGAGACAGGGGGTAGAAGGTGGGGATTTCAGGAGCTGGAGGGTGTCTGGACATGCCTGTTAAAAGGAACGGAAATGCATGGTGTTTACATTCAGGGGACCATCATGCGGAAGAGCAGGAGAAAGGCTGTAAAATGCTTCATGCCATTTACAGGACAGGAACTGCCCGCCAGGCCTGGCGCACGGAATGAGGCTTTCTTAGGACTTCGGACACCTGGGAAACAGGGTCTTCAGACAGGCAGCTGTAGCTGAGGAAATCCATGCAGGAACGAATACACCGCCAGGAAAACAGCCCTGGGAGCAGTCTTTTGATAATCTAGTCTGCCTTCATTATTTCACTTGAAGAAAATGGCAGACCAGTGTTTTCGTGGAGGATGGAAAATGACAGCCCTTCACAGGAAGACGGCCTGCCATGGGGCTCAGAGATTAGGGAAATTGCCATTTTTCATTGGTTCCCTTATGGACACATAGATTTGGGAAATGTGATACCTCAGAGGATCAAAGATTAATTAGGAATCCTCTTCAGCCTCGTAGTGGTCACACTTGATATGATTCATTTGTTCTCCACCGCCATTTCAGCTGCCTGTAAGCTCCTCATCAGCTCCAGTCCTCTGGGCTCCAAGGTCACACTGTTCTGGATTAGCTGTATTCTCCAGCGAAGGAGAATGCCACCAAATTGTCTCTCATGCTTGAGCTCTCCTGGGAGCTGAGTGTCCTGTAACTGTGACACCCACCTAATGCTAGGCCCAGATGACATTCCTTCTCAGACCTTCCTTACCTTAGGTAGAGGGGCAAACAGAATTGACACGAGAAATACACAACACGTGAAATGTGAGACTTAATGTCCTGGGAGAGGTGTGTCTGAGTCGCTGTAGGGAACTTACTACATATGGATGTCCACAGCTTCAAAAGATCATCTGCATCTCGGGCATAGGGACTTACCAAGAGTCACCAGTCAGCGACTAAATACATTGCCAATATGTGGAAATAGATGAGCACATGAGAGGAGCTCTCTAAATACTTGACATGCCCATGGACTTGACGTGGGTCTTAAGATACCACAGGACCTGAGCATGAGAGAAGGACTGGTGTGCTACCTCCAATGTTGATTATTACTTGTGTGTTTAAGACAAACCACCGCTCAGTTCCTTCACAAAGCAGCAGAGAGGAAAATCGTCTTCAGGTCGCAGTCAATAGGGCTCTTGCCTCAGGTCAATGCGCATTTTGCTGTTTTCAGAATCACTTTAAATCTCCTTTAATTCCCCCCCATTTTGTTGGACATGCTAATTTCCTTTGATCCCATCCCAGTGGCTCCCCAAATTTGTTCCCTAGGATGTTTTTCTTGTTTCTCAGAAAGGGTAAGGGTAGTCTGAAGTTCATGCCTCAGGATCTTTGGAAAGTTTTTCCACTTGTTGCTGGCTCCCTTACCCTAAGATCCCCAAATCCTCAAATCTCTGGGTCTTCTGGGAAGTTCAAGTTGCAAACAAACTACCCATCACTCCACAAAGACAGCCAGACCAACTTAGAACATTAGCAATGTGGATTTTACTCCTTATGAATGAGAAGGTTTCCAAAGACAGTTTCTGTTTTCTGGGTGTTTCTGCCTAGGGCTCCTGTATGACATGATGCTGTTATCCCCTCCCACCCCAGATAACGCTGACTAGCCTATGGGAATATCAACATTAGTGACTCTAGTCTCTAGTTGGGGTACATGATATACACTGAGGAAGCCAGAAGAATAAAGCAATAGATGAGTTAGTTCAGGTTTGGGGGGCAAAGTATGCAAATGGTATCACATAAACTCAACAGTATGTAAATGAGCACCTTCAAACCACAGTTTACATATCCCCTGAGGTACCTGAAGATGGGTGCATGAAGCCCAGGACAAACATGTAATTAAAACCAGGATACCTACATTAAAACTACTAGAAATCGTGTATGGATTACACTATAATAATCATAAATTTTAAAAAGGGAAACAAAGACTAGAGAAAGCAGAAAACTACCTGCTCACACCACTGGGCCCTTCTTTAAACATGCCTAGAGAAGTGATAAATTAGGGTGATGCCAAGCAAGGGGGAAGGTAAACAACCAGGGAGTCATAAATATATTCAGCAGGTTATAAACTGTTGGTCCAAACTCACCTGTCCTAGAATTTTTCAGAGAAAAACCACTCAAAAGCAATGTGTTGTGGTTTTTTGTCTTGTTTTGGTTGTTTTCAAGACATGGTTTCTCTGTGTAGCCCTAGCTGTCTTGGAACTTGCTCTTGTAGACCAGGCTGGGCTCGAACTCACAGAGATCCACATGCCTCTGCCTCCCAAGTGCTGGGATTAAAGGTGTGTGCCACCATGCCTGGCGCGCGTGTGTGTGTGTGTGTGTGTGTGTGTGTGTGTGTGTGTGTGTGTGTGTGTGTTCTCATCATAAGATTAAACAAATGATTGCCAAGACTTCTAAATCTCCCATCTTTTTTCACTCATATCGGCGGAGTCTGCCGATGTGTGTTCCAGCTCGGACCTGCTGTGAGATTGTGAACCACACTAGACAGCTTACATGATGGCTCTCTGGAGATATAGCCAAAGATACTCAGGAGACACGGTCGCTTGACCAGCAAGAGGCCCGGGCAGGCCAGACGTGCTTACCTTGCTTGGAGTTGACATCTGATGGGATGTGTGACGGGTGTGATCCTGGAGAAAAGTGCTCGTCACTGTAGGTGATGAGGGGGGTGAGGGGGTGGACGGCGTGAGACGGCTGCACCACCGGCACTTTATTGGACTGCAAAGTAAGCACAAGGCCAATGGTTAATACGGCCGCCCGACTCGCGTCTCCTCTCCCCAAGAGAAAAGGTCACTCGGGAGCAGTAGGCAGTTGTTAGGGGTGCACAAGAGCCACGTGGTCCTGACCAGCTGCCAGCATTTCTATGGCAAACAGTCTTAAGTACAAGAATATCCCACAAAGAGGCTGATGGTGACCTCACCAATGGCCTGCAGAGGTCACCTGGCTTCACCGTGCCTCGCGTGACCCGAACCTCTGGACACACGTTTACACTTCCTTCTCCTTCCCTCCTTTCTTTCTGTTTGATAAAGAGCTGCTACAGCAAAGTCGTGATCTACAAGCTCTCCACACGTTACCCGTGTCTAGCTGTAAAAGACCATTCAATAAAAAACTGTCCTTTGAACAAATTAGCGATTGAATATTGCTGACTTAAACGACTTCGTGGGCAGAGACTTGTAATTTACAAGTCCGTGATGCCTTAGCACATCTTTCAGAACCACGCTCCGACAACGTTTTCACGTCTTACAGCTCTGTCTGATGTGACCATTTGCTTTAGCTGCTACCCAGTCATCTGATGCTCCTCTGGCTTCCCCGAGAATCCACAATCTCGTGTTTAATTCCGCAACGTAAAAATAACAGTTTGAAGCCGGGCGGTGGTGGCGCACACCTCTAATCCCAGCACTCGGGAGGCAGAGCCAGGTGGATCTCTGTGAGTTCGAGGCCAGCCTGGGCTACCAAGTGAGTCCCAGGAAAGGCGCAAAGCTACACAGAAAAACCCTGTCTCGAAAAAACCAAAAAAAAAAAAAAAAAAACCAGTTTGAAAGAACACTTTAAATTGCTAACATTGCACATTTTCACATATTTCAGCAGGGCAGTATGGCTCGGGCCTGTAACCTTAGCACTCAAAAAGAAGGAAGAAGTGTAGGAGGCTAGCCTGGGCTACAGAAAAGACCTCATTTTAAAAACAAACAAATGAACAACGGCAGGGCTGGGGAGACGGCTCAGTGGGCCAAGCTGCTTGCTGGGTAAGCATGACCTCCTCCTTGGTTCGTCATAAAAACCCTGGTGTGGTGGAGCGCGCCTGCAATTCTGGCATTGGGGGAAAGGAGACAACCAGATCGTAGGGCTGCTAGCCTGCCAGTCCAGCCAAAATGATGAGCTCCATGTTCACGGAAAAGCTTTGTCTCCAAGATGAGACTGGGAGTGACAGAAGACCCCCCAACATTGACCCAGTGTGTGCCTGTGGAGGCAAGTATACCCGCACAGACACACAGACAAACCAACTATACTGTGCGTACTGTGTGTGTGTGTGTGTGTGTGTGTGTGTGTGTGTGTGTGTGTGTGTTCTACAAGGAAACTTTGTTCTTTTGTACTGGGGATCCAACTAGGGCTTTGCACATGCTGGCCAACAGCTGTTTAAATTCTGAGACAGGGCTTCAGAAAGTTGCCCTGTCTGGGTTTGAACTCATGACAATCTTCTTGTTTCAGTCTCCCAGGTAGTTTACATCACCAGATCCAACTTACAAACAAATTTTATTGACTTTGGAAGCCACAAACAATATAACAGCACATTTTTTTAAAAAAAATTCAGATTTGCATGGCATTTATAAAATCTGTGATCATTTTGATTGTGGCAAACTTAAAAGTCATCCTTCCCCCCAAGCCAAGTGTCGTGGGTCATGTCTTTTATGCCAGCCTTGGGGAGGCAGAGGCAGGTGGGTCTCTGTGAGTTTAAGTCAGTCTGGTCTACAGAGCAACTTCCAGGTCAGCTAGGGTTACATAGCAAGATGCATCTCAAAAACAAAGTTTGCTGTGTTCAAGAAAGTGCTTACTAAATAAATCAGTAGGGTAATGACTTCAAACAGGCTGAACATTAGGACGACCATTTTAAAAGAAACTTTAGCTAGTTAATAATATAATGTATTTGTGCGTGTGTCGTGCGTGTGTGTGTGTGTGTGTGTATGTGTGTGTGTGTGTGTGCGCGCGCGCGCGCGCGCGCGCGCGCCCAAGAGAAAGAAGGGGAGGACAGACAGAGGAAGGAAGGAAGGACTGACTATGTGGAGTCTCTTGCATCAGGCTCCCCAGTGTCAGACTTAGCAGTATGTGTCACCATGTCCCTTCCCTAATACACTGTCTTCTTGAAAGCCTGGTGAGTTAACCTTCATAAAGTAATTCATGTTAATTAACTGGATTTAACCATTCCACTTCAAACCATGTTACACATGGTAAGCACATACAATTTTATTCACAAATAACAACAATGAAAGTAAAAACAAACGGAAAAAAACAAAAAAAACCACCTCCCCGTTCCCCTAAAGAAAGGGGCTGTAACACAATCACACACATGTAAAGGGTAGCTCTGATTTTTAACCATCTACTAATTAAAGCATCCCCAGGAGGATGTGTGGCTAGAAACTGTACACGATGAGCAACTCAAGGGTTCAGAGGAGCAGAGCATAACGAACTCACTAGCTCAGGCATGCCTGCACCGTAATTAGTTTGAACTGGTGACATTTTACTGTGCTATGCCAGGCTAAGATTAATGTAAAATGAGTTTCTCAAGACGTAAGTAATCATATTAAGGAGAAATCGAGGAAGTGGGCTGACGTGTGTCCCGATGTGAACTGTTCAATCCCACATCCCTATGGTCGAGGGACTCCACAACACACTTTCATATGGGGCTACACTTAGGGTACACACTTTGATGCCTTTTTACCAATTAAGCACCAGAAGTATCTGATTCAACGCAAAATTGCCAACAAAAAGCCTGGTGATGCTTCATGCTCTTTACACTGTCATTACAACCACCACCCAAGAGAAACTCACGTGGCCAAGAACAGTAAAGGCAAAAAGTCACACTTTTTTTGGACAATGATAGGATTTCTACAGTGCTTACTATAACAACCCTTAAGAAAAGTATCTTTGTAGATTGTTGGCAATTATGCTTCTGCTTGATAATTACCAGGTCCTCTCTAATGGCCACCTTCTCATGGCTCATCTAGCCCTTGGCATTTATTAAATAGAGCCCCATTATCAAGGCCACACAATTTTTCTCTACATATATTAACACAAACATCTATGCATATAAATGTGCAAAAGGCTTAAAAAGACTTTAATACTGCTCAAGTGTTAATGATGTTACTTACTAAATATGTAAGAGGGGCCTCTGAAATACAAGGGATTCAGAGTGCTAGAGAAGGCGGGCTGGGTAGGGACAAAAACCAAACTATTTTTTAAAGTAGTGTAACAAAAAAACCTCTTGGCTTCCCAAACTTGAAAACGAACACATTTCGACTCTAGTTTGGAATAACTGCTCTGACTCTCAGATGCAAAGTCTCAAAAGAAGTGTAATTGCCAACTAATCAACAAAGATATTTTCTTAGGGTTGTTATCGCCCGCGCTGCAGAGATCTTCGGGAAGGATCTCTCTATTTTGCATGCCTTTCTTGTCTCCGGAGCACCACCCTTAGGAACTCACATTGGCAGGCGGCGTTCCTTAATGTCTGACCTGTCCCTCCAGCCATACAGCTCAGGCTCTGGTGCCATGAATTTTTGCTAAATTATGCTATCCTTGCTCTCCTCTTAATTTTACGGTTTTCAACACAGATTTGCTTTCCTGTGGGAAGGAGATAAGAGGCTAAGGATTTTAATTTAAGCTCTGGCCTTGTCTTATATTTTTCGAGATGGATAGCACAAGCGGCCCCGGCAGGAGCGTTAACGGCGGCGTGGATTACGTCCCTTTTTGTGGCCAAAAATAAAAAGTCACATGAAATCTCAATACTATGTGTGAGCAGAATTCTAAGGCCTCCCGAGGACCGTTTCCACGATGTGTACAAACGAAGCAACGTGGATTCAAGCTATGCAGAAGCTGCCTGCCACTGGCCTGCTGTCCTCGGTCCTAAATGTGTGGACATAATGAACACAAACACTGTCAGGACGTGGGCCCTGCCACTTGGGTTAAATTCTGAGACAGAAAACAAATCTAACCATTCTGACGTCTGCTCTTCTCATCTCCAAAGGGCCCGATGTACTTTCTGGGAAGATTATAAAACCACTACCTAAGTCTGTCTCACAGGAACATTATAGGCCGTGACACACGTATGTGGGTGCAGGTGTGCCCACTTATTAAGTGTCTGAAAATTTCCCAAGCACCATTATAGCACTGATAACGCAGATGTGGTCTCTATTATCTTCTAGGGGCCTGGAGGTGGGGACAGCCACTATCGTGGGGAGTGTGTGCTGGAGACGAACCATACGTTTAAAAAACAGAAATAAGCTAGATCTGAAATGCAAGCATCACGTGATGTGGAGTGGACAATGGTGGAGGCAGCGTAGGTCTGGTCCTGGGCCTTTGCATCATGGTAAAGTTGCAAGAAAGCCAAAGAACAATTACAGTCCTGGCCTCCTAAGAGGTGGGAAAAAGAGAAGCAGAGGTCACCAGAGGGTGGGCAGTGAAGCCAGGACCACTGGCGATACTGAGGGGACAGCCCAGCCAGAGCAGCCAGCCCAGCGCTCAGCTCCAGCAAACGAGGTGGCAGTAGGCCCCGGGGACGCCTCCTACACAGGCTCCAAGCTGCAGGGAAATCAAATGGCCCTCCAGCACCCTCTCTTCGTTGAGTACTGTGCACACAGTACTTTACCCCATGGAAGTCTGCTGCGAGGGAGGGCATGGGTGGCGGTGGCTTCTTCTTCATTCATGGGCACAGTTAGGTAAGCCTTACTTTCCAGTAGAGACTCAGCAGACATTCCCAATATGTGTTCCCAATTTTGTTATCCCTGAGACCCTCTGGAAGCTGCCAGTCATCCCAATCTACTGCTTGGAGATGCTTAGCAACCTCCTCAAAGCCCACAAGGCAGGAAGTGGCAGGGTGAGACCAAAAACTGATCCTAAATACACCCAGTGGGTGAGCAGAGGGAAAGGAATGGGATGGGACAGCGGGTACTAGAAGAAGGACAGAGACGTAGAGGGGAGGGGGCTGCCAAACAGCTGTCCTGCCCGTGCTCAGTGCTCGCACATGGCTGTTGAGAAAAATGGCGGGAAGCATTGCCCCGAGCTCGAAAGGCCCACCGCTGGGCCATTCTGGCACGTGGAGCCTAACAGTAGCGGCGACTAACGCTGATCAAGTGCTTACTGTCCCCTGGCTAGGACTTTGTCCGCAAGCCCTTCTGAGGCAGGTGAGATTAGTACCCCCCTCTTACAGATTAGGCAACTACATGGAGGCACTCGACAACTCTCCCACGGGCATGTAGCGAGTGCGGCCAAGTGCAAAAGCCTGGCTCTGGAAGCCAAGCTGTGTTTCCAGCATATGACGTGGCCTCGGACTCTGAGCTGTCCATCCTGGTCATAGCTGACGGCGTGTGACATCGCTGTGATGACTCTGTGGTCTCTGTTCCCGGCCCAGGAATTGCCTCAGACAAAGAGGCACCTCAGCAGAGGTGGTCAGAGCAGCAGAGGCTCAACAGCCACCTTTCTCTCCACAGCTGGAAAACATCCCAAGGCAGGGTGGCTGGCTGCCGCCCAGGCGGGACCCTGCAGGTAGGAACCGCTCTGGCATCACAGCCAATAAAACCCACACCTCCTGTGGACATGAAGTGGGTGCCACTTAGGGATCTGAGAGCCATCTCCAAAGCCAGGTTCCCAGAAATGACCCACTCACCACTGGCTGGCACTGGGGTGCCCTGAAAGTCGTCATCCCCTGATGATGTGGTTCTGGGAAGGGCTGACCGTGGTTCACCTCCCTCCCGGCTGAGGCCCTGGGCCTGCTGGGAAGTGGGAGAGCTGGTGAGTGGCGGGTCCACCTGGTAGTCTATTTCCAGATTTCAGCTAAACCCACAGCTTGGGATCTAACCTTGCACAAAGCTGGTGCATGTTATTACAATAGCCTGTGCATTTCATCAGTGGTGTTCTCAAGTATAATTCGAATGCAGGGAAACTTGAATAAACACTCTACCAGCTTGCCGAGGTGAGAAATGGCACCTGGCCTCAACCCTCACGGTGGGATTTTACTTTTGATTACACTCCAAAGACGTCTGGTACTCCCTGAACACAGCTGTGTGACTTCACTGTCTTCTCGTCCCTTCTGAGAACCACAGTGCCAGCCTTCTCACAGAGGGATGAATTAACCACCCATGAACAGGACACACTGGGGTTCCTCGTCTACTAGTTTGTGTTCTGTCCCAAACACTCTGGACCATCCTCCAAAGCGAGGCACTGGGCCCAGGTCCGGTGAGGCTTTCACACCTGAGAGCATCGCCACTGTGAGTCAGCAGCTTCTTTCGGGTGAGGAGGGAACCCCAGATCTCACCATTCCTCACACCTAGGTCGGGAGGAAAGCGGTCTTCCAGAGACCTTCACCATCAAGCTGTGGAGGCTTTTTCGGAGAGGAAGCAAGGAATATGGACCGGGCGCCCCGAGAGCGCCTGTCGTTACAGGAATGCTTTCGGATGTGCTCCGGCACGTCTCCGCCCAAGTGGCTATCATTACCCCGAGTTTACAGATGAAGGGGCCGAGTCCTTTTGAACACAGAGCTAAGTAGTAATTAGTGGACAGATGAGCTGCACTGGGGTTGGTTTGACACCCAAACCCTTGGTCTTCCTACCCCAGACTGCGTGTGGGTTTTCAGTTCCTTCCCCCACCTCTGTTCCAAGCTGCCAGCCAGGTGAGTGCGCCCGCTGTGCATCACGCAAGCATCGGGTTTTAATAAAAACACCCCCAACAGGAACAAATGGCGGCCTGGAGAAGGCTGGTGCTACCAGCAGATCTCCAACAGACTAGTGAACAAGCTGCTTTAAGACAAAGAAAAAAACAAAAAACACGGAGTATCCATGATTCTCCAAGCCATCATCAGGTGATGACGGGCACACAGTCTATTACTTGATCCCAAGCCAGCCTCAGACTAGATGCTAAGATTCTGTTTCACAGAGAACACCAAAGTTCTGAGAAGACAATTTATGTGAGATTACACTGAAAGTTAAGTCGCAAGACAGAATCTGAGTCCAAATCGGTGTGACTCCAAAGTCTACAGCTTGCATACTAAAGAACCCAAACCAGGTAGTCCCGGCACCCTCTGGCTGTCGACTGCCAGCCACCAGTATCAATACAGTTTAATGTTCAGACAGGCAGGCACTGGGGCAGAATTCAAATCCGGTCGGGCAAGTGTGAGTCGGTTCTAACACTTAGTAATCCACTTAGTTTCCCAGAATCTGTTTCCTCATTCGCAAAACCGGTGGCTATCCGCTCCCGGGGTTCACTGGGGATCAACAAGCAACCCAGATAAAGCACTGAGCTCAGGTCCTGCCACATCTGTTCAGGGGTGCTCTGTGGTGTGGATATGAAAAAAGGGCCTGTATGTGAATCTAGACGCTCCAAACGTCACCCACACATCCCTGAGGCACCCTGCTCTGACCTATGCTTTTTTTTTTTTTCCTTCCAGGTGAATTGTCACAACAGATTCTCCTTTCCTGCTCTAAAATACTTTTAATTTGTACCTAAGTTTCAAGAATTTTCCTCTAGTTACTGCTTGTTGAAGTACCTCCCGATCCTTTAGGACCAATGGCGCCCTGGCCTGCAACCTGAAACAACCCTATCATTCTGGTCTCAGTCTCACTGATGTTGCATGCTGGTCACTGCTGCATGCAGGCACATGCAGCTGGTCACTACACTTGCTTTATTTCTCTATCAGAGCAGCAGCTAACACAATAGATCCCATCTATGTTTAGCATACAAGCAGTTTCAAACTGTTTTGCTCCAGGTAACCTTTACATTCTTAAAAACCACAAGATGCTGACAAATCTTTGTTTATGCAGATTTATCAAGAAACATTCATCATGTTAAAAATTACAACAAAAACCTAAAAAAATTTAACTCATCTTAAGATGGCAAACCTATCAGATAAAACATTTTATATAAAAACATCCTTTAAGTAAGAATGCGAAGAGTGGCATTGTTTACATATTTTGTCCCTCTCTTTAGTGTCTGCCTTAATAGAAGACATGAGTTTTCATCCTTGTGTTTTTACATACAGATCTCCACTGTGATATGCCACATTTCAGTCCAACCTCACAGGTACACTCCTGCAAAAGATATTATTCTAGAACTTTCTTCAGGCAATCGTGGATCTCTTTCTCTGATACTAGATCAAAACCTGACAGGTAGCAGAGACTTTCTTGGTGGTTAGTCACAATGTCCATCACAACCTGTGACAATGTAGCTTCCTCCTCTTACACACGTTCTGAACTTACCCACGTGTGACTTTGTAATATGGTGCAATGGTCATTTGGAAAGTGAAAACATCAGAAGAGTTCACTGGGCTGAAACATTTCTTTACATAGTGTTGTGGAATATTAATTTAACTATGTAAAGATGCATTACATTTGTTTATGTTGCAGAATATTACTTAACTATGTAAAGGTATATTGCATTTTTTATGCTGCATTTGTTTAACTATGCAGAGATATGTTACATTTGTTTATGTTGCATTTAATTGTGTAAAGATGCGTTGCTGTTTCACCTTGCCTGCTTAAGGCACCTAACTGGTCTAATAAAAAGCTGAATGGCCAATAGCTAGGCAGGAGAGGGATAGGCAGAGCTGGTGAACAGAGAGAGAGAAGAGAGAAGAGAATGAGAGAGAAAGAGAGGGAGATGCCCAGGGCCATCCAGCCAAGCAGCAGACAGACAGTCAGACATGGAGTAAGACATACAGAATGAAAGAAAGGTAAAAAGCCCTGAGGCAAAACACAGATGAAGAGCAACAGGTTAAAATAAGTTGTAAGAGCTAGCAAGAAATGAGCATAAGAAAAGGCTGAGCATTCATAACTAACAATAAGCCTCCATGTCATGATCTGGAAGCTGGTTGGCAGCCCCAAAGAAAGCCTATTACAACAGTGTGAAGACCCCATTCATTCAGGATCCCATCAAAAGCTTTAAGGACTGAGAAGAGATACCAAGCTCACAGCAGTGTGCATCAATTTTCAAAAATTCTAGTGTTTGTTTGAAAGCTTTTTTTTTTCTTAATCACTGGCAGTAAATTATGTCAACTGTTTTTGCATCACATGACAGATGCAGTCTGCTCATTTGTGAGACAATATCTGTCAGACACCAGTGTTGGAAGAACCACAGCTGCCTTTCAATGCATGCTTGGAGGTCAAAGGCTAATCAAGTTGGTCATTTTAACCGACTTCCGAAGGATATCAGTGACATCTGACCTTTCTGGTAACACAGGGCCGAATGCAGCGACTAGACGCGTCATCACCAGCTGTTTTATCCAATAGTGTCAGGCAAATGCCCACACGGTAATGGAGACAAAGGTTTCCTGTTGCCCCGAGAACTGTTTTGACCCATGGATCCTTGAGTTTAGAGCACACTTTGGGAACGGACGTCTGCAGCGAAGAAACAACATGCGACTCACTGTCGTGTGCAGGCGATGCACGCCAGCTGGGTGCGAGGCATTACTCAGGTGATGTCGGGAAGCAATTACTTCATGGCTTCCATCTCTGGGATAGTTTTGGATAGGGAAATGACACTTGGTACCTCTGCTCCCTTGTGCTGTTGCTATGTGTCTGTGTAGCTGTTTTCCCTCACCAGAAAGAGGTTGTAACTAAGTGATTTTATCCTTAGCGTTGAACTCAGGACCTGGCCAGCCCAGCACTGTCCATATGGATAAATCACGTGATTGTCTGAACAGGCCTTCAGCACTGTCAAGTCAACCCCTTCTAAGGAAGAGTTAGTTCATACCTTTATACTTCTGCCTATATTCTTTTTCGGTTGTGGTATGAAACATTACAACACCATTATCCATCTGCAGTTCCCGAGGAGCGGGGCTTTGGGCCAGTCTGATCAGGTTCTCAGCTCAGGGAAGTGCAAGGCCAACAGCTCCCTGTCGATGTTCCCATTTCTTTCCCATCCCACCTTCTTGGGGATATTTGCAGCGAAACACCCACATTTCTTAACAAGTGGTCCTCTCCATCATAAAGCCGGCAATGGTGTGTCAAAATCATTCGGGTTTTTCAGTCTCTTAACTTCCTTTTCCACAACCAGCCGAGAAACCTCCATGCTTTTCTAAAGGGCTCACGTGACTCTCCCAGGTCACTCCAGTCGCTTGTTTTCTGGTGTTGGGTAGAGGAGGATGAAGGAAAGGGTAGCCACACCAAGGCCAATGAAAAGCCAGCCAGGGAGCCTGCTCAGTGGATGGAGCCCCTGCTCTCAAGCATGGGGACTCCAGCTCGGGTCCCCCCACAAGCAGGCACGTAAATGCTGGTGGGTGTGGTGGCCTACCTGTGATCCAGCAAGCAGAAGACAGAGGCAGCATGCTTGGAGCAAGCCAGCTAGCTGGCCAGATCTGGGGACTCTGCCTCAGTACGTACATAATACATACATACATACATAATACATACATACATAATACATACATACATACATACATACATAATACATACATACATACATACTACATACATAAGTGGAGAACGGTCAAGGAAGACCCATGCACATGCACACACGCACACCCACACACATAAACACACGCAAACACACACAGAGGGAACATTAGTTTCCCACTTTGCCCTGGTGCCAGCCTTTGCAGATAAAAATGAAGAGCCGTCACACCCCATTCGCTGCTGTGATTATTCTGATTGTAAAGTTCGGAGGTCACCTCATGTTTGTGTTTCTTTGTTCACACAGAGGCTGTAGCTTCAAGTGTGCGCTACTCATCCTCACCAGAGCCATACATACCTCAGCAAGAAGAGTAAGAGGTAGGATGTGCATGCCCTTCCTTCCTCCCACATCCGGGAAATCAGGCAGAACTGTGGGGGAGGGTGCCTTCCACATGAACTGCAAGGTCAGAGTTGAAGGGACACAGAAGGAGGAGGGCATATTCGCATGTGTGTGCAAGCCGCCTTTTAGGAAAGGCTATGTCGGAGCTGAAGCTTTAACTTACATGGTCTGACTCCTGGGGTGACTGGAAAGACACAGAAGTGTGCTGCCACTTCAAGAGAGGGGGTGGAGAGAGAGGAGGAGGGGCAGGGGGAGGGGGGAGGGGAGAGGAGAGGAGAGGAGAGGAGAGGTGAGGAGAGGAGGAGAGAGGAGAGGAGGAGAGAGGAGGAGAGAGGAGGAGAGAGGAGAGGAGTTAAAAGGCTGGTGGATGAATGAGACAAGGAGGTTTAAGTTTTCCTTACTTTTCCTTGGGGAGTATTGTGTTTAGTGGGTGTGACCTCACACTTCATTCTACCATTGGATTCCGCCTTAAACTAGTTCTTTATTGCATCTTGCTCCATCTTTACTGTATAACAGTAATTACATAGCAGTCTAAGAACTTACCCCTTCCTTACAAGCTACCAAAGGCTGGCTTTCCTGGACCAAGCATGGCCGTGGCTCTCCTGCCTCTTCCCTTCTTGGGTTCTTTGGCTGATGTAATCATGTTACTCTTGCTTAGACCTTGTATTTTCAAGCCTGTAAAATTTAGTCTCAAGGATGTGTAAAGATTTCAGACCAAACTCCTCATGATGCTCCCAAATCCCATTACAGGTAATCCAAAGCCAGAGACTTCTCTCGAACCAATAAAGGAGGGAAAGGGCCTTGTGGTCCCTCTCAGGCAGGGAGCATGTTGTCTCCATCACCAACGTTAACCTTCAGCTTCCCCACAGGACTTCTGTGAGCTAGGGTCTCAGTGGGGTCAGTGGCGGCGGCGGCGGGAGCACCCTGATGTGCAGAGGGACATCAGATTAACCCAGGGGGGAAGAGGATCTACAGAGAAAGACTGGGAACCTGTCCTTGACTGGGCTACAGCCAGCAGAGCGTGTGTGAGAGAAGCCATGACACACAGACTCTGGAGAGGACGGGCTAAGCACATGACCTGGAGAGGATCAGAACTCATGCTGAGGTGTGCCTCTGCCTGCCTGTCCTCCCAGCTCCCTAGTCCACTTCTACCCTTGGGAGTGATTTCAATTGACTTTTTTTTTTTTCTTAACAAACTGTCCCTATCTCTATTATAAGCGCCCCAACAAATACAAAGTGGAAGGCCATTCACCCCGGTTATTTGTCATGTCTACACACCTGAGCACGCTTCCCATCGGCTCACAGACAAGGACACCCAGGCTCAGGAGGACTAAGCTTTGCTGGGATCACAACTGCTCTAGTCCACTCCCACGAACCAGTCACTGGGGAAAGTGGGAGATCACCAAGGGGGAAACACTCACGCTGGGAGCCCAAAAGGGGAGTCACTGTTCTCAGTCACTGGGGTCTGTAAACAGAGAGACTGGGGTGAAGCCTAGTAACAGGGAAGACCAGGGAGGCCTGAGAATGACGTTTAATGGTGTGACGCTGTGACGTCATCGTCTGACTGACTGCACAGCCTTTGACACTCCCCTCGTGATCTGAAGGCACCACTATTTTTCATGAAGGGAACCAGAGTCAGTCAAGATAAGCAGCCAAAGAACCCAAAACAGACCTGAGATTTCCTGTGCTAGAGGCAGCACATCATTAGTAAGGTGATATAGTGGCTAATTCTGAGGCCAGAAAAGGGATGAAGCATCATGGGTGAAAGGCTGGCTGGCGTCTTAGGAGGCAAGATCAACAGGACCAGCAGCTGGAGGGGGCCTGGGGACCTAGAGGTGCTGTGTGTAGAGACCTGTCCTCCGTGGATGTTCGGAGCACAGAAAGATATCAATGGTCACAGCACTTTCTGGATCGTGGACACTAGAAACCACATTTAATCACAGGTCTGTGGATTGGAATGGGGGGGGCTGGTTTAATTAGGGGTGGGTGGGAGACAGAATGTGCCGTGGTCCCTTGATTAGAAAAAAAACCGCTCTCCTATCCCAGGAGCGAAGTCCTTAGCTCTTCACTGCACAGTAACTAATTAGTACCGGCACGCTCAAATCTAGTCAGCTTGGTGACAGTGGTGTCTGGAGGAGCACTGGCTAGTTTTTGTCAGTGTGACACAAACCAGAGTCACCTAGGCTAGACACTCAGCTGAGGAATTGCCTCCATCAGACTAGCCTGCGGGGCATTCTCCTGATTAACGAGTGATGTGGGAAGGCCCAGTCACGGTGGGCAGTGCCCATCCCAGCCAGCAGTCCTGGGTGGTATAAGGGAGCAAGCTGAGCAAGTCTCCACTGTCTCTCCTTCATTTCCCGGCTTTCCACGGTGACAGACTGTAACGTGCAAGCCAAGGAAGTCCTTCCCTCGCCAAGTTGATACTGGGCATGGTGTTTCGTCACAGCAACAGAAAGGAATGAATACAGCAGAACGGAGGTGGGGGGGGGGAGATGACAAGATAAACTCGTCAGAGATGGGGTGGGGAGAAATCTGGGTCAAGAACACCTCTGGGTCCCATGCAGCACTCAGTGAGCAAAGGCAGTGGGCTGTGTTTTCCCTTGCAATCCACCGATCACCTCATAATGATGCCGGGCAACAGGGAAGGACAGGATGCCGGACCTAAAGGGCACTGCTCCGGGGTAGAGGGGGCATGATTACAGCAAATAACGTCAAGTTCTCTGAAGCTCATCAGTCCTGAGGAGATCAGCCAGTCTCCCTGTTCCCAGTTTAAAAATCTCTCCCTCTACCATCCAAGGATGTCTGACCCAGACAGAGTCTACAGTCCTCTTCCATGAGTCTCACTTCTAGAGGGTGGAAGACCTCTCTCTGTATGGCATTCGGGATATCCACAGGGAAAGAAAGAATGCTCCAAGCCTGCGCGAGAACTATAGAACCCCTGGGGTGAGGCGGCCAGCTGGAGCTGGCACATGGTCAAGGTCAGAGAAATCTCACAGCTCCCAGATGGACTGCAGATGCGTGGTGCAAAATTCCACAGGGGCGAAGCCAGCAGACTCACACCTAATTATGTCACAGGGAAAAGGATCCTTCCCACTTGAGGTAACTATAAAAAGGACTTGCTTTACTTTAATTGGCTTATGTCGTAAAGTCAGGTGTGAGCCTGCAGCAGGAGCGATGCTTATGTAAGAATGTGTCTCGGAGCCTCCAGGACAGCGCTCAGGAGCCTCCAGGACAGTGCTCAGGAGCCTCCAGGACAGTGCTCGACGCTCCGCCTCTCAAGCCGCCCCTGCTTATACCTAGGTGCCCACATGTGGCAAGAGTCCAGTCAAAGTCTGAGGGGGTCCTTATTTTTTTTTGCAGAGAAGTTGCTGAAGAGGCTTTTGGCAATCAAAAGGGGGCGGGGACACAAATTATTTTTATTAGAAGGTCTAGCACAAAAAAAAGTGTTACCTATGAGCTGACACAGGGAAACATAAGACATTTTCTACGACCATTCAGACGCGTTGCTGACCTGGGAAGACAAATTCACTGTGTAACTTGCATTTTCGTTCCATGAGACAGGAAAGGGTCTAAGTCTATGTGTCTCGTGATCTCCAGTTATGTTACGGTTGTGTAGTTTGGTGTCCTGGTGGGTCTCCTAACAGTGGGAGGGGGGCTGGCTCTGGCTCTTTGGCCTGCTCTTGAGACCCCTTTCCTCCCACTAGGTGGTGGCCTTGCCCAGCCTTACTGCGAGGGGAGGTGTCTGGCCCTACTGCAACTCCTTCTTTGGCCATGTTTGGTTGACATCCTCGGGAGGCCTGCTCTTTTCTGAAGAGAATCAGAGCAGGAGTGGATCTGGGGGACAGGGGAGGGGAGGGGAGGGTCTGGGAGGAGAGGGAGGCAGGGGAAACTACAGTCGGGATGTAATATGTGAGAGAAGAATAAAGAATACAGTAGTAATACAGGGGCTGGAGAGAAGGCCCTGTGATTAAGAGCACTTGCTGCTCTTACGGAGGACCAGGGTTCGCTTCTCAGCACTCACGTGGCAGCTCACAACCTGTATATACACAACGTGTATAGCTTCAGTTCCAGATGAGCTACACCTTCTTCTGGCCTCTGTGGGCACTGAATGCACATGGTACACATACGTCCATGCAGGCAAAGCGCTCGTACACATAAAATAAATTAGTTAATAGCATTTAAAGCAGTTACCTAACTATTTTCTAGGTTCCTCTTTTATGGAAAAGGAAAATTATGGATAAGGAACTGAAAATCAGCAGGACATGGCATCACATGCCTGTGACCCAAACACTTGGAGGCTGAGGAGGAAGGCCTGAGAGTTTGAGGCCAAGCTGGCCTTCACAGCATGATTTTTGTCTCAAAACACACACACACAAACAACAAAAGAAAAATCTACAAAACTGAAAAGGTAAGGAAGGAGAGGCTGCTCGGAGAAGGGGGAGAGAAGGGGAGAGGAAGCCTGGCGATGTCAATCTAAGCTTGGATTTCAAGTCCTCTTCCAAGAACCAGTACAGAAAAAAAAAGTTAATTATGTAACAAGTAGCTAAAGCCAGATAACATCCACTACACATTATGAAAACAACCTACCACACGGAAGCAGTCTTGCATCGTTCTGAACGATCCCCATGAATGAACGTTACATCCTGTGGAGCCTCCTCAGCTAGGCTGAAACACACTTCAGGGAAAGATTGAAAGCTCCTTCCCATTCACACCACCCACTCTACCTGGGAAAAAAGGCAGTTTACCTTGAATGAAAACGGTGCTGTGACCTCACAACTTTCAGGGTGCACTTATGAGTCAAGGGAAAAGTACCTTTGGTTTTGGATTTAAAAAACAAAATCCTGAAATGAGTAAGAAATTGAGGCTGAAAACTTCAAACGGACAAAGTAGATTCCAATACTGGGTTTCTACATAATTCTGCACATTCTGAGTCATTTTAAATGCCCAAAGAAGTCAAGCCAAGACACTCTCCTAAAAAAAAATGTACACACACACACACACACACACACACACACACACACCTTTTAAAAGACTTCCAATTCTATTTCTATATTTTCAGGAAACAGGATCTTTCTCTTTTCTACAGACAAAATCCTACAGCTATAAAGATGACAAGATCTACTAATTATGTGCTGTTAAAAAGGACACCACACTTCTGTGACTACAGAATCATTGACTCTAAGCTCCATGTTGTGTCGCTTGGCATCCATGGGAAACGTCCTTCCTTGGTCCCTTTGAGTTTCCATCATTTTTAGGTGTGCATGGGAGGAACTCAGAGCAACATTTAAAGCCTGGTCGGTGGACCTTTCTTCAGGGCGATCTACACAGCCCTGAATGTACAGTGGTGTCCTGGAGACACTGTCGGTTTGATCTGTGCAAGGCAGCTGACTGCCGGACTTCCAGGATTTTAAGAGCCTGTTATTGTGCAGAATGGAACCGGTCACAGCAGGATTATCTGCACTCTGGGAATTGGAGAACATGCAAAATGCCCTTCCCAGGAGCTGATCGCCTGGTGAACACCGAATCCTTCACTATGGTACTTACACAGCACTCTTTCAGTACTTGTTTCTCTTGATGACAAGCAACAGAAATGAACTCTTGACCTTTGTCTAAACTATTCAAGAACAGAGAATCACAAAAACGGTCATTTGCCAAGACCTAGAGTGCCCACTGTCAGCTGCAGGGGATGTGGTCTCCGGTCACTCGTTCCTCTGCCGGGCCCACCCCGCTGCTGGGCCTACCAGCACTGAGGCTGAGGTACTGGACAGGTGGACGCTCCCACACACCACAATGAGAAGAGCGTAGACCACACACAGTGAAAAGCACATGACGTGTGGTAGAGGACCAGGAAGGCAGCTTAGAGGTTGAAAAGGCCTGTGCCGTCCAAGGTAGATCCCCAGAACCATGGAGGAAGAACACACTCCTGAGGGTTGCCCTTTGACCTTCATGAGCACACTGTGCCATGTATGTGCCCTCCTCCCCTACACACACACCACCACCACCACCACCATATACATGTACATGTGCCCCCCCACCTATATCATACACATATGAATGAGTGCACACACATGGAAATCTTGTCTGTATGTATATCTGTGTACCACATGGGTGCCTGGTGCCCACAGAGGCCAGAAGTGGGTGTTATAGATCCTTGGAACTTGAGTTACAGACACTTGTGACCTGCCATGTGAGTGCTGAAACAGAACCTGGATCCTCTGGAAGAGTGACCAGTGCCCTTAACCACTGAATAACAGATGAGCCTGATCTCCAGCCCAATAATATATGTATTTTAAAGTTATCCGTGGAAATAAGGCTTGGAGCTTTGGAGATGAATCAGTTGGTTACGTGCTCGCCAGGGCGTCGGGAGGGCCCTGAGTGCAGTGCATAGCACGCATGAAGAAAGCAGGATCTGCGGGTGCTGGAGGGATGGAGACACATGGGTGGCTCATTGGCCAGCCTGGCCACGTCAGTGAGTTCCAGGTCCAGCCAGAGACCTTCTGTCAAAAGGCAAGCTGGAGAACAACCGAGAAAGACCCTTGATATCAACTCTGACAGCCACATGTGCATCTGCACACACGTGCACTCTTATGTATGCAAACACACATACGTACATATGTGCTACATATGAAGAGAAGGAAGTGAGTTTTATACACAAATGCAAAACTGAGGGCTGGAGAGATGGCTCAGAGGTTAAGAACACTGGCTGCTCTTCCAGAGGTCCTGAGTTCCATTCCCAGCACCCACATGGTGGCTCACAACCATCTGTAATGAGATCTGGTGCCCTCTTCTGGCTGCAGGGATACATGCAGGCAGAACACTGTATACATAATACAGAAATAAAACTGTTTTAGAAAATGCAAAACTGAGACTGTTTCACTTAGGTACTGAACTGGTGGCTAGGACTTTAAACCTGGGGGCAGTGCATCAGAGCAGCTGCCCAGGCCAAAGGCACAGAGGCTGGCCTTGGCTAGAGAATGCGAGCGAGCAAGCAAGAGCTGAAAGGCTGCTGCTTCGCTGCACGCTGACCCAAAGAATAAGTGCTCTCTCCAGGCTTAGGGAGTTTTGAAACTCTCCAGGCTTGTATTCTGGAGACAGAGACAGAAGAACAAAATCAATCTGTGGCCAGGATTGGAGGTTCCGGGGCCACTAACTGGATTTGAAGGTCAAGAACCCGGGTGTTGCTCTTGGTCCTACCTGCTACTGTGTGCCGTCTCCAGCAAACGTCCTACTCTCCTGCGCTTCAGCTTCTCTGCTGAGTGAGGGGAATGCTCTCCCTGCGCTGGATTTGTGTTAGGATCAGGTGAGGTCACAATCAGAAAGCACACGGCAAGAGTGGGAAAGCACCACGCCAATATGGTATCCACTCCACTTTGGCCTACCGGAAGCCATCGCGGTCCCTTCCCACATTGAGAACATTTAACTACAGTCAACATGTATGGCTTCAGTGAATACCAAGTGAATCTAATGGCTTCGTGGGCTCCCATCAGTCACTGTGCCTTACGGCATGCTGACTGTCAGCCTACAGGAAAGCCCTGCTTTCTCATCCAGACAACTTCGTGGGAGAACGGGTTTTCTATGGCACAATGGGGTCTGTCTATGTACCTCAAGCTGTGCCATTGCTACCTGTCAGCTGGTCCATCTGAATGCCAATATTTTAAAGGTGCTTGAAGGGATGATCAGCCACATAAGTTTAAGCAGAAAGTGGAAACATTTTAAATACGGGGAGAGCAACAAACACGAGATAACCCAAGAATACACCAGCTTGCCGAACAGAAATGCACTGAGAAAAAGCAGATAGGCAAGACCTTGAGTGCAACAATGTAATGTTTCTGGCTACAGCTGGAGAAAGCTGAAATCCTGGGGTCAACAGACAGTAACATGGACGCCCCTGTCCTGTCTCCCGGGCTCGCCCTGTCCGGTCTCCCGTGCCCTTTCTAGCTCCAGCGGCCCCGTGATCATCAGCTGAAAAGCTCTGAGTTCCGATTCTCTAATATTCGGTGGTTTGTCCCCACACCCAGAAGTGACCCCGAAAGGAAGAAAACATGCTTTTGGTGAGGAATGACTTCAGAACTGGGAACATTAAGAAAGTCCTTTTAGGAGATCAGTGCCACCAGGTGGGCCCTGACTTGATGGCAGCGAGTACCAGAAATCTAAAGGAGCCTAATGGAGTTTACAGAGCAACATAAGACACTGGGAGCCATGTTTCAATTATCGTCAGATTATTTTCATTATCGTTAAAATGAAAAACCCAATTTCTTCTGGTAGACAAACCAGTGAGGTTGTGTTTCTCTTAAAGGCTGAGGGACCGAGGGATTTGAACAACAGATGAGATGTCTCCATCCTGTCAGAATTCCAACAAGGGCCACACCCCAGACAGGGCTCCCCGAGCACTCCAGTACCCTGAATCCACTCAGATCCTTGCCAAACCTAACCTCCCACAGACCCAGCTGACAGGTCTGTGGCTCAGGGGAGCTGGACTTCCCAGACCCAGAGAAGGTGCAGGTTACAAACTCCATGGCTTGAATGCTGGCAGAGCACGAGGCTTCCAGAAGTGACTGTGGAGGAAGAGGCCCCCATCACATTCCGGAAATCTAGCCTGGAGGTTTGATTTGAGTCCTTCATTTTTAAGGGCTAAGAGTGAGATCCTGCCCCAGAAATCTAAAACCACAGTCAACAAAATAGCCATTCCAAGGAAAGGCTGCACAAAAACTTGGACCAAAAACTAGAAAGGAACTACAACACCTTCAGATGTACAACCTTCAGAGATATGCGCATGCCATCCCAGAAGGAGACACTAGACTCTGGAAATACACAACTTACAAGTCTCAGAAATCCATATGATTACAGGACTCATAAGCTCCTCCCTTCCCAATTTTATATAAACAATAAAGACAGCTACAGAACTGATACTCCCTCCTTCTTTGCCACCTCCAGGTTGCGCAGAGAGCCACAGGGAGCAGGGATGCTGCTTTTGTGAGCCTCAGCCAGGTTGGGGGTTGCTTTTGGTGACGCAGCTTTGAGTCACCCATGGTCCTGTAAGTGACCTCTCACCCACACTTCTATAAGTAGCCCCAACACACTCTTTTTGGCAAGTTGTACTCTGTGGGGAATCATTACTTTGGTTCCCTGTCTGGGATAAAAAGATATCTGTTCAGGTCTCTCCAGGAAAAGTCACCAACACTGTCTCATTTGGATTTCACGATTTCTCAGTAAAGAAGGTGTCAGTAGCCCCACGTCTCAGAGAAGAAAGCTCCGAATCTGAAATCCCACAGAGAGCACAGGGCTGGACTAACCCCATTTCTGTTTCACCAAACCATGACAGAGCCTGCTGCCTGCCATCCAGGGTCAGGAGCCCCTCTCAAAGCACAAGGGTCTCCCTAGGACAGCTGCAGGGGCACGGAGTCTCAGAGGCCTCAGACACGCCACTACTATCTGTGTTTATGCCTCAGAAATGGCCGTGCAGGGTCATCTGAACACACGCCACCAGGGTCACCATTCAACAGATCACTCACAAGTCCCATGCTCGAGCCAAGCTCGCCAGGAACATCAAGGATTGTGCTGTTCAGAAAAGTCCTACCCATCAAACAAAGCAGCACCACTGAGGAACTTCATGCTAAGAATGACCGTTGTTGAGGCTTTCAACTGAAGCGGCGCTCAAGGTTCCTGGTCAACTTTGTAACCGTTAGTTTTTAAAATGATTTAACCTTTCTGTCACCAGAATCGGAATGTTTTCAAAGGAACCTCACATTTACATCCAGTCTCAATCTTTAAATGTGAACATGCTGTAAGCCAATGGTAAAGATTCTCCTGTTTAACACGACTTGTTTTTCCTTCTGCTTATGGTCCGTTTAATTGTGCTTTCTCTAAAGAAACACGCTTGCTCAATGCCTCCTTCACTTAATTTTTTTAATCGGCTTATGTTTAGAGCTTTAAAAGTATGCAAAACAGACAGAAAACTGTTTCACAGTTCCTCAAAAAGTTAAACATGAACTGCATTACCCAACAATTTTATTCCTAAGATCCAAGAGAGCCGAAAGCATTTATTCACACAAATAGTTATACATAAATATTCATATGCAGCACTACATAGAGTAGCCAAAAAGTGGAAACAACCCCAAAGACCTATAGACTGATACATAAGCCAACTGTGGGATGTACATGCAAAGGAATATTATTCAGCCATAAAAATAAGTGCTGACATCCAGCTGATGAACTTGAAAACACGTTAAGTGAAATAGACCAGATTTTAAAAGGAACATATTGTACAACCTCCTTTATGTAAATGCACAGAATTAGCAAATCTGTGGAAAAACAGTGAAAGACCATCACCACCTGAGAGGAGGCAGGCACTGGGCTGGCTGATGGGAATGTTCTGAAATTAGATGGTTTTGACAAATGCCCAACAGTGCACATGGTAATGACTGACACCCGCTGAATTGTAAACTCTAAGTGGATTTTAAATTTATACAAATTAGAGCTGAATCTAAAAAAACAAACAAACAAAAAAACTAAAAGGATAAAAATGGAACTGAACTAAAAAGAAGGCTTGTTTTCCTTGTTTTCTTGTATTTGTAGGCATAAATCCAAGATTATGAACACATATTGACTCTCTGAACCTTGTAATTTTACAAGCCTTGATAACGAGGGAACCTGAGCAGGCTGTAATTGGAATTACACATAACCAAAACAAACCCACAGATGGCAGGCACACCGTGCGTCAGGGCCCGGTGGCCCCCACATGACCACGCAGAGGACCTGTCTAGAAGTTCCTCCTCATTCTTCCTTCCTGGGCCTATGTCTCAGGGACGGCACAGAAGCTTCTTGCTTGTCCGGTTGCCAACACAGACAACTGGGAAGGGCAGGGAGAGGAGGATGTCACTTCAGACACCTCCCCGTCCACCACAGGACAGCATGCTGCACACCCCTGGGACCCAGCACAGCCCTTGTTCTGGCTGCCAGGTGGATAGATGGGCACAGACTGAGGAAGCTCAAGGGAGTGCGAGTTACAGGTTCGAATACCCAGGCTACAGGAAGGCCCTGCTCATGGGCCAGGTGCACATAGCCTTCATCACTACCCTGAAACCATACACGTTCAACTGAGGGCTTAGATCCATGATTTACTTTCCCCATATTTAGTAAGAAGAGCATTTTTTAAACGGAAAAGAGCACAGACTCCACACTGACGCAGTGTTTGCCCCCTAAGACAACTACAGACTTAGGGTCAAAGGTTAGAAGATGCTGTTGGGCTGGTAGATGGTTCCGTGGGTAAGGGCAGGAGGGGGAGAATCGAGAACTGACTCTTACAAGTTGTTCTCTGACCTTCACACATACCTGCTGCACACACCTCCCCCGCCACTGCTACACACAGATAACAAAATAAAATGTAATACAATTTTGCTGGGTAGTGGCGGTGCATCTCTTTGGTCCCAGCACTTGGGAGGCAGAGGCAGGCAGATCTCTGTGAGTTCCAGGCCAGCCTGGTCTACTGAGCGAGTTCCAGGACAGTCGGGACCACACAGAGAAACCCTGCCTGGAAGTAAAAAAGTAGCTCTTTGGGAACTTTAAATAAATAATCTTGACTATTTACACTTTCCCTAATAGTTTCAAAATTAACTTCAATATTGCTTCTCCCCCGCCCTCCCCCAGACAGGGTTTCTCTGTGTAGCTTTGCGCCTTTCCTGGGACTCACTTGGTAGTCCAGGCTGGCCTCGAACTCACAGAGATCCGCCTGGCTCTGCCTCCCGAGTGCTGGGATTAAAGGCGTGCGCCACCACCGCCCGGCCTCAATACTGTTTCAAATCATACTTTCCATCCTCTTGGACATGAATGAGATTTAAAGTCTTTGTCTCATTTTTCTAGAGGCTCTGGCCAAGTTCTTCTGGCCAAATGGCTGAGATCGAATCTTCTCTGATCTGAAATCTCTCAAGGCCCTCCTTAGCTGCGTGTCAGGACCTGTGAGCCTGGGATAGACCCAGTATTTGCTATGAAGGGTCCACACTGCCACTTCAAATGGAAGAGGTGTAAGGCAGTTTATTGACGGAGGATTCTAGAGCTTGAGAGGGCTGCGGCTTCCACTGTACCATCCTCCATCACCCGAACAGCAGGAGAGGGATGCTCACCTGCGGGGGCAGCTGAGGCCACAGCTGGAATCCAGTACTGCAGCTGGGACTCCAAGCCACTGCCTGACTCTGTTGTGACTGTGCTAAGGTGAGCCCACTCCCGTCGGCATGGCTCGGTTCTATCCAACTCAATGATGGTTGACCCAAACAGCTTTTGTGTTCAAGGGCCGTGCCAGGGAAGTACAGAGGGGATGAAGATAGACAGAGTCTCTACTGTTCCCAAGAACTGACTCTCTACTTGCAGGGGGGGAATGTACCTGCAAATAAAACCAATCCGGAAGAGCAAAAGCAGACAACCAGGAAACAAACAAATGTCAGGCAGGAAAAGGCAGTGACTGGAGGAATGTCCCCAGGCATGAGCTGGGTACAGAGAAGGCTGGGGGATGGCCAGGATGCTTACGGACCAACATGGGCTGGCCCAAAGGTAAGAGCACAAGAGAGAACCCAGCACCAATACATTCATGTATTCGAATTTTTTTATCAGTGCTTCCTGCAACCAAATGAACAAAGAGACTTGAATGAGCCACTAGGATACCAAGTAGAAACAACAGCCAGATGCCTTCCTGGCCACTCCAAGCCTCCATAATGATGTCTAAGATCCATTTCAAATATCAGTTGCAGAAATGCAGATTAGGTTTGCTGCTAAAGATGTGTAAGACCAAGGGACAGTGGCAGGGCCTGGTGCTGCAGGCCTGAAATCCCAGCGACTCTGCAGGTTGAGGAGGGAGGATCACAACTTCAAGGTTGGCCTGCGCAACCCAGACCAACTATCTCAGAGTAAAAAGGTGTGTGGGTGTATTTCAGTGGTAGCGCCTTACCAGGGTGCAGAGCCCTACAGTTCAATGAAAACATTTGTTTTAAAGAGTAGGTGCCATCGCATGGTCATCTTAGTTCCTCACTGTGCTGGTGAAGGAGTG
Organism: Peromyscus maniculatus bairdii; assembly: GCF_049852395.1. Classification (NCBI taxonomy): domain Eukaryota; kingdom Metazoa; phylum Chordata; class Mammalia; order Rodentia; family Cricetidae; genus Peromyscus; species Peromyscus maniculatus. Next base: position 110,932,206 of record NC_134857.1, on the reverse strand, counting down.
TTCACATGTACACCTGTTCCTTTCTGTTCTCTGTGAGCACCGAGAGAGGAGCCCCACAGCAGGGGAGTCGGCAGTGGGGCCAAGCAGAGGCATGCTCTCAGAACCCAACAGCTGGCTGCTCACCTCAGCCTGACCGGAAGGTGCAGAGAGCCGTTCCCTTCCCAAGAGCCCACTGACCTCGGCTGGGTCCTGCTACCCCTCTGGCAACCCCACGGCTGCTGTTCATTGTGGCTGCCATCGTCTGCGCTCCACGGGAAGGCAGATCCACGCCTGGGGTGGGGGCAGTGACCGCTATCGCCACTACAATGGAGAGTGGGCACCTGGGGAGGGTTTCGGGCCTTTCTAGCAGACCATACAGCTTTATCAGCCTTGGCTGCAGGGAAAATGAGTTTCGGGATAAAGGGGACCAAGAGGAAAAGGCCTAGAAATAAAGGCACTGAAATGCTCAGGTTAGGTTATAGGCAAAGCTTATATATATATATATATATATATATATATATATATATATATATATATATATATATATATATATATCACAACTTGATGTGTTATTCCTGTAAGCGAAGATTTATTAAAAACAAACAAAACTGTTGTCCTATGTAAGCTGGCTTGCTAGGAAAGAACACTTTTCATTTAATCTTGGTTATACTGTTGTCATAGCTAAGTAAGTCAACACCTGTTTACCCCCACAGGTGCACACTGAGATTTGGGGTGGGGCGGGGCTACATGTCTATGTGCTTTAAGAGAGGTCTCACTACATAGCCCAAGCTGGTCTTGAACTTACAATCCTCCTGCCTCAGCCTGCTGAGACCATAGGCAAGTGGCGCCATACCCAACTATGACGGACTTTAGGTTCAGTGACTGGAAAAGGTGGACTAGCATTGACTCCAACCACCCAGCGCCACCCAGCTCCTGCCCTGCTGGGCACACAACTGTGGGGACAGCTGCCACATGAAGTTCCTTGAGGTGGGATCCAAAAAGCAACACTAGAGACAGGCACCACAGGGCTACAGCTGGCGACACTGACAGGTACCTCCAGATGCACATCACCTCCAGCTGCAACCACCCGCTCGCTCTGGCTTTGGAAAGAACACAGGAGCAATGGCCCCTGACTTCCTTCCACACAGGCTCCGTGAGGGTGTGCTGATGCCCTGACCACCCCCTCCATGGCTCAGGTTGTCCACGTCTGCCATCAGGAGCTTTGCAGGGAATGGCAGGACTGAGCATAGCATGTCACCTTATCTGCAATCAGTTTGCCACAGTGCTGCTTTCTCTCAGATCTTTCTAGGTTTGACTCATCCGCTGTACACTCTTTCCTCCCTGTAGCCCAGCCCGGGGTGGAAAGGCACAGCTTTTTTTCTGGCCTCAGTTCCTTCTATCCAAATGAAAGCGTGATAGACTACCGTTTCCCTTCTCTGTGTGTATAAGGGATGGTCTGGGGGCCCCTGTATCAGAGCAAGCCCAAGCACACTCAAGAGGGGGAGCCCCGGGCTGCAAGGCAGATGGCCCGGCCAGCCCACCTGACAGATCCTTCCCACGTGGCAGACAGGGCGTGGAGCAAGACCAACACAAAGGCCAACCTCCTCAGGTCCCTTGCTTGTAAGAACACCCACCTTGGCTTGGGATGCACAGTTAAACACGAGGCTTTAAAAATCAACTGAAAACAGGCAAATGCCCCATGCCCGCCCCCCCCCCCCAGTCGCTTCCTCCCCCCAACCCGCCCTTCAGGTTTCTCTCTCTCTTCCACTCCTACCACTATTAACCTTCTTAATTACATTAAAAAGAATCTTCAGTGAGATCGTACACATAATTAGGGTTGACTGGTGTGTGTTTTTCATTTTCTATCTGCAACCAAGAATACAGGATGGGAACCAGGCCAGCTGTGGAATTCGGTAGGCCTCTCCAGGTCCCAAGCTTAACATGCGGACTTGGATGTCTAAAATCTTGACATTTCTACTTGGGCATCCTGTCTTGTTAACAGAGGCACTTGGCAGACAGAGGGGCAACTTGTTAAATTTGTTTATCTCCATCTAAGCAGCCTTTAGGTGCATCTGCACGAGCACCTGTGTGGATGAACCAATTAAATACAGAGCAGGGGGAGAGACATGCTCCCAGGGACAGCACGCACGAGGCCTCGGCATCGGAGCCACGGGCGACTCCTCTGGCTCCGTTCGTCTCCATTGCTAACAGACAAAACGTGGTGATTTGCCAAGGGCTGCATCGTCTAGAAAGGCTTCCGAAACTCCAGAGGGACAGCTTGTCTTCCAAGACAGGACCCAGGAACTCCACAGCCACTCTGCTAAAGAGTCTGGGTGTCACGGCTGCCGCTTACCAGCGGTGGTCTCTGGCAAGCAATTCCATCATCATCTGGAAGACAGTGAGAACTGGGGCGCCCTGGGGGACTGTGTGGAGGGCACACGCTCATATGTCCAAACCTCTCCCCAGAAGGCTGCAGATGGTGCTGTGTCCGCATTAAAGGAAAGGTGTGTGAAGTGCCAAGGTCAGGGCCAGCAGGCATCAGACGTCCTGACTACGCTGGACCGACACACACTCTAATCTACAAAGCAAAGCTCAAGCGTCCACGGTGTGAACACATTCTCTGAGGTTCCAACCATGGCTTCCTGTTCTTGCGGACTTATCTAAAAAAGCCAGGGAAGTCATTTTCCCCTCATGGAGTCCCGGGCTCTTGGCTTGGTTGGGGGGCAGCTGCCACAGTCCTCACACCCCCGTAATTAAACAGAAGCCACCAGTGGACAACACTACTCCTCTGAGATTCACCGGCGCTCTACCAATACAAATTACCTTCCGCCGCCTTTCAAGCAATTATCACTTTTAAAGGCTGCAGGGGGAGGGGTGTGAAAGGGACGGTAATGAGGATTCCCAGCGAAAAGGCTCTTCCTTTCTGACGCCTCTCCTCAGCAAGGGCCGGCAGCCCCCATTTGGACGGGGGAAGAGGAGGAAGAGGGGGCTCTGTTGGCTGAAGTTGTCCAGGGAGAAAATTAACATCCGCCAAACAATACTAATGCTAAGTTTGTGTGTGTGTGTGTGTGTGTTGTTGTTGTTGTTGTTACTGTCCTTGTTCCTAGTGCACCGACAGAAGCCGCCCAGCAGCCCCGTCCAACACCTGCACACTTTCACTTTCAGCCAGTGCTGCCTCTCCTGACTTTGCTCTCATCCCTCCTTGAAGCAGCGGATACTGCAGGCATTCGCTGTCTTCACGATGTAAGGGCCTCCGTGTGTCCCCAGGGGCACAACTGACTGAAAGACCGCTGACCAGCTGAGTGTCTTTGAGACGGAACTTTTGTTAGGGACATAGGCAACACAAACACTGTTTCTTCGTCCTCCTACAAACGCGTCTCAGCCTTTGGTGACAGCCTTTGGTGACGGTCACCCCTTCCCCAGCGAGGCTCCTGCGGTGACTGTGACTGGCTTTCATCAGAACCCTTGTCTACTTGCTTGACTCTGCTTCTTCAGCAGCAAATGGAGAGGATGGTGTCTAAGTCACCACAGTAGGTACTGACGCAACAAACCCCATGAGCCACGGTGAGTGGCTCACACCTTTAATCCTGGCACTTGGGTGCAAAGACTGTGAGTTCAAGGCCAGCCTAGTCATCATCGTGAGTGAGAGTTTCGGGTCAGCCACTGCTATACAGTGAGACCTGTTTCTAAATAAATAAGCGTAAATAAATCAATAAATGCAAAAATAATTACTCATAACATTCACAACCCTTGGTCAATGCTCAGTAATGATACGGCTATCTGGATTCGGCAGTTTTTATTGCCAACTTGATAAAAACTACAGTCCCCGGGAAAGAGTGACTCTCAATTGTGGAACTGACTCCATCAGAGCGGTTGTGGGCTTGTGTGTGAGGGTGTTTTCTTGATTAATGACTGATGTGGGAGGACCCAGCCCATCGTGGCTGGTGCCATCCCGGGGCAGGCAGTGAGTGGTTCTGGGTTGTATAAGAAAGCAGACTGAGCAAACCACAGAGAGCAAGCCAGCAAACCTGGTTCCTCCATGGTTTTTGCTTTGGTTTCTTCCTTGAGTTCCTGGCTCCCCTCAATCACGGACTCTACCAGTAAAGCGTAATAAGCCCATCCATTCCTCTCCACGCTGGTTTCGGTCAGTGTTTTGTCACAGCACCAGAGAAGCAAATGAGGACCATCTTTCGGATTATTGACAGCTTGGGTGGGTCCTATTGCCAGAGCGTCCTTGAGAGTTGTTTGGACTCTGGACAGCGATTTGTTTGATGATGCTTTGATGAATTTGAAAGGTGATTCACTTCATGAGAAAGATAGTAGTTCTTCATGGTGAAGGGCAGCCTAACAACTAGGTCAAATCAGAAACAGTAACCTCTTTGAAATACCTCAGATCTAAGGGATAATCAACTCCCCTCCCCCAGCCCCAAAGCTCCAACAGAACTAGAGAACCAAAAGCGACAGTGACCTATAAGAGCCAACAAGGAACTTCCTTCTGAGATGTGCCCAGGTGGATGAGATGTCCCACCTCTGCCTTCAATTCCTCTGCCCCCCCCCCCAACCCCCGACGAGTCTAAAGCTGTGTAACTTCCTAAGGGTTGCATTTATTATCTGGATTCCCACAGGTGGATATTTGAGAGCAGCCTTGCTGAGTGTTCAGAGACCCCGCCACAGACTGCTCAAATGGCTTCGTCAACAGGTACCAAGCAGGCTGGCTGCAGTCCTCACAGACCCGCTGGGAGGAGAGGGATGGGATGGGGAGAGCAAGAGGTGGCTGCAAAGGTTGGCTCTCCCACTTCCTCAGCTCCCGCACAGACTCAGGCCCAGCTGTTCTTTATTCTTGAATAATAAGACCTGAGACGGTGGGGAGATGGTCGGGAGGGAGGGACACAGGACAAGCGAGAAAGATGCCACCACACAAAGGAAAGTATAAAGTGGGCTTAGGCCTATGCCTCGCTAAGTCTTCAAAACCCGGAAATCTGCACGACCGTGTTTTGACAGAGACAGATGGGACCCACGTGGAGGCGGCGAGAGGTGTGGCTGTGAGCGTGTGTTGGGGAGAAAAGCCACACAGGTCCCAGTGTGACAGTCCCCTGCACAAAGAAAACGGATTGGTGTGAAGGTGAGGGAGTGAGGAGCCAAGTCGGGCAGCCATCCTGCCACAACCCCACAGCCTGCAGGCAGGCTCACCCCAAACATCCTGTTTTGCTACACATCACAAGCACCCCAGACCCAAGATGGCTTTCAGGGTTGTCAAAATACCAAACATCAAATAGGCTCTTGAGAACTTCCTGGTACTCTTTCAGAGCAAAGGATGGGTCAACCGACGTGGCTGTGACCTTGTTGGGGTCACAGGTCCTGGTAAGGGCAGGACAGGGCCCTGGTAAGGGCAAGAGGCTGGTCGTCAGGAGGCTCTCCACAACCCACACACAGTTCCTGAATGTCACCAGGCTCAGAACAATCAGGGTCAAAAAAAAAAAAAAAAAAAAAAAAGATCCAAGTTGAAAGTCCATTTGTTCTATTTTCAGCAGTAAAAGGTTTAGCCCTGGACCCCAAACTCATTTTTTTTTTAAATCCCACTCAGAAACAAAGAACAAAAGGCAGTGTGTAGTAGTCAAAAGATATCTGAAGTTCTTTCTTTTCCTCAGTGAAAGGTAAAGAGAAAGCTCAGCAGCGGAGGATGCTGTGAGGACTGGGCTGGGACCCGAAGAATGTAGAGGACAGGGGGACCCAGGAACGAGACCCAGCTGACAGAACACAGGATAAGTAAAAAGGGGCCCAGGAGGCCTGGGCCAGCTGATAAACGTAGTTGAGCTTGGTGCCCGATTAATCTCCACCAGGGCTGCACATTAAACAAATAAACAAACAAAACCTGGCCTGAAACCGTCCTGCCGCCTGTTACTAGAGTCTTAGCTCATGGTGCCCTGTGGAGCTGTGGGGTGTCGGATGAGCCCGGGTCTGAGCCCCAGGCTCTGCCTCTCGCAGGCTGTGTGGCCCTGAGCTGTGATCACCTCACTGTGGCTCCGTTTCCGAAGTGAGGACGCGGCCGCCTCACCACACAGAGCTGTGCAGATGTCAACCTGAGCACAGAGCCCGCAGGCCTCACAGGGAAGGGAGGGGCTACATACCACAGCTCCAAGCCCACAAACCCCCAAGGTGCGAGCCTGTGTGCACAGGTGCCCTCAATCTGAGGCACCCCTGCACGACTCACAGTCCTGCATCCTCTTTTCTCTGAAGAAGTGAAAATTTCCATCGGAGACAATTTGGTTTCTTTCTTTCTTTCTTTTCTTTTTTTTCTTTTTTTTTTTTTTTTTTTTTTTTTTTGGTTTTTCGAGACAGGGTTTCTCTGTGTAGCTTTGCGCCTCTCCTGGGACTCACTTGGTAGTCCAGGCTGGCCTCGAACTCACAGAGATCCGCCTGGCTCTGCCTCCCGAGTGCTGGGATTAAAGGCGTGCGCTACCACCGCCTGGCCTTTGGTTTCTTTCTTTAAAAATGAAAATTCAGCTGTTTCTTCTTAACTCGTGTAAAACACATTGAAAATCCAAATTAAAAAAATTATACACACACACATATACACACACACACATATACACACACACACACATATACACACACTCACACACACACACATATACACACACACATACACACACACACATACACACACACACATATACACACACATACACACATATATAAACGTACTGCACTGAGGAAAAACAGCTTCAATAGTGATAAACACCTTTCTGATCTTTCTTCATTATAACTTCAGACAAGCAATCAAAATGTCAAAACTGTGAGGCTGGGTGGGGTGTACACTTGTAATCTCTGCCACCTCGGAGATTGGGGCTGAAGAACCTCAGTAAGATCTGACTGCAAAACCAAAATAAAACACTGCAATACTATTTTGCAATTTGGTATTGCATTATACATATTTCCCCTTGACTATGTATTTTATCATCTATTTTTGATGGCTGCATGGTTTGATAGGTTGGAAGATGTTCTGCTTTTCATCATCTTTACAGTAAGACTTGATTGTCTTCTTTCCACGCAAAAGAAAACAAAAGCCTAGCAGAGCTTTTGACGGAGACCCCAAGTGGGTCCCTCCCGCTCAAGTCCCCCCCTCCCCGCCCCCAGCTCTGCTCAAGCCCAGTGCCTTTCCCTCAGAGCAGGAGCTGCCCGCCCAGAGCGAGGTGAGGGAGGGGCCCATCGAGCTGCCCGCCCACCGGGGTCACTCCAGGAACTCCAGGAAGGCCTGACCCTCCTCAGGGCTTTGATCTAGCGACCTTCTGCAGAGCAGTAAAGGGTGGGGGGAAGTTGCCCAGTCAAGAGGAGGAAGAGCAGGGAGGGGACCACAGTAGCGAGAAGGACACTCCTCTGGGCAGCCACACAAGGTCCTGGGAGGTTGACTCAGTCTTACCAGAAAGAAAAAAACACATTGAGCGCCCGCCTACCAGCTCCCCATTTTAGAGATCAGGGAATCAAGGCTTGGGAAGCCAGCAAGACCTAATCAGCATTTGCGAATCGCAACTCCATATTAGTGGACGGTAAGACCTACAATTACTGCCATTTGGGGTGCCGTGAGCCAAGCACGGAGCAGCAAATGTTTAATCCCAGCGACAGCCTGGTGAGATGGCTATCACGGCCATCTCCCCGGTTTTTTTTTAGGGGGGTGGGGTGGAGTAAGGAGCTTTGCAAAAATGAAGCAGGTTGCCTGAGACCACGGTTAGCGACAAGAAGAAATTAGACCCAACCTGACTGTCACCGAAGCCCAGGCTCTGACCAAGCATAGGAATGGTCACTGTTACCCGGTAAACTCACTGGGCTTTACTGCTGGTGTAAGTGGCAAGGAATGCATGCGTTCTTCTCTGGCCATCACTTCACAGCTCTCCAGTTTTTGTTTTATCTGCTCAAGAGGGGCATCAGAATGCTCAACACCAATCGGCCTGTAGCCCGCCTCCTCGTGCTTTAGAGGGTGGCGGTGCTGGGAACAGCCAGGGTGCCAACTGAAAGGGGACGCCATGCCCGGTGCCCACAGCTGAACCGCCCAGCACAAAGACAACACGACCATCCGGTGGGTCCCCGGGAGGCCACTTCAGGTCTGCCGAGGCCCGGGGACTCCCTGCGTGTATAATTACAATGGTGCTTCTAGGTGATGGGCAGGTAGATGAGGAAGATTTCAAGTCGTTTGTTTACTTATTTTTTAAAGGCTCTTTCTCAGAATGACTCATGTGAACAGTTTAAGCAAACAGCTGTGACAGGCGAGGGACGGAAGGCCATGGCCACCTGCTCCGCGGGTAGGGTAGGATGTGCTCAATCTGTGGAGTTAATTAGATCAATCTCGGCTCATTTTCTTTAATGAGACGCTGCAAAGCGCAACACTCACCAGACCTGTTTTCTGGGCTATGTTTCACCTGTTCCTGTTCCAGCTCATCCATTCTTGAGCTTTATTTTTGGTTGAAGCGAAAATCTGTAATTATTTTATTTTATTTTTTTCAAACACAGATTTTCTGGGGAAACCATGACAGCTATACATGTTTGTGGGAGAGCCAGTGAGCCCCAGCATTGACTTTCTGGTCAATTATACTCCAGTAACTCACACCAAGAGTGGGGACGGCCAACATTTACAGTGGGGAATTGCTTGCATTTTTTTGCCTTTCAAGCATGTTATCAACATAAAGTGTAAAGAGGCTTAAGATTATTAGTGGTTTCTTTTTCCTTCCTTTCTGGAGTGTAAGAATACGAGGTAAGATGATTTCTCTATAGTCCTCTAACCTCTGTAACAGTGTTTTGTAGGATTCTGAGGTCTGGCGGCCAAGAGGAAGGATGTGATTGACGTCTTGTCTAGCGGCAGGCAACTCCCCCACATGGGACAGGGGCCCAAATGTCAGGCCACAGAGCACCACACACTACAGAGAAAAGCGAGTCTTTGTGTTAAAAGTCATTGGCTAAATTTGTGCTTAGTAGCTGCGATTTTACTCTTGGCCAGAACTGCAGGCTTTAAAGCAACAGGCCCCTTTCACTTAGTTTGGATAAGAAAGTCTACCAAACAACTGAATACCCACAGTTGACCTGTCAATCACTTTACAAAACACCAAGTCAGGCCCATGCCTGTGTTTTCCCTGAGACAATAGTGGCTATTTCTTACCTGCAATGGTACTTTACATGGTGCTTCCCATTTCATCACCCAGACAATAGAAGAGCATGTATTCAGGGGCCTAGACATGTTCACTGCTTTGTTAAGTGACATTACCCCCCCCCCTTTTTTTTAAAGCTGAGAGTCCACAGTGAAGAATTTATGAGTGTTCACTAGTATTCTCACAGTTGGGGGCCCTGCAGTGATCTATTCTCAGACACCAGCAGTTTGGCCAATCATTGCTTTTTGGTTGGTTTGCTTGGTTTGTTTTGTTTTTTCAAGACAGGGTTTTTCTGTTGCCCTGGCCATCATGGAACTCTCTGTAGCCCAGGCTGGCCTCGAATTCACAGAGATCCACTTGGCTCTGCCTCCTGAGTGCTGGGATGAAAGGCATGGGCCACCGCTGGGGTTCACTGCTTTCCAACACCAGCACAAATGTCAACACCCAAGGTGGAAGGGAAAGATGACATCTGATTACTGTGAAGGCAGCTTTGATCTCATGGACCCTCTAAAACTGTCTCAGGGAGTTCCACAAGTTCAAAGAGCACACTTAGAGACTCAGTGTCCCAGAGTGAACCTGCTCATACTGGTCAGGCTGAGGCCTGGGGGACAGTCTCACTGCTAAGAGCACTTGCTGAGTACACAAGAGGCACGGAGGGGCCCTGGATCTGATCCCTAGCAACAGACACACACCACACACACACACATCACATACACACACCATGCGCATACCACACAAACACAAACACCACAAACACACACACACACCATAAAAACACACTACACACATAAACACACACACCACACAAACCAAATACACACACACACACATCTCATACACACACCATGTGCATACCACACACACACACACAAACACACACACATGCCAGAAAAACTCACTAAACACAAACACACACACACCACACAAACCAAATACACACCACACACACACACATCTCATACACACACCACACACATACCACACAAACACACATACCACATGCACACCACACACATCAAAAGCGGAAGAATAAAACCTTGACTTTGTCGGGGCTTTCCCCTCCTTGACAAAAAGGACAGAGGTAGCAAAGCATAAGCCGATTGTGCTATGGGTTCTGGGCAGAGCTGTTCATCCTTCCTCTTGCCTTCTAGGCCAAGAACATGGATAGCATTTTCTGGCCAAGATCTTGAAAGACCTCTAGCATGGTCATGAGTAGGGAGCAGTAACTCCCAGCGGAAAGGATGCTGCTGGCCGTGGGCTGCCTTTGCTCCTACGGCCTCAACCACTCCCTTCAGTCTACCAGATTGGCACATCTCAGTTGTTATGGTTGCTGTTAGAACACAGAAGACTATAGATTTCCCCAAGACCACTCCCTGCCCCCCCCCCCGTTATCACTGGTTCCGATTCATAAATTTCTTATTATCATTCAGACCTGAATAGTTTCTTTGACGTTTTGGACCCTCAGAAGAGTTTTCTCGGTGGAGAACGGGTTTCTCTGGTTGCTTTCTCCTAAACCATTGACTGTGTAATAAAAGAATATGACTCGTTACATTTGAGATGTAACATTACATGTTCTTTGGCATTTGTTAACACTTGAATTGTAGCCCAGTGTTTTATGTTCTGAACGGTTGGGACACAACAATCCATAGAATGTATGAGATTAGGCACACTAGTTTTGACATTTATCTCATCAACATTTTACGAGGGAGGGAGGCTTGGTGACTTACCAGTTACTAGGAGTTAGAATTCCTTACTAGAGAGGAGATTTCTCTGTATTTCCTTGTGCTTCTGCCACTGACACAGAAGCTCTTGTTCTATAGGTAACAGCTCAAACCACATTTCCCTTTGTATGATATCGCGGTTCTATTATGATTGTTTATCATGGTTGCTAATACTTCTCATACTGTTGTTTTCATAATCTTCCTTTTTGTCTCTCTTTAGGCTGTGATCTTCCAGTCTCTATTCCACTTCATGAATTCACCTAAATCTAATCTTCTATTAAACCTATCCATTTTAGTTTTACTTAATTTTTTCCTGTATAAAATGGAGTCTTTTTTTTTTTTTAAATTAGGTGGACATTTTATAAAGCTACACCATCTAACATGTAGCCATTTAAATTTCACCAGGGATCCATGTCTCTGTCACTACGTGCTTGTGATCACTTCCATACAGAGAGTCAACACGGAGTTGAGATGTGGGGGTCTGACCCAGCCTGATGTACCAAGTGTGGCTTTTGTGTGTGGTGGTTTTTACCATGTCTTTACTATGAGTGTCTACTTCTGATGAGTTTCTCAGCAGGCACTCTGAGGCCTCCACTGAAGGGAAGCGCTTCTAGCAAGGACTTGTCATTGTTTTTTCCATGTGCTAGCAACCATCATCCAACTGGGTACTCCTTACAGTGATTCCCAGGTTGAACTCTTCCATTGTGCCTCAGTAATACGTATGAAGTCAGGGTGTGAATCTCATCCAGAGTCAGCTGTAGTTGCGACTCTCAGGAACACATTCTTCCCCTTCGAGGCAGTGCCGATGTGTGACATGGGAGTCACAAACTGGCAAAGTATGTTTATATCTAAGTTCACCCCGACCTAATGGATGCTGCATGCACAGCCTTGGGGATCCCCAATTTCTGCCAGAGTTCATGTCTCATTTTTCCTGTTAAGCATCTACTCCATCCCTGGACTATGCAAGATGCAAAATGAAGCTTGGTTCATCGCACTCAACAAACATCAGCGTCAGTGATGTTCAGTCACTTGTTCGCTGGCTTCTCAGTGTCCTTGACTTCTAGTCAGCCCCAGAGCATTCGAAATGTGTATTTTGAGAAAAAAGTTGTCCTCTGGCTTCCATACATTGCAGTGGCACACGTACACAAGCAAGTGAGCACATATGCACACCCCTACACACCACACACCACACACAAATGTATTTTTGTGTGTACTTTTTTAATTGAAGAAAACTCTATTCCACCAGCAAAACCATCTAGTATTATCACTCTGATCTATGTGAGGTAATTGATGTTCTGCTCTATGAGTGTTAAAAGAACCCTCAAGGGCAGAGACTTTCACTTCCTAATATTCACATACGTGAGGACAACAGACTGAGCACCATGCATATCAGCAAAGTCTACAGGGTCACCCTTATTTAGCTACTTCAACTTTTCTGTAGTGAAACTCAATAGAAATCACTCAGGACTGATAAAGGACACACGGAAGCACACACACACACACACACACACACACACACACACACACACACACACACACACACACCACACACACCTCACATCCGTTTTTGGTCTGCTTTTCGCCACCAAACACTTTTGAAGACAATTTTAGTTATCAGAGTTTTGTAGATTTGACATCCTTTTATCTGCAAGCAGCCCGTCCACAGTCAAGCCTGGAGCTAGGCCCACAACTTCCTACTCCAGACACGGCTTTCCAGATGAGCCAGACTTGTCCAATGCACTTGAGTGACGCAAGGATGGCACTAAGCTGTGGGAGACATTGTCCTTGACCTGCTAAATCTGAAGTGAGCTGACTACACAGAAGATCTAGTTCCTTCTGACTGAGAACCTTAGCACATCAACATAGATCAGGGACGATTTTTCTGTGCTCATGCACTGAATTTATTGGTGTTTGTTGCAGGTATCAGTTCAATATAATTCAGCCAACAAAACATCAGCATCACTGACAGTGACGGGATAACACTGGTTTGAAATGTTTCTTCACATGCTCTTGTGTCTTCCCCCAATCTTCTACATTTGGACATAGCACGCTCACACATTTAACTGTTTTAGAATTCATTGTATAAGCTACCAGACAGTGATGGAAGATCAGCAGGGATGTGCCAATTAGATCGACAGTTTATATATTAGTGGTATGGGGATGACTTTGAGATCTCACAGAGAAATTATCTGCTGGATAACATAACACCATCACATCAAGTTTTTCAGAACATTTTTAAATGGTTTATTAGTAAAATTTTGGGAACTGACGCACAATATATATAGTGTAAGTGCAATGTCTGGTGGGATAGTCTCACCATCATCAGGAGTTAAAGGCCATAATTTATCTGTGAACTTCAGTTAATAATGTAACCTATTAGAGATGGCCACTGTAATCTATGAATGAGATCATCTGAAGTATATTAATGAGATCATGATGAAGTATATCATCAGAGTCTATTTAAAAGTCTAAATTCAAAAAGTTGTTGTCCATAACTGTACTAGCATTCATCAGATTTTTCACCACCAAAGCTTACAAGAAAAATCTGTGCTTTGCAGTCTGAGAACTACTGTTAGTGTTTGTTCCGGTGGCTGGTCCTACTCTGAGACCAGGGGCCTTCATTATGTTCACATGTATGCTTCTGTTCCCTCTCAGGACTTAGAGGACAATTTTCATAAATTGTAGGTATTTGATATACATGGGCATATAAGAAGCCAACTCCAGATCTTTTTTATAATAATGGAAAAGAGCTAACAAACAGTAATGTTAGCAAGCATTTTAGCCAGTCGTGTCAACACCAGTAATGAACACTGTTTCCTGGCAGTTGCTAACCGGGACCCAGACTGCTGGATTACAATATGAACTTTTGGGATGTAACTCAGTGACAGTGTCTTGTGTGGCCAATACCACAGAGACAACATGACAGGGTTGAGATGCAGCAGCCATATTTATTGAAAGGATAGCCATTGTTATCCTGTTAATTATTATAATCTTAATCCAGTAAGATCATGAATTATGTAGAATTGATGCTTATTGGCAAAGACTAGAAAAGTTAGAATGATGAGTTATCAGTTTGTTAGAATGGGGGGGGGGGCAAGTACGAATTGACTAATTTTATTTTCTGTTGTTTCCTTAGCACAGATTGAAAAACAAAAAGAGGAAAAGAAACTCACAAAATGCCTATCATAAAATGTTGTTATAGCAATCAGATGAGTATAATGATATAAAATAAAAGAGTATTTCCCAAATCATAGGCCATTTTGCTTCAGAAAATGGGGTCAAATAAATGCCCAACATGCCCACCGGGTGCCAGCTTCACTCTGTCTTTCCCTCACATGTCACGCTGAACCTTCCTTCTGGCCTCTCTCCCAGCTTCCTCACACAGCCTGCTGCTTCAGAAGATGGAGCAAAAGCCCACTGAGAAGCTGTCTCCTTCGCCTTGTCCTTCTGCTAACACCTCTGGTCAGTTCTAGGTATTTCTACTGTAAAATGTACCAGTTAGTCTAGTGCCTAGTCTGGATCACATCTGTGTGTGCCAGCCAACCAATTAACCAGGAGGCAGAAATCACAGACCCTTTCCATTCCCAAGCACTGGTCAGTTTCCACACTCTCCTTACCTCTATGCTCTAAGAAAACTGCAATTCCAAAGAAAATTATAATTTTAGGAGGAAAAAAAATGACCGCATCATAGTTTCTCCGAACCTAAAAGCCTTATGGTTTCTAGGGAAGAGTAGTTACAAGCCCACACTACATATGGATTGCATGGATTCTGCATGTTTTGCCCTAACAAAAAGTTTTAAAAATAAAAAGCACAGTAGTTCATGAATAATAGAAAAACAAGAGACAACTCCAGATCAGACATCAATTCTTTGTAATTCTGAGAAAATTCTCAACAGAAAACAAACACCCACCAGGATGCTCCACTTAACCAAAACAATAAACAACAAACATCCTGTGGTTGTTTCCTCAAAATTTCCAACAACAAAATGCTTCTAATTAATGAGGTCAGACCTTGTCATGGGAACTGTTTGGTAAAATGAGAATATGCTTATAGTTGTCTGTTAGCAAAAACTGCCTAGACCAACAAAGCCACATGGCTTCTGTCAACTCACTAGTGGGTAGACACGTTAATCACACTGCATGTTCTTTGAACAACTTACCTACTGCATCTGGAGCGCAAAATGCCAACTGACGTCTGTTTAGGAAACAAACGCGACCCTCTTACGCCACATTATGGGTAGCGTTGCTGTGCATTGAACGAACAGCAATCCATTTTTCATTCCGTTTCTCCCATAACATCCTCAGTGCTGATGATCACATCTCAAAGATATCATTTCACTATACTTCTCTTTGAATTTCAGAATGTGCTGGCATAACCCACAGAATTTCTCCCTTCTGATGAGGACATTTTAGAAGCACGGGTCAGAATTATCCCGTGAAAGAGGAAAGGGCTGGTACATGCTTATAATCTCAGCACTGACAGGGCTGTGGCAGGAAGATGCTTGTCAGCCAGCGAAGATGGCTTCATCAAAGGACCTGCCCAAAGGAGGTGGACACTGAGGTTGTCCTCTGACAGCAGCACGCAGCACGTGTGTACACACACACACACACACACACACACACACACACACACACACACACGGGGAGGGGTGGGGTGATCACCACCTGACTGAATAACTTTGCCGTCAAGTCCAAAGAAGCTTTTGTACGGTGTCAGTCTGTCCCACGGCACGGAGTCTGACCAGCCCATAATCATCATGTCATCAGGTCTTTGCAGCACACTGCAACAAGACTCTCGCATCAGTTGGCTAAGTACAAACAAGTCCCTGGATTTTTTCCTTTAGGACTTAAGGCTTTCTTAAATCAGAGTGAAAATTGAAGTCTATGTATGAACACTATACACTAGAGTAAGTCTATTTGTCTTGATCGATATTGAACCCTTCCCCGATGGTGGTGCTGAGTGGGAGGTGCTTTACAGACATATTTTAATTTATGCCACTCAAGAATGCTCCATGCTGACTAAAATAAATCACCAGAAGCCAGGCAGAGGTGATGCACGCCTTTAATCCCACCCAGCACTTGGGAGGCAGGGTCAGGTGGATCTCGGTGAGTTCAAGGCCAGCCTGGTCTATAGAGCAAGTTCAGGGACAGCCAGGGTGACACAGAGAGACCCTATCTCAAAAAACCAAAATCACCAGAAAGCCGTCACACCATACATCCCTAGACACAATCCTGGCTGCAGGAAAGACAATTGGAAACATCCAACTCTCAGGTCAACCAATCAAGCATCAAACTATCAAAGTCAATCTCCACAAATTGCTCATGTGATCTAACAGAAGGTTGCTAAAAAACAATAAGCCTGTTGCTAGCCTTTGCTATAGGTGAAAAAAGACCCGGCTCTTCTGGGGCTCTTTGGAAATAGAAACTCTGAAAAGTTCTAACAGGTTTAAATCCGACAGAACCATGTCTTTCTGTTGTTTTATTATGATCTAAAACAGACCATTAATAAGCAGGCTAGAATGTAAAATAGAAAGCTCTGGTAGGAAATTCAGAGGCAGCCTGGTGGTGGCACGCAGCCTGGTGGTGGCACACGCCTTTAATCCCAGCACTCGGGAGGTAGAGCCAGGTGGATCTCTGTGAGTTTGAGGCCAGCCTGGTCTACAGAATGATCCAGGACAGGAACCAAAACTACACAGAGAAACCCTGTCTCAAAACCAAACAAAAAACAAAAAAACAAGAAGAAGAAGAAGAAGAAGAAGAAGAAGAAGAAGAAGAAGAAGAAGAAGAAGAAGAAGAAGAAGAAGAAGAAGAAGAAGAAGAAGAAGAAGAAGAAGAAGAAGAAGAAGAAGAAGAAGAAGAAGAAGAAGAAATTCAGAGGCAGCTTTCATATAAACCAGTGTTTACAAACCATGTAAGAGAAACTAGCAATGTAGTGAGGCTTGGAGAGTGCTTGCTTAGCGTGCACAAAGCCTTGGGTTCATCACCCAGCATGTTATAAAACCAGGCCTGGTGATGCATGGCTGTAATCCCTGTACGAAAGGGGGGTAGGGAGAGGGAGAGGGGAGAGATAGGAGACAGAGAGAGAGACAGAGAGAGAGAGAGAGAGAGAGAGAGAGAGAGAGACAGAGAGAGAGACAGAGAGAGAGACAGAGAGAGAGACAGAGAGAGAGACAGAGACAGAGAGACAGAGAGAGACAGAGACAGAGAGAGACAGAGACAGAGACAGAGATCAGGGCTTGCATTTAGATCGACCTGGAAGGAAATTTCAAACGTGAGTTCAAGGTTCTTACTGTTAATTTTCATCATGAGTTACTCAGACAATGAGGCGGATGGTTAAGAATTTAAAACAGAAGGGTCTAGACTAAGGCTCATAACAAGGAGAAAAAGCGTAAGGTTCCTGGGTCCCAGGAGACCTGACTCTGTATCCACATCATGTGATGGAGTCATCTGGCTGATAAGATCTGGAACTGTACCAGGACGTCATTCTATGTCTGACTCCTCAAATCCCACCGGTACGGTACCCACCTCTCAAAGCGCATACTTCCCCAAAGCCCCTCCCCCTGGGACCAATTATACTTTCTTCTTTTTCATTCTCCTGCATACTTTGAGGGTTGCTGCTGTCACCACCCACTTACCCAGTGGACATACAGTAACCTAGACCTGGCCCCGAAACTTTCTTCTGAGACTCATGGATTCCTCCAGGTTTCTTCCCGAAGAGTACTCCACAATGCTTACTAAATCAGGCAGCACCAGGACCTGGACAGATTAATAAAACACCATTTCCAATCCTCAACCTACAGCATTCTGAGATGAGGGTCTAGACTCAGGCTCCTGCCCATAACAAGGAGAAAGAGGAGCTTCCAAAGGAGCTGCCAGGCACTCAAAGACCACACTTTGAGACCCATGCCAAGGAAGATTGGCTTCTGAATGGAAGTTCCTCGGACTTCCGTTTAAACTTTACCATGACAATATAATCATGGGATTGAAGCGATAAACCAGAAGCAGTGATGGGCTCCTCCCGGGACCCAGTCTCTGCAGCAGGGTGCTGGGCTTAGCTTATCATTCTCAGAATGGCTTGGTGGCTTTGGCTCTTCCTCTGGCATAACCTTCCTTGGAACTTACAGCCCTAAAACCAAATTGTGTTTCAGATTACTAATGCAGGGCTGGAAGGGGCCTTGGAGGTCTAGCTTCCTACACAATACGCTCTTCTGGTAGCATCCTTAAGGAAGTTTCATAACACTCCCAACCCCCACTATGAATGATCCGTGCCCGAACACCACCCCCTTGGGAAACCATCTCATTTTATTGTCAACCGTGTGGGGAAAGCCTTCCTTAAAGATACTGGTATTTGTCCTGTCAAGATGTCGACCTACCCACTGCAGGCCTGTGACCTGGAAATTGGAAAACCACCTCAACTCACTGTCAAATGCGTCGGGGGAGTCTTCCCTAAAGTCATGGGCATCTGTCTTGTCAAGACGTCCATCTACCCAGTGCAGACCTACAACCGCTAATCTGATACCCTCAGGGGACATTCATCACACAATTTTAAATTTCAAGTTTTAGAAAAGTCATGTGACAAGCATACTTTCTGTTACATATTGCCCCTAGTGGGGGTCAGGGCATCACTCTATTATCAAATGCATTTGTATTTTTGGAGTGAAGTGTGTGGTTCCTCACAAGTAGTGAGGAAGATATATAAAAAACTTCAGATTGATTAGCCCAGGATTTCACCACTAAATTTAAAATCCTGAATTTCCAGATATCTGTCAACTGCAAGGCTACTCATAAAGGACCACACCAGCTACTGTTTTGTCCTCTGTGAAAACTCCAATCACCCTACCTCCTTCTCCACATTGGGGGTCCGGCCCCTAGCTGGGATGGCTGTCCCACTGTTCCCCCCTTCTTCTGATTTATCAACTGCTAAATTAATCCACTGCAATGAAGAGAGCTAGAAAGACACTCAGCGCCTTGCCCAACTCAGCCATCAAAAGAACGAGCCTTCCATTTGGAAAAGAGGAGCCTCTGACTCTGACGGACATACACTTATTTTAACACCTCTCGACATGTGCACAGAAACGCTTTATGTTGTAACAAAACAGGAAAAGCAAAAGACAATACTTGGCTACTAGAATGTGCTAGGCAAATTGATGATTTACATACATATGTCTCAAAAATTTTTACACTGCTCTACGAAGAAGATGGTGACGTCATTCTTTACATGAGAAAACTGGAGCCTGGGCAGTGAAGTTCCTCAAAGTCCCACCAAAGGCAGACCCAGGATTCGGAAGTTGAGCTAGGATTCTCTCGATTAACTGTCCCTGTATCTGCCTCTAGCCTTGCTGCTCCAGGCTTTAATCGATGGCTGCAGAGGATGCAGATGTTCCTCATGACGAGAGGAAGAGATGAACTGACACTCGTCACTTGAAGGGAAAAGACCCAAAATGGCGAAGAATGGCCAGGTGACATGGAGAAGGGGGGAGGGGAGCTTTAACATGGCTACTGTGACACTTTGCGGGGCAATGGGTTCAAATGCTGGAGTGTCGGGAGGAGAGAAGCCTTCTACAGTTGCCCGGTTGCTGGGAGACCACTGAGATTCTACAGGCTGCAACTGCATCATCTCTACATTCCAGATGAAGGGAACCTCCACCCGCTCTGCTCTGGAAGAGTCAGAGCTACCCTCAGTGCTCAGAGTGGCCATAAGGGAGCCACAACAGAGGATTCGGTGAGGGGCTGGCCAGAGCGGCAAAGAGCTCGAAACCTCAGGGCTTAAAGACCGAGGTTTGTTCTGTCCCAAGAGCAAAGGACAGTAGCCGCCTCCACCTCACACAGACAGTGACTCTGAGTGCTTCCAGTCAGGGCTCCAAACAAGCGGGGGGTTCCCAGCCTGGGCTCTGGTGGCCGCGAACTGGCTTCCTTCACTGGGGGACATGCTGCCTCCCTACCAGGTAGGATGTTAGGCTACATTGTGGCTGTCTTGTGGGCTAGAGCAGAGGCCTGTAGGCAACAACCCCCACTCTGTGGAGGAGAGCCTGGCCCAGCTGAGTAACACTTCAATGGACTGCCAGCAGGAGGGAGGATTTTAGGCAAGTGGAGACTAGCAGGCCTCCCCCAGCCGGCCAGTGTGGGTAATTATCCACTCCTTCGGTCCTTCCTTGGGGGCTGACCTGCTGGGATTCTTGGATGGTGTCCCTGCCTCTGCTCTCCCCCTCCCCGCCACCCGCCACCCCTCAGCGGGCCGGCTCCGAGGAAGCTTTACAGTTTGGCTCCTCTCCCTTCTTGAACCTTGCCCAGATGGGAACAGTACATCAAACAGTGTAATTAAAAATCCTCGAAGCTGACTTCTTTTTACTCAGCCTCAAGAAAATCGTTCATGAAATGGCCAAACTGGTCAAACGAACACACATGCTCAGAGCAAGGTCAGGATGCCGTGTGGAAGGAGGCAAATCCTTCAGAGGCTGGGTTTCAAGTAGGAAAAGAAAGCCCAGCCTGGCCAACAGGAAGGACGGGGAAGACTCCAAAATTTAAATGCAGAAGAATTTTGAGACTATCGTATTAAAAGTTTTAAGTTCTGAATCGTGGTTCATCTTTTCTAATACAGAAGCCAACACGTATGTTCCACAGAGAAATCTCACCTATTAAGTTTTTACTTGATATTGGCTTTTTTTATATCCAATTTTCTGACTAATTTCTACTTTGTCCTTCTACTGAATAGTCATCTCCCAAACCTTTAAAATTAAGTCCCACGGTATTCTAAAACCAAAGGATGGTTTTGTTTTGAAAGAATGTATGTTCTGCATAGCATGATGCCAGCTCAAATACTTCTCACGAGACAGCATCTACCTCCTGAAATTTCCTTTCCATAAAACAGCGCTAGACTCTTTGCTGTAGCACAAAAGTTCCAGATTTGAATGCCTGGCCTACATCTGGAAAGCTCTGCAATGCATAAGACCCGGCGCCGGAAGTCAGCTTCTTCCAGGTCTTGTAGTAGTAATGAGTCCAGGGTTGGGGTTTACATGTTGTAGAAAGAAAGCAACTTCATTCTTAGAGTTCATGAATAATAAATTAAAGAAAAAGTAAGATCATTTGCCCTCATAAAATTTGACTTTTTTGTTTAAAAAACATCAGCATTTGTGATTATTTATTATACAATTTATTATGAACCATTCTATGTTTGTAAAATTCTAAAAATAATGATGTGGCTTCAGACATGCACGGGCAAAGGGGAATTAATTTCCAATGGTTTCTCTGAAGTTGTTACAGAGGCACACAGTCACTGACAAAATGGTTACCAATGAAAACTCTGACTCTTCCTTTAAAATGATGAATTTTTCTGGTATAACGCTTGCTATGAATAAAGGTGCTTAATTTATACTAAGCTCACTTTGATGAAAAAAAAACTCAAGTCTTTTATCAATTTTAAAAACTTCAAAGTTGACTTCAACACTAATCAAACTACATGCTGGGGCCCCTCCCCTAAATAATTAGAATTATTCTCCAACCAGGACAGAATTTGCCCCTAAAAAGGGAAAGAAAAGTTTTCAGAATAGTTATTTTTTTTAACAATTCACATCTTCAAAGCTGGTGAGTTCTCATTAAAACAGAGGGTCCAGGTCATAGCTGAAACAGCACCAGGCTCTGTTTACAGTGCGAGAGTTTGAATTTGGAGTCTGCTGTGACGAAGGAACAGAGAGAACGTGGTGACAATGTGAGGCTCCTGAGCTTGCACTGAGCTCCCAGGAGACCCACAGCTGACCCACAGGGCGGAGCTTGTGGGGTCCGAGGGGAGCCCTCCACAGGCAAGGAGGGGAGGCAGCTTACACTGAGCTTCAGGTCCAGGCCAGGGTCTCATCTCAGAGGACTGTGAAAATCTATGGACCTCCCTTTTGCTTGTGACATCTGCCAGATCCCTGGCTAGGGTATGTATGTTTTAGACCCTAAACTCGTATTTTATTTGTGGTTTAAAAACCCAAAGGCAGCTTTCCTTTTAACTGTTGCAAAGACCAGTCAACCACACGTGTGTAGACTCCGTATAAAAACTTCACCTTGTCTTATAGAATGTATCCCACTACACATAACATGCAAAAGTAGGATACTTGTGTAACTTTAAAACTGTTTTCCCCTAAAATATATAGCTCATTCCCCTTGGTGTATTAAAAAGCACTAGAGGAAAATATAAGGGATGGTTATGCCTCCCTAAATCTAAATTTCTGAACCTTTAGAGTTTTTAACACACTTTAGGATCCATATTTTCTCCCATGACTATGCAGCCCCCTGGAACATAAAACCAAAGTCTGACCTTTCTTCTTCAGTAGATGGCACACACTAGACCCCACACCTGCCTCCTCACCCTGAGCTCTACTCTGGGAACAGGTCAAATGTGGAAATTCAAATATCAAGCATGCATGGTAATATATCTCAAGAAAAGAGAAAAAAGGAAAGGAAAAAGCCTGTAATGAAGCTGGAGAGTATGATAGCTCACTGGTTAAGAGTGCTTGATGCTCCTGCAGAGGACCCTAGCTTAGTTCCCAGCCCCCAACCTGAGAGGCTCACAGACACCAGTAACTCTAGTTCCACAGGCCCAACGCCCTCTTCTGGTCTCTGTGGGCACTGCAAACACATGGTGCATATAATGACACACACACACACACACACACATGCATAAGTAATTTTTTTAAAGGAATGAAATTGAAAAAACAGGCATGTAAAACAAGCCAAAACATTTTTAATTGCATGGCAAACAGCCTTGTGTTTTCCAGCAAGGATAACTAGCACTTGCTAAGATCTAAGTACCAAGGACGTTTGCATTTTTCTCACCTTAATCTACACCTTACTAGCCTGTAGGAAGCTGCTACTATTATTCCCATTATGCAGATAAGGAAACAAGAGCAGAACTAGTTTATGTAAGCTTCCAAGGCTGCTTAGGAGTAGAGCTGGGATTTGAGTGCAGGTTTAAACACTGCATTTATATATGAAAGCGCGAGCGCGCGCGTGTACACACACACACACACACACACACACACACACACACACACACACAGGTGAGTATGTATGACAGTGTACCTATCTTACACATTTTTAAGGGGGCTTAAGAACAGCAGTTTGGCTGGAACAAGGAGTTGGGTGTTGCACCTTGAAGACTGCTTTTAGTAAGTTGTCATTGGAGGTGGTTCGGGACCTCTCTGGAGATGATGGAGGCTGTCCACTCTCTTCCCAACCCCTTTGGAGAGGCCACTGAATATTTAGGGCTGAGAATGTGAAGCACTTGAAGGCGCCTCCGAGCACAGCCAGGAGGGAGCTTGCTGCACCAGGGCACCTACGCACCAGACACACCACCTTGCCTCCCTTCCTTCCTCACATGTCAACATGAAGCCACTTACAACAACATCCTGTAAGCAGCCTGGAAGGAGAACAAGAAGGGATTAAGCATAGGAAACGGCACAGAGACTGGCGTGGAAATGCCGGCTGAAGCCAGCCTGAAGGAGAGTCAGAGGACAAAGACCTAAAAATACAGCCCGGGATTGCCTTATCACAGCTTCATTTGAAGAAAGCAGAAATAATCGCACCTCTTCTCTCCAGGCCTGCGGCACACACAGCTAGGCTTCAATGTTTACTGTAAAGTACGTTCATTAATGCCTCTTTTTTTTTTTTTCAGCCTCAGACGTATGGAAATGGCGCTGTCACTTTTCTGCTCATTAACTCCACAGTAGGAAATAAAAGTTGCAGCAGACAGTGTGTGGTTGTTTTCCACTTGAGTTTATTTAGTTTTCAAAACAGTGAGTCATCTGAGCTATGCAAATGAAAGTTATGATGGCTTTACTCAAATGATTAACTATGGTTATATATAGAACCCAGTTCCTTAAATAGCAGCCTCCAGCTCCACAGTGCCAGGTTGACTTCCTTTTGTCCTGTAAAACCTGAAACCAAAATCCTGAAGGGCCATGCCACTACTCCCTCTGCGCACGCGGGGTGAGCTGGGCAGCAGCTGAAGAGGTGGATGCAGGGCCAGAGCCCCACCCGGTTCTTGCCCATAGTAACTCAGACCACTAGGAGAATGAAGCCTGGGGACCATCTGTGGCCCCTTAGGGAGGCAAATAAATGCACTGTATCTTAGCTAAGGAGCTATTGGGTAAAATGGTTGCTATTTTAGAAGACTATACTCAAACTATGCTTTTTGGAGGTTGTTTTTTTTTTTTTTTTTTTTTTGTGTGTGTGTGTGTGTGTGTCTTGCACTCATCAAAATACATACTGGCTCATGTATCAAAATGCTGGCCAAAGTGCTTCAGATGGTTACTTTCCAGATATATATGATATTGCCTTTTCCTAAAGGGCAAACACAGATGTGTTACCTCCAAAAAAAATGCCTGGAGCTTTCCAGTATTAGAAACCCTACTGAGATTTGCCCAGCTTTTCATGTAAACCTCAGCTTTCAATAAACACACACACACACACACACACACACACACACACACACACACACACACACACAGAGAGAGAGAGAGACAGACAGACAGACAGACAGACACACTCCTCTCAATTTATATTCAAAATACCAAGGGATTATCAAAACCTCTAATTTGCTGCTGAAGTCAGTGGCAAGTTTCACACATGGGGTGAAACACAATCTAATTCTGAGTTGATGATATTTAAGACAGAGAGAGCAACTTTCCTGAAGTCACTGCTCCAGACAGCCTGGGATCGGACTGGATCCAGTGTGAAGGGACCTGGCAACCAACCCTCCAACTTTGCGATAAGATAAAAATCCATTGATGTTGGCTCACAGGAGGCCTACTTCCACTCTGACTTGTCCTCCATGTTCTCCTGGCGTATCTGGCCCTCTCCTCTTGTATCTACTTTAGCATAACTTTACTTTTCTCTTTTATCTTTCCATAACTGCACCCAGGGACCGGAGGGGATTGATTTTTTTTTTTGTTGTTTTGACTTATTGTTTGAAGATCTGTAACTCAAAGCAGCTCTCACGCCTCTGATGTCTAAGCTGGAGCAGCATAAAAGGTATACCCAGGGCCTGGATATCAAACTGCGCAGCAGCAATACCGAGCTTTATAATCAGCCATCTAGGTTTTCATCTGATTTTGTGCTGCCTGCACCCCCACCCCCCCCCAGCCCCAGCCAGCTAGCAAAGTGTGAGGCGACTCCTACGCCTTTGTTAGGTGTCAAGAACAAGTTAAAATAAAAATAAATACCTCGACGGCTTTGCGTGCCAGGGCTGTGAGATTAAGTACACCTCTACCGAAGGCAAAAAGTTATTTCCTAAGTAGAAAAACGGCCTTGTTTTTGTTCACAATGAAAGGAAATTTGGGGCTTTTTCAGAAGGCTGTTTTATAAAACCAACAACTGGAAACAAGGGAAGACAAAAAAAAAACCCGACAAAACTCACTTTCCCAAAGAGCTCACACTGGTGAGCGAACGTAACACCTTTGTGAGACAGATGAGCAGATTCAAAACAAAATGTTATTATTCCAGAGCCAGATGTCTAAAGGCAGACCCATACGTTAGGTTAGAAACTGTGCTTTCAGAGTCCTGCCTCGGCACAGCGCACTCCAAATTAGCAAATATAACAACCCAAAGTTAAAGTTTCTTTCTTCTCATCTGGCACACTCCTAAATTATTTGGATTATTTTGACTTTAAGTCTGCTGATATTAAAGTCACATGCTAGTACACATACAGATACACACAGATACCCTCAAGAGTTTTTAAGGGTCTATCCCCTGAAGTTGTTCAGCTTGCTGAAATATGGTTACATATGCAAACATTATCTCCCAATTGTAACCTCATTTTCTGCTCTGCTGGACAGCGTGACCAGCATTTGTCATCCTACCTCCCCCGCCCGTCACATCATTCATATGTCTATAATTGTCATCGAGATGTGGCATGTCAGCAGGACGCCAGTGTTCTCCGCTCCCCGTCCCCACACAGTCACTCAGGTAACAAACCCGTAATCTCGTCCTGTTTTCATGATGGTTGAATTACACATAATTGTTTCTGCACAGTGATTGATTTCTGCCTGAATAGAGACCTCTGCCTTTTTTCAATGTAAGCGAGTGGCAGCCAAGTCTCTCCATCTAGGAGGAGGCAGCAGCCTTTGAAGAGATCAAAGCCAAGGCCGCGAGCAGTTGTGCGCCCTGGGAATATGGAAAGCCTTTATGCTCTCAACCCCATTTCCAGCATCGCGTTGGACTGCAGCTGCACGGCACTCTGCTAGCATTCTTAATGCTTTTAGTATTGACTCTGACATCACCGATAGCTGTTTTCAAGTAACAAAAGCCGAAAGATGACTTATTTTCACAACTCTGTAATTGGAACATGCAAAGGTGGGGGGTGGGGAAGTCGGAATGAAGGGGAGGGAAATACATTTGCTTTTAATTTAAAGCAGCACAAAAGAGAGACCAGGGGGAAAAAAAATTATATAAGTTTCCACAAATGAAAAACATGTTTTTCATATGGAAAAACCAGCGGGGGCATTTTATAACTCAGACCACACAAAATGAACTGATGGCTAAATACACACTTTTTCAAGCCAAAAGGGTAAAATGAAAATGATGGGGTAAGTGATTCCAATTGGGGAAGGGACCCTCACATGCACTGGGGCTGAAGACTGCGGACACTGACGTAAGGTGGAAACCCACCCCCACCCCCAGCTGCCTGGGACCTGTCCCTCCCTCCAACCTGTTCCCTTTTCAGTCAAGGAAGCACAGTTGAGATCTGCATTCTGAGTGCATCAGGCCAGGGCTTCTCTAGGAAATCGCAAACGCATGATTCCTGATTAACGGGAGGAGGAATCAAGCAAAAAGTTGTTCCTGGCTCCAGATGCACAGGCACTCACTCATCAGTCTGCCAGGATCACACCTACCCACTCAATCGGAAGCTTACGTGTGGCATGGAACCGCCAAAGATCATAGGGACCAAAATACATCAACACTAATATTCCACTATTTCTTAAAATAGAAAACAATGATGAACCTATTTCTTATTTTTAAGCACATTGTGAACTCTATTATAAATAAGTCTATGACGTACTTAACCCGTTATTACATTTGAAATCAACACAGACAAGCAGGCCAAACACTTTATTTCTAGTGTTATATGTAGCACTGTTCATATGTCCAAAAATTGCCACTCTCTAGTAAGACATCCTTTCTTTTAGGTTCTTATTTATTTTTTGAGAGTTCCATACAAAATATTTTGTTCATATTTTCTTCTCTTCCCTAACAGGATCCTCTCAAATAACCCCCCCCCCTTCCTTATTCTCCCAACTTCATGGTTCTTTCCTCCTACTTAAAAAAAAAAAAAAAAAGATACCCCCCACCCCTGCAAAAAGAGCACACATACACAAAAACCAGAAACACGTGGAGTATTATTATCATCGGCCAATCACAAGACAATCTATCGATACTGTAATTCCAACATTTAACACACATGTGTACCTCAATTTAGAGACTTCACATGGAAGGAAAGGACAAGACTTTCCTATGAAGAGAGTGGGAAAACAGAAGCCAGAAGGGATTTTTGAAATTAGATGTATTTCACTCAAAGTCCTCTCTTAACACGGGTCATGTAGACAGTGGCCAACGGACCACTCACTCATGTTTGAACTTTTCCTAGCCTGCGGAGTTCTAAACTCACTGACATTGAAGCCATGGCTGCAGTAAGTGCCCCCTTCATTCTGCACACAACCTCTTAGTTCTGAAACACCAAGTAATTGGTGAACAAAAGCTGCCTTTGTGTGGCAGAACTCTGAAGCAACAGACCTGTGTGTAAGGTAACCAACTGTAAATTTCCTTGACAACTATGCCTGAAATTGTGCTGAGCTGGTGTGGATGCCCAGTGTGAGCGGGCTGCTTACCTCAAGTTTACCAGTTACAGTTCCACAGGACACTTGTGTTTTGTTTTGCTTTGGACTCTGAACACTAGAGGAAAGGGATGGCCTGCATGAACAGGGAGTTGCCAAAGCAAAATTCAGCAAGAATCGTGGTATTTTGAAGTCTAGATCCTTTTCTTTTGGAAAAATGACATTTCTTAATTTATTATCAGGCAAACGGCTGGAAGTAAGACCCAGTGTTCTTAACTATTTTCCTCTGGGTTGCATTCCTCAAAATCTTATTAGATTGTCAGCAACCCAGGTTCCCAATCTAACATCCGGTTGTCAGCCAAAAGATCTTCTATTTTACAATTCTTTCATCAGCCTCATGCAGCAAAGTGGTGGCAACCAGAACAGCCAAGGGAGTCACCTCAGGCTTCCCACTGACACCTGAGGAAAAGTCATCATCTGGCTGCTGACGTACATGCATTTGGCCTCCCCTAAATTCTTTCCTGTGTGCTTAACACTCCTCAGGGCTCACCTCAGGGACATCTGCACTTAGGATTTTTGTCACCTAACCATGTGTCGGAAGGCAGCACCATTTGTCACCTAACCATCTCAGCTAGCAGTCTTGAGACACCACAGAGCTGGGCAAAGACGAAGTGAAAGTGCACAGGATCAGGAGCCTCGGTGGCTGCGGGCACCGCGCATTCCTAAGATTGCCCCTCAGCAGAGATGGCCGTAATTGAGATCGGGGGTGACAGTTCTGTCATAAGGCACGGCAGACTCGTCATGCAGCATAATCTCTATGCTGGCCTAGTTATTTTCCCCCTCAGGAAGGAACGTAATCTCTTCAGGGCCCTGGAGGGCTAGAGTGCTGCTCATGAAGGTGAGAAGTGGGGGGGCGGGGGTGGGGGTGGGGGTGGGGGTGGGGGGGGATGGGCAGCAGATACATTGCAGGCCTGAGGTCCCTCCAGGTGAGGTGTTTCAATCACTTCAGACAAACATTGAGCCTTAAAAACCTGTAGATAATCAGGTTCTATGCTTGCCTTTCATAAACCACCCCAATGCTCATTAATCCCGCCCTCTGAAGTAATTCTCCCAACCTGAATTCTTGAAACAAGTGAAGAAGCCCCATGTCCCTTGGCTGTTTCTTCAGTGATGAACAAAGATGCTCACAGACAGAAACAATCTGTCTGTCTAGTGGGGATTTTCTCCTGCGTTCCCACCTTCTCCAGGGCAAGTGGCAAGCTGCTTGTTAAGGCAACCCCTGGGGACTAGCTTCTACCACCAGGACCCACCCACAAGACTGGGTCCAAAATTGAAAAACTAAAAACAGAATTACATATAATCCAGCCACGCCACTTCTGGGTGTATTCCCAAAGGAATCAAAGGCAGAGCCCGGGGCTGTCTGCACAGCCATGTTGGGAAGCGATCCAGGATGGCTGCATTATGGAATGAAGACAGGTGTTATCAAGGGCTGGTGGGAATGTGGCCTCTGTACACAAAGGAGTATCATTCAGTCATAAAGAATGAAATTGCATCATTTGCAGGAAAACCAGACGAAGCCAGAGACCATCTTAGGAAATGAAGTAAGCCAGACTCTGAAAGGCAAATAGCACATTTTCCCCTTACATATGGGATATAGATGTTCTTTTGAAAGACATGAAAACAGAACATGAAATAATGTGGAGGGAGTAAGGGAGTGATGGGGTGAGTGTGTTTGAAGTCTATTGTCTACATGTATGAAAACATCACAAGACATTGTTTTATATATGCAATAAACACTAATAAAAATTATGTGGGTCTGGCATTTAAAACAGGGTTATTTAGGCATTGAAAATAAGTAGCTGGCTCCCCTTTCCTCAACCAGCTTGGGAAAACCTGAGGACTGGCTCCTCACCAGCAGCTTCATCAGCTGCACAGAGCATCTCTGGTTTAAAATGAGAAGCACCCTAGAGCTGATACCTAATCCAGAGGGAAGGCAGGCAGCAGAGTTCCCACACAGCTGCTGGAGGCAAGGGCCATGAGAAGGGTGGACCACAGACACGCTGAGGTCAGTGCGGAGCGACTCGCAAATGATGGAATTCAGCTGGACTCCACCAGTATGGAGGAGCCATTGCCCACAGCCAGCTGGAACCAACCCACATGACCCCAGACAATCTTAAAAAAAGAAAAACAAAACAAAACAAAACAACAACAACAACAACAACAAACCGAGCAGGCCGAACCACTGACCCAACCAGACCAAGAAAGAGAAGAGCAGTCTCCCGAAGACTGTAATTTGCTGGACTCAGATAAAAAGTTCCTTCGCCTGAAATACAAAGCTCCAAGACTGCCAGAAGTGCCTCACTTGAACAAGTCTTAGCACGGTTCTCTGGCCACCGATCTGGAGCAGTGTGAAGGAAGACAACACGGCACTGTCCGTTGAGACACGGGGAGAAGAGGGGACAATTCCTGTCTTCCATGTGAAAAGAGTGTAAGCGTTATCCACTGTGTGATATGTGGGTGCTCACTGCCTCCCCGCCTCCCCCACTTTGTCCCCACTTTGTCGCAGAGGACCAAGCAAGGGCTGACGGTGACAGGAGCCACAGACATCACGAAAGAGGCAGAGCTGGCGGCCCTTTGGTATCAACTCTGTAACAGTTTGCATTCACACTGAATAGTGAGACTGGACGAGGAGGCGCACACACTGGAGATGATCAAGTTTACGGAAAATAGGAATGCTCACCTTCCAGCACTGACTCGGCCACAAGTGTAGACTGTAATTTGAGTTAAAAAGATAATTATGCAGTCAAGGTATATTCATCATAAACAACAACACAGTATCCAATTTTTAAAATTCATAAAGATCTGCCATCAAAAAAATTCCCACCACAGATTTAAGCATCTGAAATAGCAGCGAGCTTCAGCTTTCTTTTCTCCCCACACAATCAAAATGAGCTCTCCTCATGGCACTAATGCACATCTCCGCCTCACAGGACACCTCTCCTTCAGGAGGGAGGTGCAGCCCGGAGAAGCCAGATGGAAAGAAAATGTAGGCTGTTAGAACACATCCAGCCTCCACACAACAGGTTGAGTGACCAGGGTCAGTCACAGCAAAGAATCAAAGTGCCTGGAAGGCTGAGGCAGGAGGATTCAAAGTTTGAAACCAGCCTGGACTACATAGCAAGGCCCTGGTTTGGGTAGAAAAAAAAGAAATGAAAGAGGAAAAGAAGAAAATCACCAAGACCTGCACACCACGTGTGTATATGAGTCTATTTTGTGAAATGTCAAAGCAGGGAAGTCTTCGGACAAAAGACAGTCCAGAGCCCAGGCCTGGGGTGAGTGCTGAGGGAATCAGAGCTGGGGGCGGAGGAGGGGGCCTGTTGAAGGGCACAGGTTACTTTCTGAGGTGATGTTATATATAACTGACTGTGTTGATGACTTTGAAACCCTGAATACACTAACACCAATGAACTGTGTACTTTACACGGGTAAAACCTTTGTTATGTGAACAATTCAGTAAAAGTAAAGCTATTAAGAAAAAAAAAACATTATAAACAACTACTGATCTGACCACCTAAGGGAAGAAATTCAAAACAGCCACAAGAGACAATTCTCCTGGACGTGTTCTCCAAGAGGAGAACTACTGTGTGGCTCACTCCTGTGACGGAGACAGCCGTAACAACAAAACACCAAAGTCGTTTTTGTTTCTGCAGAAAATGGAGCCAGGTGCAGGAACTCCAGCGCCTGCCTGAGACAGGCGGGA
Source organism: Peromyscus maniculatus bairdii (assembly GCF_049852395.1). Classification (NCBI taxonomy): domain Eukaryota; kingdom Metazoa; phylum Chordata; class Mammalia; order Rodentia; family Cricetidae; genus Peromyscus; species Peromyscus maniculatus. The sequence continues at coordinate 110,900,801 of NC_134857.1, read as the reverse complement.
CGACCGTACAGGGGACCTTTCCACCGAGCAGTTCGACAGAATCAAGTCAGGTGCAGGTGTCTTGCCCGGTGTGGCTGACCGCATGTCTCCCCTGAGACTGTCACTAACCAGGTGGTCTGTACCCCATGCCACGGACCCTGCTCTACTCTCCCAGTAGACTCTGGATTTCCCCTCGACAGCACAGAAAACCTCCATCTCTCAAAGCACTGATGAAATAACTTGAGGTGGAAAAAAAGAAAAGACGAGTTTCCTTCCTTCTGTGAGTTGGTTCAAATGTCTGATACCCAAGAGGCCAGGGGGGCTTTTACGCAAGTGCGCATGCCGGCTTGACTGTGCCTCCCATAGTCCGGGTAACAGCCCCTTGCTGTGACCCAATTCCAGATAAGAAAACAGCTCAAAGAAAACAGTGGTTCAAGACACCAAGGGGGCCAGGATCCTGCCCAACTCCACACCAGTCTTTCCCACCATGAGTTAGCAGAACTTGAAGTTTAAAGAGCCTTTGAAAGGACTTTCTCAAGCAGCCATGTATTTTCAATTTTCGTACCACAGAGACATCACTAAGTTCATTTAAGGACTATTAAAATAACAAATAAGAAAGGAAACCAACAGCTCATGTATGCCTGAATGATGACCTGTCTCCTCATCAGCAACTTGAATTTCCTAAAGAGCTCCAGGGGCATATGATGTTTCCAGGTCCCCAGACAGGTTAGCAGAGAAAATTGACCCTTGAAATGCAGAATCCCTAGTTACTACAACTGGATATATAAGTCCCTCATCAAGCCTAATTAATTTAAATTTACATTATTCAACTTTGATTGTGTTTTTAATTTTACTGATTTTCATTTTATGAGTGTTTTGCCTGAATGTATGTCTGTGTACCGTGTGCATGCCTGCTGCCTCTGGGGGCCAGAAGAGGGCATCAGCTCCCCTAGAACTGTAGTCACAGAGAGTTGTAAGCTGCATGTGGTGCTAGGAACCAAGCCAGGTCCTCTGCAAGAGCACCAGGTGCTCTTAACTATGGATCCATCAATACATCCCAACTTCATGTTATTCACTGAACAATATGGAAAACACCAACTCAAACATCTCAGACTCTAGTACACAGACCAAGGCAGACACTTTATTCTCAGACATATTATGATTTATTGCCATAGATCCTGACCAAGTTTTTTGTTTTTTTTAATGAACAGTAGCTAAGTTACACCATTTAAGAAGTCATTGCTTCCTATATTTCTAACTACCTTTAGGATACCAAGTATTCCTGAGCAAGAAATGGAAGCAAACAGCTTATATGCTCATACGACTGACAAGTGGTTTGAGTTGGTTTGGGATTGGGTACCTAAGATGCATAACCCGAATCCCCAGGCATGCCACGAGATAAGAAGCGACACCCGTTTTCCCTCCTGAGGTTCTGAATGCCCAGCTCTGACTGCAGTCAGGCGGGCACCACATCTTAAAATGTGGTTACAGAATACGCACAGCAAAGCTCTCCCATGAAAAGGTTTCTGAAGAAGGCATAAGTAAGACAGTGACATGGCACCATCCAAAGAAAATGGGGGGGGGGATCCCCAGTTAACTTGCAGCAATAAACTTACTCAGAGGCTCTAGAAATACCTCTGAGTTATTTTCTTAAACCATTGCAGGTTACTTAAGAGGTATGTCCTTTTTTAAAAAAATTATTTTATGTATGGGTGTTGTGTGTGTGTGTGTGTGTGTGTGTGTGTGTGTGTGCGTGCGTGCGTGTGTGTGTGTGTGTGTGTGTGTGTGTGCGCGCACGTGAGCCCAGAGGCCAGAAGAAGGCACTGGATATTTTGGAAGTGGAGTTAAAGTGGTTTTGAGGTACCGTGTGGGAGCTGGGACTCTAACCCAGGCCCTTTGGAAGAGCAGCAATGCTTGTAACTGCCAAGTTATCTCTCCAGCCCCATGCATGTCATGATCATGATGATGATGATGACGATGGTGATGATGATGATGATGATGATATCAATCTGCTTTACTAGCTGAGCCTCGAATTCATTATCTACAAAATTATTTCAGCAAGTAAATCAAATGTTTTCAACCATGCTTCCAACTAACTACGCTGACCTGAAATCAGGAAAGGGCAACACACACAGTCCTACAGGTCAAGAATGACAGGCTGCCACAATCTGGGGCCACAGTGTCTCTGTTCCCTGACGCCTCTCTGGATCCATCTGTGATGAACGGTAACTCCTGTCTTCTCTACACTAAACTGTGAGCACTTGAGGGTGTCCGCGTTGGAACCCATTCCACTGTCCAAAAAAGCACCATCAATGAGTTTCATGGGGTGAAAAATAAGAGTGTCTTTAGTATCTGTCTTCACAACACCAGGAAACCTGCCTAACCCTAAACTGTTGGGTTAATTCAGATATCACTGTAACAATAAGAATTTTCTTCTCGTTAGTGAATTGGAATTACAATGTATTTCTGGTTACTGAGGTCAAAGGACCTTTCATAGCCCTGCTCTTCTGAGATAAAATGTAAATAGTCCCAAACTAATGATGGGAAGCATTTTCTCTTGTATAATACATAGTAACTTACAGGAGAACTCAACTGTGCAAGCGTAAAGAAATGGAGAAATATTATACATTTGTGTGAAGTCGTTTTCAATCATTTATTAAGAATACTTGAAGGTACCAGATGTGGGAGTCTATATCCTATAGACTATCTATACCTATAATCCCAGTATCTCAAGAAACTGAGGCAGGAGGATTATAAGCCTAGGCCAGCCTGGGTTATATACATGAAAAGACCCTGTCTTAAAATGAAAACAAAAATAATAAAACCAGTTATTGATTTAAGTTAATAGTTACTAATTATTATATACTAATTATATACTGATGTGGACAAAAATAGGTACTAAATTTATTTCAACATGGCTTCATTGAGGCATTAGTGAAAACAAAGCCCTTAACAGCCAAAACTGAAGATAAAAATATTTATAACGTGGTATCATTTCGCATCTAGAGCTGAAGATATAGGTCTGTATTTACTTACATAGAAAAATAAGCACATGGGATTTTTAATGAAAAGAAAATGATCACCAGAGAATAATTTTATAAAGTTTATGTGTATCCACTAAGACACAGGTAGACGTAAGTAAAACTGTAATGTCTGAATGACAAAAATCTAGGTGCTTTTTCTTTATTTTTCTGTTCTTTCATGGGTTTCCCCTGATTTACATTTATATTGTATACATATTCATATATATGACAAATAGGAAGAAAGGGGGGAGGGGAGAAGAAGAGGAGGAGGAGGAGGCAGCAATTTCCTCTTGGGAGAGAAAAGACTGCTCCTAATAAACACTTCCCTTAAGAAGTTTTCTTCACTCTTTAAGGAAAAGCCAAGGCTGCCACGCTCCAGGACCGACCAGGACTCCCACTGTTACTAAACTAAGTTCTCTTATTTACCTTAACATGAGGACACCAGAAAAACCAGCACTGACAGCTAAAAGCGACGCCCATCCTACAACATAACCGCTTGTCGTACGTACGAGGAACACCCTTCGGAAGAGTTGTATGTGTAAATGCCTGGCTCCTATAGAAAACATAGGTTATGCTGTTTGCCAGAGTGCAAGCACTGCAAAAATCTCTGGGCACACAGCTATTTGATTACCTACTAAACCCTATCAGAGAATAACCGGGGCCACTGAGTCCCTTGGAAGTGAACAATAAATATTCGCTTAGAAGCACATGCAAAAACAAATACGTGTGATACCCGTCAGCAGTAACTATTCCCTGGGGATTTTCAAAACCATATTGAGCACGACACAGTTAGGTGTTGAATGAACCAGCTGATAATTTTCAAATGTTTCAAAAGCATCTACTACGTAAGCCTTCTATGAAGGCTCGTTACCTACATCGTTCTGAAGCGTAACTGTCATTCTCGATTCCCCAAGTGGTTTACTGGCTGTGGGAATTACTCTCAGGGCCCTCGTGTGCCGAGTGTCACCTTACGGGTTGAGTACTATCGGACACACCTGTCCCGATCCGAGCTTTACCACTCGCTGAACCTGTAACTCTACAGGCAACCAAGTAACCTCTCTGCACCTCAGGTTCCTTCGAGGGAAACAAGAGAGTATCAGTACAAGCTCCATAGCTTTGCAGTGAGAATTAACACAAAGCATGTGCAAAGTACACGCATTAACTCGTATGTACACTCTTTCATTAATCCTACTTTTTTCTTCATCTGTGGGCAGTGTGTTTATTTCTCATGATCATATACAAGATTCTGGTCAAGCCCCGGGAAGCTTCACAGGTAAGGATTTTGTGAAGCATCACTGGTTTATTGCTAAGGATAGACCAAAAGGATGTTCATAACACAGAAGACTTGTTCTAGATCTCAGCTGTTTGTTTGCTTGACATAAAAGTGAAGACACAGAGTAGGAGATCAAGGAAAGAGATACCACGATAAATGAAGACACCATGGGAATAGGAAGAAGCAGAGTGCTAGAGAGGTCCCCAGGAATCCACAAAGATACCTCCACTATAGACTGCTGGCAATGGTCAAGAGAGCCTGACCTACTCTGGTGATCGGATGGTCGAACACCCTAACTGTCATGACAGAACCCTCATCCAGTGGCTGATGGAAGCAGATGCAGAGATCTATGGCCAAGCCCCAGGCAGAGCTCCAGGAGCCCAATTGACCAGAGAGAGGAGGGATTATATGAGCAAGAGATATTGAGACCATGATTGGAAAAAGTAGAGATAACTAGCCAAACTAGTGGAAACACATGAACTGTGGACCAATAGCTGAGGAGCCCCCATGGTACTGGACTAGGCCCCCTGGATAAGTGAGATAGTTGATTAGCTTGAACTGTTTAGGGGGCCCCCAGGCAGTGGGACCGGGATATGTCCTTGGTGCATGAGCCAGCTTTTTGGAGCCTGGGGCCTATGCTGAGACACTTTCCAGAGCCTTGGTGCAGGGAGGAGGGGACTGGACCTGCCTCAACTGAATGTACCAGGCTCTGCTGACTCCCCAGGGAAGACCTTGCCTTGGAGGAGGTGGGAATGAGGGGTCGGTTGGGGGGGAAGGCTGGGGGTGGGAGGAGGGAGAACAGAGGAATCCGTGGTTGATATGTGAAACAAATAGAAAATCTCTTAATAAAAAAAAAAGTGAAGACAGAAAAATGCCTAAGAAAAACTCATGACTATGTGTCCTAAAACCTCCTCTTCCTTCTAAATCCACGATTTGTTAACGCCCCCCTTGGCCTTCGAGCTAGAACACTCCAAAGCGCTCCCCAACATCGTCTGCCCCCTTTTTCGACAGCTTGCCCCCTCACATTGTAACAGCTCTCGCCACCAAGGACAGCGTGGGGAAGTTCACACTTTCACACGAGGTCTCATTGGTCACCACACTCTTCTCTATGAATTACTGCTAGTGATCAATCCACTGATTAGAAGTCCTCCAGCATCTTCTGGGTAACAGGAAAGACAGGCTGAAGTTAGAGAAGGCAGCCTGCAGTCAGAGTCAAGATTTAGGTCCCATTCATAGTTCATCTGTGGGCCAGCCGTGTGACCAGGGCAAACTGTCTTCTCCGTATGATCTTCTATTTCTCGACGTTTTCTACACTCTGTGCCTCAGTTCCCTCATCCATTGCCTGGGCCGGGTTGGGGGTGGGGTGTTAGGGCCAGCACTGCCTGCCTTGAGTACTAAATGACCTCATTTATGGACATGGAGTGCAGGAAAGTTCTGCAGGGACCACATACTCAAAACTGATGCTTAATATCAAGTTCACTAACAGTATTTAAAAGTATGAAAATTTCTAAACTCAATCTTAGCTCTGGGATTCAGCACAAACCTATACATTTTTAAGAGTTCTCATATAAATATGGACTGGTATCCGACATTATCAGCTTTTACTCTTGAAGTTTAAAATTCCTAACCTGCATCATGACATGCAGTATAGAAATTTGTTGGTAACAGAAGATTAAAACTTGATCCCTGTGTTCAAAGGAATTGACAGTAAGAAATGGACATGGAGATACCTAACTCATACAAAACGTATGCACAGGGGCTGGAGAGATGGCTCAGAGGTTAAGAGCACTGGCTGCTTTTGCAGAGGACCTGAGTTCAGTTCCCAGCACCCATGTTGGGTGGCTCACTATAATACCTGTAACACACTCTAGAAGGTTCCAACACCTCTGGCCTCTTTAGATACCAACACACACACACACACACACACACACACTTGCACATATCCACAAATATGCACCTACCCATACACACATACACATACACACACACACACACACTCACTCACAGACATTCATTCAAACATGCATAAAGTTTTTAAAAATGAATCCATCTGTAAAATGTATAAAAAACCATAAAGATCCAGGAGAAATGCACAGGCCAGCACGGCCACTCCTAGTCAGAAGAGAAACTGTCAAATGCTTCAAGGAGGTGGCACCTTCCACCCTGGGCCTTAAGTGTGGACAAGAAGATGAATGGGGTATTTCAGGGACACTGAGCCACAGAATCCAGACACAGATTCAGAGCAAGGTTTGAGACACATGTCTGGAGCTGCGCATGAGGGTGCTGTGCCTTTAATCCCAGCACTTGGGAGGCAGAGCCAGGTGGATCTCTGAGTTCGAGACCAGCCTGGTCTACAGAGCAAGTTCCAGGACAGCCAGGGCAGTTACAAAGAGACACCCTGTCTTGAAAAACAAAACAAAAAAGACACATGTCTGGGGTAACAGCTGTAGGAGAAGTGAGGAGGTGAGATCGGCAACTGTTCCAGAGTGTGGGAAGCTTTCCAAACGATGCTGAACAGTGTGGGTTCTCTCTGGGGTCAGCAGGGCAAGGCACTAGGAGAGAACCCCATACAGTGTGTGTATCCGCAGGTAAACAACTTCAGCATCCTCCGCCTGGACCAGGGCTGGGTGATGAGAACTCACGTTTGGAGGCCAAGGGGCCTGACATGGCACCCGACCCCACCGCTTTAATCCACGTGCAAAGAAAGAAAGGCCAAGCAAGCCTTTGTAGTTAAAAAATAGTTCTTTTATCTTCATAAAAAATAGTTAAGGATTTTGAAAAGAAATTTCTAACCAAATCAAGCAGCTTGCCTGCTTTACATATTATGATTTTTTATCAATATTATGATTGATTTAATAACTTTTCTTCTATTCGTGGAGGCAAATGTGACTGTTTTTAATGACAACAAACAAGTGTATACCTAAGGAAAGGGCCCTGACCGTACAGTCTGCTAACCTGGGGGAGGCTCCTGCCATCCTTAGCATGGGCTTGACTTCAACACAGTGATTTTAACCCACACCACGTTCATGTGATCTTTAAATTAAGCTACTAGGTAGTATTTTTTAAAAAATACTTTCTTTTTCCATTTTCACTTCAAAATAAAAAAAAAACAGTGATACTGACTATTAATCTAAGAATTTTAGCATATTCATAAAAATGGACCAAAAAATACTGAGCAATATTTGAGAGAGTTGATTCTCTTTACCCTGAGGGTAGGCTGACTTGTTAAACCCAGTAGTAGTAAGTGGTAAACATTTCTTTGCTTTTAATCCTTTTGTTTTTTGTCTCTGACTTTAATAATCTCAATTTAAAGTCTAACGCATTTGAAATAAAATGAAATTAGTGTCTTTTTCTTTTCTTTCCTTTTTTTTTTTTTTTTTCCCAGTACTGGCTGGAAGTCGGGCTCCTGCCTCTGCTGTGTCTGACATCAAGCCACGCCCCTCATCTCACATAGTATCTTCTCCTTGATCCAAGCCATTGGAGCTGGTCGACAAAGCACCTTATTGTAGGAGGGAGACTTGATGGAAACTGGAATTTTTCCACAGACTGTTTTTTTCCCTCAATGCCCAGCTGACATGTCCTTTGGACCTGATCTCTTTTGGTGCCAAAACAGAAAGATTTCAGCCAGAAGAAAATGTCCCAGGAAAAGTGTAACCAGCTCTTTGTCCTCACAGTCCCAGGGTCTCAAGCTCCTCTCCAGGTAATTTTGCAATAGAGGAAGAAATCCAGATCCTAGAAGGTTAAGAGGAGAACCCCTCTGACTTACTCCTATGCCAAGCAGAGAGCATAGGATATCTGATAACTTCCTATCAAATGCTGGGAGGATGAGACTTCAGGGAGAATCTGGAAGCCATCCCCTTACATATCCCTTTCACTCAGAGGAGAGGCGGGTGTAAAGGTGAGAGAATGAGGCTCTCCTGACATCCGGGAGAGAAAAGGAGCCCAAGAGAAACACCACAAAGGGACAAGGACGCTGCTGAGTCCCTAAAACTTAAGACATGTAACAACTTCCCAAAGGTTAGGGTAAAGCCTTCACGAACCAGCGTCCAGATTCTGGGCCAGCATCATGGCAACAGGAAGAATCAGGTGTCCTTCCTTTCTCCAGAGCTTCATGGTCCAGCCACACACCGGTCACAGCCACAGGAGCCCTCCCAGGAGGGAATCTAGACCCCGGTCCGTACCATTCTAGAATCTATTCTTCCACCAGGCCTAGGGAACAATACTTTCGCAGACTTGCTTTGTGCCACCAGAACTCCATATTGGCACAGTAAGGAAGGCCAGCCACACAGGAGAGGAAACAGAGGCTGGCGAAGGTTCCAGAAGAGGGCAACAGACTTCAGACTAGGCCTCGGGTCATCTGACATCTAACCCTGGACCTCCCTCCGTCAACGCTCCCTAAAATCTCAAGATCACGCTCTCAGTGTCACGGAATAGTGTAATCAATTTATGGCACACACTGGCTTAGAAGCCACCCCAGCCACACATATCAGTGAAGATTATTCAGACTTTCTAATATCTAAAAATGCCCCAATTGTTAGTGAAAGCTTTGGCCTTTGCAGCTGAGAGAGAGCAAAAATCAACTGCAAAGCATTAGTGACATGAGGCCAGGAGGCACTTAGGAGCGTTTTCTTAGGGGTGGCGCTTGTGGGACAAAAGCCATCTGCATCTGTCCTAGGTGTCTAGGATCTATGTAAGAGACAAGAATCCTCCGGGGGTTCTAGTCCCATCCCTTTTTATTCTCCTGATGAGCTATTTCAGGTATTACCTGGAGACAACATTCCATGAAATACTGATGTTCAGTAAGCACATCACGCAGCACAGTGGTCCAATGACCCTTTACAACAAATCAGAGAATAAAGAAAACACTAAAAGACAAGGTTATTTAGCAGCTACTTTCAGGTCTTGTATTTCATAAGGAATTTGGTTTGATAAAAAGAGGGAACATATTAGAAATCCAAAAATAGACACACGGATGTATACATTCCTGTTGGTGCTGTATTGGTCTAGCAAGATGACAAGGTGGGGGTGGGGTGAGGTGGGGGGAACTGACGATGACCCTTCTCATCTAGGTTGACATAACTATCTCAATCCTGGATGAACTCATGACTAAGGGATCAACTACCATCACTGTTGACAGTGTTTATGACAGAGCTATCAGACTGGAGAGCTATCAGGATGGAGAGATGGCTGAGCAGGAAAGAGCAATTACTGTTCTAGACGACCTAAGTTCCGTTCCTAGCATTTCTATATCTGGTGGTTCAAAACTATCTGTAACTACAGTCCCAGGGAATCTGATGCTTCTGGTCTCACATGTACATACCTGCATGCAGATACACATACGTACACATAATACAAACAATAATCTTTAAAGGTTTATCAGGATTAAAATTTTTTTAATTAAAGAATTTGAGCAGACTTAAAATTTGTAGGTGGGTGACTGGCAGTATTGTTTTTCAAGTCAAGCTTTCCCAGAAGCCCTCCTCTTTTCACGTCACAGTCTCTCTCCATCTGCCTCTTCACCCCATCTTCCTCAGTGGTGCATAGCAACAGGCTCCTTCATCCACTCACATTGCTGTACTGGGTGCTGCCCAGGGTCTCCGGCAAGCTCCGCAAGCATCTACCACGGCACCATACTCCCAGCACTCTCTTCCTTTCTTTCCAAGACAGGATCTCACAAAATCTTCCAGGCCGCCCTGAAACTTACAGTCTTTCTGCCTCAACCTCCTGAGTAGCTGGGATGACAGGCAGGCCTTTGCCCCCAGGCCTGGTTAATCGCCTTTATTCAAGTGAACTTTATATTGTCTCGGTAGTAAGTTACCCCAGTGAAGATCAAAATGTGATTTCTGCAAAACTGCCACCAGATGCCATATAGGACTATTGACTGGTGGGTATAGGAAGTCACAAGGATCAGTAAGAGAGCTTTGAAAGATTCATTGCCGGTAGACAATGGCAAAAATGAAAATGTCTATTTGTAGATCTACTGTGGCACAGCTTCTCTGCCTCTAATGGGGGGGGGGGGAGTGAGAGAGAGCAACCTAAATTCTTCCTACTTGGTGATGCCCTGATGGACCTCCCATACAGGCTCTCATTCCCTAGCCAGCTTTGGAATAATACACACAGGCAAGTTCATGATTTCAGTGAGCTTAGCTGGAGTGGACACAGCACATAAATGTCTTCTTTAGAGACCCCGTGCTCCTCGCTGTCACCTCTGTTAAGTGGGCCACCCGCACAGCTGGGGTGCTGGAGTATCTGAGGTAGCAGCCCCTACTTGCTCCACAGCCCTCTGATGACGAGGCCTGGTTCTTCACCCCTACTCATTTCCGTTCTTGGCTGTTGGCTTTTAACTCGTTTTTGGGCGTTAGGGCTCTAAGTTTTAGAGACTGGATCATTTACGTCTTTAACATGATTTACAGAGTTATAAGGAAAGTTTATAATTACAAAATTGTGATTTCATTTTTAAAAAATATCATTGGCCGGGCGGTGGTGGCGCACGCCTTTAATCCCAGCACTTGGGAGGCAGATCCAGGTGGATCTCTGTGAGTTCGAGGCCAGCCTAGGCTACCAAGTGAGTCCCAGGAAAGGCGCAAAGCTACACAGAGAAACCCCTGGTGGCCTGAGTTCTAATCCTGGGACCTACAGTGCAAGGAGAGAACAACTTCCCAAGTTGTCCTCTGACCTCTACACATGTCCATCTTGGCATGCTTGCAACAGTATTCATTGGTATGCACTATGTAGACCTTATACACATGAATAAAGTTAAATTTTAAAAAAATTAAGTTGCAGTATTTAAAAAGCAGTTATGAGTTTATGTATGTACACACACACACACACACACATACACACACACACACACACACACATACACACACACACACACACACACATCTTGCTATGCTGGCTCAGGCTGGCCTTGAACTCTAAACTCAGTCTTCCTGCTCCAGCCTTCCAAGCAGCTAGGAATATCAGTGTATGCCACCAAAGTTGGTCCCAAAAGTATATTTTTAACAGTTATTTCAATAAAGCCTATGGCTACTACTTTTTGTCCTTGTCCCCCCGCCTTTTTAAATTCTATCTATTCTATCTATCTATCTATCTATCTATCTATCTATCTATCTATCTATCTATCTATCTATCTATCTTTGATATGGGATTTCTTGTAGCTCATTCATTCATTCATTCATTCACTTTTGATATGGGATTTCTTGTAGCCCAGGCTGTCCCTGAACTCACTAAGTAGCTGAGGATTAGCTTGGATTTCTGATCTTCCTGACTCCACCTCCCAAGTCATGGGTTTACAGATGTCTCTGTACCACCACATCCACTTTGTGTGGTACTGAGGCCTGAGCCTGGGACTTTGTGTGTGCTAGCCAAACACCGTGACAAATGAACGTAGGCTTGATGGGGTGGGTATGAACAGCACTCATTCTCGATTATCAGGGCACTGGCTCCCTACAGACTGGACCGGCTTGTCACAGGTGCTTATAAAGAGCACAACTTTAAAATGAACACTTTCTTTTAAAAAAAAACCTTCAGTCCTGCGTCCACCACTCCTGTGGTACGGTAGCTGCTGGGTGCTGCATACACCTGGAAATAATGCACACATGCTTTTTCCGCTGGCCACAGACAGCACTGGAATGTTTGAGTTTTAAACTCCAAGTCTTTCTCCAAAATCAAAGGGAAATGAATCCATAAAAACCCCAATCTTATCAATAATATGTAAATGGAGATAAAACGAGTTTAAAAAAAAAAGAGAGAGTGATCTGATTGCTCAAAAAATTTCAATCACATAAATCCAAATGGGTTTGCCCACAGAGTTCACAGATTCACTTCTAAAAACGCAACAGCTGCACATGTTCTCAGCTGGCATGCTCCTGAGGCTCCCCGTCCAAGGCCAGGTGAGCTCCCTAGTAAACTCCAGCCCTGCTGGTCATTCCAAAGTGTGCGGCTGCAGTGAGGACGGAATCAGAACAAGGAAACTGATGGGAATAAAGCAAAGATCTGTACCGCGATCTAGGATGCTTCAAAACAGAAGGCTCCAGCTGGCTGTCGTGCCTTTACGCCCAGCATTGGGAAGCAAAGGTCCTTGCATTTCTCTGAGTTCGAGGCCCTATGTAGTAACAAACTGTCTCCAAAAAAAAAAAAAAAAAATCAAAACCAACCAAACAACACATGGCTTGTTCCCTGTTTGATTTAGTGCTCTTGGGTCAGTGAAGTGACTATGTTTTGAGCTGTTCTCATGTCTTTCTGAATAGACAAACAAAACTACTAGGGTCATTCCAAATACAACTGAATAAGGGTCAGTGATCAGTAAATGAGGATCAGTAAATGTGCCTACTAAAGGGCCACGTGGAGTGCGGCTCCCAGGGACATTAGAGGAAGTGACGTCATTAGAGATGTGCTCTATCTGGGGGAGCAACAGTCATCGCTCCAAATTCTTCTCAATTATGAGTCTTTCCCAACTTGGGAGCAGCGTAGTAAGGAAGGATCAAACAGAATAAGCAGGGACTCGGAAGAGGAATTTTCCTACCCCTTCCCCTGACAGCCATATACAAACATTACACAGAATTCACTTTGAAAATATACCCTATGCTTGAGGGTAAAGAGGGAAAAACCCAGCTTACTTGGCTGTGAGAAAATAAACAGCTGGAATCAGAAAATTTAAATTAATTTTTCAGGAAGTCAAATTAGGTAGCCCCTTGCAGGACAAAGATCTCCCTCCTTCAAAAGCCTCACATGAGGCACAAGGCCAGTCACTGCCCCCTGAGTTTCTGTATCTTACAGTTTGTTTCAAGGCCATACAACATCAGCACAGTGGTATTCAGGGGCTTCATGGTTAGCCAAGTCCACCTCAGTTCCTTTCTCCCAGATATGAACATTGACCAAAATAAAATCTTAGTTGTTTGTAAACTAATACAAAATCAAGGATGGGAGCTGTAACAGACACAAATCTGTTCATCTGAAATATAAATGTGAATTCCTTGACAGAAAAGTCATCCAACAGAATCAAGTTATTCTAAATAATAAAAAAAGAATCCCTGTAACTTTTCCATAGCAATTCCTACTTTAAAATTAAGGTTTTAAAAGGTGGCTGAAATGGAGCTGTAAACACCTAAGGAAGATCACAGAGCACCAGAATGTTCGAAGCTTTCATGACTCAGAACTACTGAGGTCAGGGGCCATGGCCAGCTTCCTGGCTCTCTGGTACCACTCCCTCCCCAGGCATCAGAGGAGAGAGAAATGGAAGGTAAGGTGTTAACCATTTGGGCTGCAGGAGGGACAGATGGAAGTTTGACTCCCAAGAAGAATAACCACAGGCTAATCTTAGCCCAAGAGGGAACTTTCATATGTTAAAGAGGCTCAGCTCAGGGTTCATTCACACTGTGCTCAGACACTGAGCTTGGGATGCAAAGAACTGGTGGTTGCTGTTGTTGTTGTTGTTGTAGTTGTTGTTGTTGTTGTAATACCTGGACATTGGCCTGATTTTCACAAATAAGCTTTAGAGAAAGAAAGGTTTGGAAATACGCTTTCAATAAACTCTCGGTGGGTCCTGTCTCTGAAATATTTACAGGCTTGCACACCTTCTCATTTTCTGTGCTTGAAGAGCCCACACCGACACCAAGCGGGTGGTCACGGCTGCTTTCTCCTTGATTTTGCTCAATTATCTGAACTAAAAATTCGCATTTAAAACTCTAGGAGAGGCTCATTCATAAGATGTCTGATAGAGATATACTCCCTTAAAAGTTCCAGCTTTAGAAGGAGGTCCCAACTCAAACACCCTTGCAGGAGAAAAGATGGGTGGGTGAAGGCCGTTTTCCTGAATAGGTACCATGATGCCTGGTCTGGCTTACAACAGGACCAACGGCATATGGCTATGGTGAGATTTCAGAGGAGGCGCCCCTGTGTGTGCCACTTGGCCACAGCTGGAATTCTCGGGACCCCAGTCAGACTCAGAAAGGAGAGGGGCCCAGCCGAGGCCTCTCCCACCCACAGATGTTTCTCTCCAGTTCTCACAGGCAGCAGATACAATAAACCAGGGGTTGTTTGTAATGCAAATCCAAGTCACAGGGATGCCCCCACCCTTAAACTCAAATGCAAATGGTCACCCCGCTCCTGACACCCGTAAGAAAGTCTACCCTTGCTGAAGTCAGTGACACAAACAATCCTGCTGAGGACAGGAGGAGGAGGAGGAAGAGAGCACAAGTGTGGTTAGGGCGAAGAAGAGAGGCTGCCTTCCGGTTAAAGTGTTTTTGATCTCAGAAACATTACAAACAGCTGTTGGGTATTAAAAACCAAAGATTGTAACTCACTTCAGTTGGACTCTGAAGAAATTGACATAGCCTTGTGGTTAAAACGGAAAGGCTTCTGGAATTGTGCAAACTGTCTCTCAATAAGACATACCTAACACGAATGCATTTTCACATGTAAGAGGATTGATTCAGCACAAGCATCAGAAAACAGAGTAACGGTTCTCTGAACACAGGCTACACCTAGTGACATTTCCTCTGCCCACAAATCTCTCCTAAGCAATGAATGACTGATTCATGGATGTCAACATTTTAATACATCCGTAACAGTAAATATCTTCCAACCTATTGACATTTCAAAATGGTGCTGGGATATAAGGAAGGCCGGCAGGCATGCACATGTGTGCCCACGTACACACACCAAAAAGATACATCAGAGGAACCGGGAGAAAAGGCCGCAGAGACCTAAGACAGAACACCACCTTAAAGGGGAAAGGAGAACTCACTGTTTGTAGGAGTTACTTATCAATACCAGGAAGTTTATTCTACTAATTTCCCCAAATTTCTCGTCTGGAGAGAAGCAGCTGTTCTCTCTATAGAATAAACGACAATTCAGAACAACTGTATTCACGGGTAAAATATAAACAGTTTTGGAAGCGAGTTTCTATTACCTAAACTCTAACTTGATTTGAAAAGATTATTTGTTGACCTTTTAGCCTTTCTACCAAATCTTCAACTGTTCCTTATCCAAAACATCCCTTCCATTAAAAACCAACAACAACAACACAAACAAACAAAAAACCCCAAACCTGCAAAACTATTACAAAACAAAACTAAAAAAAACAGATATATTTGTCTTTCTGGCTCAACAAGCCCTCTCTAAGTTTTAAAACCCAGAAGCATTTTCAGTGTGTGTTGGGGGATAATCTCTAAATAAGAGACTACAATTGCTTTATTAGTTCACCCCCCTTTTTAGGTAGAAAGATCCTACATACCACACAGACATTAAATATTTGAAATGTTTTAAGATAGTGTGAGGGAACATTCCTTGTAACAGGAACATCACAAAAATCCCCAAGATTTGATCCCCATGAGCTCAATTTCAGCTGCTTTATAAAAATGAGAAAAACTGTGTTCCCTATCTCAGTTTAAACATCCAGCTGGAATTTGTAGAAAAATGATCACTTAAAGTTTAAAATCACAAGGCCCACCAACTCCACACACCTATCATTTTCACCACTGAGGGCTGAGACCCTTCAGACAGCCACAGGCACTCCGGTTGATTACCAGCCACTGCCTCTCTGCTTCTTCAGTGAAGCCCCCAGCTCTCAGATTGTCACTAATGCCTCAGTGACACCCCTTCCCCCAAGCGTTTGTAGAAGCACTGAGTTCCATGGGACTGTAGAATCACCCCAAGAAGTCACTGAGACTCATTCCCGCATGTTCTTCATTGAGTGCTGAAGGGATGGGGCTGGGACCAAGTAGCTACTGACCACCTCAGCAGCTTCCCAAGAAGCACCAGTATATTCAGTATATTCACCAGTACGATCACGCGCACACCCTCCACAAGTTACCACTGAGATGTTTTCTGGAGACACAGGTGCAGTCTCTACTCCCCCCTGCCCGATAAATTACGTGAAATCCTTAATATTGCTTAATATTGAACACATGTGATACTGCATTTTTACAACTTTAAGTTAGTTGAACTAAAAGATTAAAAATAGCAATGACTTTTAGTACATGACCTTCAGATGATATTTTCCTCACTGACAATGAAGTGAAAATAAAATGGCTTATCCACCTTCCTTATAAACAATAGCTAATATAATAAAAGAAGACATTTTCACAGGCCGAAATAACAGTCTGCATGTCTAGGTCCAAATGAGCCTCTAAACGGTTTAGGGTTTTGAAAGCTACCTGGTCCTTGTTAACTGAAAGATTAAATCCATTTTCTTCCCATCATCAGCATAGAAAACACAGTACTTATAAAAATCACAGACTTGTTGACTTGGCTCCATTTGGTCTCATAATTTGTGATCCTCTACTTATTCATCTTAGTCCATCAGCCTGAATCTAAAAACCCAAACGGGAGACATAAAGACAGCACTGTTCTCAGGCTGCTGTTCCTTACACGGCTCTTACCCAGTGATGACTAGTCACACACAGTGAAGGCATTACCAATGTGCTTGAAGAAATAAGCATTCTGTTGAAACACAAATTAATTTGCACGTCTGAAAATAATTTTCAACATCAGCATGTTACTCACTGTCCTCGGGATGGGTGGAGAAAGAGATCCATTTGACATGTACGGGTCGCTGTTCATATTTGGCATCATTATGTAGCTAGAATAACTGGAGTAGGAGGGTCCCTTGTTGTACAGGCCTCCATCTGGATGCTTTCCTGGGAGAATCCAAAGAACAATCAAATTTGCATCGACTTTCCTTTTATATCACACTATTTTCATCAGAAAATCTTTTGCTCCTAAGACAAGCCAGGCTTTACATAAAATATTTGTTTATAAAATACTGTAACTGGATTATTATGCTCTATTTTAGATTGACAGTATTTATGCTCTCCAATGGCTTAACAGCAAACCAGATGTTTAAAAAACATGTGGTTCAATTTACTTCCACTACTGACTGATGTTTTTACAAAAATAAGTGTTATTCATCTAACTTAATTTGTACTAATGCTAACAAACTGGACTGAGCAATACGGAAACCCAAGGGAACACACACAAACTTAAAGCCTGTTATATGTGAAGCCATCTACCCCCCAACACACACACACACACACTCACACACACACACACACACACACACACACACACACACGCATGCACGCACGCGCGCACACACACATTTATACATTTGACGTCTCCTTCTTTTAGACAAACTCAAAAGTTCCACCTGTGCCTCTGGATTTTTATCAAACGTTAGATTTTCCTGAAGGAGAAAACTGGATCTAGTGTATGGTTAAAACCCAAATTTGTAGTGAATTAACCTTTGGAAGACCTAATTTCATGGCTAAACTTATGTCAGTCTGCCAAAGAAATGTCCCTTTACTTTTAATCTGTATAACTATTTGCTGCCAAGAAGGAAGGCTGATATACAGCTCTCTCCCTGCCCCTTGGTCGACACACTGAATGTACAAACATTCCACTCTAGACAGGCCAATTGTTAAGTAATTGAAGGAGACCAGACATGCCAGCTGATTGACAACTGAACCCTATGGTGAGCTGATTAAACTCAGAAAGAGCAAAGAAGGAGGGTGGACACATGTGTGTGGGATTTTTTTTTTTTTTTTTTTTGAGTATTGACAAGAATTAGCAATGGGAGAAATGCCTATCAGTTGATAGGTGCAGCTTCTAATATTTTTTCTATTTTAGAAGCTAGGTTCAGTTTTACTGAGCTCTGATCCATCTGTCCACACACTGCCTTCCTCCTCCTCTGTACTGAGAAACTACACACACACACACACACAGCAATGTTGCAAATGAAAAATTCTAAATTGTTACTGTTGAAAACATGCTTCAGAAACACTCCTTCTCTGAGATTCTGGAAGGCAAGAGGAACCCAGAGGCCTAGGCTCATTCAAGGACTTGTTCTCAATGAAATACACACAATGAAAGAGAAACTGAGTTTCTGGGCTTTCTTTCCTACTCTGTCAAAAAGGTCATGAGTACATGGGCACAGTCTTGCATATCTGGTCCCAGCCTACTGAACTCAAATGGAAGTATATCAAAACCAGATACTCAAACTGCACTTGTCCTCTGGTACAGTGGGGAGAAAGAGAATCAGGCCTCTTACCGTCATCGGGGTGTTCTCTGGCCTTGTCGTGGTAGGAATCCTGAGCGGGCTGTGCTTGTCTTACCACCTAATGGCGTGGAGAGCCACCCCCAAAAGAAAGGAGACAGTCTTAGAGTTTGTAACGGTTAGGGTGTGTCTGCTGGTCATCCAAAGGAAGAGGTTTAGGTAAAACTCCGTCTACCCCTTTGGTTAAAATGAAGGACAGGGCAGGCTTGAGTACTGGAAAATCTTATTTCAATGTATGTGTTTGAGTGGTTATTAGGTCTCCAGATCAAAAGGTAAGAATGGTGGGGGGGGGAAGTGAATTTGGGGATGACGTGTCCTGCTCTAACACCCCATCAGTGCTTCCTGGGAGCCCCAACTTCTAAGATGTGTTAGCCTCTTCAGCCTTGGTTCACTTTGACAAGATCTGATTAAACGCCACCAGAAACACCGTGTTGTAACTGAAAACGAGATCTGGAAACATAAACAAAACAATCCCTTTGCTGAGGTTTTAGGGAAGTTGTTTAAGAAGCAGTCCTAGCTGGAACTGCATTCACAGACAACTTAAAGGCTGAATGCTAGCAGGCTATCAGAGGAGAGCTGGTCTGTGGTTAAAGGGAGGGAAAACCGAGAGTCTGGTTGTAGACATCTAAAAGGTAGCCCAGTTAATATCAGTTTTGGTAAGCGCCACCGACCCGACTCAACCACGTGCAAATCAGCGGTATGACCCCTTCACCATCTTCCGTGAGGCTGAGTGAGGCTGCTTGCTCCACTTGCACCGCGGAAAGATGGTCCGTTCAAACTCCCAACCCAGGAGTTCTCGGTTTCCAAAGCACTGCTTTTCACCTCTGACCAGTAAACCGTGGAAGTGTGAGGTGGATGGAAATCTGTGGACTCCTCTAGAACAGAGAGACCACTCTACCGTCTGGCAAAAAGCCCCCGAGTTTAGACGGTATTTGATTCTTTGAACCTCTGTCCTCCAGGCGACCTCATCCTTCAGGCGCACAGAAACCTTATTTACCTGATTTTGACTGCACCCTAGCCGCCCTCCTCTACCTTTTGCTGAACTTTGGGAATAGAGAGCCCCCTTATACTCTAGGAACCAGCACCCCCTCCCCCAGCCTTCTCAAATGCGTACTCACCCCTGCCATCGGGACAGAGAAGGTAACTCGGAGGTGTTCTTAAAAGTACTCTTTAAACCCAAAATGTCCCCGCCCCCGAAACCACCCTTTCTTTGGGGTGGGGGCAGAAGGCTGCCATTTAAGGAAAAGGGTATATTCTCCACGTTTCCCTGGCAGGAAAAAACGTTGGGGACATCATTTGGGTATCAGAACTTTTCTACTGGATGTCCCCGTGAGGTTTCCCCAGCGGCTGAGCCGGAGCGGCCGGTGAGGTGTGGGCTTTGGGGTATCTACGTCCATCCGATGCTCGCGCGCGGCCCGGCTCTCGGCTCCCTCGCGCCGGCACCCACGTGTCTCTATTTACTCTCCTCGGGTTACCAGCGCCCGTCGCCTGCAGCTGGCCCCCAGATCTGATAAAGCGTGTCCCTCCCTCCCCAGCCGCGGCCCGGCTTCCGCTGCCGCCGCCCCGCTCTCGGGCTCGCCTTTCTTCTGCAGAGATCCAAGGCCTGCCTAAGCCCAAATAAACGCCTTTCTTTCCACTTGAGATGCCGGGGTTGCGGGCGGAAGGACTGCGGTGTCTATGCTGTTGGGTGGCTCGGGTCGGCTCGCCCACGGCTCCCCGCAGCAGCCTCGCCGGCTGTGGGGACCGGGCCCCGCAACGCCCCCGCAGTTGGGGCGCGCGCCCTCCTCCGTGGCGGTTGGGAGGGCCCCTCCTGGCCGGCCCACGCCCGCCTCTCCTTCCTCCCGCCTGGGGCTCCGCTCCTTGGAACCTCGGTGGTTTAACGCACTTTTGCACACTCTACCGAGAGAGCTAGCGGATGCACTTTGTTTTCCGCCCCCCCCCCCCAGGATGGACTTCGCAGTTGTGCTTAGACATCCCTGCTTTTAATGCATCGCTCCCCGCAGCCCCGCCGAAACGACGGAGAACGAAACGGGTCGGGCAAAGGCCAACGTTTCCTGCCCACTCACCGCCGTTTAGCCACAGACCCACTTGGACTAAATTTCCTTGCCCGCCGCTCACACACGTGCGCACCGTGGAGTAGGGGCCGTTATTCCCCGCCCAGCCCGCGAGGGACCAGGGCGCAGCGGCCACGGTGGCCGCGCGCTCCGCTGGCTTCCTCTCGGCGTCCCCCGGACCCGCCACGCCTCTCCGGACAGCGGCCCACTCACCTCATGCCCGTTGCTGGCCGGGATGATTTCGGACTCGTTGACCAAGGAGGACTTGATGTCGGCTAAATCGCCCTCCTCTTCGGGGTGACTGATCTCGGCGAAGATCTTCTCCTTCTGAGGATCGCCCTCATCCTTGAAGGGGATCATCTCATCGGTGGCGCAGAGTTCCGGGTCCCCGCCGCCGCCGCCTCCGGAGAGTTGGGGCATCCCGGCGGCTCTGTAATCTCCGCTCCGCTGCGGGAGCACTCGGCGACGGCAGGAAAGGGGGGAGTCGATGTGAGGTGTGTGGGGGAGGAGTGGGGGTGAGAGCTGTGGGAGGACTGCGAATGGAAGCGGGGTGGGCGAGCGAGGGGCCCGCGGCCGGAACAGCTGCGGGAGCCGCCGCGATGGTCGCGCTTCCCCACTTCACTTAGAAGGACGCCGGCGCCCGGCCCCGGGGCGAAGGGCACCAGACTGCGCGGGCGGCAGCCGCCGGCGCCTCTGAGAGCGTCTGCGGCGCTCCGCGTGCGCTGGGCTAGGCTGCCGGGGCCGGTCGGCCGCCCCGCCTTGCTGGGGTCTGTGCACCGGGGACGCCGGTTCCGGAGAGGACACGACTTTCCAAAGTGCAAAGGAGGGTCCCGTGGCGCGTCGCCGTGCAAAACTTCTCCGCCGTGGATTCTTCAGATGCCGGTGTCGGAGTTGGGTGTTTCGAGGAGAGCTGGGCCAAAAGGCTCCGTTTGCCTCAACAGAGGTGCGAGGAGAATCAGAAAAGACCGCAAAGTCCACTTCCTGAAGGGTAAACAATAAAGAGCAACCCGGGCTGCAGACGTCCGTGTTAGAGCCTCTTTCCTTCCCTTTCGCTTCGGTTTTCCTTCTGGAGGAGCATTTAATCTGCTGGGGGGAGGGGGCGGAGGAGGAGGGGAGAAAAAGAGAAGTTTGCCAAGAATAAAGTTTGTGCTGATGAGCGCTGGGAATCGGCAGTGGCTGGCACAGCGGCGTCTTGGGGAGTCACAGCAGGAGCCTCGGGCCCAAATGTTCCAGCCCGCAGCTCGGGCCGATACACACACATACACACACACGCGCACACACACACACACACGCACACACACACACACACACACAAGCCCGATCCCTCTTTGTTCCCGGCTCGAGTTTCTGCCTGGCTCGCTGGCGCTGTTACTCGCCTCTTTCCCCGCCTCCCCTCTGTCAAAGCAAAGAGCTGCCGGTGGCCCCTCGGCTCCTCCAGGCCGACGGGAGGGGAACACCCGGAGCGTGGCGGCTTGCAAGGCTCCGGGGGAGTCCGGATGCCAGGGCCCCCCGAGAGCGCAGCCGGGTCCCTCCGGTGCGCGCTGCCCAGCAGGTGAGCGAGCGGTTGCGCCTTCCCACCGCTTCTCCTCGCCGCGCCTAGCCGGCGCTGCAAAGCTATTCACTTGCGTCGCTTCTCCTCCCCCGCCCCTCCCCCGCCTCCTGCTCTCCTTGGCTGCTGACTGGAGGGGTGGGGAGAAGGGAGTCTGCTAGGAGGAGGAGGAGGAGGAGGAGATCCAGGTTCTCCCCTAACTCTGTTCATTTCCCAGCACCTAGAGGACGAGTCATAGTTTGGGGGGGGCGCTGTGGGTGTGCATGCGTGTGTGTGTGTGTGTGTGTGTGTGTGTGTGTGTGTGTGTGTGAGCGCGCATGCTTTCATGCCTGGGGGGGGGGGGGGAACGCAACATGGAGAAGGACCCGGTGCTGCTGGTAACCCACCCCAAAGCACGCTGTTGCCGGGGTGAAATAGACAAACTCCACCTGAATGGCTTAACTTCATCATCGAAGCATCCCTTCTCTTGCCCCCACTCACTCCGGTCCTTTGCCGGTCTCTCTCCCACCTCCTTTCCACCGCCCACTCTAGCCCCCTCACTCAGGCAAGGGGAGGAAGATGAAAGAGAAAGCCGCCGGCGCTGTGGTCGACACCACGTTGATAGATGCTCTGACAGAGGGAATGAGGCGAGAATTAGGGACTAGGAGAAGGAAAAGGAGAAAATGTAACACATTGCTCACCTAACCAGAGAAGAGACGCAGCAAGCACAAGGAAAAGAGTTGTGGCTGCACCAAACGTATACTACCACACGCTCTTCGGAGACAAGGGGAAATCAAATCTCCAGGCTTACCAGGGGGAACAGGACCGGGAAGACGGGAGTGAATGAAGACAGGACCTTAATTATCGCTTTTAAAACACTACTGCTTTCATTGTGTCCTTACCACCGGATGGACGTGGGTTTTCGGATATGCAAGACTCAGTGTGAGAGACCTCGTAGAAAATGAAAATACATCCCAAAATGAGGGAGAAGAAGGACCTAGGAAAAGGAGGCATGCCTGCGCAGTTGCTGACATCCTGGACAACGCTGAAAGGGACCCTTGAGAACGTAAACGCGAATCCAACCTCAAAAATCCCCCAGTTCCCACTGTCTCCTTGAGGCATTTCCTAAAAGGATGGGACTTTTAAGGGAGACGCTTTGTGAAAGTTACTGTGTAAGTGAGGCTTACGTTTAGAAACATTACATTTTGTTCCTTAGCTCTCAACCCCGCCCCCCAAGTCAAGTATTCAGGCAAAAATTATTA
Organism: Peromyscus maniculatus bairdii; assembly: GCF_049852395.1. Classification (NCBI taxonomy): domain Eukaryota; kingdom Metazoa; phylum Chordata; class Mammalia; order Rodentia; family Cricetidae; genus Peromyscus; species Peromyscus maniculatus. The sequence continues at coordinate 110,877,623 of NC_134857.1, read as the reverse complement.
CACCAATGCGGTAGCCATCTGTAAAACCTGGGAGCCATAAACAGGAGACGGAAAGAATTGTATCCCCATCGTCCTTAAATTGAAAATAAAATACAGAATTATGTGTTAGTGCCATTACATAAGAACGCTTAGGCAAAGATCTCTCTTCTAAAGGTGAAATTGTGGACTACTGGACACTGTAGACCTAACAGTTCTTTAAGTGGGCATTTAAAACTTCGGTTATTGCTAACTACCAGTTGGGAGCATGCTAGGAAGTAGTTTTCAAAGCTATATATCAGTTCAGTTGGTCCCACAGGTAATTAATATGTAATATGTCCCAGTCGGTCATATGTAAGCTGATAGATTTAGGAAGAATTAAGAGGTTGGTGAAAGAAGTCAGAATAACGAAAACTTTTTTTAAGAATTAAATAATCGACAAAGCTATGCCTTACAGAAGAAAATAAAAAATGGCATTTTATTTCAGGGCGTCAGGGAGAATAATAAGGAGGGTTGGGAATAAATCCATTTTTGTAGTGACGGTATGCAGCCTCCATTGCTGTTAGTGTGGTAAGCGAGGAGAGGAGGACACAGTTTTACATTTACAGTCCCAGCTAACGTAAATTTAACAAAGTCAGAATTCCTCCTCCGAGTGCGCCAATCTGACAGAGCAAAAGAACCCTGGAAGATGCAGCTTCATCAAAGCAGCCTGAGTGGATCGGTCCTTTTCATCAAACCCAGAGGGGGAGGGGGCAAGAAGAATGGCCAGAGGGTATTTTTTGAAAGCCAAGAGGAGATTAAATGACGACTCTACATCTTCCCTGTTTAAGTGTTGCAACTAATTCGAATTCCCATTTTCTCCTTCGCGTTAATTATCTGGACTCTTGTGAGTCATACGGAGCTCAGCTCCAGGTGTCCCGGAGATTAGGAGCTCAAGAAGATGGGAAATTTTGGAGCAACACCTAGTGAGAACGGTTTACAAAAGAACCGGGATAGGGGGCTGCGTTCGGTCCCTTGCGGGAACCCTCTTTGGAAACATTGGTTCTAACGAAATCACCTAATGGCCTCGCTCGGTAGGCTTGGCGGTGAGTGGTCTGCCCGGTGTGCTGTCTTCAGCCGTGTTGCGACTCTTCAACGAGGCCACCCTTAAAAACCATGCGCCCACATGTTTTACAGCTTTGTCGGTAAAGGAGGTTGACTTTTCCCTGTGAAGTCTGTCTGTCTTAAGAGAGAAAAGCAAGGCGATACAGGAGGGGCGAAGTAACCCCAGGAAGTGGTGTCTCTGGACTTCGCCTTCCTGGCAAAGGCATTGCAGCCGCCTGGCAGTCTGTCCTAATTCCTGTGGGGCTGTTATTAGCATAAGCAGCCGCTTCTTCGCTCCTTAGGGTAGGGCGAGTGGGCTCCTAGGTCTGGGATGTGGTGGGTGCGGTGCCGAAGCAGCCCCGCCGCCCCCCTTTCCTCGGATGTAGAGGCAGGTTGTTCGTGTGAACTCTAGCGAACCACTGGAGGCTGGCTGTAGCAGGTTTACTCCTTCAGGATGTGGGTTTCAGGGGGCGTTTTGATGTGATTTAATTCCGACCGTGAAACAATTGCTAGGGGCTGGCTGCGCTGCTGTTGGCTTCTCCCCTCCTGGTGGCTTTGGGTTTAGTTTGGGAGCGAACTTGTTTTATATCAACACTTCCTTTTGCATAAGGCGCTGTCGCGGGTTCTGTGCCTGCGGGTTGGGGTGGGGATGGGGGGTAGAATAGAGACAGGGGCGAGGCGACCAACCCCAGTGGAAACCCAGGCTTCGGGGAGCAGAGTTGGCCGCGCTGCCCCGAGGTGAGTGTAGCCCAGTGCGCCACGGGGGGTGACGGTGGGGGGACACACAAGAGGAATGACTCATACCCACACCAGAAGACCCCCCTCCCCCTAGCGAGTTTGCTGCCAAGTGGAGTCCGCTGCAGACGGTCCAGAGTCCTTAATTACAGGGATGAGAAGCTCAGTGCCCCCGCACAGCCCTCTCCGCCCCCTCGGTCCTAACTCCAGCCCAGGCTCCGGGTCTTCCCTTTGTGTGGCCTAGACTCTCTGCCAGCTGCAACCTAGGTGGGATCCCAAAGGAAGGAGGTGGCAGGCCCTACGGAAGAGGATGCTCCGAGAGACAGCCGAGAAGGGACTAGAAAAAAACGAATTCATGTGCTTCCAGGGGCGGAACCGAGACCCCGGTTTCCCACCCCAGCTTCGGCAGGCAGGGGGCTCAATCTGCGGGCACCTTCAGTTTAACCGACGTCGCGGAGAAGGGGGACGAGGGAAGTGGCAGTTTGTGTCCCAGGGGCTCTTCCGCCTTAGACAAACAAACCCAAAGCCCCTTCCTCCAGGGCCAGGGAACTCGTGGGACCGTGAAAACCTCCTTCTCCAATCTGGCGCCTCCAGACGCCCCGTTTCCGCGCGCCCGGCGCCCGATGGCGTCTGTAGCCCGGCGCGGCCTCCCGGGCGGGCGGGCAGGCAACTGGACTGCGGGATCCGCGGCGCGGTCAGCCCTGTGCGCCCCCCGCGCAGGGTGAAGGGAGTCCCATGCACTCTGCTCGGTGGGATGTCAACCCCAGGCCTGAGTGCCAGCCCCAGCGCCGCCACAGTGAGGAACCGAGGGTGACCGAGGGCAGAGACCATGGAGGGGACAAGGGGGTGGTCGCAGGGGAACATAATGAGTCAAAGGGGGTCCAGAGGTCCTGCTCTGCACCAGAAAGTCGAGATCCGGCACCGAGGAGCCCGTGTGACATGGGGACGGGGGGAAGGGGGAGAGGATGCTGCACGTGGACTTCGGCTCTGGAATACACGTGCCAGCCGGGGAACCGCTAGTCTAGGGGGCTCGAACATCACATTCTTTTCTTCCACGTCTCAGAACTTTTCTCTTTCGCCTTAATGTGGCATGGGCAGCGGCTTCTGGAGAGCACGCCCCTTCGGTCCCTCTCCGCGGTGCCTCCTGTCCCCACGATCCCCGCCGGAGCCGGGACGCGCGCGGAAGGGCCGCCCGCGCGCGCCGGGCTCGCCTTATATCGGCGGAGGGCGGCGCCTGCGCAGGGCCCGGCGCGGCGGCGCGGCCTTTGAAGTCGCGGCGGCTGCGGCTTTCATCCTTTCTTTTTTCCCTCTCAGGCCCCTTTGTGTGACTAAATTTGGCAAGAATATGGATCCCAGCCAGTCTTTCCACGTGTGCTCCCAGCTCCCAGCTGAGAAGGCCAAGGGTTCTCTTCCGGGTAAGGAGACAGGGAGAAAGATCAAAGAGTTTGGGGAGCTGGATCTGAAATGTGAATTGAAAATAAAAATCAAGCCTGGACACATTCCAGTTTCTAAAGCAAAACCAACCGTCTGCAGAGGCCATCTCGCTCCGGCGCTCTTTCCCTCTGCTCCTTTCTTTTTTTTTTTTTTTTTTTTTTTTTTTTTTTTTTTTTTTTTTTTTTTTTTTTTTTTTTTTTTTTTTGGTTTTTCGAGACAGGGTTTCTCTGCGTAGCTTTGCGCCTTTCCTGGAGCTCACTTGGTAGCCCAGGCTGGCCTCGAACTCACAGAGATCCGCCTGGCTCTGCCTCCCAAGTGCTAGGATTAAAGGCGTGCGCCACCACCGCCCGGCGACCCCCTCTGCTCCTTTCTGATCCTTTTTTTTTCATCTCGAAATCACTCGAGCACATGGGATAAAATAAAGACAACATGGGGAAGCACTTAGATTCTCCAGATTTTGTTTTGCAGTAATTTTATTAGGGAAAATATCTTGTTCATAATTACCGTTATGTGAGGCCAAATTTCTTCAGTCATAAATATTGTCTTCTTCCAGCGTGCTTCACACTTTCTTCCGTGACCACATTTTTTGGGAAAGAACGCTGACACAACACGTGTACACGTACTGTTTGTGCACCCCTTGTGAGCCCCTCTCCACACGGCTACGGTGCACTGCATATTTCTTCCACAGACATTAGATGCTGGAAGACTGATGTTAATACCATTTTTAATCGCTTTCGCAGTTGGTCTCTTATGATTTGAAATGGTCTCGTTGGTGGGTCTGCCCACAGGTTTCATACAAGAGATTCCACAGAACCGTGCGTGTCTATGGTGAAAAGCCTCTAAGTTTTCTTCTCTGACACACTGTTTGAAAGACATCTGTACAGAGACATTTCCCCAGTGATGTGATGCAGAGGCAGATATCCCAAGTCCAAGGCAGGCCCCTGCTTCCCGAGCAATGGGTGAGGTTAGGTAGGGCATCTACCTCTCACAGGCCTCATTTTCTCAGCAAATGGTTGTGTAGTAGTCTACCTTTCGGCGAGATAGTGCTTGTGAAAATGTGCAAGGATGCAAGATGCTTCTTTAAGGGGAAAATCTGTTAATTGCAAAACCAAAATTAATAAAGCGCTGGGAACTTTCACCACAGAGGAGATAAGCGTGCGTGTGACGATAATGAATACATGGGTAAAGTACTTGGAAGAACAGAAGAACTCTGCCACAGTGGTGGGAAGGGGTACTGAAAGGTACGCAAGAGATGTCTTGAGAAACAGGGTGAACCTCCCCAGAATCTGCGTTTGAGAATATGGCGTCACAGGCCGCAGTGCGCCAACTTCGTAGTGCAGTGAAGACCGTGACCCAAGACCTCGTGTGAAATGAGAGCGGCAAGTGTAGAACTTAGGACTTAGGACAGTTAGTTCACGTACGATACCAACTAACCCCAAGTCAGCTCAAGTGTGCTACTAACTAGCCCCACCAACGGAGGCGTTTTCTGGGCTGTCTCCCAGCATAAACTCTTCAAGTAGCCTTGTCCAGACTGATGGTGGGTAGTCGGGATGAGAATGTCCAGTGCTTCTCTTGCCTTTGCCCTGGCTGGGGGTTTCCCGGGCAAAGGCAACAGAATCCTGAGATGCTCAGCTCGCCGCTGCCTCCTGCTAACAGTCACACCCAGCTTCCCGATTTGAAGGGACTCCAGAGCAGTTTGGGGTGACTGACTCTTAGGAGGCACCTTCTGTTTGTATAACCCACCTTCCCAAAAGTCACCTAACCAAAAGGTTAGAAGTGGGTGCCAATACCTGCCAACAGCAATCTTTCCTTTCCTCTTTCTTTCTTTCTTTCTTTCTTTCTTTCTTTCTTTCTTTCTTTCTTTCTTTCTTTCTTTCTTTCTTTCTTTCTTTCTCTCTCTCTCTCTCTTTCTTTCTTCCTTCCTTCCTTCCTTCCTTCCTCTTTTCTTTTCTTTTGTTTTTTTTCTTTTTTTTTAAAGATTTATTTATTTATTATGTATACAGTATTCTGCCTGAATGCCAGATCTCATTACAGATGGTTGTGAGCCACCATGTGGTTGCTGGGAATTGAACTCAGGACTTCTGGAAGAGCAGCCAGTGCTCTTAACCTCTGAGCCACCTCTCCAGCCCATCTTTTGCTTTTTTTTTTTTCTTGAGACAGGGTTTCTCTGTATAGCTTTTGCTGTCCCAGAACTCACTCTGTAGACCGGGCGGGCCTTGAACTCAGAGATCTGCCTGCCTCTGCCTCTGGTGTGTGCCACCACTGCCTGACTCCTTTCATACTTCTTTACAAATAAAAACTTTTTATAATGTATTTGACTTTGTGTACATTGGTATCTTGCCTGTATGTATGTCAGCAAGAGGGTGTCAGGTCCCCAGAACTGGAGTTACAGACTGTAGTGAGCCACCATGTGGGTGCTGGGAATTGAACTTGGGTCCCCTGGAAGAGTAGTCAGTGCTCTTAATGGCTGAGCCATCTTTCCAGCCCGCCATTTTCTGTTTTGTTTTGTTGGTTTGTTTGTTTTTCAAGACAGTGTTTCTTTGTATAGCCTTGGCTGCCCTGGAACCCGCTCTGTAGACCAGGCTGGCCTCAAATTCACAGAGGTCCTCCTGCCTTTGACTCGGAGTTCTGGGATTAAAGGCCTGTGCTGCCACTACCTGGCCTCAGACACAAACTTTTGAAAATTTAGTCTTGGCCAGAGGAGGAATATCAGCAAAGCCCTGAGGGCTCTAGCTCTATGTTGTTTGAGTGGGCCACGAGGAGGCCTTGGAAATAAAAATAAAAGGAACAACAAAACTGGATCTCTCTTTAAGAAAAGAAACTCTGAAGAAGGTGGCATAGCTGAGGTTATTGTAAATCTGTTTCCTCGGTGGACATGGTAATGGAGGGCCTCTTGAATGTTGGTAAGTGTGCCTCATAAAATGGCCAGCCTTGGTTTGGATACTGGGCCTTCCAGGACTCTGTCAGCATTGAGCAGGCCCCATATCCCTGTTAGGCTAGAAGCCAAAGCCACAGCCTTCTTGCCTAAGGGCACCAGTGGAACCCACTGAACCATAGGGAGATTGATGCAGAACAAGGTCATTAGTCTCATTGTCCACCCAGTTACTCCTAGCACACATTGGCAGGAATTTCACCTACAGGGACTGCAGCGTGCCTTTGATGTGTCTGATCTATACAGTTTAGTGTTCCGGGAAAGGGTCTGACTGACAGGCTCTCCATCCAATGCCTGGAACACACATCTCCACAGGCACAGCCTTGTACAGTATTGAACAGATTTTCACTGTGGGTCTCATCAGAGTCAATACACTAACCTGGATGCCTGGGGTGGAGCCTCCTGATTTTTATAGCATGACATGTTGGGGGTGGGGGGAATCTTTATACTTAATTTGTACTTGTTTTCCTTAGAAACTGGGTAACTGTTCCAAATTTTCAGTTATTTCTCAAAGGAGAGTGTCAGCCTGCCCAACATTTGATCTGAGAAAGCTTTCATTTTAAAGGTCTTTCTGTCCATAAAAACAGACTCGCTGGACAAAATTATCTTTATTAATGTGTGTGTGTGTGTGTGTGTGTGTGTGTGTGTGTGTGTGTGTGTGCTCTTTTCCTAGCTCTTAACTGTGTCTTGCTTGCACAACTACACTTGAACTCAGAATATTCAATTAGGGGAGAGAACTCAGAAGGCTGCAGGTGCCAATACAAATAGTTTAGACTACCAACATTGTCATCTGGCTCAAGTAAACACTTATTTGGCAGAATAAGTCTAATTGCCTTATCTGAATTTGACTCAAAAGGTCCTGTAGTCCCACTCTGCCAATTCCGGCTCTCAAGCCGGTTTCCCTTAGGTTGAATTGGCAGAAAGCGAAGCGGAGAGATTAATTCCTCTTCTATCATGTTAGGCAGCACATTTTTGACTGCCAGTTCTGATAGCTCTCCAGACTCCTAAATGCCTTTTAGGGCTCGACTGGAAGAGACACGTGGTCTTTGTTCTTCAGCTTCCCAGGGTAGCTTTTAGCCGGCCTTCCTTGGCATTCCAGAGCAGATAACGGACTGTGAAGAAACTTCTGCTCCCATGGTAGACTCAAGCCTTCCTACCTGTGGTAGACAACCCACTGGTCTTCAGCTTCCACTCTGCTGGGGTGCATGCACGCACCTCCGCACTTCTCAACAAAGCCCTTTGTCTCATGTCTCCCATGCAAGACTTCCCAGGTGCTATGTTAACGGGTCGGTTGCTGCCTCTTCATATGGTTGTCCAGAACCGTTGATTCGCCAGCTGTGCGGAGCGCATGCGCACGCGTCAGACTCCTGGGTCCTGCTCTCATAGCTCACAGCTGGGTAGACACTTCCAGGCCCCACGCTCCAGTTTCCTTCAGCCTCCTGCTAAGAGGACATCGTCTCAGACTTTGTCTTAAAAATAGGCACACCAACCCTGCCTTCACCCAGAATGCAATTCTGCCTACTTTATATTCTTTCACGGGCTTTATCCCACTGCTGCCCATCACTGCTACCCATTTCTGCCTAGCATCTTTTTCGTACTCACTTATCAGATTTCTCTCCCCTTAGAACATGCGTCTCATGAGGTGGGCACTCTGTTTTGCTGTGTCTTCAACAGCGCGGAAAATAAACTAGAAAGGTAGAATAAAATTACCCAGCATGCACTCGGTAATAACCATAATTAACTTACCACGAATGGAAACACAATGAAAGGTACACATGTAATTTTAAACTAAAAATCTAGAAAGCAGTACATTAAGTTAATTTTAAAAATATAATTTACTTAAATCAAATATCCAAAATTTAGCTATCCCTCTGTTTCCAGGAGAGATTGGTTCTGGAGCCCCCGAGGACCTGAAAAATCCAAGGATGCTTACGGGGCTCATGTAAAATGCTGCTTACTCTGTTTACATATAACCTATGCATCCTCCAATATGACTTTATTTTTAAAAATCTATTAGCAGATGTTCACTGTACAAAGTGGTGGGCTTTGTCATGGCGTATTCTCTGAAGGATATCATGGACTTTTGTATGCGCACCCTCATTACCCTCTCCTGCCCGCCCTTTCTCCTGCTGCTCCCCTTCCTCTTCCCAAGCAATTGACTTCTCTAGATTCGACATTTGTCTTCTGGAGTCTGGCTTGCTTTGTTTAATACGATTATATCCGGTTCCATCCATGTTCTTAGAGATGACATCACTGATATTGACGGCAGAATGAACCCACACTGTTCGTGTGCCGTGTTTCCGCTGTCCAGTCTTTGGTGGATACCTAGGCTGATCCATAACTTGTCTACTGGGAGCAGTTCAGGAGACACGGATGTACAGGTGTTCCTGCAGTGTACGGACGCACATTCCCTTGGGTGTATGCCCAGGAGGGTCAGTCATACTGATTTTCAAAGATGTTGGACTATTTTACATCCCACCAGCAGTATTTAAGGGTTCATCCATCCCCCCTTCTCCTTGCCTCATCTTGGCCAGCATTTGCTTGTGTTGTTTTTGTTTTTCTTCCTGAAGATCCATTCTGACTGGAGTGAGATAGAGTCTCAGTGTGTTTTGATTTGCATTTTCCTGATGGTTAAAGGTGTTGAACATTTTTTTCATGTATTCATTTGTCATCTGTACTCCCTCCTTTGAGAGCTCTGTTTCCTGATTGGAGGGTTTAGGATCCGATTGTTTCATTTTTTCATTCAGGTTCTCCGGGTGCTTTAGATAGAAATCGCCTGTGAGATGTGCATCTGGCAAAGATTCCCTTCCTTCTGCAGACCGCCTCTTCACTCTGGATTGTCCTTCGCTCTATAGAAGCGACTTGATTTCATGCAGTCCCATTCTTCAAGTCTTGCTTTTAGTTCCCAAGCTGCTGATCTACTTTTCCAAAAGTCCTTGACCATGCCTAAATCTCGAAGTGCCTTCTCTGTGTTTTCCTCCAGCACTTTCAGAATTTGGATTAGGGGTTTTGAGCTATTTTGAGTTGGTTTTTGTATGGCATGAGAAATATGGATGTAGTTTGGTTTGTCTACATGTGGATATCCAGTTTCCTAGCACCATTTATTGAAGAGGCTGTCTCTTCTGTCAGGGGCACCTTTGTCAAAGGATTAGGGAGCTAGCTGGAGCTGTGTGAGCCTTTTCATGGCTCTTCTCTATCACTGCTCTGTGTGTCTGTCTTATGGTGCCGGGACTATGGCGTTTGACACTATGGCTCTGTGGTATAATTGAAGATATAATCAGATGTCTCCAGTACTGCTCTTTCTGCCCACAATGGCTCTGGTTTTCAGGGTCTTCTGTGCTTCCACAGCAATTTTACAATTATTTTTCTGTTTCTGTGAAGACTGTCTCTGGAATGTTGATGGGGATTGCATTGAATCTATAGATTACTTTTGGTAACACAGCCATTACCCTCCCACATACAGTATTGAACTGCTAACCCACAAATGGGGAGGTGGTCTTTCCATCATCTAGTGTCAACGTCAGCTTCTTTCTCCTGTGTTTAAGGTGTGTGTGTGTGTGTGTGTGTGTATAAGATTTTGTAAAGATTTTTTTAAACCTCCTTTGTCAGGTTTATTCCTAGGTGGTTTTTTGTTGTTGCTTTGAATGGAATTGCTTTGATGGTTTCTTTCTCAGTATGTTTGTGAATATTTAGAAAAGCTACTGATTTTTACATATTGGCTCTGTATTCTACTCCTTTGTGGAAAGGGCTCAGCAGATCTACTCCTGCTGGTGGGGGTCTTGACAATCTTCTAAGAATAGTAACTGGTGGTCTACAAAACTGTGTACACCTTTGTCCCAGTTATCTCCAGTCCCGCCTGGGCCGGCAGCCACTCAGACTCACATAAACACGCAGACGCTCATATTATTTAAACTGTTTGGCCTAATGGCTCAGGCTTCTTGCTATCTAGTTCTTATATCTTAAATTAACCCATTTCTATTAATCTATACCTTGCCACGTGGCTCATGGCTTACCAGTACTTTACATCCTGCTCCTCATGGCGGCAGCTGGCAGTGTATCCTTGCCTCAGCTTTTCACCTCCCAGAATTCTCCTCCTCTTTGTTCTGCCTACACTATCCTTCCTGCCTGGCTACTGGCCAATCAATGTTTTATTTATCAGTCAATCATAGTAACATATATTTACAGCACACAGGACATCTCACAGCAGTCTCCTTCCTGACTGTAGAGGGATAGCTTTCCAGTTTTCCTCATCCAGCATATCACTGGCCAGAGATTTGTTATGTACAGCCTTTATCATGTTGAGGTGTATCCCTTCTTTTCTTACTTTCTTTAGGGCTTTTATTATGAAGGGATGCTGAACTTTACCAAAGGCTTTTTCTGCATTTATTCAGAATCATGTGGTTTCTGTCCCCAAATCTATATTTGTGCTATCTTAGCATGTAGTGATTTGAGCATATTAAACCATCCTTGCATCCTGGAATGAAGCCAACTTGGTTGTTCCCGTATATTTTAAATATCTCTAGATTATGTAAATAGCTGATATATTGTATTGATTAGGGAATGTATTGGCTGATTTTGTGCGTCAACTTGACACAAGCTAGAATCATCAGAGAGAAAGGAGCCTCAGTTGAGGAAATGCCTCCTTGAGATCCAGCTGTGAGGCATTTTCTCAATTAGTGATCAATGGTGGGTGGCGCCATCCCTGGGCTGGTGGTCCTGGATTCTATAAGAAAGCAGTTTGAGCCAACCACAAGAAGCAATCCAATAAGCAGCACCTCTCCACGGCCTCTGCATCAGCCCCTGCCTTCAGAATCCTGCCCCGTTTGAGTTCTCCCCCTGACTTCCTCCTGTGATGAACAGTGATATGGAAGTGTGAGTCAAATACAGCCTTTCCCCCTCAACTTGCTTTTTGGTCATGGGTGTTTGGTCACAGCAATGGAAACCCTAACTAAGACAGGGAATAATAAGAAAGCAAAGCTTTGTATATTCAATGCAGACACAAAATATTTCCATTTATAATTCTGTTTCATTAGAAGGCAAAATAAGTTTTTGTGAATAGCTCAAGATTGAATAATCTTTTATGGGTGTTTTTGGTTGTGCTTTTGCTTTGAGATGGGGTCTCACTGTGTAACCTGGGCTGACCTTGAGCTCCTGATAACTCCTGCGACACCCTCCCAGCGGGATTAAAGGTGTGCACCACCATGCCCGGCTTTTGTAATGCTCATTTAAAAAATGCGATAACAGGACTGTGCCCCGAGTAATTTCACAATGCACTTTTGTGGTTCAGTGTGTTGTGGGATTGTTTGAGTATTTCTTCCACACTCTAAATAATGAATTTGCCATTGAATGTGAGGCAGTATAGAACCTGAAGGTGTTCCGTGTTATATATTCCAGGATAGTTTTCTCTGCCCTGTAAAACTGCCAAATCCACAGCTCTCTGAGTCCCGTGGGATCCAGGTTTTCCCAGGGAATCTATAACATGGAGGGTATCTGTCCCTCAACAGGATTCATATTCAGCCACACTTCCTCATCTGTGTCTTGGCGTGTGTGGGTAAGGAGTAAATCTCTTCTGGCCTGTGCCTCGAGTTCTCACCAAAATACCCTCATAAACCATGATCTGTAGGATTGGGCCAATGCTTGATGGGTATGAAACACATATTCCCCATTTTAGAGATGTAAATTCTGTGAAAGAAGAAGGTGAAGGTAAGCAAAAGAAAGCAGGGCTCTTTCTGGGAGAAACAGACAAAGAAGCCGGTATGTCAGGTCTGGCTGTATCGTTCAACACTTGAAGACTGAGGAATCAGGTTAGTGAGTCAGAGAACAACCTAGGAAAAGCTGAAGAAGAGGAGGAGGAGGAGTTGTTGTATCAGCTCCTCAGTCCTTGTTGTGCCTTTACAGTAGAGAACTATATGTGTGTCGTCCCTTACTATGACTTTCAAAGTGACTTAAAAGGGGCCAATGAGACGGCCTGCCAAGTAAAAGTGCTTGCTGTGAAGACAAGTCTGATGTCCCGAGTTCGATCCCCGGAATGCACATAAGGGTGATAGACACACACAAAGTATTGTTTCGTTTTCTGCTGCTTGGATAAAACACAGAAAGGGTTTATTTTGGCGTGTGGTTCCAGATGGCAGGAACAGTGTGGCGGCAGGCGGCAAGCATGGCTGTCAGCACAGCAAGCTGAAAGCTCACGTCTAGAATGGTAAGAACAAAACAGAGAGAGCAAACTGGGAGTTCAAAGCCCATGCTAAGTGGCACACTCTCCTCAGCAGGGCCATACCTCCTTAGCCTCTCTAAACAGCGCCACCAACTGGGGACCATTCAAATACATGAGCCTATGAGGGACATTCATTCAAACCACCATGGACTAATGAAAACAAATAAAATATTAAAATAACCTATAGATTCTTTCATAAGAGATAATAGGCTGGGCAGTGGGCAGCATGGTCTACAGAGTGAGTTCCAGGACAGGCAGGGCTACACAGAGAAACCCTGTCGGGAGGGGGGGGAGGGAATAAAATAAATATATATATATATATATATATATATATATATATATATATATAACCTTAGCACCCACATAAAAACTAGGCATGGTGGCTCATGTCTCTAACACCAGCAATAGATCAGACGGGGATGGGCAGTCCTTGGAACTTGATGGTCAACTACTCTAGTCTAACCAGTGAGCTCTAGGTTCCATGAGAGACCCTGTTTCAAAATTAAAATGGAGAAGTGATTGAGGAAGATATCCCTGATGCCAGCCTCGGGCTGCTTTGTATACATTCCTTTAATTCTATGATTTCTCATCTCCATCTGAAAAATTTGTCGGAGTAACGACTGCCTTACTAGAAGTATGCTAATCACATAGTTTATAGAGAAGATAGAAATGGAAATCAGGTTTTCGGCATGGCAGCTGAAGTGTTGAAACACCAGCCAAGGAAATTCGGTGAGATAATATGTATTACAAAGTGTTTTCAGTATAATCGATGAAAAAATGTCAGCGGGCCCAAGATACCTAGAAGTTAGGTCTTGGACATTCCAGGCATGGGCGTTTGGGGAAGGAGGCTCTGGAAGCGAGTCAGGTGAGGTGATTTCCAGAGGCAATTGCATCTCAGAGCCAGAAATGTGGGACTCTGGTGGATGCAGAACCAGGGGGCGACAGAGTAGACCTCCGCAGGCTAGCTGCCGGGCACCTAGGCTTCTCTGCTTTAGTCCGCACAGGCAACGTTAAACACGAAATACCTTAAGCTCCTCCCCCTCTCTCATCCTCCCTTCCACCAGTCCTCCGGTTCCAACCAACCGGGAAGTCAATCAGCCTAAATATTGAATAGGAGCTCAAAGAGTCATCCTCAAGCCATCTGATCAATGCACACACCAGAGTTGATCAGAAGGGGCTGTGGAGGGAAGGGAGCTGCAGCGTGGGTGGGGTCAGAAAAATTCGAACTAAGCGTCAGAATGTCTTGGGTTACTCTCTTGGGTCCAGAAGATCATTGCGAGCTGTGAGGGAAATAAAAACACCCATAATCAGCATTAAGGATTTACTCCAGGTGTGGCCTTCAGAGCTGGCTGACTGCGTCTTGCTCTCTGCCTTTCCACACACCCGGCTTCTCTGTGGGCCCTGCAGCAGGCTAGGTGTGAAATCCCTTGATAAACTGTTTCCACTGCTGCGCTGTGAGATTTTCCATAGTTTGGTCCCTGAAAATGGAGGGCATTAGAACGGATAGGAACGATGATTTGGTGCCCAAAGAGGTGAATTGGTCGCCAAAACAAACAAACAAAACAAAGAGACCCAAGCGAGATGCACCATTGCATGGCTATTCTATCCCCACTTCTAGGGAAATCAGCATTAAGGGAGCTGAATGTTAGGATGAAGATGATCGATTTCATGCAAAGACCAATGGACGGAGATGAACAATATGTCCTATGATGATGTTAGAGGTGAAGCAGGAGAGAGAAGTTATGTAACTAAATATTTTCTGTCATTTCTCTCCTTGTAAACCAAGATGGGTGTCTGCTTTCCACACAGGAGTAAGCCTCCATGATTATCTACATTCCTTATTTGAGCAACAGCAAAAGAAATAATATTCAAATGGACATCACTGCTATATTTTATTCATTGGTTACTAACATTTGAAAAATACCAAAAATCAAGTGGACAGTGTACACTAGTTACTTTGAATATTTCACTTACTATGGATGATTTAAAAAAATAACTCTCTATTCTGTTTCACTTAATGCTTCAAGTAAATTACATTTTCTGCCTCTCATATTTGAATACAAGGCTGTTATCTTAGGGTTTCCAGCACTGTGGATGAAACATTTCATGAAAGTAACTCCGCTTCACCCGTAACTTCTCTTCCTACTCCTTTATTTATTTATATTATTAAAGAAGAGGGAAAAGAAAGAAATAAAGAAATAAAAATTTCGCTGTAGCTTGGGATCGTGAGGCTGTAGGGGACAATCTGCCTTCACTCCCATTAATCAGGGGGTGACTGGTGCTGTATTTCCTTATAGCTTCTTCCTGTTCAAGATGAAAGAGAAATTCGTAATCAAATAAAAGTTGCACTGCAAACATTACAACTAATTTATACACTTAAAAACCCAGGGTTGTATTCAAATCTGACTGGGAACATGACACAAGATTTAATTTAAAAGGAAAGAGGGGCAATTTCTCCTTTCATTTTGGTAACTCAATTTACATTGTGCCATGACTTAGTAATTATGCCGCCAGCCCCACTGTGAACACTCACAAAGGGACTTGACTTTCCCATCTCCCGGTTCTGTGGAGACTAGATTCAAACAGAAGTGACGGCGTCACTCAGGTGGCTTAGAATCCCTGGAGGCTCCTCTTTTCTTCCTTCGGTCTCCTTTAATGCTGCCTTCCTCATTTCTGGTGCTTTACAGAGAGGAGAGACTTTAAATGTACTGACTACAAGTCATGTAGACCAGATACACAGGATACCAAGCACTACACAGGCCGTAAGCCGTAGGCAGTATTTCATTCATGTTGAAAGTAAAGCAGAAGGCTGGAGTTGTAGCTCAGTGATAGAGCATCTGTCTAGCATGCACAGGCCGGACATTCAATCTCCAGCAACCCCCAACCCCTAAACGAGTAACATCTAAAAATCAGTAACAGTCACATCTAAAGTCCAGTTTTTAAAAGGTAGAGCCAAGCTGGGTGTGGTAGTACACGCCTTTAATCCCAGGACTCAAGAGGCAGAGGCAGATGGATCTCTGTGAGTTCAAGACCAGCCTGGTCTACAGAGCAAGTTCCAGGACAGCCAGATCTACACAGAAAAACATTGTCTCCAGGGGCGGGAGGGGAAGACAGGGAGTTGAGCTAATAATTTTAAGTACCTCGTGGTGCAGGTCTGGAATCTCCGCATGTTCAAGGCCTGCTTGAGTTAGGAGATGAGTTCAAGACCATTCTGAGCAACTAAGAACCTGTCTCAACATTTTTAAAGAGGAAAGAAAAAACTGGATATAATTCAGTGATAGACACTTGCCCAGAATGATGAGGTCCTAGGTTCAACCCCCAGTATCACAAAATGAAAGAAAAAAAATATAAATAACAGTTCATACAGATGTGGAGGTATAATGCAATGGTATGTGTGGCAGCCCCAGAACCTAACTAAATATCCTGGATTGAATACGATACTATTGAAAAGAGCGAGCTTGAAGAAGTCAATTAGGTGGAATTCTGTGAAATCAGGCTTATTTTTTTTCCAAATAACTAGACATTTCTGAAGGTTTTAAGCAGAATGGAAATCAGTGTCAAAAAGAGTGTA
Source organism: Peromyscus maniculatus bairdii (assembly GCF_049852395.1). Taxonomy (NCBI): domain Eukaryota; kingdom Metazoa; phylum Chordata; class Mammalia; order Rodentia; family Cricetidae; genus Peromyscus; species Peromyscus maniculatus. The sequence continues at coordinate 110,861,678 of NC_134857.1, read as the reverse complement.
GCAAAGGAGTATGCCCTCCCTTAGCTTTCCTGAGCACAGTAGGAATGTGCTTGAGGCTCACACTGCTAGTCTGACAATCAGTATGGCCCCACCATCCAGCTCATCACTGGCATGTGACATGGATGATTACTAAGTCCTTTCTGCCCTTGCTCCTGGGACATTACAGCTTCACGCTCCCCCCACCCCCCACCCCCCCACCCGCTCTCTCGGGCCACTCTTCTGTCCCCTTGTTTCTCACCTTTCCCCTTCAACTCAGTCCCTTCTCTTTCTAGCTCATCCCCTGATGACCTCATCCACTCTGGTGCCTTATACCACTCTGTATGCTAACAAGTCCCTGAGTTCTCTCCTGCTGATCACTACTCCCCATTTGAGTGCCTGTTAACTGTTTGAAACTTCACCTGTCCAAAATCCAAATCCAACATCTAAACCAGATAGTATGACACACACCTGTAATCCTAGCTCCGAGGTTACAGAGGCAGGTGTATGGTGAGTTCTGGGCCGGCCTGGGATGTATAGCAAGACCCTGCCTCAAGAAAACAGCCTCCTCTCTGTCCAAATGCAACTTCTCTTCTCCTCCTCTTCACTCTATGCATGCACGGTCTTCTCTCTGGTTTTCATTTGTCCAGGCCAGAAGCCTTTCATGTCTCCCCCCACACACACACATACAATCTATCCACAAATACTTCACCTGCAAGATGGGGCAGCCGCTTTCTGCTGACTCAGTACAAGCTCCCATCAGCTTCCTTCTGGATTTTACAACCAGCTACCCCACTGACCCCTCAGTGTTCACCTACCCCCCTTGCCTCTTGTCTGAAAAGCTGCCGGGGACCGTTTCAAACCTAAGTCAGGTCAGGGCTTGACTCTGCTCAGAGCTCTCTAGAAGTTTACCATTTCCCAGTGGTGTCCATGACTCTGTGTGGTCTGCACTCTTCATTCCTCTGCCCAGCCAAATGAGCTTGCTTGTTGTCCTGCATCCTGTCTTCGCTTTTCCCACACCCATCTTTTCTGAGACCTTCACTGGGCTTAATCCATTACCTCCTTCTCCAGATGAGGTCCTCTCCATTCACACTCTTTGAAAGTACCCCCAACACCACCACCAGCAAGCCACTGGTACTTCTTATCCCCTGTCCCTGCTGTGATCCCAGTGCTTATCACTAGCAGGCATCCCAGATACGTTACCAATGTACCTGTTGACTATCTCATCCTCCAGATTGCTTTTCTCCATAGCCGTCGATTCAGGTACCCACAACAGCTCCTGACATGGAGAGTCCAATCAATGTTTGTTGAATGAAAGGACACCTACAAAAATATGTGTATGTAATTGTAGTAGCAGATGGTGCCTACGCACTTGGTCCCTGTTAACAATGTGATTCCTAAAATGGGCATATCCAACAAAAAAATCATTTTAAATGTACCTGGGATACTGTTACCAGGAGGGACTTGATGGACCTTTTAGAAGAGCAGAGATTCTTTTTAAAAAGTGCCATTGCTACAGGTGACTAAGGAACTCTGGGAGCAGGAGAAGAGTCTTCCCCAGGGAGGAGCACACCAATTGGTTATCCCATACCAAACAGTCAGCCCTGAGAACATACATACGAGTGACATTATACAGACCGCGCAGGTCACATTTCAGAGTGTGTGTGTGTGTGTGTGTGTGTGTGTGTGTGTGTGTGTGTATATATATATATATATATATATATATATATATATATGAATGCAATACTAATTAATAAAAGAAGAGCTCATGAATTTGAAAGCAAGCAAGGAGGGATACACAGCTGGGCTGGCAGGGGGAGGGGAGGGACAGATGCTGTAATTGTATTACATCTCAAATAATTTAAAAAGCACAGCTGGGGTGCTGGGAGATGGCTCAGCACTTAAGAGTGATTACTACTCTTCCAGAGGACCTGATGTTGGTTCCCAGCACCCTCCCTGTGTGACTCACAACTGCCTGTAACTCCAGCTCCAGTGAATCCAAAGGCCTCCTTTGGCACACATGTACACATACAGACCCATAGACAAACACAAATAATTTTTAAAATCCTAAAAATATTTTCTTAAGGGACATGAGCACTTGGGTGGCCAGGATGGCTCAGTGGGTAAAGGGTACTGGCCAAGCAAGCACTCCTGATATCCGAGTTTGATTCCCAGATCCCACCGTGGGAAGAGAGAATTGTCGCAGGGGCACCCACATTTACACACACACATCATGCGCACACAATAGGGAAAACTAATAATGAAGTGCAATTGTATTCTCACTTGTCTGTGTTGCCAATAACGAATTTTTATCTTAATGACTAGCTTCCATAGAGTAGACTCTTCTAGAAACTCTTGAGAGCTGGAGGGGTAGCTCAGTTGGTAACGTGTTCGCCTTGTGAACATAAAAGCCCCAGTTCAATCGCCAGAACTCAGGTTTACAAACCATCAAAGGAAGGAACGCCAAGCATGGTGGCGAGCTCCTGTAATCCCAGCCCTCGGGGAACAGAGAGAGACGGATCTTGGGGCTCTCCGCCCAGCCAGGACCTGGAAAGGCAGATGACACACTGTACTTACAGAATGACCCCCCCCCCCACACACACATGAACATCATGAACATGCATGCACACACAACAATAAAGAAGAAGAAGGAGGAGAAGGAGGAGAAGGAGGAGGAGAAAAAGGAGGAGGAGGAGGAGAAGGAGGAGGAGGAAGAGAAGAAGAAGAAGAAAAAGAAGAAGAAGGAGGAGGAGGAGGAGGAGGAGGAGGAGGAGGAGGAGAAGAAGAAGAAGAAGAAGAAGAAGAAGAAGAAGAAGAAGAAGAAGAAGAAGAAGGAGAACGGGAGAAGAAGAAGAAAAGAAGAAGAAGAAGAAGAAGAAGAAGAAGAAGAAGAAGAAGAAGAAGAAGAAGAAGAAGAAGAAGAAGAAGAAGAAGAAGAAGAAGAAAAACACTCTTGAGTAAGCATTTATCATGAGTCTCCTAAGCCTGCCGCCTGGCCTAGAACGTGCTATGTAGCCCACAGCTGTCTTCAAACTTTCCAAGCAAAATCCCCTTGCTTTAGCCTTCCAGTGCTGGGATCCCAGACACGTGCCACCACGCTAGCTCGATGGGTCTATTCCTTACCGATGTCATAAAAGGTCTGTCGTTCAGGAGACTGGTGCGGATGAAGTAAGCCAGGACCGCCAGCACGCTGCTTCTGCTGAGCGGCTTCCGGCCTCCCGGCGTCCGCACGGGTCTGGGGTCAGGGATCCTTAGCTTGGTAGGACAGAAGATGCTTTTGAGAGGTTTACAGACCCAGCAATAAATTCCTTTGACTTGAATGATGAGAAAGCCATTTCCTCATGTCTTTTAGGCTCAGTTCAGCCCTAGTGTTACGCCTGCTTTGCAGCCCTGGCCCACAAGTCTCCGTCTTCGTTAAGTCTGTGAGTGGCTGCTGACTCTGGCATCCGAGGCCGGCCTTTCTAATGCAAGGGAGCCCAGGAGTGCTGAGTAGTGAATGCTCCAGAGATGAGCCTCCAGCTATGGCTGGCAGCAGTTGGCTGGTAAATCCCTTGCTCCCTGGTCCTCTGTGTCCGCCGATTCTGAGCTGGGTTTGGTATTGGCTGCACGGGTCTCTACAGGAGCCACTCTTGTCCCGAGGGAGAGCAGGCTCCGTGGCATTTCAGTCACCTACCTCTTGCCTTTCCTCCCTTCTTTTATGTATTACTTTTACTAAGTAAACGACCAGCACAGGGGTTCTTATCTCCGAGTTCAGGTCTGGGGAGAACTTAGCTAAGCAATGCCTGTGACTCTTTAACCAGTCCGGCAGCATCTTGTTCATATCCACAGTCGCCAGACCAGCTGTACCCAACCCCCAACTAAGAATCCCTGGGCTGTTGAAGGCCATCTTCCTAGAATTACAGTTCCCTTTTCTTCGCTACATTTACTTAGTATAATTTTCTATGTAGTACAGTGCGTAAAAACGGAGTTGGATTAAACAAAACCATTTGTTGAATACCAGAGCTGGTGGCGAAAGGATTTGGCCCAAATCACCGAATCCATGGTTTGCATTTGGAGAGCATGCTGCCATTGCATTCTGAGCTGGCACTGCTGGATCCGGGGGGCTGGGGTCAGGGGGAGTTCCATACCATGTTATATGTGATGTCTTTTTCAAATACGAGCAGTAATAGTAGTGGCTATATTAATATCTTATGCCACATCCTCATGAAGCTGGTGTCTCTCTTATGAATTTAAGTTCTTGAGTATGCTGAATCAGTGTTTTGTCTGCCTTCCAATGTTTCTGCTTGAAATAGTACACTTTCTTCCTCCATTATCCCACTGTTTTCCAGGAAAAGGAGAGAATAGCAATCATCCATAACCCTACCAGTCTGAAATAACTAGGTTGGCATTGTGTTGTGTTACCTTACTGTTTTGTGTAGTAATATGCACAAATAATACATACAAATGGCACGTGGAACTCATTCGGGGCAGCACAGCCTATTTCCTTAAGTAAAGTTCCCTGCCATGAGCACAGTGTCTAAGACATTTTTCCCTTCTGCGTGTTCTCTGTGCCTGGCTGGTCTTACCCAGCCGTATCCCACCCCCAGGATGCCCCTCCATCATTCCAGGAAGCTGTCTTAGCCCTCCTCACTTCTCTCCACATCTGCTTCTCTAAGCAACATCTCTCTCCTCAGCTCTAGACTCTCGAAATCCTGCCCATACTAAAAATTATGTTCGTCAAACCCTCTCATAAACGTGTACTTCTTTTTTGTATCTGATGTCATGTAAGCTTAACTCATATCATCATTTTAGTACAATATTGCATACATGTGTGCAATGTTTCTTGACTATATCTCCCTCCCATCTCCCTCTCTGTCTTTCCCTTCACTCCATATGTCCTCATCTCAATTTCACAGCTTCTTCCTTCAAAAAGAAATAATTGATGTTTTCATAACTGAGTACAGCTAGTGTTTCCGGTAGGTGTATGGGCGTGGAGTCACCAGTAGACCGTAGGGAATCTGCCGGTGGCTACACCCCCAAAGAAAAGCAACTCCCCCTCCCTTCAGCAGCCAACAACTGCTGGTCTCCTGTCAATAAGGACTTGGCTTCATGCGTCCCTCCCCCTCTGTGTTGGGATTTTGACTGGGTAGATCCTGTGCAAGTACCCACAACCACTGTGAATTGGTGAGTGGGGCAGTCATCACGTCGTGTCCAGAAGGCACAGCACTCCGTCCCACCCTCCAGCCCGTACACTCTAATTCCCACAGCCATCATCGGAACTGAAGAGGAAAGGCCTAGGGTCCCCAGCAGGTCTCATTTCAGACTTTCGTCCTCTGAATAATTCACCCTTGTCACCCGGGGAGGTTGCCTGCCTTTAGTCACCCGCTACCTGATACCCAAAGTGATGGTATTGGGTCACGACACTAGCTTACCCCAAACACCGCTCAGTGAAACATTAAGAAACTTGAGCATTAACCAGCTAACTTGAGGGAATGGAGCAGGGGGAAGAGGGGTGTCTGCTTTCTAGTCTCCGTCCATCTATACTTCCCGATTTTCTATTGACTCTATGCTGTTGTGACAGTTAAAATAGAGGTTATGGTTATAATGTATGTATCAAAACGTCACATAGTACCCTGTAAATATGCACAGTTGTTATTTGTCAATTAAAATTAGAAAATGTGTTTTTTAAAACACGTTAAACACCTTAGCCAAGGCTGGGGAGATGGCTCAGAGGTTAAAAGCACCACTGTCTGCTCTTCTAGAGGACCAGGTTGGATTCTCAGCACTCACATGGTGGTGCACAACCATCTGTAACTCCAGTCCCAGGGACTCGAATGTCCTCTTCCAGCCTTCTTGGACATCAGGCACACATGTAGTACACAGACACACACGCAGGCAAGACATCTGTAAAATCAAATAAAATACATTTTAAAGCTTGTTGGTCAGAGAGGAAGTGTACTCAATGACATCAGCCCAAACGGCTTAGATGCTCCGCCCGCCCGTTTCTCCTGCAGCTGCGTCTCCCGTTGGTGGTCCAGGCTCGCGGAGAATGCTGCCCTCACTCCATCTGGAATGCACTTGTCTCATGTTTGGGCAGCTTTTACAGCTCAGTCTGCAGCACATCTTCTCCATGCGTGGAGGCCTGGCCATGGGCTCCTTTGCCTGGCCATGCTCTAGATCTTCACCCTCAGAAGTCTACCCTCAGGCCTACAGGATCCTTTCTATGTTTGTTTCTTTTTCTCATGTCCCAGGGTCTCTTGAAAGTGTAGACTGTGAAAACCACTAAGCACTCAAAAAACAAAACAAACAAACAAACACAAAACGAAACAAAACAGAACCCCAAATGTATCACTTACTGGGCCGTGGGTATGAGGTGTCATTTGAAATCCTGGAAACAATATGTAGGGCAGCGCCATCTCCCAGAATGGAAACTGAGGTGCGGAACTAGGCCGGGGTTCATGAAGATGCTCGTGACCAAGCCGGGATTTAGAACTCATACCCTGTGATGATGTTACCAGAGGCAGGGCATGGTTATTACCTTTCTTAGCACTTGCCACCATCATGATAGGTGGCCTATCAATCAACACCTGCCTCTAGAAAAAAAATAGTAGGATAGTAGTTCACTGAAAAGTATTTACCCATATCACAAATGATCCTCCATCTTTTCTCTGTGTGTTTACTCTGTGAAAGATACAATGGCTTCTAGGGGAGTGTGTGAGTTTTATGGGGCCAGTAGCATGTGTTAGCCTTTGCATAATCAATCCTGGAAAGGATTGCTGGCAGACATTTAAAAGTTTTTAAACATTTATTTAGTCATTGATTGATTGATTGATTGTGTGTGTTGCACATTTGGAGGTCAAAGGACAATTGAGAGAGTAGGTTGTTCTTCCACCATATGGGTCTTGGGAATTGCCTTGGTGGCACACACACCATCTTGATGGCCTTATGGGGAGTCATTTTAAAGTTGTCTGCTAAGGTCATTACCCAGGATCATGTCCCCAGGGACAATAATGTTCTTATTAACCAAGGCTAAGCGGAGGGCTAAGGCACTGGGTGGGGATACCCCTAACCCTCGGAAACAAGGGATCCAGGCCAGAACAAAGTGTGAATGTCACAGGAGTCTTTCTCACCAGCCAACAGTGGTCTAAGATTGGGAGCTGTGCGTGGTCAGGCGTGTGTGTGTGTGTGTGTGTGTGTGTGTGTGTGTGTTGTGTGTTGCCTGGGGCAGTCTGAATGATGGTAAGGAAAAGCAGCAGTGTGGCGGGGAATGAAGGATCTGGTCATTTCTTGCTGGGGACCAGGGGTCAGGGCACTGTAGCAGTTTTGTGAGTTCAAGAAAAGAGCAAGACTCATGCACTTGACTCAAATTTTCAAAAGCCTGGGTGGAAGGGATCTGCCCGAAGGCCACAGAGAGGTGGAGCCCTGGATTTTCCTGGGAGAAATTAACATTGTAGCAGAAGGAAGAGAACACAGAAAACCCAGCAGGGAGTGATGTGTGCACCTGCTTGGTTATGTCTGTGTATGTGTCACCAAAGTATCAGACTAAACAGCTTACAGGAAGAATTGTCTACTTCACTCCTGGTTTCAGGGGTTCCATCTATCTTCTTTGGCTGCGTTGATCCTGGACCCCTGGTTGTAGCTGGACTTTCTTTGGACCATCAACTACCCAATAATGATACCAATACTTTTTTTGGTTTTTTTTTGTTTTTTCGAGACAGGGTTTCTCTGTGTAGCTTTGTGCCTTTCTTGGAACTCACTTGGTAGCCCAGGCTGGCCTCGAACTCACAGAGATCCGCCTGCCTCTGCCTCCCAAGTAATGGGATTAAAGGCATGCGCCACCACTGCTCGGCGACACTGAGACTTTTAATTAATTATGAAAGCTTGGCCTTAGCTTAGGCTTGTTCCCAACTAGCTCTTAACTAGCTCAATAACTTAAATTAACCCATTTATATTAATCTACATTCTGCTATGTGGCTAGTTATCTCCCCTCAATATCGTACACCCAACTTCCTCTGTGTCTGGCTGGCAAACCCCCCACCTCTCAGATTTCTCCCAGAGTTCCTATCTCTGTCCAGAAGTTCCGCCGATCCTCTCCTGCCTAGCTACTAGCCCTATTCAGCTCTTTATTAAACCAACCAGAAGGTGCCTTAGGCAAGTGAGGTAAAACCTAAACACATCTTCACATGGTGTAATCAAATATCCTGCAACACCTGGTAAACCAGAACATGGAGGTGGGAACATGTGGAAGAGGAGATTGTCATGATAGGACCCCCAGTAGACCCCTTCCTGTGACCACCTCCTTGTAGCTCGGCCCCACAGCCTAACTGTCCCAGAACCTCCCAAAATAGCACCATTGGCTGAGGACCAAGCATGTCTGTCGGGGCAGAGCTCATCTCACCAGCCTTGAAATCCTGTGAAGTGGACACTTCTTTTTCACAGTCAAGACTAAACTGAATGGTAGCTAATTAAGAGCGGCTGACCATCGCGGACAGCACTTGGGTTCAAATCCAGGCCCGCTGGGTGCCAGATGTGTTCCACTGGAGCACACCTGCCACCCAAGGGGTGAATGAAATGCCATTGTGAGGTGTGCCGCGCATGAGTGCAGCGCTCAGCCCCCCTCATGTCTACACCTAGCCCTGTCCCGTGTGCACAGATAAGTGGAAGCCAAATTTGGTCGGCTTGCTGTGGGGAAGTGGACGGCTTCCTGTTGCCAAATCCTGCTCAGGATTTGGGCCACACAGTGCTTTGATCTAAAAATTTTAGTAGACAAAGAATGAATATTTATTGTTTTTATGATCATTGTTTTATATAAAACAAATTTGGGGGAGTGGGAAGGAATAAATATTTGGGACAGCAGGCATTTAAACGCCAGTGGCTGACTTACTTGGGTTACCTTGATTTACAATGGTAACATTTGGGTGGAGAGCTAAAAAGAAGGAGGACTCTTTTGTTCTTGTTTTATTTAGAATTTCTAAAGTCTAAAGGAATGTTTTTATAGCAAGCACACACAGTAATGGGAGAAGAGAGAGAGAGAGAGAGAGAGAGAGAGAGAGAGAGAGAGAGAGAGAGAGAGAAGAAAAAGCCACCAAGGTTTTAGACACTACCACAGAAGCTTAGACTGTGGGTATTAAATGAGCAAAGGCTAATTTAGAAAATTTCTTTTTAATCTTTTTTTTTTCCTATTTTTTTTCTTCTTAAAATAATTTCCACATCCAAATTTGCCATTCCAAGAAAATAGGGGAAAAGAGAGTTTGAAAGGGCTGGAGGTGGTGGGTAGAAAAAGGGAGGAGCTGTGGGTACATGACCCAGAAAAGAGTGACTGTGGGAGGTTTGGGGGGGCAGTGGAGATGACCCTCCTCTGGAGGGCTTTGTTAGGATGACTCAGAGTTCATCTGACGCAGCAGCCGGCTGCCCAGTCCTTTGCCTGTAGATCTGGCCGGATGACTAAGCAAGTTACCGGCTTCAGAGTCTTAGGAACCTAAAATCCTAAAATCACATTTAGAGCTGATATGAGGTTGAGCAAGGGTCACGGGGGAGGGAAATCATCTGATAGGCTTAGGAGGGTCAGAGCCCGGCTCTCAAGCCTCAGACATGCCGTTTGCCGGGATCAGATGTTATTTTCGGGAAAGATTTCACCCACACTGAAAATGGTGCTGAAGTCTTACCAGGCTCCCAAGTCATCACCCACACGTGTTCTAAGGAAAGACGAAGCAGCGCCGCCTGTGTTTTCTAGGGATCACCGTTTCATTTTCAATTTACTTTTCCTTATGCCTTATTTAGTTTACGTCATTATCTCATGCAGAATGATGTAGCTCTGGCAATGCTTATAGAACTGGGGGCCCCGCCCAGGGCAGCGGGGCTGTGGAGCCCTGGGCTGGCACAGCACTCCTGAGGAGGTGGAAGACATCAAAGAACCTGAAGATGGAGCACATTTACTTTTCTGATTCAAATTACTTTGTTTGGAAAACAGTAAACACAATTACCTTAACAACAGAGCTCGGAGGTTTTGAGGATTTAACACAGTTTTCCTAGCAGGCGGGCCGGGCGGGCGGGCGGGCGGGCAGAGACTGCTTAGGATCGCAGGCTAGGGCCTACAGACCCAGGTGGCTCACCTTGTCTCATCTCAGAAATGAATTGGGGTCGAGTTCCTTAAAATTAACTTTGTTGTTTTCGTTGCAAATGAAATTAATGTTCATTTTGCTGTACAAATAAAAACCCAATGGGAAAACCTACACATTCCATCACTGAGTCTTATTCTGTATCTTTCTCCCCAGGAAGTGTCCCATACACAGATTTCATATCCAGTTATGAACACATAACACATACACACATATCACACACAGACGTAAATAGATACAGACAGATAGACACACACACATAGACACACAGACACACACACACAGACACACACCAAAGGGTAATATTCATTCACTGTCTTGTCTTTAAAAATTTTTATATTTGTGTGTGTGTGTGTGTGTGTGTGTGTGTGTGTGTGTGTTCACGCAAGGGCCTTCTGAAGCCAGAGAAGAACACCGATTTCCTGGAGCTGGTGATACAGGGTGAACCATTTGACAATGGGTGCCGAGAACCAAACTCAGGTCGTCCGCAGAGCAGGAGATTTCTTGGTAGTGGAGCCCCTGCTCCAGGCCCCGCCTCCGCGGCTTTTTCTCTTCCTGTAGTCCAGCGCCTTCCACTCTGGCTAGCACAGAGCGGAGTCGGTGGGGGCTTTTTTTTGGGTGTGTGTTTGTAGCTATGTTCCCTAGTTTGTTTCACCACCTTCTTGATAGATCTTTTGATAATTTTTTTTTTTTACTATTTTGCTCTCATCAAGAATGTGGCAATTAATATTCTGTTGATGTGATTTTTATGATTATGAGAATGTGCTTGAAGGGTGAATAATAATTTTAAACTACTCGATCAGAAGGGAGGAGTGTGTGTGTTTTGGATTGAAATTACATTGCAAAATTGTTTTCCATACAGATCACAATTATGTTTCTACCGTCCTTACGGAGCTTGTGCCCTTATATTCTTGATAACACAATATATCAAACGTAAAAGTCTTTGCCAGTTGGCCGGGCGGTGGTGGCGCACACCTTTAATCCCAGCACTCGGGAGGCAGAGCCAGGCAGATCTCTGTGAGTTCGAGGCCAGCCTGGGCTACCAAGTGAGTTCCAGGAAAGGCGCAAAGCTACATAGAGAAACCCTGTCTGGAAAAACCAAAAAAAAAAAAAAAAAAAAAACTTTGCCAGTCTGAAACATTGCCTTAATGTTTTCATCGCATCATTTTATAAATAAGAATGTACATCTTTGCATAAGTGTAAAATGCCATCTGTGTTTCCTATTCTGTAACCTGTTTGGGGTCTTTACTTGTTTTAAAACTTGGATTACTAGCTGGGTGTGGAGGCACAGGCCTTTAATCCCAGCACTGGAAGGTGGGGGAGGGCAGAGGCAGGTGAATCTCTGTGAGTTCAAGGCTGGCCTGGTTTACAGAGTGAGTTCCAAGACAGCCAGGGCTACACAGAGGAACCTTGTCTTGAAAAACAAACAAACAAGTAATAAAAATTGGATTACTATTCTTTTTCTTATTGATTTGTCCAAGCTCTTTCTTTATTAAAAATGCTATTTTTTTCTTGAGTTATAATCTTAAGCATACTTATCAGCTTGCTATTTGTATTTGTTTTGTTTAGATTTTTTTCCATGAAGAAACAGTTTTTGTTTTCTCTTATGACTTAAAGATTTCCCATCATACATAAGAAAGCTGAACTTTCCAGAACAGAATATTTAAAAGATTTTCACACATTTTTTAAAAAATCTACTTTGTCTATAAAAGTTTTAGTAATATCTGAAATTTATTTTGGCGGAAGGTTAAGTAAAACACCAGTCTCAGTGATCTATTCCCCAGTTGCCACTCACTTGCCTCAGTACAAAACTGAATAACACTCCTTTTGATTAATGCTTTGATAACTTAGCATTATATATTAAATTAACTATGGATTAAGGTTTAATTCTAGGCATGGTAAGTTCCAGACACCAGCCAGGTTTGACTAGTGTTTCCATCCTAGCCCCTTTTCTGTTCTAGGATTGAGTCAGGTTGCCATGTCACTCTTGGTAATATCACTCTGCCATTAGCTCATGCAGAGAGAAAACTCTGCAGCTTCTGGGTTAAGTGTACACGCCCCCATCCACATGGCCAGAAGTATCCCTGACAACTGCAGGGTCCCCTCATCCATCGGACTGCAGAGTATCAATACTATACCTGTGCCTGCCTGTGCTTGCACTATTCTGTTATCTTACCCTAAGTGATGTGCGTGGTGTGTGTGTGCGTGTGCGTGTGCGTGTGTGTGTGTGTGTGTATGTGTGTATGAAATCGACGTACTTCATATGACTTTGAGATGACTGTCTTTCAAATGATGTCCATGAGGTTCTTAGCAGCAGTAGGATAAAGCCATTGACAAGTTAATTGTTACGGTGGTACACACTTTTAAACCCAGCACTCCCAGGACGGGAAGATCTTTATGGGTTTCAGTCCATGGGGTCTACATTGTGAGTTCCAGGCCAGATAAGGCTATTGAGGGACACCCTGTCCTGAAAACTCTGAAAACGAAATTGTTCTTTTTTGTGGGGGTGATGGGATTGAGACCAGCTTTCATGTAGCCCCAGGCTGGTTTTAAACTTCCTGCGTAGCTGAAGATGACCTTAAACTCCTGATCCTCCTGCCTTCTCAGTGACAGGGTTCCAGGGCTTTTTCATTCTGTTTACCTTGGCCTACTTTGCACAAATAAGCAGTTACAGTTTGGCTGGTGGTTACAGGAATGGGGTTCTATTCCTAGCTCAGACGCCGGCTGTACAAACCAGGACAAGTTATTGAACGTGGCTGTCTTTGGTTTCATCCCCTGCAGAATGGTGCCCAGAGAACAATATAAATTTCTAATAAAAGCTTTAACATACATACTGGCCATCTCCCATGATTCCTCTTCTCAGGTCAGCTTTCTACTAACGTCCCCTTGGAATTCAGCCTGGAGGCTGGCTGAATGAGGACAGGGTTGGGACAGGACAGATGTAGGAAGGAGTCTGCGTAGCACTGGGTTCTAGTCAAGCAAGGAGCCCATACACAGCTCTGGCGTCTCTGTGCACGCATCGCTGTTTCTAAATCGTTTCTGTCTGTTATTTCCGGTTGTAGATGGCTTCTCCGATGCGCCGGGTGGGGGGACAACAAAGTTACCCCCTTCTCTCAGGTGGCTCTGTGCATGACTGCAGCTGTCTGCACATCTATCCGGGTGGACTTTGCCAGCAGACCAGATGCTTGGGCTGGATGGAGCTCACGGGCTCGGGTCTGGGTGAATGTCTATTTCACGTCCGTAGGCTTGTGCATGTGTGCATGCATGTGCCTGTGTGTTGGAGGAAGTACTCACAGAGAATGTCCATGAACAGTAACTGGGTTTTTCTGGAGGCCGCTTCTAGGCTCTGTTGCCAAAGGGAAGCTTTTTAGTCTACCTGGAGACTTTTGGCCAGAGCAGTAGGAGGGGCGGCTAAGGTGAAGTCTTTGGGCTGTTCCAGCCCAAGGTTTTTCTGGGAGATTTATTGTAATTAACATTTCTCAGGCAATGCCATTATCTCTACAAAACTTGACACATTTTACAATATGGAAATACGTGTTCCTGGCTTTACACGGAGAAGCATTCCATCTCAGCTCACGTATTTCTTTACCTGGGGGCCATGCTGATGAGAACATTTTATAATCTTCTTCCTATCATGGTTATAAAATCCTATACGATATAGAAAGATAAGCAGCCGTTTCTTTCTTTTTTTTTTAAAGTATTACTTTATTATTATTTCATGTGTGTGGGCGTTTTGCCTGCATGTATGTATGAGTGACAACGTGTGCCTGATGCTCATAGAGGCCATAGAAGGTGCTGGATCTCCTGGAAATGGAGTTACAGAAGGCTGTGAGCCACGAAGTCAGTGCTGGGAATTGAACCTGAGTCTGTTTAAAGAGCAGCCAGGTTCTTAACTCGAAGCAAACTGTCCACCCCCAATTATTTCTCTTCTCTTCTCTTCTCTTCTCTTCTCTTCTCTTCTCTTCTCTTCTCTTCTCTTCTCTTCTCTTCTCTTCTCTTCTCTTCTCTTCTCTTCTCTTCCCTTCCCTTCCCTTCCCTTCCCTTCCCTTCCCTTCCCTTCCCTTCCCTTCCCTTCCCTTCCCTTCCCTCCCCTCCCCTCCTTCCCTCCCCTCCCCTCCCCTCCTTCCCTCCCCTCCCCTCCCCTGTCCTCCCCTTCTCTCCCTCTCTCCCTCCATTACTTTCTTTCTTCCTTCCTATCTGCCTTTTTCTTTTTCTTTTTTGTTTTGTGTGCGTGTGTGTATGAGCGTTTGCCTGCATGTCTGTATGTGCACCACACTCATGCTTGGTGCCCATGAGAGCCAGAAGAGGGCATCAGATCCCCTAGAACAGGAGCTACAGATGGTTGTGAGCTGCCTTGTGAGTGCTGGGAACTGAACTCGGGTCCTCTTTAGGAGCAGCACATGTTTTTTGTTTGTTTGTTTTTGCTTTTGCTTTTGGATTTTTTAACAGCACAGCCATCTTTCCAGGCCCATATAGATATTTTTCTTAAAGCTGTTCTTTTATTTCAAGTCACAGGTAGAAAATTCTCAGTGAGAAAAATGGCACTGGACGCTCTAAAGTTGTTTTTCTCTAATGATGATTCTCTTAATGATGTGTGGAAACATCTGGTGGTAACATGCAGCCTCACAGGCCTGTTCAGCAGCAAAACGATCCCTATGTTCAGTCATAAATAATCTCCGTGCCCCTACATTCTTCCAGATGCACACACCATTGTGTTCCGGGTCAGGCAGGCGCATGGGCGTGGAAGGCTCAGCCTCCATTACGTGCCTTCTTACAGAAGAGTGGGATGGTCTCTTTCCTTTGATGTGATATCTTTGATATGATGCTCTTTTACATTTTTAATTAATTTATTCATTGGCAGATTCACACACATATAAAATACACTGTTTAACATTTCATCCACTTCTCTGCAAAGCCAGTCTATGGCTCTTTCCATCTTCTGATATGAATATAAATTACCATTACAGTATTATGGAAGAGAAAGGAGTCTAATACACACATTTCCTGCAATGCTTTCTTGTCGTCTTCTTTTTCCCCCAGGAAAACCAGTTCAGCTATTAAGGGAACCACTCAGTGCAGCGGAGCAAGATCAGGCAATGTTTCCAGAGCAGAGCTGTTTACCATCAAAGGGACTGCTTCCACGCAGACACGGGATATTATACACAAAGATGGAGGTAAATGCGCCATGGTTTTCAAGAGTAATTTACTCTGCTTAAAGAAAGGCACTAGGCTGGCTATGATTCTCACTGGTCCTATTTCTTGTTTCGCTTTTGTTAAAAAAAAAAAAGTAATAGCTAACTAAGGAAATTTAATTAAAAAATCAGTTGTCTGAACCCCCTTCCCCTGCCATTGCCTGATGCTCCTGTGGTATCAGCACCTACCTGTCACCCAGGAATGAGTCGTTCCATGTGACAAATGCCAGCCCGGTAACACTACACAAATGGAAATTTACTAGACTTTCATTTTTTTTTTTTTTAAAGTGCTTTCCTCCTCTCGGTTTTTAAAAGCCAGAATTTTACTTGGAGTTATATATTTCCCGGGTTAATTCATATTTTATAAACACGTGGAATTATTAATTCATTCTATCTGTAGCATGTATGGACCCCGAAGCTTGTGGCTGAGCTGTTATCTGTTGTAGCGATGCAAACATGCTCTTTGATGTGTTATTCTTAGGGACTTGGGGGATAAAGATGAAACACTCGCTTGGCCAGCCTCTGCAGACAGGCTGAAAAGGCACCGATGGCTTACGTGCCTTCCCACAAGACCCTGTCCTCCGTACGGTGGCACTGGTGACCGCAACCTCAGAGTGGCAGCCTCAGCCCTTCCCACTGTAGCCCCCTAGGCTAATGCCTGGGGATCCCGGCTCACGGATGTCCCCTTCCAGCACGTGTGTGGCTCCGCAGGTTACCTGATGGTGTAGCATGGTATTACACTCCCCAGGAAAAACAGCCAAAGCGAGTGGCCACAGGACTTAGCCAGTGCCATCCTCTGCTAGCTGCCATCCCGGGCTTTCTTTGCATTAGCCCCCTTGGCACACACAGCATCCCTGTTACGTGGCATTTCCAGCAAGCCTGATTTGCGGATGAGCAACCGAGGCACATGGCAGTTACCCGTGGGTCTCTTCTCCTCTGTCTCAGCCAGACTCTTTTAGTAAATGAGGACAGTTCTTGGTATTGGGATTTAGTTTTTGAATGTGGGCCTTATGTTAACCAGCTTCCTCTTACAATGACACATGCTTAGGCTAATTAACACAGGGTTATTTTAGCTTGCAGTTTGGGAGGTTCCACGTTTTGGGATCATTCAACCCTGTTCCTGTGATTTTAAGGAGAGGCCACACGTCTTGGTAGGCGTGTATGACAATTACCTAATTAGCCAGGGAACATAAATTGGAGGAGGTAGGGGCAACGGTTGAAAGTCCCATTTAAGGTTGTGTTTATAAAGACCTAACACCCTCCATGAGCTCTCCTTGCCTCCCAGCAGCACCACCATGGGGACCACACAGACCGTTGGGGACATTCAGCATCCAAACAACATTACTTCTTTTGAGACTTTATCCTTTGGTTTACTAAACTGTTCTTTCTGTCAATAGGTATGTTTTAAGAGTTCCAGTGAGGGAAGCACTGTGGTAGCTGCTAAGGATACAGTCATGCCCTAAACAGACGTGATGGAGACCACCTAGTGCTTACACTCTCTAGAAACGACAGATGTTAAATGAATCATTACAGCGGATCAGTGGAGGGTGCTATGGGAGAGCAAAGCAAGAAGATCTGATCGGGAGGCAGGAAGAGGTCAAAGCCACTGAGCAGGACAGCGGGAGTTAATCAGCGAAGAGCCAAGAGCACTGCCCTGGGAACCTAGGAGGGAGGCAGGTATCTTCATGACATACAGAGAACCTGGCGCTGCAGGAGCTCGAGAAGGAAGCTTGAGTCTGGAGTGTGGTGCTGTGCGAGAGAGTGGGAAAGAGGCTGGGAGACTGTGCCTTTTCAAAGGGAAGCGTGAGCAGGGCAATCAGAGAAGTATTGCCACCTAGCACACACCTTCTAGAAGCCTGCCCCTACCCCTGCTCTGGGGAATGTCCTGAGGGGAAGACAGGAGGGTCTGGGAAGGCCGGTTATGTGGGTACCACCAGCCGTTGGAGATGCTGAATCTGTTCCTCCACGTGTGAGAATAACTGTGGCGGTTGGAATAGGAACGGCCCCAGTAGGCTCGTGTGTTCGAAAGCTTGGCCCATAGGGAGTGGCACTGTTAGGAGGTGTGGCCTTGTTGGAGGAAATGTACCATTGTGCGGGTGGGCTCTGAGGCCTCGTATGTTCAAGCTGTGCCCAGTGTGGGTCCCAGCTCTCTTCTGCTGCCTTCAGATCCAGATGTAGAACTCTGAGCTCCTTCTCCAGCACCATGTCTGCCAGCACACCCTCCTGCTTCCCGCCATGATGATAATGGACCAAACCTCTGAAACTGTAAGCCAGCCCCAATGAAATGTCTTCCTTTATAGGAGTTGCCATGGTCACAGTGTCTCTTCACAGCAATAGAAACCCTAACTAAGACAGAGACCAAAAAATAGTCTTCCCAGTTAACATAGGTCAAAGGTCAACTGGACACACAGTGCTGTGTTCTCTCAAACACCAGAGAGTAAGAAAGTGTGGGATTTGTATGGCCAGGTCAGATAAATAAGGACCCAGCGATCTGCATGCTCAGCTGGGGCACGCTGGGGAGATCAGGAGTCAGCACCAAAGCCTTTCCATGGTCTGTCCCTTGTCGGCTCATTTAGTCTTCATGTTGATCCAATAGACACACTGGCTCTCTAATTTTTATCCAGGTGCTAATAATGATAGCTATTATTTCTTAAATATTCAATCCACATTGTCCTAGGCCTCCGTATTGATTATCTTTTATGCCTCGTCACTGACTCTGAAGCCGATAACAACAGTAATGATAGTAAGTGCTGAGTAATAGACCCAAGGCCTGTGCATGCTAAACCAGTGCCATCTTAGCAGCCTGGGCTACAGCAAACAGGAAAAGGGGGTTCTATCACACCACACAGCTGCTAATACCATGCAAATGAGTTGGTCAGTGAGAGAACCGTAGTTTCGTACCCAGAGATGTCAAAAGTAACCTGCGGGAACGGACTGTCAGAGTAAACTGAAGTTGTCAGTTCCCGTTGGCCGTGAGGTCGATGGTCACTAGTCAACAGTCTGTATTAAACAAGGTGACTTGAAACCGAAGTGCACGTGAGACTGAGATTTCATGGGTGGATGGGACCGCTGTCACCAGAAGCCTGGGAGAACGTAACCCATGCTTCTCTTCAGAGCAACAGCTTGGTGCTTGCACAGCTACTGTGACCGAGAGTCAGATGCATTTACTTTTTTCAAAATCTTCCCTTTGGGGCTGGAGAGCTGGTGCAGCGGTTAAGAGCCAGAGGACCTGGGTTCAATTCCCAGTACCCACATGGCAGCTCACAACTACAGTTCCAGGGTACCCGACATCTTCATACAGATATATATATATAATCAGGCAAAACACCAATGCACATAAATTAAAAAAAAAATTTAAAAAGGGAAAGTCTCTGATTCTTTGACACTATCACACACACACACACACACACACATATATATATATAGTCTATATATATAATGTCTCTCAAACGTCCCTTCCAACACCCACAGGGCCCCTCTAACAGGTGCCCTTCCTACCGTGGCCGTCTCCCATTTTCTAGCTTTATAGCCCACTGTGTCCACCGAGGGCTGCCTACCAGAAGGCTGACTCATCTTGGCGGCTCGATCATCTAAGTCTTGTGTAGAGAGCCAGAGCTGCCCTGGACTCCTGAGTGCGATGGCCGCCCTGTGTCAGCATCGGACAGCACTCCTCCCTATCCTCTGGCTCCAGCTCATTTTTCTTCCTCTTTAAATTTCATTTTATCCACATGGGTGTTTGCACTCGTGTCTGTGTGCCACGTGCATGACTGGTACCCAGTGAGGGCAGAAGAGGGCGTCAGGTCCCCTGGAACTGGAGTTACAGGTGGGCTGCCTTGTGGGAGCTGGGAGTGGAACTCAGGCTTTCTGGGATAGGGGCTAGTGCTCTTACCTGCTGAGTTATCTCTTCAGCCCCGAGTCGAGTGGCCGTTCTGGCTCCTTCACCCATGATGTTCTTTAAGGTGTGTGTGTGTGTGTGTGTGTGTGTGTGTGTGTGTGTGTGTGTGTAGGTGATGTTTAAATTTCCTATTAAAGACTGAGTACTTAATGGACAAGGAATCTAGTACACTTTCATAATGATTATTCAAGAATTATTTGGTTTTCTTTCCATTCCTAAAGAGATTTTTAAGTTACCTTTATTTGTTTGCTAGGCTGAGGAGGGGCTGCTTTTTTAAGGTTTCTATTGCTGTGATAAACACCATGACCAAAAAGCAACTTGGGGAAGGGTTTATTTCATTCTATACTTCCAGGCAACAGGAAAGTAAAGACAGGAAGTCAAGCAGGGCAGAAACCTGGAGACAGGAACTGAAGCAAAAGCCACGGAGGAGTGCTGCTTACTAGCTTGATCCTCGTGGCTTGTTCAGCCTGCTTTCTTATAGAACCCAGGACCACCAATCTAGAGCTGGCACTACCCAAGATGTGTTAGGCCCGCCAACATCAATTGTCAATCAAGAATACGTACCACAGGCTTGCCCACAGGTGGATCTGGTAAAAGCCTTGTTTCAGTTGAGAGTCCCTCTTCCTAAATGACTAACGGGTGTCAAGTTGACATAAAACCAACCGTACATGCTTTGGTGTATATGTGGGTGTCGGAGGACAACTTGCAGAAGGAAGTTCTCTCTTTCTACCGTATGGATTCTGGGCATCAAACCAGGTCATCTGGCTTGTGTCCATACCTGCTGAGCTTAGTTACTGTCCATTCTAATTGTGAATATCTAGCCAAGAGTGTACCCATCTACCTCTCCCTGCCCACAGAGAGGGACTTTTGTGTCATATCTGAACCCCAAAGAAGGGGCATGTGACCATATGTGACACCCCTTCAGGCCGCCTCCCTCTTAAGGCTGTCTAGACTCTGTGAGTCAGGCAGCAGTGGACAGTGCTTTGTTTTGTTTCTACGGGTCTTGCATAGTCTTAAACTCTAGAGCTAGTATCGTCTCCGCTTCAAATACCTCAGCATCTGGAACCACAGACTTGAGGTTTTTATTCTTTGTAATATATATATATATATATATATATATATATATATATATTTAAAGATTATTTATTTATTTAGTTAGTTAGTTTTTTGAGACAGGGTTTCTTTGTGTAGTTTTGGTGCCTTCCTGGATCTCACTCTGTAGCCCAGGCTGGCCTCGAACTCACAGAGATCCGCCTGGCTCTGCCTCCCGAGTGCTGGGATTAAAGGTGTGGGCCACCACCACCCCGCTGTAGATTTATTTTATATTTATCTCTGTGTGTGTGCTTGTGTGAATGTACGCCACACGTGTGCAGGTGCTGGCGGAGGTTCGTGGAGGACTTGGGATTCTCTAATGCTGGAGTTCCAGATGGTTGTGAATCTCTGAGTGGGTCCTGGGAACCAAACTGGGGTCCTCTGCAAGAGCAGGAAGAGCTCTTAACCTCTGAGTCATCTCTCCAGCCCCAAGATTTTTATTCTTTAGCCTCACATTAATTATAACGGAGTGAATTCAGTTTCTTTGTTAGAAGAACATTGGTGTGTATGAAGAAATACTGGAAAAGGTTCTGGGGAAAGAAGATGGCCGGCCTGATTAACAGTGTTCTAGATGGTGGTAACAGGACAGCATTTTCTAAATGGTGGACTCCCTCCCATTAAACTGTGTCTCGACCCCAGTACCGCAGGGCGTTGCAGCTTACAGACCTCATGGGGTTATACCCTCCTAACCACACCCTCGAGGTCAGTTTCTCTGTCTTTTCAAATGAGTGATCTCAGTGGGTCAGTGAGCTAGATTAAAATCCACATCTTTAATCCTTGATGTCCAGGCATGCCGTTTTGACCTGTGAAAGTGTATTAGGAGAACAGGGATCCAGTGAGCATGAAATACCACACTGCCACCGTCCTGCACTCACTGCTACGACTGAAAGGAGCAGACAGCACACACCTGATCTAGAGTCGGTTACCTGAACCGAGAGAGAAAAATGCACAGGAGGAAAGAAAAGAGAGACACACACACCATCATCTATGTTGTAGCATTTTAATGACTAATAAATACGGAGAGTATTTGCATACTATCTACATGTCCTTGCTTTAAAAAGCAAAAAGTTCCAGAAATGGAGCCTTCACCTCCACCAGGACGACCGAACCAGTCACAGAGCTTCCTGCCGAAGCTCTTGGGGTAGTGGTAATTAAACACAGTTTTTGGTTACTCCTCTCCTATACCCTGCGCTAAGTTGATTAACCTGTTTAATGAGTATACAAGAATGGCCAAAGCTGCCCTCACATCAAAGGGCCCCATTGTTGCTGTGTGCTGACCTGAATTTTAATTGCCTACCAGGTTCGTTAATTGCACCAGAGATGTGCTGGAGAACGGAGTAGCTTTTTCAAGCTGCAGCTAGCTGCTTTCCCGGCTGTGTTCAGTTACGGTCTCCTGCTGAATGGATACTGGTTTACACACCCAAGCTCAGAGCACCCCCCCCCCCTTTTTTTTTTTTTTTTCAAAGATTCACAGTTTAGCAGCTACCTTTGACAAGGATGGCAGTGGTGGCTGGCTTAATTTACATGATAAAACTTATTCTTATGAATTATTAAACATCACAAAGGGGCTGGGTGTGTGTGTAAAGTCTGTAAATAAGTCAACAGTGCATACATTAGGATCCAAATCGTCTTTGGGATTCCCTTAAGGCCTCAGCTGCCCTGAGAATCATTAGAGGCAGGTATGGCTTTCTTATTGAGTACTGACACCAAGGACCAACTGTTAATTCAAGCTACAGGTACCAGACAATAGTAAATGGGCAGCTAGTTCTTAAGTGATAATATTGATTTTTTTTTTCTTCAGAGACAGGGGCTCACTCTGTAGCTCGAACTCAGGCAATATTCCTACTTCAGTCTTCTGGCTCCTGGAATTACAGTAGAATTACCAATGAAAGCCACTATCCCTATGAAAACAAAACCACACCCCCCCATCCCCAAGACTCTATAAAAGCAAAAACAAACACCCCGCCCCCAAACGCAATTTTGCTGACTGCCATCTCTCCACTTTCTCTTATTTTTGTAAACAACTTAAAGAGGTGGTTTCGGCTATTGACTGTCTGTTGAGGCTGGTGGGCGCTGCAGACATCCTCACCACTGACCTGTGTCCCCAGCCAGAAGGATGAAGATGTTCTGAACAAAGATTTGATTGTGGTACTTGAAAAACCAACCAACCAACCAAAACCATCAACAGTCATATATTTCTATTGTTTAAGCTTTAAGAAAGTAAGTCTCTGTCTGCAGTGTGGGTGTGCATATCTACACACAAATAATAAACCACTGCTGCCTCTTGTGCTCTACGATTATGCCCATTCCTTTTCCAGGATGGGCAGGAGAGGCCTGAAAACTGGGGAGGGCACCGGGGAGTCCTTAGGAGTCAGCGGAGGGGACGCGGTGTCTCTGTCTGATGTGCGCACTCCCAGCACTCTTGGGCTGACTCTTCAAGCTGCTTCCTTTTTCTCCTTTTCCTGTTGCCGGCCTCGCTTGGTTTCTTGGCCAAACACTAGCTCGTACTGTGAGTTTTGGAGACTCGTTTAATTTCTTGGGCCTTGATGTCTCTATTTGCAAAATGAAGGTTAGGACATCATGAAAGCTTGTTCCAGGAAATGAGCTGCCTGTTCTGCTGTGACACTTTTGTCAATTTTCCCCAGGAAGACGATTGAGCATGTTTCAGAAAAACATCTTTCCTTTTACCATTTCTCTGCTTTACTTCCTGATCCCTCCACAAGCTTTTTAAATTTATTTTTATTTTTTTAATCCAATCTATTGGTCGTAGATGGTTTCACAGCCCAGTAGCTGGACCCACATAGTCTCCAAATGATGTTGGTTTTTTGTTTCCTTCCTTCTGGAATTGTGATGAGTTTTCTAAAGGAAAGTGTCTATGTCTGTGCGTCTTGGTACATTATCACAGCCAGAAACAGGCCACATTACGAAGGTCAGAAAAGGCTTTTGCATTTGTGTGTGTGTGTCACTGGCGAAATCCCATTAGTGATAATTCTGTCTCCAAACAGAAAGTGCTAGATTATTGTATTGTTCAAGCAAGATTGCTAGCGCATCTGCTGGACTTCTCCCTCGCACAATAAGCCAGCAGGAGGCCGAGGAATTTCTGTTCCTTAGTGTGTCTGGTGAACACTAATCCCACATCTAAGTCGATGGCATTATGTTTCCTCCCGGTGTTGACCGGAGTCCCGCAGTGGGGCTTTCTGTGGATGCTGACAATGTCAGGGAGGTTCAGAAGCACACTTCTAGAAGGCAGGGTCTGCGTCCTCTCCCTCAGGGCTGTTCCTGTGGGGAGCAGCCCTGAGGCAGGGAGTGGTGGCAGTGGGATTAATGGGGATGGCTGCTGAAAATAGCGGGGACGGAAAGGGGCAGAGGTCAGAGTCCATTGTAGCCAGTAACACAAACACATGCACGCATGCACACACACTCCACGACAGCCAAATTGTTGGAGAAACTCCCTGTCTGTGAATCATCTTTCCTTCTCATTAGAAATTCCCTTGGCTTGCTGCTTGCATTTTTCAGGTGCCCATTTCTGAAGTCCCCTGATCCACATTTCGGTCCCAATATAATAGGAAGGGGCAGCATTGGGATTATGGATTTGAGGACATCATTCTACATAGTTCCTCATGTCCTGGGACAGAGAGATGCCCATTCTGCCCAGGGATGACACCCTTCCTCCTGGCCATCCTCCCTAAGAGGTCCAGTATAACCCAAGCAACATAGGTATGTGAGTGTAAAGTGAGTTCCTGATTGTAACCCCAAAGCCCTGAAAGCTGGTGTCTAGTGCTGAACTATGAGGAGGATAGAGAGAATATAATATTTATGTCTAGCTGATGTGCCAGCAATTTTCCCTGGAATGTAGGCTGATGGCTGCAAATTCCCCTAAATACTAGTTCTAGAGTCAAACTGAAATCTCACAAAGCTCTATTACTCTTGCTGCATTTAACTGTAGATTAAAGGAACAAGTGAGCATTTGACCATAGGTAGTTATAGTATCTATTTGGGAGAGATGGCTTAGGTATGGCCAAATCATGAGGGCAATCAGGCAACAGGCTGTAAAATTGGCTCCTGTCCCCAGGAGAGTTCAGCCTCAGTTCCAATCACACTGGCTACCAAGTAAGGCCGGTCAAGCTTCCTGAAAGCCCCGAGGTAGAACCTGGACATTGAAACGTTAGCTGTGGACATGATGGCTGTGTGGGTCCATCTTTGCACATGTCCATGATAAAGTGCTGTATACACACACTTCACTCTCTGCTGCATTCTCAGCAAACACTAACGTCAGGCTTCACACTCACCTCGGTCTAAGGTCCTTTCTGTCATATTTATAAATGTGCTGAATGTTTAAATAATTTTTGAGGAAAAGATAGGCTTTATAATTTTGCTAGTGGAGGGTTTAAGGAATCGAGCTGTGTGGTATCAACCTTCTTCTCCTCACCAGCAACGCAGGAGCCACCTGGTTAGCTTGGGCTTGGCCAACCTCAGTTCTTAAGTGTGGTATGTCAAGTACCACCCTGACCCCTTCTGAGCACTGTTCTCTGGAGGAGGTTATGCTTGGCCACTGTTTACCCGGCTGCCAAGATCAATTATGTTGACCACTTTACTCAAATAAGGAGTGGGCAGCTCTAGCCTTTTGTCCACAGACAGTCGAGGACCACCAGCTATGTGGGCTTTTACTTGGAGACCACCATAGGCCATCTGCTTGCAGGACACATCTCGCAAGTCGCGTGGGATAGAAGCACCAGGAAGAATCTGTTTATTCATTCCATAAGTGATTAATGATCACCTTGCTGTCACTGTGGCCAGCTCTCTGAGCAATGCAGAGGAGATAAGATGTGGCCCCTTCGCCCAACAAATGCAGTGGGCCAGTGCGGTGACAGCCGTGTAAGTGACGGGGCAGTGTGGTAGTGCTTGTGTGCGCAGTCCCAGGAGCTGGCCTGTTGTTACTCCAGGAGCTTGGAAACCAACCTTTCCTGACCTCAGTTTGACTTTGCTGTCAAGTGAAAATGATTGTGGTTCACACTGTACTGCTTGCAACGGTTCGGGATTGTTAGGGCGGAAACATCTAGAATACAGAAACGGTGCCTGCACCACAGAAGGCCCTTGATGGAGGCTCACAGGGGTGGGAGGCAGAGGAAGGTATGGCAGCTGTGCTGGGATGCGGGGCTGGTACTGCAGAACTGGCCTGGGCAGAGGAGAGTGAGCACCCTCGGGGTGCGTCAGCACACAGGTGCGGGAGGGTAGAGAGAAGGTGTCTCAGCTTCTCACCTCAGAGCTCCAGGCCAAAGTGGAAACAACCAAGTATCTTTCTGTTTCTAGAACATTCTGTGTGTCAGCGTGTGAGAAAATTGTCCGGGCTGGGAGAATACAGTTTTCAAATGAATGCTTTCATCAAGCAGACATATTGAGTACCTGGAGTGTATGGAGACTGGTAACAAAGAACCCTTCTCCAGTTAACTCCAGGTTGAGGAAGACAGTTGTTAAGGACAGGAAAGTTCTAAACAGACTTGAATGAAATTATACAGCGTGGTAATGAACTCTGAGTTTAGCCAAAAAATAAAATTAAAATAAAAAAAAAATTAACTTCCCACTTCCTCAACACACAGGCTAAACCAAAGGAAAACCAAAAACCCATCAAGTCCCAAGAAGACTGACCACTTACCAATGGTGTCCGTGTTGGGACAAACCCAGGTTGACCCCTGACCTTTCTTTCATCGTTCTCAGAAAACTATTCCTGTAAAAATAAGGGTCGGGGAGGTGGCTCAGTCGGTAAGGGCTGGCTGGGCATCAGTGAGGGCTGGAGTTCAGCCCCCCAGAGCCCACATAAGAAGCCAGCGTAGAGGTGGCGTGCACCTGGACTCCTAACAGTGGTGAGGTCTGAAAGAGGTGACCCTGGGGCTTGAAGGCCAGCCGGTCTAGCCTCCGTATTGACTCAGATTCAGTGAGGGACACTGTCTCAAAAAAAAAAAGAGGGAGAGAAAAAGACACCTTGACCTCTCCCCCCCCACACACAATATGTCATTAAATGTCAAGGGTTTTCGGAATGACAGAAATAACTAAAATGAAAATGAACCAACCAGAAAAAGAAGAAGAAGAAAAACCCTCACACAGCTCTAGCCTTTACATACATAAGTTTATTTATATAATTCAGGACATTCTGTTTGAAAACACTGAATTCCCAAACAGAATAATCAGTTTAAAATTCATGTGGTTTATTAACAATTAAAAGTGATAACTAGTGCCGAAGGAGATTGGAGGTGAAGTGCTGGGTTTCCTTTGATAGGTGGAGTAATTACGAAGTGTGCTTTTGAAGTTCAAGAAGACAGCCTTAGGACACAACATTTTTAAAGTAAAAATTGGCTTGCACTCTGTTCAAGTGATTTATTTTGCACTAAGAAATGGGTGTGAGACATGATGTGCCTTAAAATTTCATCCCTTGCTGGAACTGCTGGAGGGCGACATGATTTTTTTTTTCTTTTCTCAGCCTGCTCAAGCCTATGAAGTTTCCTATCTAGAAGTTAATCTTCTGAAATTCCCAAGGAATCTAAGGAAACCTGATCTTTGCGTGGGTGACTAAAAGACCAAGTATGCCTAAGTATGCCGCTCTCCTCTGACAGGCGGATGGGGATGGAAGGAACAGCAGAGCAACCACTGGAGGGGGGTGGGGGACGCTCCCTGCCAGAGCTGAGCTGGGTTGCCCATTAAGTAATTAGTTGTAGAAAACCCTCACCTTTCCCATTAAACATGCTTGAAAGGCACAGGGCACTAAAGCAGCTGGAGGCAGAACATACCTGAAAGAGGAAAGTTAAAAGGAATTAGGAGTCGGTTACAATGGAGGACGAGATTATCAAGGAACAGGAGGCAAGATGAAGGGCGGTTTAGAAAGCATGGGAGAGGTGTCTTACTGATTCCAGTGACTTCTATTGCTCTCTTACCCATAAAGCAGACTTCAAAACGTGCCCAGTCATCTATTTATGTTAAAAAACATAATCCAACAATTTGGAAACGATGGTATGTCAGCCAACGTTTAGGTGATGGCTGACTGTGAGGAGAGGGGAGGCCTCGCCTTGGTTTGCAGTTTTTGTTATTGTTTTTAAGTTCCATGGTGTCAGTGTTCCTTCTGTGGCAGATTTATCGCAAGATGTCACAGCATGTCAAGTCAGGAAGAGAAGATGCCCAGCGAGACACCAGAGAGATGCAGCAGTCACACAAGGCCCCCGAGGACACGGGCAGCGATGAGATGTGGCTTGGAGGGGGAGTGGTGGCAATTTCTGGGTACTCATCGCCTTGTTTTTGTTTTGTTCCCCTCTTCCAAGAGTAACACGTATTTTATTTACAGGAAAACCTCATGTTTGTTTATTATTATTATTATTATATATGGGTCGGGAGGCATAGACCGTGCGTGAGCCACAGCGTATGTGGAGGTCAGAGCACAGTTTTGTAGGCCTGGTTCGCTCCTCCCACTTTTCTATGGCTTCTGGTCAACGCAGGTTGTCGGATTTGATCAGCAAAGCCCCTTTACCACGGAGCCAGGCACTTTACTGGTCCACTCTTGTCTGGGGAGCCAAGGAAGCCCAGAGAGAATGTGCAGGGAGCTGATGATGTACTGGGTGAATTGTACTGTTGACACCACCACTGCCATGTTGAGGACTGCGATGCCTCAGACCCACGAGAACAGCAAAGGCTTCCTCTGGTCCAAATCGGAGTTGATCAATGTGAGCAAAAAAGCTGGCCACTGCAGTTCTTCCGCTGGGGTGACTGCAACCTGGGTCTACTCACCTACAGAGACCTCCCCTCCAGACCAGCCGGCTCCTCTCCCTCCGCTGCACACAGGAAATGCACCGAGGTTCCAATTCTTCTGAAGCCGATGCTGCTGCAGCAGAGTGAACACGGTCCACCGGACTCCAGCTTGTCTATGTCTGCTCTTCCTTCATTTCCTCGAAGCCTGAGTCAGGTCGAGGGCAAGCCAGGTAGGATGTGCTACTTTGACTTCTACTGTAATTGCTTTCTTTTTTTAAATTATACCCGTTTTTAGGTGCAATGGTGTTTTGTCTGCATGTATGTCTGTGTGAGGGTGTTGGATCACCTGGAACTGGAGTTACAGACAGTTGTGAGCTGCCATGTGGGTGCTGGGAATTGAACCTGGGTCCTCTGGAAGAGCAGCCAGTGCCCTTAGCTGTTCAGCCGTCTCTCCAGCCACCTACTATGATTTCTTTACAGAGTTGCCTCCCTGCCTGCTTGCCTGCTTTTCTTACCTTCCTTTCTTGACAGGGTCATGCTCTGTAGTCAACCCTGGCCTTCAACTCATGATCCTTCTTCTTCAGGCTCCCAAGAACTGGAGTTATAGATGTGTTGTATATCCAGCTGTAATTTAAAGATGGTGTGTGTGTGTGTGTGTGTGTGTGTGTGTGTGTGTGTGTGTGTGTTGTTTTTGAGGCAGGTTCTCCTTGTGTAATTGGCTATGTAAACCAGGCTGGTCTCAGACACACAGAGATCCTCCTGCCTCTGCCTCCCAAGTGCTGGGATTAAAGACATGTACCATCATAGACCTGGCCCATTTAAATTTTAGCAATGACTATTTTAATAGCTGGTCTATGCTCTTTTGAAAATTTACGGGATTGACCTTACTAAAAATCATATATAGCATACTGGGGAAAGGGCCATCCTCCACAGGGCTGTGGAATCACCCCTGCGGTATAGGGATAGCTGTAAGGAAATGGACTTGACCTTATACTTCAAATACACTAGTTGTATAGTGAAAGTGGATAGAACATGTCTGTTGTTTTCAGGCCAGAACTGAAGTACTGGCTCCTTCTGTTTACCAGAGCTCACTCCTCTGAGGAGGTATGGGTCAGTGAGGGAGTACTGGGCCTTGTCTGTTCTTTCTAGTTTTAACCTCTGGCAGACTGAATAACTGAGTACCAGTTATTCACCCTGTCTGAACCTTGGAGAGGACATATGGATGTTTGCACCAAGAATCCATGCAGCTCCCGCCTTCCCAGTTCTGATTATTTATCACACCGTCAATATGCCTGATGCACACGGGGAAAGTCAGAGCACCACCACAGACAGCATTCTGTGAGGGCCAACCAGAATTATTACATAGCTTATTTTATGACTTCTCAAGAGATGATACACTTGAAATCCATAGTCAGTTGTTGGCCATCGTGC
Source organism: Peromyscus maniculatus bairdii (assembly GCF_049852395.1). Lineage (NCBI taxonomy): Eukaryota > Metazoa > Chordata > Mammalia > Rodentia > Cricetidae > Peromyscus > Peromyscus maniculatus. The sequence continues at coordinate 110,832,264 of NC_134857.1, read as the reverse complement.
AGTTTGGTGGGGTTGAGAAAACTGAGGTCTGAAAATAAGTAAAAGCATGCGCAGAAGGTGTTCTGTGATCCACTCTGCCCCTCGGGGACAGCATGGTGTGTAGTACTCGCCTCTTGGAGGGAAGGTCCTTTAGACACAGGATGTTGGAAGAGAGGTGAGACATCCCATCCTGCAGGGAAGTGTTTTAAGCCCAGGAACTGTCTTCATCACTGTTCAGTTGCTGTGAAGAGACACAAGACATCTCTTACAAAAGAAAGCATTTAACTGGGGGCTTCCCTACCGTCTCAGAGGTTATTCCCTGATCCTCATGGTGGGAAGCAGACAGACATGGTGCTGGAGCTGGAGCTGAGAGCTTCTTTACATCCTGATCTGCAGGCAGCAGGCAGAGAGAGAGAGAGAAGGAGAGGAAGGAAGGGAAGGGGAGGGGAGAGGGAGAAGAGAGGAAGGGAAGGAAGGAGGGGAGAGGAGAGGAAAGGACAGAAGGAGAGAAGAGAAAAGAGAGGAGAAGAGAAGAGAAGAGAAGAGAAGAGAAGAGAAGAGAAGAGAAGAGAAGAGAAGAGAAGAGAAGAGAAGAGAAGAGAAGAGAAGAGAAAGAGAGACTGGGCTTGCTGTGGACTTTTTGAAACCTCAAAGCCCACCTCCAGTGACACACCTACTCCAACAAGACCACATCTTTTCTAACGGGGCCACACTTCCAAAACCTTCCCTTCCCAAACAGTTCCACTATTTGGGACCCAATTACTCAAACATATGAGCCTATGGGGGCCATTACCATTCAAATAACACAGAAACTAAACAAGCAGAAGACTTGAGGAAGTTCCTGAAACTGACTAGACATAGCAGGCCCCTCCTTCCCCAAGCATATATAAACCATGAGAACTTTAGAGAGACACTCTCAGGCAAACTGAGCTGCCTAGAAGAGACTTAGATCAACTAAGCTGCCTCGAAGAAACAGAGACCCAGCCATGGGACACCTGTAGGCTGTGCATTTGCCGCTTAGGTCTCTAGTTTTTGTGAGCTGCTGCCCATGCTGGTGTGGCCTTGTCGACCCAGGTGTCTTTGAGTCATCTGTAAGTAACCCCAGGAAAACTCCCTGGGAGTACTGTCACACGGCTGAGCCTAGTGACCTACTGGCCCACTCGGAAGGTATGCCACCAACAAGCCTAGAACTCGCACACTTTGGCGTGCCTCCCTATGCTGCCAGAACACATACTTCTGGATGTGCTGGCTAATGTGGCAGCTCTGAGCAGTCTCTTCATTGAGTAAACTCTAGTAGTAGCACTGCTATTGTCTCCATTTTTCAATTATACAATAGTAGGTGTTCTTAGAGCAAACACTAAATGTTGCCAAGTGAGAAGATAAATGGAACATCACTGTGGAACTTTTCATCTCTCTCTCTGTGACACCCAGACACACGTACACACATACGTATGTATGTGCATGTGCCTGTGATGTGCATATGGAAGCCAGAGGTCTACTTCAGGTCTTTTCCTCTATTGATCTCCGTTCTATTTTTGAGTCAGGGTCTCTCATTGATCCTAGAGCTCAATGATTCAGCTAGATTGCCTCCATGTTGCTGGGGTCATAGGTATGTCCTGCTGCATCTGGCTTTTCACATGGGTGCTTGGAATGCAAACCCAGGTCCTCATGCTTTGATGGAAAGCACTTTACCTACAGAGCCATCTCCCCGGTCCTAGGACTTTCAATCTCTGCCCTATGTGTTGTCTATATGTAATCGGACATGTGGATGTTTTAAAAGGCACCACGCGTCTTGAGAGCATGGCATAGCACAGATTCATAGTGTGGGATATGGAGCTAGAATGCTCATTGGCTAAGGGCCATCGGTCAGTTTACCGCATGCCTCTGAGACTTTGTGAAAGGGAATGATAGGATCTGACTCACAGGGCTCTTGTGAGAATGCAATGAGTTGATGTAAGTATAGCTTCTATAGAACAGCGCTAAACACCCAAATCCATGTAGAATAGCAATAATCCTATTTAATTGTATCAATATACCATAGTTTACTAATATCTTACTATTGGACATTTATGTGCCTTCTAATTTAAAAAATTAAAATATTTTAGATGTATTTATTTTATTTTCTGCATATGAGGGCTTTGCCGGCACATATATCTGTGTACCATGTGTGTGCTGGTGTCTTTAGAGGTCAGAGGCAGTGCTGGATCTCCTGAAGTGGAGTTACAGATGCTTTGGGCCACTGTGTAGGTGCTGGGAATCAAACCCCAGTTCTTTGGAATTACTCCCAGTGCTCTTAACCACTGAGCTGTCTCTTCAGCCCATGCCTTCTGATTCTTAGCAATTTCAATGAAACCTTTTATAACTACATAAGTCCTTAGAATAAATTGTTAGACTAGGAAGGCCTGGTGCTCACACTTGAGGGTATTAAACATACGTTATGAAAGTTAGCATCCTCCTCATACACTACCAAACAAATACCCCTGTATGTGCCTAAGTGTGTCCCATCAGTCCTTATCAGTGCTGGTGAGCGGCTTGGGCTTCCACATTTCCTTATCAAAATAAGAACTACAGTCTATTTCCATAATATATACAAATCTGTGCTCTCTATCTTAAATGCAAAATAAATGCCCTGAGATACCATTAAACTGTGAAAATTAATTAAATTTGAAGGCAAGCATTCTTTTCTAGAAATTAACTCACTAAGTTATGCCTTGGCACAGAAATCCACCAAGGCTGAACAATCACCCTCAATCCTACACTGAACAAGAGTGGAGGAGTCTCAGACTCCATGATGGCATGAATTTGTCCAGAGCAGAAGGCAAAGGACTCTTCTTTCACTGGTGCCTAGCTTGATGGGCCCTGAAGCATCATTTCCCTATGGTATGGAGGCAGGCCCTTTGTCTTGCCTGATGAGAGGATGTTATTGCTGCTCCTGGTGACTCCATACTGTTTCTGAAAGGTGTGTTGGTATAAATCAGGTGCAGCCTGACAGCGATGCTGATGAGGAAACCCTACAGCAGGCAATATATGCACCAGAGTTCTCCACAGATCCAGGAAATGGAGTCTCTGCAGGAGCCAAGGCTGCTGGACTGGATTTTGTTCCTAAGGCCTTTCCATGGATTGCATGAGGCCTACTTACATTATTGAGCATGACTTACTTTACTTAAAGTCAATAGATTATAGATGTCAACACATCTATGATATACCCTCATGATAACTCTTGAATTAATTGACTTAATTGTCAGCCTGGGCAAGGTTGTACATACAATTGACCATCACAGGCTGTTGGAAGAAGCCAGACTTCATGAAAAGTGGGCTGACCTCTTCCTACTATAGGTCTCCAAGTTCCCTTTGGGCTTCATACCAGGCAACTGTGCAATTCCTAAGTGTCATGGTGTTTCTCTTAGCCATTTCTCTCCTAAGAGAACACTGAGGGATGTTGCAGAATATTTGTTTATGCAAAGATATGTTGCATTTGTCTATGTTGCAGAATATTTGTTTAACTATGTAGAGAGGTGTTGCAGTTGTTTAATTATGTAAAGATGTGTTGCTATTTTACCTTGCCTCCCTAAGGCACCTGATTGGCTTAATAAAAAAGCTGAATGGCCAATAGCAAGGGAAGAGATATAGGCAGGACTTCTGGGCAGGGAGATTAAGTAGATGAAGGAATTTAAGCTTGAGGGGAGACAGAAAAAGAAAGGACAAGTACAGGGAGAAGCTAGGGGCCAGACAGTCAAACATGGAGGAAGCAGGAAAGTAGGACATACAGAATGAAAGAAAGGTTAAAAAGCCCCGAGGCAAAACAAAGAGGAATAGAAACAGGTTAAATTAAGTTAAAAGAGTCAGTGGAGAGCCTAAGTTGAGGCCGAGCATTCATAATTAATAGTAAGTCTCTGTGTCTTTATTTGGGAGCTGGTTGGCAGCTTAAAGAAAATTCCAACTCTAGAGGGGACTTCATAGGAAGCAGAGGGGAGTGTTTTAGCCATGTTTCCATGCAAAAGGATATGGAAATAACAGTTGATCAGGCTTGTGGAATCAGTTATTATTATATTTGTAATTCTACCACTTCACAGATGGAGGTAGGAGGATCATAATTTCAAGGTAATCCTTGATTAAATAGGGAATTTGAGGCCAGTCTGGTCTATATGAGACCCTGTCTCAGATAACAAGAGAATTTCTGGTCTTAAGATTAAAAAAAAAAAAAGCCAGGCAGTGGTGCTGCACGCCTTTTATCCCAACACTCGGGAGGCAGAGGCAGGTGGATCTCTTTGAGTTCGAGGCCAACCCTGGTCTACAGAGCGAGATCCAGGACAAGCACCAAAATTACACAGAGAAACCCTGTCTCAAAAACAAAATAAAACAAAACAAAATTTTAAAAAATGTGTGTGTGTGTGTGTGTGTGTGTGTGTGTGTGTGTGTTCATGCATACTGCTTCCTCCTTGGGGGTTTTGGGACAAGAGCCTGGCAGTGAGGACACCTGCAAGTTTCCAGAAAGTCTCCTATTCTGGGGGGGGGGGGTAGGGCTGTTGATGTGCAAAATGGAGGAAGAGCTTCTCCCACAGGGTCTCTGGGGAGAAATGAAGAGAGGCTCAGTGGCAGTCTCTCCTTCCATCATGCATTTCCATCAACATACTTGCACTGAGCACTTCTTTCATGTAGTACACAAAATAGGGGGACGTTAAGGTAGACCAGATATCCTGACAGTAGAAATTTTATTCAAATTGGAAAGTTGTTAAGTAGGTATTTCCCCAGGTTGGACTTGGACATGGACATGAAGACTGTTCCTTTTCTGTTTATTCAAGTTTCTAGATTCTTATTTCTCAGCTCCTCCCTTACAAATCCCTTTCATTTGCAGGCTTAGTCATCACCAAAGCCTGGATTGTGATGGTGAGCAGCTTTGGTACCTTCGGCTGACCAGGTAGAATGGGTGACTTAATCTCGTTGCCAATGGCTACATTTGGAGCAAAACTGTTCAGCCTTAGCTTCCCCTGGACATCCTCCCCGTGATTTCTACCCTAACCTCTCTGGACGTTTAAATTTTATCCATAGTTCTTTTTCAAAAATCTCCATGTGTTTGCAAAGGTCACTAACTAACCTTGAGGGGACTAGTTGCATAGTAAGTTAATTTTTTTCAATCAAACAAACACTCAACCCAAGCAGAACTGATCCAAACAATGAAGGGAATTTCCCCTGTAGGTCAGCTGTGATATTATGAACAGCAGCAGTTGATGATACGTGCTCTGCTAGCCTTTGGGAAATCACTTATATTTCTGTGCGCCTCAGTCTCCTCATCTATAATATAGCATACAATAGGCTTAGAGTAGTTTTGACGATTAAATGAATTGTAAAACCCTGTGTACATGCCTCATAGAAAGTGTTCTATAGGGCAGGCAAGACGGGCCACGAGATAAAGGTTCTTAGTGTACATGCCTGGTGAACTGAGTTTGATCCCTGGAACCCACAGGCAGGAGAAAACTGACTCCTGAGAGCTCTTCTCTGACCTTCACACACTTACTGTGGCACATGCACACCTGAAACCTCACACACATCTCTCTCTCACACACAATAATAGTAATAATAAATAAGTTTATTTATTTATTTACTGTGCATAGGCTTTTGCTTGCATGTATGTCTATGCATCAAACGCATGCCTGGTGCCCTTGGAGGCCAGAAGGGAGCATCAGATCCCCTGGGACTGAAGTTACAGTTGGTTGTAAGGCACCATGTGGGTGTTGGGAATCAAACCCTGGTCCTCTGGAAAAGCAGACAGTGCTCTTAACTGCTGAGCCATCTCTCCATCTCCACTAATGTTTTTCTTTAAGCGTTAATAAAAAATTATCTATAAAGGTAGCTTCTGTCATGCTTTTGTCCCTAGTTGACCTGTGGCGATCCTCGGTTCAATGGGAGCAGAACCCACAGGTTTGGGTTCTGGAATAACAGTGGAAGAGATGTAGAAATACTTTTCTAACCTTCCAGCTCATGCTGGCACTGTACTCAGCAGACAATTCAAGTTTGAGCCTAGAGCAGTGGTGTCTCAACCTTCCTAATGCTGTGACCCTTTAACACAGTTCCTCATGTTGTGGTGACGGCAACCCTAAAATTATTTTCATTGCTACTTCATAACTCTAATTTTGCTACTGTTATGAATTGTAATGTAGACATCTGTGTTTTCTGATGGTCTTAGGTGACTCCTGTGAAAGGGTCGTTCAACCCCAAAGGGGTCTTGACCCATGGGTTGAGAAGCACTCCTCTTAGAGGGTTTGTTTCCCAAGTCCGTTATAATAGTTTGCAGTTTGAAATAAAATACAGTCCATTGTGACTCTGAGTGCAAAGTGAAGATTGTTACCACTGCACACTGAACTCTGCCACTGAACCCATCAGGCAGCAACTTGGGGAAAGGAGATAGGCAAGCTTACTTCACTTGCCACTGAGCACTGACTGGGCGGGGACCCTTACCCACCTTTGAACGCCAGGCTTTGAACTGTTGCCTAAGACATTAACACCTTTTCTTCAAGAAGACTCCTTAACTTGACTGTTACCCTCAGGGAAGTCTACTTGCCAAAATTCCAACAGTAATTCTGGGCTGAGATCGTGGGGGTAAATTAGTATTGGATTTCTGGGCAATTTGCCCTAAATGCTAATGTAGAAAATGCACCTGGATTAGGACATTTTTCTTCTGATTCATGGATTCTTGTCCTAATTAAATCTTACTAACAAGGAGAAAACTGCTGACTTTCTTTTTCTGAAAATAAGTCCATAATGTAGGTGCTGTCGGGATCATCGCTTCAGAGTGGGGACGTGGTGACATCCACCTATCTGTCCCTCATGGCCCTGAAGATGTGGCCATGACACAAACCCTTTACTGCAGAGAGGATGTGTCCTGGAGTTGAAGGTTCATCTTGGGTTCAAAATCTCCTTCTGCCACTCACTCATGGTGGCTTTGTGGGTGAACGTGAACTCCTCAGAGAAGAGTCTCTCTTCTAAAAGTGGAAATGTCATGTTGTGGAATATTATTTTAACTATGTAAAGATGCGTGACATTTGTTTATGTTGCAGAATCTTACTTTAACCATGTAAATATGTGTTGCATTTGTTTGTGCTGCATTTGTTTAACTATGTAAAGACGTGTTACATTTGTTTATGCTGCATTTGTTTAACTATGTAAAGACGTGTTACATTTGTTTCACTTTGCCTGCCTAAGGCAAACCTGATTGGTCTACTAAAAAGCTGAATGGCCAATAACTAGGCAGGAGAGGCAGGCAGAGAGAATAAGTGGGAGGAGGAATCTAGACTGGAGAAAGAAGAGAGAATGAGGGAGCCAGCCAGCCAGACATGGAGGAAGCAGGGAAGTAGGACCAGAAGGAAAGGTAAAAAGCCCCGAGGCAAATGCATATGAAGAGAAGATTAAAAATAAAGAGTTAGTGGGACAGACATAAACTAATGCCAAGCACGCATAATTAATAATAAGTCTCCGTGTCATGATTTGGGGGCTGGTGGTCCAAGACAGCCTGCTACAATGTCACTGTCACTTTTCAGGTAAGCCCTGAAGGACATAGTGTAGGTAAAGTACCTGACACATCTTCCTGTGGTGATTGTATGTGATGGAATCTTGGGTTTTTGCTCAGTTCTCGGGACCCTCCAGGACTCTTGAGAAGCTTGTTTTGTAGCACCTATTTTACAAACTTAAAAACCGCTCTGCTGACTCCCCATGGAGACCTTAACTTGGGGGATGTGGGGATGTGGGGTGGCTTGGGAGGGAGGTCTGGAGGGTGGGAGGAGGGAGGAGAGGGGAATCTGTGGGTTGTATGTAGAGTGAGTAGAAAATTTCTTAATAAAGAAAAAAGAAAAAAAGCCCACTATTGCCATTAGAAAGTAATTTCTTCTTCTAACCTCTTTTTTGAATTTTGTAGACAAATCCCATTCACTGCTTTGTGACTCATCTAAAAACAAACAAGCAAACAAAACTCAGCAGTCATGTTTGTCACTGGTTGAATCTGAAATGTCCCCTGAGGCTCGAGTGTTAAAAGCTTTGGGGGAGTGATCAGATCATGATTAAGCCTTCTTAATCAGAGGGCTCTGACCTCACCCGTGGTTAACATTGATGGGAGTCATAATTTGATGGCATTGGGAGAGGGAGAACATTTAGGAGACGGGACGCAGCTGGAGGAAGTAAGGTATGTACGTTACCTCTGAAGGGTGACTGCGTGTGCTGTGTCCTGTCACGTGCTCTCCACCATGCCTCTCTCTACCACAACGGTCTAGCTCTCCACAGCCCAGAAACAACAGAACCAAGAGGCCTTGGGCTGAACTCTTAGAAACGGACCCCAAATCTTTCCTGTTCTACATTGTGTTTCTCGGGCATTTTGTCACAATGATGAAAAATGACTAACACATTGTATCTTTGATAAAAGTTAGCCACGATTCATCTAGTAGAGCACATCATTTTAAAACATTTTATGAGATAATTAAATCGTTGTTATAAAAGTTAATTTTTCTTTTAGAGCAATATTTTACTTGACATTTTTTAAAAGTGTATAACCCAAGACTCAAGAAAGAAAAGTCAGGTTACTACTTACCAAGAAAGATAATCAGATTAGAATCTGACTTTTTTTTTTCTCCATGACAAGCACTATTAAGAAATGATAGATTTTAAGGGAAAAAGTACCATGACTCCAGAATTCCCTTCACAACCAAATTAACATACTACTGTGGACACAGAAACTACGCTGCCTATAGATTTTCTTCTTTTAAAACATTACTGAAGGAAGTATTCCAAATGAAAAATAAATCAGAATAAAAGATTCAAGGAGGAAACCAAAATATACAGAACTGAACAGTGAATATAAAACTTACAATAGCTGATGAATAGTTATAAAGTTTAATGCAAATTTTTGGATCAGTAGAGACAAAGTATAAAACAGCCGTCTGTATGTAACAAACTCATTTTAGCTCAGTGAGTCCTCAGAGGAAGGGAAGGAAGTTAAAATTCGACTGAAGATGGCATCTAGGTGGTTGTGTGGAAATAGGATCCAGATTCTGCATAGTTTTTGACCAAAATCTAGTTACATGTGTTAAAGTAAAAACAGATAAAAACTAATAACGGGCTGGAGCTGACTGGGTGGGTAAAAGCACTTCCAAGCCTGACCACTTGAGCTTAATCCCGGGCACCTAAATGGCAGGAGAGAATTGATTCTGCAAATTATCCTCTGACTTTTACAAGCACAGTAGGGGATGTGCTCTCTCTCTCTCTCTCTCTCTCTCTCTCTCTCTCTCTCTCTCTCTCTCTCTCTCTCTCTCTCTCACTCTCTCTCTCACACACACACACACACACACACACACACACACACACACGTAAAAATATTTGAACTACAGACACAAGCTAGTAAAACAGAAAGCAATGAGTTAATATAACAAACTGAAGACACCAGGCAGGAGGAGTGAGCATAACTAAGCCGGCAGTGAGCACGTCGGTGGCTGGAGAAGCAGGGACACAGGGACGGCTGGCTTTTCTCTCACACAGCACAGCGGTACACCAGGGACGACTGTGACGTGGCCGTGTGAGTGGAAACAAACTCGTGCCTCCCCAAGTCACTTTAGGTCAGTCACAAACTGTTCACCCTCCCTGCTTGGGGCTTTTCTGGATCCTCCCAGATGCTCTGGGTAGAAGCACAACCAGAGGGTCGGACTGGTTTCCCTGTCCTTACCGACGCTTGATGTCACAAGCTGAGTGTCCGGTCCAGTGGTTCTACCCCAAAGTCTCCACGGCCACAGAAGTCTCTACATCTGTAGTGCAATGGAGGCGCACCGCTTGGCTCTTGAGCATCCTTGTAACTTTTTCATAGCCGACTTCCTTTACTTTCTTATGTCCCTCTCTCCCCCAACTTTTGTTTCTATTGTTACTATTGTTTCTTCAACTTTGGGCTCAAGTATGGTCCCCTAGAGGATGCCACCACCTCAGCACACTTTGCAGATCTCAGCTAGTCCCGAGCTGAGACATGAATCCCAGTGCTGGATCCTGACTTGCTTGCGGGTCTGACTTCACCTTCCGAGGACCTCTATTTAGAAGGTCGGTTTGCACTGTTTGTAGGCCTGGCCTAGAGTCAGGCATGCTGTGAGTACTTCTAGATCATTTGGGCAGGGGTCTAGTGACCAGGGAACACTTCTTCAGAGAAAGAAGTGAAGAGGGACGGGAGACAGAAGACACAAAGATGGAGCCGACTGGAGAGATCGAGATCGGGGCAGGAGTGGATGCCCATCTTCCTCTCAGGCACCTGTTATTTCAGTGAAAGAGAAGATTAGGCCACCTGCTGAGAACCAGGGAATCCGCACCGAGCTGGCAGGACCCTTGAGGAAAGTGGTTAAGGGTTTGAAACAGCTGGTATGGAGAACGGAAATGGAGTCGATGAGAAACACTTGAGGGCCCAGCTGAGGATGGAGCTCATAAATTTATAATGGGAGCTCAGCAGCATGAATATGCAATTTTCTCCAGAAAGGCTTAGCAGTCCCGAGCTATAAATAGGAAAAATAGTGTTAATTATTGTTTATTCTTGCTGACTGGATGGCAGGCCCATGCTATATGCTTAACTCATTTGATCGCTATCCTCACAAGCCTTGGGTGAAGGTGTCCTTATTGCTGTCACATGGAAGGTTACCAAAGTCAGTCACCATAACCCCACACAGCTGGCAGGTGGCAGAAACAGTCACAAGTCACAGACTGTCTCCAGAGGCCAGTCTCTGGAGTCCAGAGTTTGGAACCTTGCCATTCCTATGTTTCATCTGCTGGGCCTGTTGGGTTGACTCAAGGTAGGCAGGGATGGTCACCAAGAAGGCGATGAAGGGACCCAGGGCCCAGAAGGAGGTTCCTTGTGGGCATTTTGTTAGGGTACTTAGCCGTGGGCTCTGTGAAAATTCTCTGAACACAGGCATGTTTGGAGACATCCAAATGACAAGGGACTGAAGACATCTGTGATATTGGGGAACAGGCTTGTGAAGGGTGAAGGAGCAAGAGAGAGAGAGAGACAGAAATATGTGCTTAATGAACTGGCAGTGGCTGTCCAGTAAAGCTGGGATGTGCTAATGGGAAAGGATATAAACAAAGCAGAGAACGGGGTTGTAGAACCACGAGGTCCTTCTGTGTCGCCTTTCTAAAGTTTACAATTGGCATATGTTGGTGACCCCCCCTCACCTTTTTTAACTGATGAATAAAAGTAACCACAAAGAGAAACAAACTATCCCGAGACTGCATGTGCGTGTGCGTGTGCGTGTGCGTGTGCGTGTGCGTGTGCGTGTGCGTGTGCGTGTGTGTGTGTGTGTGTGTGTGTGTGTGTGTATGTGTGCATGCGTATGGATGCAGGGGTTTGAAGGCCAGAGGTAGGTCCTGGATATCTTCCACTCTAGCTCTTTAATCTTTTGGGACAAGATCTCTCACTGATTCTGGTGACCACCAGTTGGCAGGACTCAATTCTCTGGGCATCCCATCTCTGCCCTCTTCCTCCCCAAGTACTTGGGCTACAGACATGCGCAGTCACGCCAAGCTTTAGAAAGCAGGTTCTGGTGATCTGACCTCCAGACCCCGTGTTCACAGGGCAGGTTCTGGTGATCTGACCTCCAGACCCCGAGTTCACAGGGCAGGTTCTGGTGATCTGACCTCCAGTACCCGTGCTCACAGGGCAGGTTCTGGTGATCTGACCTCCAGACCCCGAGTTCACAGGGCAGGTTCTGGTGATCTGACCTCCAGACCTCGTGTTCACAGGGCAGGTTCTGGTGATCTGACCTCCAGACCCCGAGTTCACAGGGCAGGTTCTGGTGATCTGACCTCCAGACCCCGAGTTTACAGGGCAGGTTCTGGTGATCTGACCTCCAGTCCCCACGCTCACACGGCAGACCTTTTATTGATTGACCCCCGCTTCTCAGAGCACCCACTTTTTTTTCTTTAACTGAGACATGGTCTCACTATGTTGCCAGCCTATTCCTTAACTCCTGGCCTGAGGGACCCTTCTGTCCCAGTCCCTGGAGTAGCTGTGGTGATAGTTGTGCTCACGACACCTAGCTGGGACTTTTGAGCTATGTGATTTATGAATGTGATGGTTAGTGTTGATTCTTGACCTGACAGGAGCACCTGGAGTTACCTGGGAGCCAAGCCTTCGGCATACCTGTGAGGGGAGATTGTTTAGACTAGAGTAGCCTCTGGATGTGCCTGTGAGGAGTTATCTAGATGAAGTTAATTGATGGGAGTGGGGAAACCCACCCTACAAGTAGAATGTGGGCGGCCTGCCCCCACTTTTCCCCCCAGGGTTCTCCAGCAGGGAGAAATGAGGACTATGTAGACAGAACTATAGAGGAGTGAGACACAGAGACAGAAACACAGGATAGCCTCAGGAGGGCCTGGGTCAAAACCCACCAGCCCCTTCTGTCTCTACTAAAGGGCTTTTAAAGGAATGCCAGGGGGTGAAGCAAAAGACCTCCCCCCAGCACAGCCAAGTGCAGACCATCCCAGACACTGGTGACCATACCTGTGATCAAGCCATCCCCTAATGCAGCCCTGCTGGGTAAATCTCACTAGGGAACCTTTGTGGGCTCCCACAGTAGAAGGCACCATTCCCTAGGCTGGTGCCCTGGACCGCATAAAAAGGAGAAAAAGGGATGGGTGCCGGAAACCATCTCTCTTTTTGACTTCAGAAACAATGTGACCAACTACTTGGAGGTCCCGCCATCTTGATTTCCCCACCGTGATGAACTACTGTACCCTACTTTAAGTTGCTTTTATCAGGAAATCTTATCACAGCAGCAGGAAAAGTAAGACAGTGAGCAAATATTGCCATTTTGTAATAGCACTCAACCCATAATTTAATTAAGTGTAGGTCACTAGAAGGTTGTCATCTAAGAAAACAATGTGCTCCTTTGAAGGGAGTATTTGCTTCTGCAGGGCAGATTTATACTGAAATATCTGGGAGACCTTTTGATTTCAAGAGAAAGCAAAATCCAGTGAAAGTTAAGTTATTGTTATCCTGGCCAAGAGGAACCATCAGAATATTCAGGAACGACATGGTCTGTTGTTCATATGTGGAAACAGGATGGGTGCTCTGTGATTTGTGTGTGTTACCTCAGGGACCTAGGCTCAGTCAACATTTTCTTCTACGCTTTGAAACCTTGAATTGAGGCATGAAGTCTCATTTACACTAAGTCATGATTATTCTTCACCACTGGACTATAAAACAGAACCCTGATTCATGATTCGGTTCATTGTTTCTCCTGCTGACGTTTGTTAGATACAGCATGCGTGCGTGCCAAGTGATGAGAGATGAAACAGCATGATGTAATCAAGTGTGTTTGAAAGAGTGAAGCCTTCAGGGTATTGGTAAACACACAGTTAAACAGAGACTTCTGTGCTTTATGGTTTTGTCAAAATCAAAGGAAATGTATTTGCTTTGGAACAAATAATTGTGGGAAATTTCTATAGCGTCCCTGTGGCTTGTTTCTCGTTGTAACTAGAACTCCCTTTGGTGTGTGAGTGACACTGCATAAATATGCAGTGCTGGACAAAGGATGAGATGCATTACAGCCTTAATTATGGGATGGAGGCATTTTACCCCTGGCCTTGTACTTTGTTTGCCAGGAAACAGCTATGGAAGGTGCATTAGTATTCCAGTTAACAGAGTTGAGTTTCCTAATAGAAACCACTCCTGATGAAACTCACGAGGAGCATCATTTCTCAACTCTGCGTTCTCCAGTCAGTACCATGAAAAGTGTCCTCCACGTCTCCTTCTTACCTCATTTCCTCCTAGCAGAGGAGGCGACTGCTCCAAACTCGTCCTCGATTCGTATTTCCTAGGTGTGTGCAAGCAACATTCAGACCCCTTTCCTGCTTAACTATGAAAATGAATACTTATTAGTATGAGATCCTTCTAATGAAGAATGTGCCCTATGAGGCACACTCTATGGGATACAATCTGTGAACTAAGAATTGCACATTTTCACAGTCCAAACAGTACCTTCCCTCCAAATAATTACATATCAAAACTTTTTTTTATTTGTTTAAAGTAATAGAAAAATCCCTCACAATGTAGATGGCTTCAGATGTCACTGGCCATAACATGAAGTCGAATTGTAAATGACAGAATCAGCAATGTCCTAAGTTGCCCAAGACACAGGGCTATGGGCCAGGAGGCCACGCCCACAGTTTCTGAAGGTGCAGCTGATTCTTCCACTGTGATTGAGAGCTGTTATACTAATTAGGAAGACTTCTACATTGTGAAACTAGAAAGCTGGGGTTAGTTGATGACATTCAGACTGATATATCAAGGCAGAAGTAATGATACACTTTGCAAGGCAAGATTGTATTCTAAGAGAGTGCTTGAAGAATAGTAGGGAAAGTGAGTCACAGTAGAGAAGAACAGAAGCAACAACCTGTCTAATTTCAAACTCACAAAACCCCAAAATGTATATTGAACTTTATTCTTCTCCATTTGGATTGCATTCTGGTCTTTGGTGACAGTGAAGCTGAGGATCATAAAAACACAATTATATTTTCCTTCTAGATGTGTTTTCCTTTTATTTTTTGAACTAAAAAATTCTGAATTAAAAAAAAATTAGTTAATTCAAAACTGGTCCTGGGACTACTTCAATAAATGTAAGAATGATGACTGAGCCACAGGGTCTGATATCGTTCATTTCACACAGAACAGGAAAAAATGTTCTATTATGAGTAAAGACAATCCTGCAAAGCACCGCATATGCCATTCTGCTAAAGCAAAACAAACCAACGAAAACCTAGAGCATTTTAAAGAAGAGGAAAACGCACCACATGATTTATAATTTACATCCTGTGTTTGTAACTCTTCCAGAAAAACAATTAAGAGCATTTCCCCCTTCAACACACCACCGTGAGAACTGGGTGGTATTTCATTCTTGTGAGAAGTTTCCTGACAAGGCCTAACCGTTCTACTTGAACCTTGGTTTCAAGTAGTTCTTCTCGTGTCCTGTGATTTCCTGGTGCTGAAGTACTGTTGTTGGAGCCACAGGCCAAGGCCGCGCTGCACAGGGTTACATCAAGACATGGAAATCAGCAAGGGGAGGTCTCTTTCAGCAATCTGCAGTGAAAGGCACAGAGGAGAGTGAGAACACCTGGAGGACCCACCGCCACCCCCCCACCCCACCCCGCCATGGTCAAAGGAGTTCTTTCTAGACCAGAAAGAGGGGTGTGTGGCTATAGGCTAATGAGATGACCCCTTCTGGAGGGAGACAGGAGAGTCACATGGGCTGGCTCAACTAGAGTGAGATGACTAAAACCAAGTCCCATGGAATGTGCGTAACTTGGAGAGCAGGGAACCATTTTCTGTACCTGGAAAGATGAGACATGGCTGAAAATTTGAAAAGGAATGGGGGAAGTTGAGACAATTATCCCAAACCTTTGGCAGAGATGAAGTGGTGACCATATTTGAGGAAAGCGAATCATTTGAAATTGTGTCACGGTTTGGATGAGAAATGTACCGCCTTAGGTTCCTGTATTCGAACACTTGGTCCCCAGCTGGCGGCACTGTTTAGGGAGGTTATGGAAGCTTTAGGGGCAAAGCCTTGGTGGAAGAAATACATCATGGGTGGTAGGCTTTAAAGGTCCACAGCTTTGTCTCACTTCATTTTCTCTCTGCTTCTGTGTGTGGACAAAATGTCATCAGCCAACTTCTCGCTCCTGTCACCATGCCATAGCTTCCCTGCCCTGATTGATCCCAGCCCCTCAGAAACCGTAAGCCAATAAACTCCCTTTTCTTTAAATTGCTTTTGCTCAAGGTATTTTATCACAGCAATAGAGGAGCAGGCGACACAAACTGGCTTTGTAGGGAATGGGTAAGGATCGCTGAAGGAAAGACCACTGCCTAAGAAAGCCAGCTGAGACTGGATTTCAGAGTTTTGCAAACTACGTTCCAAGTCTGCAGTAGTAGTCAGTACTTTGGGAGGAGGAAACTTGAGGGAGAATATGGATGAAGGCCCGGGTTAGGATTCTTAAGATATGTAAGAATGGGTATCATAGGCTAGTAAAATCAGTGGCATTCAACATCATACACAGGCCTACCAAGGACCCATGAGTAGTGAGAATGGGAACTGTTTTAGGAACTGAAAGAAAATCATGGCAGAGAGACAGTTTAGTAGGGATTGGAGGTTATCATGAAAGAGGTATTCTAGTTACAATAACTGTTGTTTGGGGTTTTTTATTTGTTTGTTTTTGTGACAGCGTCTTAACTATGTAGTTCTGACTACCTTGGAACTCACTCTGTAGACCAGTCTGATCCTGAACTCATAGAGACCCACCTACCTCTGCCTCCTGAGTGCTGGGATTAATGGTGTGTGCCACCATGCCTGGTCTCATTATAGATAACTTGATATATATTCAGGACTGTTTGTGGGCAAGGGGATGGGGAGTTGAGATAAATGAAGACGTGTGAGGTATATATCTCAGACGAGTTAACAAACAATGACGTCCCTATACTTGTTTCCTCGGTAACACTAATTATATTACTGATTTATTATTGGCCCATCTTTCCACCAGACTACTAGTTCCTCTGGAATTAAATAAGACCTTATTCTCCCTTATATTCCTAGCACTGGGGTACAGGGTTTCATGTACCTGTTAGTGTAGCATCTCTATTAAATACATAAATAAGAACAGCATTTGAAGTATCTGGGAAGTTGAGATCACTTAAAAACAAGCTGATACACAGAAGCAACAGAGACGGAGAAAGGGCCTTTTCTCCGAGGTAGGTAGATGATGGACATGTCAGGAGAACTCCCTCAGTTTGTACCTGGAATTTGCTCACCTCCTGTGACTATTGAGAGACTGTAAGGAAGTTCAGGTGACCGAAGACATTTGGGATGTGGATCTTAGAAGGGCAAGCATACGAAAACTGAGGTCTCTTTGCTAGGAACACACTGGTTGTAGCCAGAAAGGAATGCAAAGGAAAGGTATCTTCAGGGGTAAGCTGCTATGGAGGAGAAAGGATAAAGAGGGTGTGTGTTTTTCTTGTCATCGCAGAGCCAGGGAGATTTGTTTTGTGGGGAGGGATGGGATGGAGTGAACTGGTATGAGGGTGATGACAGAGGGTGAACATTTCCATGCAGCTCCATCTTTCAGTAAAGATGAGGACAGAGAGCGAGGGGTAACCAGAGGCTAGGATGGCTGTTGTTGAAATAGCAATAGGGAGCTGTGTTAGTGCCATCACAGCAGGGAGGTGTGGCAGCAGCCAGTGAGTGTGGTGGTTAGAGCAGAAGCTGGGCGCTCACATCTTGAGCTGCCAGCACAGGGCAGAGAGAGAAAGAACCGCAAGGAGAGAGAGGCTTTGCTCTCAGTGCTCACCCCACAGCACACATATTTCCTCCAGCAAGGTCACGCCTCTATGCCTCCCGAACAGCACCATCCACTGGGGTGGTTCACATCCATGCGCTTACGGGGACATTCTCATTTAAACCACCACAGCGGTACTGACTGAGTTCTCACTGTGCATGAGTCTATGCACTGAGCACTTCCCATGAGTTTCCCTGTGAGTCACACAGCGGGACTGTATATATCGATATGATAACATAGAGAGAGAGAGAGAGAACTGATAATATATAGATAAAATATATCATTTCTATTTTTAAGAGGACAAAGCCACTCCCTTACTGTTGGCCAGGCCTAGCATTCAGACTTTGGTACGGGCCACAAAAATATGAAGTAGGAATTCAGCTGGCTATGGCAAAGCTACTACCTGGAAAAGTCAAGGATTCTTCCAGAGGAAGGCAAGGCTCAAGGAGTATCGGTGCTATTCGGCTTTTTACTGTGTCAGCTGTTTTCTGTTATGAACTTCATGTGTGCTGTCATAGCTTTCCCAGTGGATTCTTTTTCCTAAGAACTTCCAGACAGTGTGGATTGACCACTCCTTGGGCATATACAGTTAAGGTATTCGGATAACAGTCACACAGGCAAGGCTTTCTGCTTCCAGGCTTTTTGTTTCTTCCTTTTTAGCATTAGCATCGGATGTCTGCCTTCTGCAACTCTCTCCTTTAGCAAGCATTCAAGGCCAGGGCCAGGTCTGGACAAAAGCATTTTATCTGAGATACCTACCAAACATCCAAGGACAAATGGCAGATGGTACAAGCCTTCCAGACTACCTGCTAGTCTCCTGAATTAAGGTAAATATCCATACGGAGACACCACCTAGTCCAGGCGGACATTAGGTACATAGTTTTGTTTCTTGTGCAAATTAAGCTCAGACCCCCCCTTTCTCTCACAGCCCAAGTGGCACCTCTAGAATCTCCCTCAAACAATTTACTCAGAACAAAAAGGGTTTTTACATACCAGTTGCATTCAAGCTATGATGCAGGTTACCTAGCGACCGACTGAGTACACTTGCCCCGCCTGACCAGAGAGGGGCAGAGCCAGAGGATTGTGGATGGTTGGATGGGGAGGGTTCACAGAAAGGGGAAGGATGGAGAGAGGAACGAAGACAAAGATGAGGACGAGATGGAAAGAACTTAGAACTGTAAGAGGACAGGAGGAGAAGGGACAGAGAGGAACTAAGTGTGAGAATAGAACTGAAGCTGTGTAGACAGAATTTTGTCTTAGAGAATAAAGTGAATGGACTAAAGAGCTCAGTGTGCTTAGATTTATGCCCTCAGATTAGTGCTTGCTGCTGGTAGCATCTCTTCTGGAACCCTGGGAAAAGACTATTAGAGTCTGGACCCCAATTTGTCTTCGATCAGACATCCAGGACCTGTCCCCATACTCGTTATACACCTGGTCTCCCAGAGAAAGCCTCACGTTCAAAGTAGCACTGCTTTTTCTCGGGAGTGCCCCGTGTCCATCCAAGAGCAAATGGTCTAAGAACTCAGGAGATTTCAGGCTGTATGCTTCTTTACTAGTCAGGGGACACTCAAGTCTCTTCAGCCTGGGTGACCTTCAGCATGCCACACTGAATCACAGCCTAAAAAGTACCTCAGAGACAGCAGAAGTCACCACACATGCAGGTTATGAACCTACATACTTTCCCTTCTTTTTTTTTTAATTAAGAAAAAAATTTTCATTCTTTTTACACACCAATCAAAGATGCCCCTCTTTCCTCCTGCTGCTCCCCAGCTTCCCCCTCCCAACCTACCCATATTTTCCTTTCTTAAGAAAAGCCTAGATGATTCTGGAAAAAAAAATTAGCTTTGATGATGGAAAAGAGCCTGTTTAATAACAGATTGAAAAGGACAAGGTCATTGATTAACTTTCTCTGTGTGTGTATGTATGTATAGATATGTGTGAGTGTGTGTGTGCGTGAGTATGTGTGTGGGTGAATATGTGTGCATATGGATGAGTGTGATTGCATATATATGAGTATGTGTACATATGTGTGTGAATGTGTGTATGCATATGTATGTATGTGTATATGCATGTGTATGAGTATGTGTGTGAATGTGTATGCATATGTGTGAGTGTGTAAGTTTCCATGGCTGGGTGTACATACCACCTTCTAAGAACAGAACACCCAATGCTTGTCTGTAGAGGCACATTGTTTTGACAGCCAGTAAGGCCGAACTAATGTTGCCCTGTGGTCACCAAACCTTAGGAATACAGACAACGTAACTTCTTAAATTTAAGTCCTGCCCCATGCATGACTCAGGATGGGTTGGACTATGCTCATTGCAGAGAGGTCTGAGCAAAGGCAAGTGCTTACAGATTAGTATGACACAGACTCATTCCCAGCTCTGTCTGGAGGCAGGCAGGCAGTGCTGACCAGGAAGGAGGGAACAGGGACTCCAACAGAGCATCAGGAGCTTGAAAGCCTGAAAACTAGGACCAAGAAGTTACCAGACTGTCAGGAAACACAGGGCACATGCAGTCAGAGTGCATGAGTCAGAGTGCATGCAGTTGGAGCACATGCAGTAGGAACACATGAGTTGGAGGACATGCAGTCAGAGCACATGAGTCGGAGCGCATGAATCGGAGCACATGCAGTGGGCCATAAACTTTACTTGAATCTCTGTTATGACAACCACACAGTGAGTCTTACTTTTACAGTGATGAAGGTGCATTCTCCAGTTTAATCCTGGAGTAGCTGAGGAAGTTTGTCCTGAAAGGAGATTGATAGTCACCTAGAGGAGAAGTGTTTTTTAACCACTAAAGGAGGAACAGGAGTAGCGGACAGGAAAGTCATCCAAAGTTGTGTTCAAGAACCTCAAGAGGGGCCTGGAGAGATGGCTCAGCGGTTAAGAGCACTGACTGCTCTTCCAGAGGACTGGGGTTCAATTCCCAGCACCCACGTGGAAACTCACAGCTGTCTGTGGCTCCAGTTCCAGGGATTCTGACACCCATGGCAAAACACCAATGCACATTAAAAAAAAAAAAAAAAAAAGAACCTCAAGAAGACAGACGTGTGCATAGTGACTTAGAAAGCTATGTGAACTTCTAGACTAAAACACTTTGCAATTCCACTTGGAAAACACACTTTCCTGAACAAGCAAAGCCGACCACGTGTGCACATGGTGGTCCCATAACTTCACTGTTGGGTATGTGCCCTGTGAGCATGTGTCTACCAGAAGACACACACAGGCGTCTATAGCTGCTTTATTCAAAGTAGCCCACTGAGAACAACCCAGGAGACGCTGATCATGGTGTTTGCATACAACAGGATGCTACGCAACAGTTAAAAAGCGCAAGCTAGTGACACACACACACACACAGTGCATCAAAGTGAACCGTTAAGTAAAATCCATCAGACTTCCGGAAACCAGTGCACGGGGGAAGCGCTCAGCCAGCCTGGTGCTTCACTTGCGCAGCAGCCCTCCCTCTTGCTGGCTCCCTCTTTGCTGTTGGAGGTGCTCTTGACAACAGCCTGTGGGAAAAACAACACTGTGATTTCCCCAGCAAGGCTTCCAAGGCCGCAGTGCTCTCCCTCATGGCTCCCTCACGGCACATGGATTCCATGTGAGGAAACCCAGGCTGCTCAGCTGGAGACACCGAGCTTGCTAAGAGCTCCGAGAAAGCACCAGCCACTTCTCTAGCCCTGTCAGATCTCATAGCACCGAGGTTCCCAGACAGCCGCAGTCCTGCAAGTGACCCGAGGTCAAGCTATGGAACAGCCAGGCTGAACCCGGGACACATTCTAACCCAGAGAACTGTGAGCCAATAAAAATGGTGGCTGCTTTGAGCCACCAAGCTTATGACTGTTACATATTAAAGATAACTTCAAGGCTGTATTTTATTTACATAAAGTTCAAAAGCAGGCTAATCCACTCTGATAAAAGTCAGAATGGAAGTCATCTTTAGCTGGTTGAAGACACAAGGAAATCTGGAGATGTCTGTTGAGCTGGTTGATGATCTGCTCAGCTGATTCACTCGAAAATTCATTGTGCTGTGCACTTCAGATTGGTGTGCTGTATTCATTACACACACACACACACATACACACACACACACACACACACACACACACACACACACACACACACACACTGCATATGATCCAGATGTGCAGGTGAGTCGTTGAACAGGCATGCAGGGACTGATAGTGTCACAATACACCCGAGACTGTCAGCCATGATACTGATGGGGGCCGTTAACTTAAAGCATACTTACTTCCCATCTGCCTTGAGCCAAGCACTCTGCTAGGGATAAGTAGTTGAAGAAAACGTAATGTGTAAATTATATGTGCTAAGTAAGGCCAATGCAGGTCCAAAGCATGTTATTTCACCACAACTAACGGGCAACTGAAGACATAAATTACAATTTAAAAGCTGGATTATAAATCCATGGTTTCTGAGAGGCAAACTGAATAAGTTCTGTTTTTGTGGTTCAGATGCATCAACAGACATGAAGACCGGCATATGTTATTCTTTACAGCATGTTATGTATTTATGAGACTTGAAGCCATTGAATTCATAGGCTTCCAAAGCAGAGGGTGCTATTGCTGGGTTTAGATCACGTTTTTTATACTTGACATGGTAGCATCGAAAGCAGAGTAGCAAAGCAGTTTCACCTATCCTTTATTAATTACCAAACATAATGTTAAGATGTTTCCAGCAACTATGTTACCACATTCAGCTTCTGTTCCTGTTCAAAATGGAATTGTTCAATGAATTGAGTGATCCCTGAGGACAAAGCTGAGCCAGAGCAGAGTGTGAGCTAGATGGGTGGGTTCATCAAAATCTTCATAAATGTACACACACACACACACACACACACACACACACACACACACACACACACACACAAGCATTTGCTGATGTCGTCAACATTGTCTGAGTTCTTGAATCTGCCCAGGTCAGCATAAACTTACTTCTTCTATCATTTATTTGTTATTCTGATAGTTTGTGTCTGGCTTTTTATTCAGTGGGAAGAGCTCTGGCTAGGTGAGTGGGCGTGGCTGCCCCTCAGTCCTGGGTCTCCTTGAACTGCCAGGGAAAGCCTTACCTGACTGCATCTGTCTAGGCGCACAATTACCTAGGTAACATCTCTGGTCCAGGCACCTGTATGTGGAAGAAGAGGCGCGGTAGGTGACCCCACTGGGAAAGATTGGTGGAGTCTGCAGCGTTTTTCTCATTTGAAACTGAGTTCTAGAGGCTGTCTTGTCAACACCCAAGTGCTCAGTACAGCAGAGCTGAGGCTGTTCACCATGGAAACAAAACTGCCACACATGTATATGCATGAAGCGGGCAGTCAACAACTTTAGCACATTTTCTTCAGCACCCCCTTTTACACCTTCCATTGTGAGCTATACCATATCTGCTTTGCATAAGTTAGACTAATGGTCATCTACTAAGAATTAGGTTTGATTATTTGGAGTCAGAATAATGAATTATTTTATAGCAGGTCTGAAAATACATATACTGCTTATATTTCAGTTGAAGAAAAACTATGTTAGTCTCTAAGAGTGAGAAGAGAAACAAGCTGGGCCCGAACTTCAGAAGAGGTCAAGTCTGGAAGCAGCCAGCATGACTCTAGGGACAGAGTCAGAGGAAGCGGGGCAGGGACTAGGTGACAAGTCTCCTGCAAGGCTTTAGTTCAGTCAAGAACTTAACATCTTTCAGGGGAAGCAGCTTCAGTACAAGGGGGGTACTCAGGACTCTTGCATGAGCCTGCATGGGTGTCTTCCTCAACTGCTACCCATCTTTTTTTTGTGTGTGTGTAGAATCAGAAATCTGAATTACCAATTCTAAGTCTCTTCGGATTGCTCAGTTTGTCCAGAGCTGCATGGTACAGGGAACATCTGAAGTGCAGGGAGCATCCAATGTGGGTCCTTAGCAAGATCCAACTTGATATATATATTTTTCATACTGACAACAGGATCTCACTCATCCAAACAAAAGGGCATCCCTCACAATACTTTTATAAACAGAATTCTTATTAATGAATTTACAAATAGCCATTTCCTGTTTATGGCTATTAAACAAAGTTTACTCATAAATTTTATTTTAATCCTGAATCTAGACACAGCTGGATACAAAATATATACTCGCGTATTTACAGGGCCCCTACACCCCATGCAGACATGCACGATGCTGGAGAAATATCACATCACTGGCCTTGGATGTAAAAAGATGAATTAGTACATACTGACTAGTACTCATGGAAATGGAGATAGGTTTGATGTTAGGAACACTTGTATTCACTTATGTCTTTTGCAGCTCTGGAAAGACAGCAATTTTGGAATTTCTATGATTAGTAATTCAGATTTCTGACTCTGTCTCAAAATAAGGTAGAGAACAGTTGAGGAAGACACCCAATGTCGGCCTCTGGTCTTTGTAAGTCTGCACACACACACACACACACACACACACACACACACACACACACTAGCCATGCAAAGTAGAGAATTCATAATATAATGAGAATAATCAGTCACTAGAAATAGATCCAGAAATAGCATAATTCAGAAAATTAGTAGCTATAATATCAAAAGGAGTATCATATATATTCTCCGTATGTGCAAAGTAATAAAGGAAAACATGAAAATAACAGTATATACAGAATGCATATAATGACCAAAGCTAATTATCCAGAAATTTTGGAAAAAAGTACTTACAATGAAAAAAAAAGTCTAGATGAGGCCAATTGTAGATTAAGAACTAAAGAAAAGATTGGTGAACTTGAAAGCATAGCAATAACAACTCTAAGTAAAACACTGAAATAAAAAAATCATACAAGTATGAAAATAATATAATTAAACCTGTTGTTTTATTAGCTAATTAAAAATATAATAATCAGAAAAAACCCCCACATCTAACATCAGTAAGTCTTAGGAAAGCTTTAAGTGATTACATGCACCATCTATCTGTCTGTCTATACATAGCTGTGGATTGGATATACAGACTTGTGAATGCAGGGAAGGTACTCTATTACGGAGCCGTATCCTCAGTCCTTTTCACTTAATTTAACTTTTTTTTTTTTTTTTTTTTTTTTTTTTTTGTGTGTGTGTGTGTGTTTTAAGGTAGGGTCTCACTAAGCCTGCCAGCCTGGCTTTTAACTTCCTCTGCAGTACAGCTAGGTGTTGAACTTGTGATCATCCTGTCTCAGCCTCCTGAATAATCAGGCTTATTGGACTGTGCCACCAGGTCTGGCTAGTGGTCCCACATCTTTAAAAACATTCATGTTGTGCTGCCGGGATCTAATCCAGGACCTTGTGCATGCCAGGCAAGCATTGTCCTAGGAGCTACATTCCCAACCCACAAACATAGTTTTCAAGATGCTAGATTTCTAGTTAAAATTTTTCCAATAACAAAAAGTTCAAGTTCAGGTGAGTGTAATTACAAATCCTACCAAACATTTAAGAGTCAGATGATGCCAAGTCTATCCAAACAGTGTGGCAATTGCTTCACATCTGTCTACCATGCGACCTCGCCATTCTCCTCCAGGAATTTAGTCAAGAGAAAAGAGAGGGGATTTCCACACACAGACTGTGTACAAACAGAGAAGTTTTAATTGTCCCAATGGGCTCTTTAGTAGGTAAATAGTTCAGCAAACTGTGGTGTATCCAGAGAGCAGAAGGCTGACAAATGGGATGAGGTACTGATACACACCACAATATGGAACATTTTCCAGGCCATTACACCGAGAAGACTGGAGAATAAGGAGACATTGACGACTCCATCTGTGGAAAGTTCTAGATGGTACAAACCAATACATGATAACAGCAGATAGACAAGTGATCGGAGAGGAGGTGAAGGGCCGACGCAAAGGGACAAGATGACACTCTGGTAATGGAAAGGTCAGTCCTCTTGATTGTGGTGTTGGTTTTAGAAGCATATAGACAGGTCAAAGGTCATCAAGTTCTATACCTTAAATCGGGCCAGTTTATCGTGTACCTAGGTTTGTGGTGTGGAAGAAAGAAAGGACAAGGGAAGGGCGGAGGAAGGGGAGAGCACTTGGCTGTGAGTGTGGCTTTGCCATCCATTAGGGACTTACTGCCCCAGACGGACCTGGAACCATTTGTGAGGAGACTGGCGAGAGTCAGTGCTACCCACCTTTCCCATTGACTTCAACATGAGATAGATTTTATAGTAAAAGAGCCAACAAAGAAACTAAATAGTTAACTTCGGGTACATTTAAGGCTGAAATTGATGGAAGACGACATCACTAGGTCAAAAAAAAGCAAGCTCACGCTATCATGGGTGGCTTCTCCTGCTAGCACAGAGATCTGAGACGCCTTGGCTCTACACATGCACACACGCGCGCGCGCGCGCGCGCGAGAGCACACACACACACACACACACACACACACACGTAAGGAGTCTGTGGAGAGACCTCTTCCCTTCCCTTTCTTGGGTTTTTGCCCCAATGCCCAGGCTTCATTTCCCACTATCACCCTCAGTTCCAGTCCTGTGATGCTGGCAGATCCAAGGGAACCATTCCCAACAGCGGAGACCAGAGACTGTAAGGACCACGAGGACATTCTTGCCACGCGACTTCTCTCCATCAAAATAAGAAGCATCTGTCTATGGAGGGTTCATTTTCTTCTTCATGGGTTGGGTTCCCTTCCATCACTCAGCAACCAGAAGGTCGCTTTTGTCTCTTCTGATGTGATTTATAATTATCTCTCATTATTTAAGCAATTACGTCTTTCTCAAGCAAGAGCTGTATAAAACTACAATTCATGGGTTAGTGTTCTATGACCAAAGTTGATTAAAATATTATTTTTAAATGGAAAAAAAAAGCACAAGACAAAAATAATCTGAATCCTGACTGATACTTTATTTTGGGAAAAATAAGAAAATAATAGAAAGGAAAATAAAATGAGAGGTTTTTAATTTAAGAAATTAAAATGGTAAGAGTTACGTAAGCACAAAGACCTGAGTTTGGCTTCCTGGCACTGTGTAAAAAAGCTGAACGTAAGAGCAGGTTCCTGGAATCCTAGCCCTTGGAAAGTGGAAACAGGAGGATTCCTAGAACTCATTTGCCAGAGAGACCAGCAAGTCAGTGGGCCGGAAGTAACTGCAGTACTTGAGGGTGATAGCATGGTACCTGGAACAAGCTGTCTCCTCTGCTTCAGGGAGCCCTGGGTTCAACAGAGAGATTCAACGTCAGTTAATAAAATAGAGAATGATAACAGAAGATTCTCAGTGTCAGCCTCAGTCTTGTACACTCATGCATACGCATGTGCGCGTGCACGTGCACACACACATACACACACTTGCACCACATACACACACACACACACACACATGCACATGCCTACACATCTTCAAACACTTGTGTGTACACACGTCACACATATTTACATAAAAAAGTGTGGTGAACAATAGAAAAAGAAACCCAACATAGACCTATGACATCCACACAGACACTCACATATAGGTATGCACACATGTACATGCATATACATTGAATACATACACATGAATACAGCTCATACTTACACACAAAAAACATAAGTGAAAACTCTTCTTCAAACTGGACTTTTATGTTTGGTTTTGCTACTAGTGTTTTTTGGGGTTCTTTTGCTTCATTTGAAGTAGGAAGATCCACTTCTTTTTGTTGTTGTTGTAATTTTTCAGGTAAGGGTTTCTCTGTGTAGCCCTGGCTGTCCTGGAACTCACTCTGTAGACCAGGCTGGCCTCGAACTCAGAGATCCTCCTGCCTCTGCCTCCTGAGTGCTGGGATTAAAGGCGTGGGCCACCACATCAGGCTTACTAGTGTGTTATTAATCCTGGTTGTAAGGTATAAAACTCCCTTAAACACATACACACACACACACACACACACACACACACAATTTTTTGAAATCACAGGTTTCTTTGTTAAAGGCAAATGAGCAAATGAACCTTGAATGGGCTGATGTTCTTTCCTGCTTCTTCTACGGTAAGGACCAACCTCTCCTTTCTTAAGGCTTTCCATGCCTCCAGTTAGGACTTGGGCTTCAGAGCTCTGCTTTTTAAATTACTTCTGGCCTCCGTCCCTATCGATAACCATACACACGCCTATTGCGGCTCCTTGAGAAATCTCAGGACTTTGAATTTGCTGCCTCTAGCTCTAACCTCTCATGACTTGGACATTTCCAGTACAAATTGTGTTTCAACATCTCTTACACCATGTCACCATCACCTCACATTCACCAAGGGCATCATTTCCTTCCATTTCCGACCATGCGCCTCTTCTTGAAATTTCTAATTATTGCTGCTGCCAAGTTCCAGTCATTCTATTAGGAAATCCTGGGAGAGTCGAGTGTCTGCTCTTCCAGAGGACCCCGTGCTCTTCCCAGCACCCACGTATGTCAGAGCCTCACAGCCTGGGACTCCAGCTCTGAAGGAGTCGACTCCCTCTTCTGGCCTCCACAGACGCTGGCACACACGTGTGACTCTCTCTTTCTCTCTCTCTCTCTCTCTCTCTCTCTCTCTCTCTCTCTCTCTCTCTCTCTCTCTCTCTCTCTCTCTCTCCACACACACACACACACACACACACACACACACACACACACACCATAAATAAAAGTATGAAAAACAAATGTTTTTGTTAAAAATGGAAGTATTAGTGGCTCTCTTTACTTCCTATATCCAACAATTTTAAAGTAGTATTTCAAATGTATATTCAGAGGAACCTAAACTACTTTCCTTCATTTCCATGGCCCCTGGCTTCTCTGTAATTCAGGTTTTAACATTCCCTTATCTGAATAAATTACAGTGGCTTCCTGCTTCTGCTTCCACCGGAACGCTTTCTCTTAGTTATTTTCAGTGAGAGCCAGGGTGCTCTGCTGTGGACTTCACCCTTTCACTCCCAATTACACTTCGATGCACTCCTCTGCCGGAGAGAAGTGAAAAATCCACGACAGAGCGTCCCTCTCATGACACATATGCCTTTACCTGCATTCCATCCTTCCTTGCCGCCCATTGTTTATCCTCTCCTATTTTCCTGACTCCGAGCCATCCTGTACCCACACATACATTTGTTTACATACACACGTGTATGTGTTATAAGCTAGGATCCACATACAAGGGAGAACATGCTGTTTTTTGTTCT
The DNA here is from genome assembly GCF_049852395.1 of Peromyscus maniculatus bairdii. Lineage (NCBI taxonomy): Eukaryota > Metazoa > Chordata > Mammalia > Rodentia > Cricetidae > Peromyscus > Peromyscus maniculatus. The sequence continues at coordinate 110,803,824 of NC_134857.1, read as the reverse complement.
TTCTGAGATCCTATGACCACCCTTAACACATATTCTGTGTCCATCCTTTGTGGTACAAATTTTTAAATCTTGTATTTCTTTAGAGTTGAATGGTCTTCCATTCCATGTATCAGATTTTCATTATCTGATTCATCCATTGATGAAAAACTAGGTTATTTCCACTTCCTTGCTATAGTGTGTAAAGTGCCAGCACACACAGGGGTGCAGATATCACTGTGGTAGGGTGTGGAGTTCTCTGGGTATCTCTCTGTGTTAGGGTTTTTATCTCTCTGAAGAGACACCATGACCATGGCAACTCTTATAAAGGAAAACATTTAATTGAGGGGGCAGCTTACAGTTTCAAAGGTTCAGTCCATTATCATCAAGGTGAGGAGCATGGTGCTGTGCAGGCAGATGTGGTGCTGGACGAGTAGCTGAGAGTCCTACATCTTGCAGACAACAGGAAGTTGACTGAGACACTGAATGGTAACCTGAGCACAGGAAACCTCAAAGCCTGCCACAGCAGTGAGACATTTCCTCCAACAGGGCCACACCCACTCCACTCAAGCCACACCTCCTAATAGTGCCATTCTCTGTGAGATTATGGGGGGCCAATTACATTCAAAGTACCAGAGTCTCCAAGAGTGAATTACCTGGGTCATATGGTAGTTCTATTTGAAAAAAAAAAAATTTAGGAACCTTCAAACTGATTCCCATAACGGCTGCATTAATTTGCACCCGTACCGGCGATGGATAAGGGATTCTCTTTCCCACATCCTCTCCAACATTTGTTGTCAGAATTCTTGATGATAGCCATTCTGACTGGGTGAGGTGGTATCTTAATGCAGTTTTAATGAGCACTTTTATGATGGCTTTTAAAAATAGTTATTGGCTATTTATGTTTCTTTAGTTGTTGTTTTTAAATGTCTGTTCAGTTCATTAGTCCATTTATTGATTGGTAGTTTTATTTTGTTGGGGTCTTATTTTTGCAATTCTTCAGAGACTCTGGGTATTGTCCCCTTGTGTGAAGCGTAACTGGTGAAGGTTTTTTCTCACTCTGTCTCTGTTTGCTGGCTCTGCTGATTGTTTCTATTGCTGTACAGAAACCATGTGGGAGTTCACAGAGGTGCACAGACTTTGGGTTTGGCTTATTCACGGTATGATGTGTCTCTATTTGCAAGATCTTCATATTAAAGTTTTAATTAAAAAAAAGAAATTCTTCACTTAGGGACTTGAATTTTCTTCCTAAGTTTTTGCTTTGTGTTTTCAGCTCATGTGTTTAAAAGTCTATACTAATTCGTCATCACCTAGGGATGTAATACACCCCCTTGGTAAAATGTTTAATCTCACAAAACCTCCACTCACAGATCATTGTTCACCTTTTGCTTCACTGTTCAGTGTTTTTCCATATGAATTTCTTCTGTAGCACCCACATAGTTTTTCATGCTAAACTGCCATTTTTAATGAAGGTTAACTGGGCTTAATCACTTCTTGCTTGCTGTTGAGATAGTCCTGTGCCTGCCCATCTGTTCTAGCACTCATGCTGTGCTTAGTGAGGAATGCATCTGGCTTCACATCTGCCTTGTGTGTTTGTAGAGGGCAGAGACTTTCTCATGCACTAGGGTAACTGACAGTGGTTAGCGTATAGCCCTGCCCAGGCAAGCAAAGGTGAAGACAGTTCAGTGGCAGTAGAGTACCCATACTTCTTACCATCTTCTTATAACACACTTAGACCAGGTAACAGGCTGATTATTAAAATCCCCAGGATGTTAGTTATTTATCTGATCAGTTCTTCTTGTAAGCATGTAAACTTTCGTAAAGCACAATATGTTAATTGTAATGGTACTTGTAGCTAATTTGCCAAAGGAGTATTTGACTGTCTCCATTGAGTACCACGAGGAAGAAAGCATGGTTCCCCTACCCTCTCGATAGAGAGGTGACATAGTCGGTTCCACAGATGGTGAAATAGAAATGATAACAACCCCAGAGCACCCTGGTCCATCCCCTTCCATACTGTTCCTGATACCAGGGGATAAATTATCTGACAGTGGTTCTTCTCTGTTTTCATAGCTTCTCTCTGGAGAGAGGAGTCTCATGAGGATGTCCTGTTCTCATTTGTGGGTTTGTGTATGTTTTGCTATATGACTACATTACCTCTACTTGGACCTTGCATCCTTCAGCAGTAATGATGAATAGTATTCACCCACTATATAAAGTCCTATATAGTTAAAAGACTCTGAATTACAGTTTTCTAAGACTTGAGAATTTTCAGAAAATACTTGTCTTAGCTTCTTTGCTGTCAAGGGAAACAAAAATATTTTAATAGGTTCTTTAAATTTAAGCTGGTGATCCCAATATAAATGTTTGGGATATTTAGCAGGATGTAAATTGCTGCATTCTGTCTTCACTGGTATTTAAAAGGTAACCAAGGAGAATATGCTGTGACTATCGTCACTGGACAGTTTATAAGACAGACTCACTTGGATGTTCATAACAGAACCCCATGGCATGGCATTCTTATGAATTTCAAAGTCCGCAGGCAGAGGGACCTTTCATCATAGGGCAGATATGAAGATGGTACTATCCTCAGGAGTCTGCCTTTCCTACTTCTCATTCTACATTTTTCTATACTGGTCTCAATCTTGGTCCAACTCTTCCCCCTGAAAATGATTATCATCAACACTAGGCTTCCCCATGTGTCTCAGTGCACTGGTAGAGAGATCATCTTTCTCCTAATGCTCCCAGGAAAAGTCTCGAGATTATTTGTAATTGGTCTAGATTAGGTGATATCCTAGCTCCAAGCCAGTGTCTGAAGACAGTTCTCTTGGTCTGGGTCACATGCCCAACACCAGTCTGAAGTTGCAGTCACCTCCAACATGGAGTCCTCTTGGCCAGATCTGGGTCATGTGCCCAAAGCTAGCCTGAAGTTGCAGTCACCTCCAACATGGAGTCATGAGAGAGAAGACTTGCTAGGAGAAAAGAAGGATGATGTAATGGTAGGAAAGGAAATGGATTCTGGCCAGGAAAGAAGTGACAGAAAAGTACTGTGACTTCTTGAATATAATTTGACAATAATTTTAAAACATGATCATTTAATTCAAGGATTACTAAACTTAAAATGGTATCAATAGAAGAAATGCTTATTTAAAAATTGACATTGAATATGACATGATGAACAGGGCTTTTATCTAATAGAAGAAACTTTTAAAGTAATGCCAATCATTGCCTTCAATCAGTAAGACATGTGTGCATCCATTCTATCTGTTCTCCAAGTGTCTTTTACATATTAGACATTTTGGTAAATGCCATGGACACAAGACTTTACAGGCTCTATGGTACAATCTGGGGCACATCAAGACTGTCTAGACAACAGTCTCCTCAATAACGTGCACAGTACCTTTAGTTATGTTTATACTGCAAAGCAGTACAGCTTAATTTCTTTATAAAGTATCAAGTAACTTAGCATTTTAAGATTGATTCACTCACTGCTGCTTTTATATAAGTGACATCAGCGATTTGATGAAAGGTCATTATTTCCCCAGCTTCTTATCACTGCCTGGTTCAAGAGACCCATACAAAAGGGCAGAAACCCCCAGGGTGCTTCTTTCATTATGATCAAGTTGTTTTAAATACGTGGTTATTCCTGCCGGAGAAACCTGTCTTTTGAGTGATCAACTTCTAATTGTGAGGAGTCCCTTATTTTGCAATCAGTTTTGTTGAAGCAAAGAAAGTCTTTTAGTCCTATTGAATATTCACACTGTTTACTCAAGTAGGATCATGTAATACTCAGATGAAGGATCCAATCTGTGAAATACATGCAGTAAATGGGAAGCATGTACAAAGAGGCATAATGCATTCATTACAGGGTATAGATTTGCCATCCTTGAAGGAAGCTTAAAAACCCACATGGTGACCCTGAGCATCGGGTTTACAACTGAAGCTGAGGAGGCCACTGTAGCCCACAAGATCCCCCTGGCTCCACATCTGAACAGCTTCAAGAGTACAAGTTTCCCCCATCAAAGGTTTGGAATAAATTACACTAAAAACTCGGCTCTGGAAAGCGTTATCTTGGATAGGACAAGGTGCAGCTCTCATGAGGTGGGTTAAATGGCTATCTCTGTGAAGTGGGTGTCTGTGGCAGAGTTGGTGGGTGTGGGTGAAGGCTGCTTTAAGGAAACAAGAGAGTCTAAACCTCCACACACTTGGACCAAAATGGCAAATCTACCCACTAGACAAGGTTTTTTAAGAGTCACTTTTTTTTAAACAAAAGACTTTGTAGCAGTATGAATATATATGCATCTAATGAAATGGCCATCTTTTCCCTAATTCTGCACTTGCAGAAGGAGGTCTTCCCTCCACTAGAGTGCTCCAGCCAGTTCATACTAGCTTAGATTGTTGAGTTTTGAGGACTGTGTGAGCCACTATTAAAAATTAAGATGTGTAAACTTATATAGAAGTTATATACAAAAAAAAGGGCAAGAATGTCCCTGAACTCATCACTGCTGAAGTGTTCTAGCTACTTTGCTGTGGTCTTGGTTTTCTCAAAGGTGTTTACATCAGCCACGCTGGCTTGCTGGACACTGGCCTGTCCCAGTGTCATGTGCAATGGCTTCAAGTTGGTAGCGTGAAATCATCACAGTGGACTACAAGTCAGGGATGGGCTTCTTGTTTTGGAGTCTAGATGCAAGGAAACGATGGAGAAAATGTTAAAAATCAGGTCCCATTTAAACAGATGGTGCTGGGCCCCCGAGTTAAGGATATAATCTTCCAGTATTCAAAAACTGTTGCTTGGTTTATCACAGAAGTTGAGAGTGTCATTGGTGAACAAGTAGCGTTGTGTGGACATGTCTTTGTTGTTTGCTGCTCATTAGCACAGATAAAAATATTATCCTACATTCAAGTGGGAACTATACTCCTTTGTTAATTGTCATCCTAGATCGGCTAAGGACACAAGAGAAAGATGCAAGTCTTGGAACTCTGTGAGCAAATGAGATTACTGAATTTACAAGACAGACTTTGAATATTTTCTTGTAAGTTATAGCTAAATGCCTTTACCAGTAAAATTTCTATTAAATGTATGCCTATGCTTAGGCACGCTTTTTTTTGAGGACTGATTGACAATATTTTCCTATTGCCAGTAAAGAAATCCAAGGAGCTACAGGCATGGCTCAGTGGTTAAGAATGCGTTCTGTTCTGAGAACTCCAGTTCTCAGCACCCACGTCAGGCAGTTCACACCCGTGGGTAACCAACTCTAGGGATTCCAATGCTCTCTTCTGGCCTCCAAGGGTACACAGGGGAGGGGGAGGAAGATGGGGGAGAGAGTCAAGGTTCCTATTCCTGCTGAGAGTTTGCCTTTGTCCTTCCAGGAAGATTGCACCTCCCTACCTCCCAAGTATAAGACAGGATGGCAGACAGCATGTGTTTCAGAAAAGATGTTAGGGCTGCTTGATAACCCCCAGAAAGGAAGCATAAACCTTCGCAGCTTTGAAAAAAATCAAAAAGATAAATTGCAAAGAGCTTCTTGTTTAGGGATGGGACTTTTTGTGTCCCCCCTCCCCTGCTTCTCGATGTTAGGGTTGTGTCTGGTTTGAACCTGTGCACATTTGTGTACCGTCCCAGTTTCTGTGAGTTCACGTGTGCTTCAGTCCTGTTGGGTCTGAAAGATGCTGTTTCGTTAGAGTCATCCACCACCTCTGCCTCTTACAACCATTCTGCCTCTTCCTCCACATAGGTGCTCGAGTCTTGAGGGGAGGTGCTTAATAAAGACATCGGCTTAGGCCTGAGTTCCCCCAACAAGTCTCTTATTCTGCACATTGTTCAGGTGTGGAGCTCTTTATGCCTGCTGGGAAAGGCAAAGTCAGTTACTGGGTGTATCAACCATATTCCAGGGCAGGTCCAATGCTTAGGAGTGGTTGTCATCCAACACAAAACAGTCTCCTCTCTCTCTCTCTCTCTCTCTCTCTCTCTCTCTCTCTCTCTCTCTCTCTCTCTCTCTGTGTGTGTGTGTGCGCGCGCGCGCGCGAGTACGTGATTTTTGTCTTGTTTTAGTATTCTTTGTCATACTGATTTTTTTTGTCTATTTTGATTCATATTTGTTTTTTCTTTTTTGAGAGAGAGAGAGAGAGAGAGAGAGAGAGAGAGAGAGAGAGAGAGAGAGAGAACAAGCAGAAAGTTGGGTAAGTACAGAGGTGGGGAGGATCTGGGAGGAGTTGGGGGAGGGGAAATATGATTAAATATATTGTTTGAAAAAAATTTTAAGTAACAATTTAGAAAAGAGAAGGAGGAATAAAAAAGAGGGGAAGGAAGAATTGGGTCATCTTTTTTGTTAAAATATTTTTTAAAAAAATCATTCTTTGACATTTTCATACATGCATACAATGCACTTTGATCATATCTACCCACCCATGTCCCACCTCCCACTCCCCCAAGCCTCTCCTGAACATCCCCTCCTGCCTTTATGTCCTTTTTTAAAATATCCCACCGATACTGGATTGAGTCCAATTAATGCTAGTCTTCTGTGTCTGAGTGTCAGGACATCCGCTAGAACATGACAACTCACCAGTGGCCATGTCCCCAAAGAAAAATGACTCTTCTTCCCTCAAGTAGACATCAACTACCACTAGCTCCTTGTCTAGGAGTGGCCTCTGAGCCCTTCCCACCACCATGCTGGAATATTGGCTGGCCTGATGGTGTGCAGGTAACCAAAGGTGCTACGAGTTTATGAGTCTAACAGCCATGAAACAGTTTATGCCGTTCTTATGTTTTCTCCCTCTTCTTCCATGATGGTCCCTGAGTCTCGGAGGTCGGGGAGGGGGCAATAGGTTGACATAGATGACCCATTTAAGGTTGAGCACTTGCAGTTACTTATTTTCAACCCTGTGACCAGTTATGAGTCTCTGTATTGACCACTGTCCATTGGAGACAAAAACAAACTTCTCTGATCAAGAGAGCAGCACAGATTGATGGGCATAAACTTTAGAAGGCAGTTTGACAGCATGACTAGTTAGCATCAGTAGGTTCCCCTTTAGGTTCTGTGACCTCCCATGGGCATTTGACCAGGTTTCTGTTAATTGGCATGAACTCCCTCCTGTGCATCAGTTGGTCACCCTAATAACATCATGCCACTATAGCAGCAACAGATACATCTCACCTGGCGGGTTGGCCATGGCAGTGTGCAGGGACTCATGCTGGATAAATTCACTGATGTCTCTCTCCCCTCTCTCCCCCCGTAGTCTACATGATACCTTTAGTCTAGCACTGTGAAAACCAGCTAGCACGGGTAAGTTTTTTCAGACAGCTTGAGATTGATTGATTTATGCCCTGCCACCAAAGGCTGTGCTGTCATCAGTAATAGCATCTTACCATCTAGATATGGTGGCCCAGAAAGAGCAGGGGCAATAGCAGGTGTTGTTGTGGGTGCCTCTGATGCCTGCCTGACCAGTAACACACCGGGAGGTGACCCATGTCTGGGGCTGACACTTTCTTTCTCCGTCTTCTCCTTCTTCTTTCTCCTTCTTCTCCTTCCACTTTCTCCTCCTCCTCTTCTTCTTTTTAATAATCCCTATCTTCTAGAAGCAAACCATCCACTAGGCACTGTACCACATGCCCTTCACCCCAGTTTAACTCTTTAATGCCTCTCTGCTACATAGCAAGTGTTCTCCTTTCCCTCCAATTATAGTTTTCAATTGGGTTGCAATAGAGTAGGTTTCCATGTGGCTTTTTCCTGTATTTTGGTTCTCTCTCCCCACTCCCCTCCCCACCCCCCTGCTTCCCCTTTTCTCTCTCATTTGTTTTATATTCTACTGTCTTGCCTCCCTTAATGCCCTCTTCCCCCAACAACCCTTCTCTGGCTTCCCGACTTCCAATGTGCTCCAAGTTAAACACAAAACAAAAGATTCGAAGATCAGATCCACATATGAGAAAGAACACGAGGCATTCGTCCTCCTGGGCCTGAGGGACCTCATTCAGTATCATTTCCCCCAGTTTCATTCATTTCCCTGCACATTTCTTGTTTCTTTACGTCTGAATAAAACACCCTTGTGCCTGTGTACTACCTACCCTTCCCTGGTCCACTCATCAGTGGATGGGCGTCTGGATTGATTCCATTTCTACTGTGAGCAGAGCTGCAAGGAGCAGGGATGTGCGAGGGTCTCTGTAGTCAGCTGTGAAGTCTTTGGTGCTTGTGCCCGGGAGTGGTACGGCTGGGTCACACAGCACCTCTACTTCTCATTCCCGGAAACTTTCAAGCTGAGCTCCCAAGCGGCTGCAGCCACACAGACTTACAGCCGGGGCTCTGCTCTGCTTCTCGGGTCCTCACGTCTGTCTCTGGGCCAGTCCCATGCTGTCTTTATTACCGCGGCACTGCAGAATAATTGGAAATCTGTTTTCGAGATGCCTCCTCTGGTTCTGTTTGTTTAAATTGTTTTGACTATCCTTGGTCTTTTGTACTTTATATAAAAATTGAAATTGATTTTTTCCCCCTCTGTGTTAGGAATGGCCCTGGAATTTTGGTTGTGATGGTGGTGAATCTGTACATTGCTCTTTGTAGGATGGCCACATTTACAAGATTACTTTTTCTAACCCACAAGCATGGGAGGTCTTCCCACCTTTAGTGCCTTCCCCATTTTTCCCACTGGTGTTTAAAGTTTTGTTGTAGAAGTCTTTCATTTCCATCACTAAGTTTATTCCATCTATTTTCTGCAGGGAGTGAGGGGTGGTTATCGTGAATGAGACTGTTTCCCTGATTTCTTTTTCAGATGTTTGTCGCTGATACATAGGAAGGCTGCTGGTTTGTTGTGCTAATTTTTTTTTTTTTTTTTTTTTTTTGCTTTTGTTTTTCCAGACAGTTTCTCAGTGTAGTTTTGGTGCCTGTCCTGGATCTCACTCTGTAGACCAGGCTGGCCTCAAACTCACAGAGATCCACCTGCCTCTGCCTCCTGAGTGCTGGGATTAAAGGTGTGCGCCACTGCCGCCTGGCTGTTATGCTGATTTTATTTAGTGCCTCTTTTTTTGAGTGTTTATTAACTCTAAGAGATTTTTGTGGACTCTTTATGGTTTATATCATCTTTCTATTCATCCCTTTTCAGGCCCTATATGTGAACCTGATCACAAAACAGCACACACACACACACACACACACACACACACACACACACACACACTACTTGAGATAATTTCTAGTTATTTACCTAGATTGCTTTCTGTGGTGTTTTCTTCAATACTCTGGACTCATGGAGCCATGTTCCATCTCCTAGTATATCTTTCATATGACCTGTTTGATTACAGCCCCCCCCCCCATATCCTGCCCCAGCTTAACCCTCTGAGGTCTGTTCATGTGAGATCCTGCCAGATCCCACCTCTTATCACCTCCCATCTCGCCATTCTGAAAGGCACCTGGGCAGCATCATAGTAGCTGGTGAAGGCATAAACTTCACAATACTCTGTTTGATCGGTGGCCCCGCCAGGCACAGGGGCCCAGAAATATCGGCAAAGAAGGTAGGGAAGATGTGTTGGCAATATGGTAGCTGAAATGTTGGCTTGTATGATCTTGGGAGGAAAACTAAGATTTGTATTTTGTAATTCCAAGGTGTATTAGTCATGTTCTTTAGAGGAACAGAATTGATGGGATTGGTATATATATATATGAATGTATTAAGTATGTTTATGTTAACCTAATAACAACAGCTGAATCTCAATGGAGAGGCTGAGAGCCCAGAAGCTGCTTGGTCCGGAATGTTGACTATCTCAGCAGTCCCAGTCTGGTGTGGAAAACTTGAAAGGTTCCTGGAGAGCCACTGGTCCTTAGTCTAGGTTGGAAGCCTGGAAATGCTGGTTCTGGTATCAGCAGATGAATCAGCAGCATCAACAACAAGGTACACTGACTCGGCATAAAGAGGGAGGGCCAAGTGAACAAAGGGATGGTAATCGCTCCCTCTCTCATATCCATTTTCATCTAGAGTGCTTCCTGAAGGCGCCACCCACGGCCAGGGATGAGTCTTCCCTCATCAATTACGGCAATCAGGCCATTCTTCAGGTGAGGACTCCTACTCAGGTGATTCTGATTCGTGACAAGTGGCCATTGACACCAACTGTCACACAAGGCATGTCCAAGCATTCATAGTCCTAGCGGACGACCTAAGCTTCAGCAGTGACCTCGCATCTACACAGAGGGAAGACCGTCTGAGGAGGCAGAGACTTGGAATAGGGTCTGAACTCTACTCTCATGTCTTCAGCCGTAGACTGTGTACCAGTTACCGTTCTTAGTGCTGTGACCAAACAGCAGACAGGAAGCAGCTTAGCGGAAGACCGACCTATTTTGGCTCGCTCACGGTTTGAATGTGCACTTCACCCTGGTGGGGAAGGCAGGGCAGAGCCGGAGCACGTTCCAATGACTTTTCTCATCTGAACCAAGAAGGGAAGAGAAAGGTATGCAGGTGCCCAGCAGTCCGTGTCCTTCCACGTCATCCTCAGGCCACAGGGTGGGAGGTGGTGGGTGGGGGTGGGGGTGTGGTGGGTGTGGGGTGGGTGTGGGTGGGGGGTGTGGGTGGGGTGTGTGCACCGCTCCGCATCTGTCTCTTCCCTCTGTCAGTCCTCTCTGAATCACTCCTGCAGACACATCCAAAGACGTATCTCGGTCTCCTAGGTGATTCTAAGTCCTGCAAATCTGACAACGGACATGAAGCACCGCAGACAGGTCATGGTGGCCTTCTACAAAATGTCACACAGTTCCAAATCCTAAAGGTTCCTTCTAAGTCTGTCATTCTACGGCTCTTTGTTTCCTTTTCCCAGTTAGGGAAAATGAAGCACATGGCTTCGGTGAGAAAGTCAAGGGCAGTGTCTAGCATATTGGTCATATCAATCCTTTGAATCCCAGGCTTCAAATCCTTTATGACAGTAGTCATAAATCATAAATAATTCCAGGCTACTACTCCCAGATTTCTTAGAAGGATCAGAGCTCTGACATTCTTTGGCAGATGAAAAAAGAAATTCAATTATCTGGAGTGCAAAGAAAAAAAAGGATATTCTGTCTTGTTGAAATCTTTCTGAAGGGAAGTAGCAGTTTTTCTTGCTTCAGTAAAAGCAAAGGACATGGCAATACTTCTCCCATTATCATGGCTCTGTTCTGCTTCAGGACTGAGATTCGGAATAGGAGTGACCACTGTTCCTCCAGTGTCGTTTACTCTGCTGCTGAAAGACTCAGGGACTGGCCTGAATGCCTGCTGTGTTAGGTACACATGCTCAGTCATTTGATTTTCATTGATTATATTTGTGGGCTCCATGAACCACTTAACATTTACATCTTTTTCATAAAAGCAGAAGGCAGAAGAAGTTTCAGACATCTTTGCTGGGGGTAGTGGTAATAGTCTATTTTTTTGGGCTAACCGATGAAGGCTAAGCTGTTTAAAGAATTCAGAAACAGAGCGTTTACTCTGTGTTCAGAGGCTCAAAGCCTACAGTTGTTCTAGACAGTTGCTCAGAAACAAGTGTCTCCAGCCAGCCCCGCCCTGTGTCTGATCAACTACTTCCCAAGTCACTTCCCCATCAGTGATGATGTTTTTGTTGTTTATGTTTGTGTGTGAATGTGTGTGTGTGTGTGTGTGTGTGTGTGAATGTGTGTGTGTGTGTGTGTGTGTGTGTGTTACATGCACAGATTTGAGTGGGGGAGCATATGTGCATATGTAGAGGCCAGAGGTTGACTTGAGGTGTGTCAACTAAGGCGTTCCTCGGTTGCTCTAATAGTTTATTATTGAAACAGTCTCTCACTGATCTTGGAGCTCACTCACAGATTGGCTAACCAGTGGGCTCCAGAGAGCTCTTTTCCTGCCCCACCCCCCAGACCTGGTGTTCCAGATGTGTCCTGCCCCGCGTGGAGAATCCAAACTCAGGTCCTCATGCTTGTCTGGAAGTCATTTTAGGGACCAAGCCGTCACCCAGCCCCTTTGTTCTGTTTAATGGAAAGTGGCATTTTGTTTTGGGGTGTGTGTGTGTGTGTGTGTGTGTGTGTGAGAGAGAGAGAGAGAGAGAGAGAGAGAGAGAGAGAGAGAGAGAGAGAGAGAGAGAGAGAGAGAGAGAGAGAGAATCGCTTTCTGTGTGTGTGTGAGAGAGAGTCTCTGCTTGTGATATATGTATGTGTATGTGTGTGAGAGAGAGTCTCTCTGTGTGTGTTATATGTGGCATGTGTGTATGCGCGCGTGTGTGTGTGTGTGAGAGAGAGAGAGAGTCTCTGCGTGTGATATATGTATGTGTATGTGTGTGAGAGTCTCTCTGTGTGTGTGTGTTATATGTGGCATGTGTGTATGTGTGTGTGTGAGAGAGAGAGAGTCTGTATGTGTGATATATATGTGTGTGTGAGAGATAATCTGTGTGTGTGTGTGTGTGTGTGTGTGTGTGTTTTGAGTTCTTTTTTGTGTGTTCTCATTGTATAGTCTCAGCCCATGGTGAACTTGCTTTCCCATATTCAGGTAGAAACATATCCCCACCATGATCAGGGCTAATTTCCTAGGCAATGGAGATGAAAGAGAGTGAGAAAGATGGCAGGAAAAGAAGGGGGAGAGGAAGAGGAGGAGGGAGGGGGGAGGAAGAAGAGAGGGAGGGAGGAGGGAAGGTGGAAGGGAGGGAGGAAGGAAGGGAGGGAGGGGGAGGGAGCGGCACCGCAGAGTCGGTCTGGAGGAGCTTGTGTTTAGTACATAAATAAGAGAGCAGAATTCTGACCTCAGGAGAGCCCGTGCGCCGACCCACGCTCTTGCTGGGTGCTCCTCCCTGGGCCACGCAGGCTGTCAAAGGGGAAGCTTACTTCACTTTCTGGGCTGATTTGGCTCAAGAGTCTCCTGTTCCCTGTGTAAAGGGTGTTCCAAGCCTTCTTCCTGCCATGAATCTTACCAAACTGTGTGTCAGAAAAGAAAATTGGTTTTAAATCTGAACCACTTGCTGTTAGTGATTCAGGGCTAAATAGTCTTGCTGAGGGCCTTGGACTTGGAGGGTGTTTGGTGAATGCTTGGTGAAACCATGGAGCTAAACCAATGGTCTTCACACCAGTACAACCAACCAACCAACCAACCAACCAACCAACCAACCAACCAACCAGTGATACCCTCCCCCCCACACTCTGTCACACCCCTGCCAAATGCAAAACATTCTTCCTGGTGTCAAGTTCTTAACCTAGCCTTGCCCTTCTGATTTCTATTTGTCGGTTTGTTTGACCAATTATTCTGAGAGCATCCTGGATCTCTGGTGTGCTGCTTGGCATCCTCACCTACAGTGAGAAGATGGGATCTCAACTCATTTATATATTATTTGCAATTATTGAACAAGTTTAAATGGAGAGAAGATCGAAGCTAATAGGTAAGTCGAGGGTCTTACAATATTCTTGTGTTTCAGATGTTTACAGCACCCCCTTAACCTGTGTCTCTACAGGCATTTCCAAAGGTATTCTCACTTTGGTCTGTTTGTTTATTATCCAGTAGTTTATTATTTTAATATGAGTTCTCTTAAGTAGCTGAGGCACATGCTGTGCAGTGAGGCATTGGCGATGTTGATATATGGTGCCTCTGACATCATCTTAAGTAAACAAATCCATAACAACTTCTTTGAGACCTTCACATTTCTGTTACTTACAGTATGGAAAATTTTAGGTGGAATTATCTGTCCATCTATATCGTGTGTGTGTGTGTGTGTGTGTGTGTGTGTGTGTGTGTGTGTGTGTGTGTGTAAAGGGGTAATGGAATACAGAATGCCATACATGGGTTATTCCCGCTATGAATTAGTCTCTTTTATCTGAGTCTGACCAAAACAGATGTTGGCAGCCTTTCTAACCCAGCCCTCTAAGTCAGACTAAGACTATCAGTTCCGCTTAGAGAAGCTGTAGGGAAATGATTTAACTCTTTAAATAGACCCTTACTAATTTTTCCCTTGGTTCCTTTCATTATAAACTACAAACAAACAAAATTAGAAGGCAGCTCTATGAAACAATAATGAAAAATAGCAATATTAAAAATACATCAAATATAACTCTAGAGGGAAGTGGATTTTTATTCAAGGACTTTTAACAGTTCTCACACTTGAGAAGGCAGCTGAATGTGTTCCCACCTTACAGTCAGGAAAATTAGCATAGAATACCAAAAGAGCTTTTGTTAAAAAAAAAAAGAAATCTGAGAAAGAGCAGCTAGAGAGGGTGGTAGGATGCATTTCGCTAGGATTCTATTCCTTCCTGTAGAAAACAGCCATATTAAAAAGACATTGACACAGTGCAGTAATCGTGGGCTTGTGACAGGATTCTGTAACAAAATGTAAATTAAAGGAGTGTGAGAAACAGAGAGATGGGAAAGAAAGGATCAAAGGGTGAGGAAGGAAGGGGGATTACTAGAAAAAATAGTTTAATAGATACATAGGATTCAAGAATTTATCCTAGAAAGAAACAACCGTGTTTTAGATTTCAGGTTCAAAATTATCGGAAGTTAATAAATGAAGGCCTTAAACATTTAGTGTACCATGTAAAGCAGGGAAGGCAGAAGAATTGCTTCATAGATGAGAGGTATTTTCACGTGATTATCGTGAAATATCCTCACAATTGCTCAATAAAGTGGCATCTCCATCTTCTTCATACAGTGCCTGTGCCAGGGCCCCTGGGCACTGGACTCCCAGGTGATCGGGTTGATGGAATTCTGCCCCTGCTCACTCTAGCCCTCCCAGCCGCTTTTCTTATACAGGAATATCCTGCTGCCATTCTTGCCCAAACCCTTCCAAAATCGCCAACAACAGGTTTAACTAAAGACTCACTTGACCGTCATTTTTATTTAAAGGCACCTGGGAACACCCATGCTCCATCCTGCCAGAGTGAAGGTTAAGTAAGATTTAACTACAAGCTGACCCTGCTCCAGGAACTACGTATGCCCCTCTTTTGTATTGCCCCATTTAATCCTCTCAGCAGCCTGCAAGATAGGTAATAATTTTTATCCCAGAGATTGGACCCTGAGGTTGTTACCTCGAACAACCAATAAAGGCAAAATCTGATATTTTTGTTCCAAAGCTTAAATGCCTGACTTCAAACCCCAGCACTGGCGAGTAGCCTTCATTTCTCTTAGGGCCACTGGAGATCTCATCATAGAACCCGGAGGCGTATTCCCATCACAGCACTTGGCAGGAGCAGGTGTACCGTGGGATATGAGGAACAGCACAGGAACATTTCTCGAGGGCCACGGCATCTCTGCTTGTCATAGATGAGGGTCAAATTGCTACCTGCTGGCCACAGACAAGGCTTGGGGGTGGGGGGCACGTCACGCAGCAGAGGAGGACACGGACCGTGGAGGTTCCCTAACTTGTCTGCATCAGTGAGTGTCCTAAGAAGGAAAACACACAGGATTCCAGAGCCTGTGCGCTGCCTCACACACAAAGAAGGAAGGCCTACGCCAGAAGCAGAGCAAAGCCTTTTGATTTTCCTCCAGGTTCCCCAGGAATCAACAGACGTTTGGGATCTGTAGAGGAGACAGGTGACGATGAGGAGAACAGGTCGTGTGATGCTCAGCTGGAACTAAGCGTACGGAGAAGATGAATCCTGAAGGAGCTGGAGTCACATGGACCTCCTCATGGGGAGCGATGTTGATGGTGGTGATACTTCTGCATTGATGAACAGTTACCACATACCCCCCATAATGAGTGTGCTCCAATGGCCCGTATAAAGGCGCCAAGCTCTGGCGTTCATTGTGGAGTGGACTCTGAGGTATTTCATTTTAGATGCATAAATGCAATCTTAGAAGGTGCCAAGTGGAGGAGAAGAGGAGGAGGAGGTAGCGAGAACAGTATTAGGTGGCGATTGGAGAGACCAGAGGCAAGTGTATTTGGACTGGTACACAGTTTGTCACAGTGGCCCAGATTTGGGTTAGGGTAGGATATAGATTTATAATTTAGAAACGTACAATTCTGCCGCTTCCTTCCACTGCCCTAAAGGCTTCCACTGTTTATCTTAGGTCCTGAGATCTGTGAGGTGAGAGGCCTGTCCTTTCTCTCTTGAGCAGGCCACCTAGCCAACGGAGCTGGGCTGCCCCCACAGACACTTTGGATGGCATCTGCTCTTCCAGCACACTGACAGGCCTCCCCGCTAGGGAGGTCGCGGAGCAAACGGATGCACATTTGTCACTGGACTGTTCTTTGTGTGCAGTCCCGACTCATTCCTGCAGCTGACGACAGAAGAGTCATGGATCCACAGAACAGCCGTTTGGGGCGGGGGTGGAGTCATGTGTAGTTTCTCGCTCTCCTACGCGATTCCTTTCTCTTCCCCACACCGTGCCACCGCCATCACTCCTGTGAGAGGAGCCGAGGTTTGGCTGTGAGCCTAGCAGGGAAGGCCCCTGCTCGTGAGGAGTTTGCACCCTAGCAGGGAGACAGAAGGAAATGCTTTCCCACGCAAAGAAAATAGATGTGGGTGCTCTTCTGTAGCGACAAGGTGCAGGCAGAAGCAGCAGGCAGAAGATGTGGCAGGGCAATTCTGGTCAGAAAGCCAAGCAGATGCAGAGTCCTAAGAGGAGACCCAGGCAAGTTCCGGTACATAAAAAGGGTATGAGGCATGCGCCACCACCGCCGGGCGCACGCCTTTAATCCCAGCACTCGAGAGGCAGAGGCAGGCGGATCTCTGTGAGTTCGAGGCCAGCCTGGGCTACCAAGTGAGTTCCAGGAAAGGCGCAAAGCTACACAGAGAAACCCTGTCTCGAAAAAAAAAAAAAAAAAAAAAAAAAAAAAAAAAAAGCGTATGAGTCTATTGCCTATGATGGAGAGGTGGAGAAAGAAACCCAAGGCGTGGCCAGAGCACAGACACTATTGAACACTGAAGACCCCTAAGAGTGGGTGTGGGTTTTGTTCTACAGAAAAAAAAAACCCATTGAGGACTTTTGAGTTTGGGAATAACTTTATCCTTTCAAGGAGAGCACTCAAGCTGGCCCTTTTCTTGCCTGGCGAATAAGGAAGAAGAGCTTCTGTGTCTGATCCTTCATCTCACTAGAAATAGCTCTGGAGGCAGAACACTCTGGAATTTTCACACCATGGGATCCATGAACTATGGAGAGGAGGCCAGTTTAGAAACCAAAACCTTGTCAAAGATGACAGTCAAGATATATCTTGAAGGGTGAGTGAGAGTCTGTCAGAGCGCCTGGGAGGACTAAGAAGGCCATTTAAACTAAAGGAGTTGTTCAGAGTAGAGGTGTGTCCAGAGGAACATCAGCCCAAATCATCTATTACCTTTAGAGTACTGTCCAGGAGAACTCAAAGACCCAGGGTAATCAAGTTGGTTTTTCTCCCCCATTGAAATCTGCCATTGTTAAATTTCCAAAGCTTCACACATGCAAATCACTTTATCTAATGGACGTGTAGTGACATGAAACGTGGTTTCTGAAGCCTTTGACTGGGGAGAATTCTTGCCCGCCCCCTCCCGTCTTCTGTCATAGGCAGAATTAGCAGAAGGCTGTGCCTAAGTGGATTATTGCTGTATAACTATAACCTAGTTCCTTTTATGTAAAAAATTCCAAAATGGTAATTATAGGTAATTACTACAGCAGAAACCTCAGTCTGTTCACCTTCTCACCCAAAGCAAGTTCGTCTAGAAGTCAACTCCTGCAGATGGTGGCTAGTTAAACAGACCCGTGTTCTCACCACTTCTGCATCGTGGTGTGTGGGGGGAAATGCTCTCCGTCTCCCCCTGGGCTGCAGCCTCTGTCCTGTCTCTCCCCATTCCAGCCTTTCAGTGCTGATGTCTTCCTGTTCATTTTAGCGATCATTTCAACACAGATGTTTCATTAAAGATTAGGAAAGAGATTACCCAAGGTTGTGGTTGGGGGGCGATTCTTCCTCCTGGCAGTAAAATAGCTGCAAACCACTTTCCTGTTGCTGCCCCTCAGAATTCCTCCAGGTCTCTTGCACAGAGTGACAGACTCCCAGCCAGTGGTTAGGAGAAGCCTAAATGTCCGTCTCTGGAAGTTAGTGTGCGTGGTGGATTGAACAGAAGCGGTTTCTCGGGAGCAGCACAGAACTACCTCGCCACCTCCCAGGTGAGCAGTAGATGGAAAGTCGCTTTTCGGCTGCCAACTTGGAGCGTGCTTCCTGCCATGAGTGTGTCAAAACATTTGCTAAAAATATAAATGACTCCGGAGCAAGTTACGCAAACAGTGTGATTTCCTAAGCTGCTAAATGAGGATAATATACCCTGAGTGGAGCTGTAGGATTGAACCAAAGTGGGCATTTCTAGAGTCCAGCACAATGCTGGGCATATTCCGAGCTCGTGGCACATGTTAATTGTTTTTCTGTTTCCTCTTAGCCAGAGGCCTTAGTCAGCTTCTAACATTTTCCAAATTAAATAACTATTTTCACTGGCCAATTAATACCGTAAGAAATTACTATCCCACTGTCCCATTTCACTGTTTGAGTCACCATAGCAACCCCTGGTGCTGCTGTTTGGGGCTGGACTCAGGTGGTCCTCCACCCATCGAGTGCCCTGGGTGACAGACACAGGCTCAGAAGACACAACTTTCAGATTTTTGTTCTTTGTGACAATTCAGGGAAATTCGTGGAGTATCACCAAAGAAGACAAAGACTTTGATGGATCTCCAGGTCAGAAATGGCTGTTTTCTAGTCTCCTGACTGTTCTACAATCATCCATTTTTGTCTGTGAGTCTTCATATAAGTTGACCAAACAATTAAAAACTTACATCCCAGGCCAGATGTGGTAGCACATGCGTTTAATCCATATGCCAGAAGCAGATGGATCTCTGTCAGGAGTTCAAGGTCAGGCTGGTCTACATGGCACATTCCAGGAAGAACCAGGGCTATATAGCAAGACAGTGTCTTAAAAAAAATAAGCAAAGAGAAAATCTTATGTTTTATTTCGTTGGTATTTTGTAATTACTTTTTTTGAAAAATAGCCCATGCTATCTTTGAAAAATCTCATGTAGCCCAGCCTAGCCTTGAAATCCCTGTATAACTGAGGGTGACCTTGAACTGATCTTCCCACCACCATCGCCCAAGTACTGGGATTACAGATGTGCACCTAGGTGCTGAGGTCCCACGGAGGGCCTCATGCATGCTTGGCAAGTACTCTACCACAGGACCACAGCACTAGCCCAAGAAATCGTTTCTTTGGGAGTGATTAGAATATGGCTTGTGCTAATAGGGGATCTTAAGCCTGGACATTGGGTAGAGGACTGTATGTTTTCTTGTTCTGAGGGCAAATTCATTTTAAGTGGAAATTATTAATGGCATCCCCTTCTATTCTATTCTCTAAAGTTTTCCCAATGTACACAGTAAATAAGCGTCCCAATTTTGACAATGTGCTGGACTTCCTGCGCAGGCTGCTATGTTCTGTCACCAGGTATGTGGTCTCACATGAGCTCCAGGCCTGCAGAATTATGAATGATGACATGGCACAGGCCATTGAGGCTTCCCCACAACGGCCTACTGTAAACAGCTGAATCTGCAAACGTCCCGGATCTGCAGAGTTTAGACACCCACTGAGCCACATCTGTCTGCAGAGAGCGGCTCCCTTAGATGGGATCCTGCACTCTTTCAGCAGGCCGACTCCCACTTCGTTCAGAAGGCTTCCCCAGTGTTTGAGGTTACATCCTATCACCACGTTTTCATGGCATCAGAGCCAAGCCCAAGTAGTTCTTTTTTTTTCTGCCCACGAGCTGTATTGTTGCTCAAGTGTGCTTCTTAGAACAATGAATATGTAACTCATTAGATGCCTTGAAGAAGAAGGAGATGTAAGGGTCTAATTTCATTGACTGGCCCGGATTGCAGACACACACACACACATACACACACACACACACACACACACACACACACACACCGCCTCCACTACTACCTCCACATGTTTGTGGATTGATAGATGGCAGAGTCTGTAGGCCATATGTAGACAAGCTGAACAGCATTGACCTTGACAGAAGGGTTTTTTTTTTTTTTTCCCCTGAGCTGCATTTAGGGGGAACATTCTCTCTGTAGAGCTGGTGTAGTTACATTGTTAATATGAAGTGAGCTGTCTGAGCAGACGGCAGTGGGTGATCTACCTTTTCTGTAGGAGGGACAGTAACCACTAATTCAGAAAACAGTGTCTTAACCACAGACAAATAAGAAAAAATGCCTGCTGGTAACGTACTGTATTTACTCAGCGTTGTACCCTGATTTCACCACGTGTAGGTCAGTCTCCACACTTCTTACTCCAGACACAGGCAGTAGTAAGTGCTTCTAGCACAGACATAGCAATTCCTATTCACCATGCTCCACTTCTGCCATTTTACATTGAACAAATCGAATCTAGGATAACTGTTTGATTCTAACCGAGATTTGATGATGTGCACATCATTCTTACTGATTGACAAGCAGAGAAAATGAGGCTCAGAGAGCCATGGTAATACAGCCCGTAGGTCTCTGGTCTGCCTTCCGAGCCTGCGCCTCAGCAGTCAGCAGCCTTGCCTCTCTTGGTCTGCATGTTCTAGAAAGGACACATAGGGCTACAGCTCGCATAGCCATCACCTCTTAAAGTCATGTAGCTTCACTACATGCCCATGGATGATGGATCCTTGACACCATCTAGCGTATAAGGAACCCAGTCCCTTATGAGTGAGGGCATGTTCCTGCCCTGAGCCTGCTGAGGCACCGTATATCTCCTCCATTCTATGTCTTTTGTTATCAGAACATTCCCCAGACATTTAACCTTTTTGGTTGTTATCTCCTCTAAGTGTCCCAGAACCTGCTCTGCCCAGTCTCCCACCTCAGCCTCCTTAGCTCCCTGAGGGAAAAGATGGGGGACAAGAAACAGACCTTGCCTAAGCTCCCAAAGCCCTAAACCATTTTACCAGGAGAGTAAGAGAGAAATCCCGGCCAGTGGGTGAGAAGTCACTTAATTCTCCAGGGAGAGGAATCTCTGCAGACACATGACAGTGTTAGTTACAAATCTCTTGGTCGCCCAGGGAAACTATGCTGGTGGGAACCATGAACTCGTGTACCTTAAGCAAATAAACAGATAAAGGGCAAAGCCACACCACAGCTCCAGCCAGCTGCCACACCATTATGAAACCTCTCCCGTCTTTAGTTAAATGTTGTAAGATAATTGATGGTTACATTTTTTTTCTTGTTTCTTGTGGTATTGTGGTCTTCCCCCTCAGAGGAGAGTCATCCTTTTAAGTGGGATCCAACAACCTTCCTCAAAGGTTGGGAGTCAAGACTGAGCCAACACTACTTTGAAATGATACTTAATGTCAGGTTGGCAGCGTTTGGGAATCCGAAGGTGTTTGCCTTAGCAGCTTCCTTGCTTGGTTCCGTGATTTGATTTCGTGTAAATGGCACGTCCACTCGGGTGGTGTTTTGCATGGTTAGCGCAGGGGGCTGAGCAAGCAGCTGCTCAAAGAAAACTTCTTTCCCTTGTTCACTCTGGTCGTTTATGCCTCAGCATGGTTTGAAAATGCCGCCCGGCACACCCCAGTTTCACACTTCCTGTTTGGTCTAAGTTGTTGTGTGTGGTATAAACACGAACACAGGCAGCTTGCGTGGCCCGCACTTTGAAGTGACTCCTGGAGGGGAGTCACTTCCACAGCCTGGTGCGTGTCACCCTGCTTACAGGATCAGCTTTGGTTAGGGGGGACAGAAGGGGTTCTGGGCATGCTCTGAACATAGCCTCCACTTCACCAGCTCCCCTGAAGACCCGTTGAGCACGAGGCAGGTGACTCCCGGCATGCCACACACGTCATCTCATGGGCACCATTCCATCGGATGATGCTGCAGAAGAAAGCAAACACAGGAAAAACTAGGATGAACACACCCATCGATTCTCCAGGACTTCCCCGGGAGGTTCCTGAAGGTGTAACTTGGAGGGCAGAGCAACAGGGGTCCCTTTGACCCCAGGCAGCCAATCCCCTTGCTGCGCTGGCGCCAAGATTCATCTCTAAGTCCCCACGCTTCTTGCCCTGTTGGACTCTGCTGTGCTCTTCTCTACCCTTGGGATGTTCTTCTTCTCTTCTCTTTCGTATGAAATCAATTACTTTTGTCTCTTCCAAAACAGAGTCGTTTTGCCCAGTGGCGGCGGCACACGCCTTTAATCCCAGCACTCAGGAGGCAGAGGCAGGAGGATCTCTGAATTTGAGGCCAGCCTGGTCTATGAGCGAGTTCCAGGACAGCCAGGACTACACAGAGAAACCCTGTCCTGAAAAACCAAACCAAACCAAACTGAACTGAACTGAACTAAACCAACCAACCAAAAAACAAAAAACAAAACAAAACAAAAACAAACAAAAACAAAACCCACAAAAAACCAAAACTGCTTTTGCTCATTTTTTTTGGGGGGGGGGGCTTTTACACAGCGTATCTGATCGTAGTCACACCCCCACACACTTCTCATAACTGCTCCTAGATCCACCCCGCCCTCCCCACCACCCTGACTTCCTGTCCTCTCTGTGTTGCTGACTCACCGAATGTGATTTATGCAGCTTCCCTCCCTAACCTTCAGGGCGCCCTGCTCTGCTCCACTCTCTTCCGTGGTGGCCACACCGGGCTGTGAAGACCTTCCTCACCCCTGCCTTCACGTCACACTCACTTTCTGTGGTTCCCCAAGCTCACTCTCCCCTCCCTGGTCCCTGACATGGATTGTGACGTGTTGGAGTTGAATAGCCTTGGTTTCCCCAGGGTGATTAGTCTGGTGGAGGGAAAAGGCAGAACCAGTCCAAGCAACTCGCAGATCAAAATCGGCTCAGGGTTTGCTACTAGCCCTGCTGGTAAATAGTCTCCGAAGTTGATTGGCTGCCCTTTGGCTTGCCCAGGTAGCTCACATTTTCCTGTATTATAAATTACAATATCAGTCACCTAGGAACAGTTGTGTCACCTTGAAAAGACTTATTTATCTTAATCTTCATGTCTATGAGTGCTTTGCCTCCGTGTGTCTGCGTACCACATGTGCCTGGTGCCTGAGGAAGCCAGAGCAGGGCACCAAATCGCCTGCAACTAGAGTTCCAGGCAAAACACTTGTACACATAAGATGAAAAACAATAAATCTTTTAAAAAAGCCAATAAAGAACGACAAAAATATTTTTTAAAAAGCCTCCCCACAGCATGTTTTTAAGCCCACCCATTCTAAAATTCAGATTTTTTAATGTTTAAAACGTTCTCTATTTGTTCTAGCAACGCTGTGAGACCCTCAGACCAAGGAGCTTCAGAGAGTCAGTGAAGAAGAGGCTGGGTCTGCCCTTCCTGGCCATCTCCTGCTCCCCTTGCTCTGGCCATTCTGGTGTCAGCTGCTGCTCCCTGATCCAGGATGTGCTTGTTTGGATGGCTACTTGGGGTTCATCTGTTAGGCCTGCAGTTGAGTACAGTCCTTTTGTGGAGTAAACACACCACTGGTGTGCTGTAAACACAGCAGCGCCTGGGACAAAGCAAGGGTCAGCAGGGCCAGCGATGGCCATTGCCAAGTGTCGGCTTTTCTTTGTTTAACAGTCCGACACAGGCCGAGGACACAGTTCAGGGGTACAGCACTCACCCAGCGTGTGCAAACCCCAAGGTTTGACCCTCGGCACTGAAAAAGTTAAAGAGCTGAGACTGCAATACAGAAGTCCAAACCAAGTCAAGTCCTGCCATTCAAACAAGCCGCTATATACGAGGAACATATTTAGCTATAGTCTACTTTACAGTAGTGAACGGGAAGGAGTGTGAGTATTTCCTTTCAAACGATTGACGTTGTGTACCTGAGACAGAGGAATGTGCTTGAAGTTTGAACTGGGGTATCTTGGGAGGAAGATGTCAAGACCTTTTAAGAGGGACACCCCAGGGAGTGATTTCCGGAACCTCGTCCTCAAGCTTTCTCCCCATCCCGAATGGCTGCCACATGGCGTTGATGCACAGTTGAAACCGTGTTTGTGGTTTTTGTTTTTTTAAAGAAAACTTACCACAAAAGAAGACAGGCCGTTGCCTTCTTGACATGTTTCCCCCCCCCCCCCCCTTAAGGTTCTTTTTTTTTTGTCAGCGTGTATCATAGTTTTTGTTAGGTGGAGAAAAGGCTTTTCAAAGAGGGCCGGAGGTGTCATAATTAGTTGTCAACTAGCCATGCATCCGTTTTCTTTGAAGACCACCCAGATCCATCACTAGGAATGAGAACTATTCTATGAAGACCACTTTGCTGACCAATACCCTAGTAGCTGTGGGCATGGAGCTCTCTCTCTCGCTGGGTCTAGGTCATGTGCACATCTCTGGAATAAAAGAGGAGGGCCCACTAAAAGCCCTGGTTTAAAGCATGGGATCGCCAGGTGGTGGTGGCACACTCCTTTAATCCTAGCCCTCGGGAGGCAGAGGCAGGTGGATCTCTGTGAGTTCGAGGCCAGCTTGGTCTACAGCGCGAGTTCTAGGACAGGCTCCAAAGCTACATAGAGAAACCCTGTCTCGAAAAAAAACCAAATAAATAAACAAATAATAAAGCATGGGATCAATTATTCTGCTTTCCGTACCACACTGAACTCCATACATATTGAAAAGTCCACTGATATATTTAATGTTCGCTCTACTTCCTCCTCCTGCTGCTGGCACAGACATGATAGTGTCAGCACACAGTTGCGTGTAGAACTCCTTTGGAGTGGCTGGAGAGATGGCTCAGCGGTTGGAAGCACTGACCACTCTTCCAGAGGACCCAGGTTCAATTCCCAGCACCCACATGGCAGCTCACACCTATCTGTAACTCTAGCTCCAGGGAACCCAACACCCGCTCACAGACACACTTGCAGGTAAACACCAATACACATTAAACAAAAATAGTTTTGTATTTGGATGTTCAATCAATCTGTCTGATACAATCAAAAATACTAACAACAAGACAAGGAAACATCGGTTGTTTTTATGTCCTTGTAGACACATAGGTTCTCTCTGGTATTAGCTTTCTGTGACATTGCTCGTGTCAAATGAGGTGTCATTTCCTTCCACCCCGGGGTCCAGTTCCCAGCTCTCTGGAAACTGCACCGGTAGTTGTTTATGAACATCAACATAAGTATAAATATTCAAAGTAATTGCAAAGGTGCTCCTTAAAAATTCTAGTTCTTAAGCAAGTTTAGCAGAGTTTTTCTACAAGTTCTGCTGGCAGGGCAGATTTATGACGATGTGGGTCCATCATGTAGTAAATCCTGAGATACTCGTTTCTCAGAAGTAGCAAAAAGACCTCTTTATAGTACGGCTTCTCCCTACGTCAGTGCGCTCGGTAGTGGACCACCGGGTTGGCGTCAGAGCGACATCCCTGTGTACCCACACACTGGTGTCCTTAAGCAGCGGGCGAGTCCTCCAAGCAGACTTCTCAAAAAATGAAACTCAGTTTTTCTCTTGTTTAGTTTTCATGCTGAGTCTTTTCCAAATCACTTTCCAGCCGCTCTCCACGAAACCACAACTGGTTAATGGAAACCTACAGCACTTGGTGAAGCGGGGTACAATGACAAGCCCCTCAGTCTGTTTGGCTCTTTGAATAAACACGTCTTTTTGGAGGGCACCGCCGGTGGTTTGAGCCTTGGCAATTACTCTCCTCAAAAACGTGTCTTGTGAGAGCAAGTGGTTCTTCCTGGGAGAATGAACACCTTTCAGAGCACTCTGTGTTTGTTTAGTTTCTTGATTATATGAAGTATATTAAAGCCAGCCCAAGGCCCATTAACATAATTTTCATGCATGTTAGTTCTGGCAACACACACTAGACAGGAACTGTGTGATAAATGAGATAAATAATTTTGATGGAGCAATGCAATAAAATAAACTTTTCTCATTTAAGAAAACAAACCATGACTAGTGGTGTGCATGGGAGTCCATTCGTGTTAGGGTGGCATTTTGAGGGTGGCCTCTCATCCTTAGAATCTTCTGGGGAGAAAGAACTGATGTTTGGTTCTTACAGGATCTAACTGTAGTTTTAGAATAAATTATGAAGCATAGCGCCCTTTATTTAAGATCGATTGTCTAACTTTGGGTGATGTGACATTTTCTTACCATTCTTCATGTCGGACTTTTAGCTCTTTCCCCAAGGATTAGTGGAGGACAGCTAGAAGAGATGAAACCTACATACACTTATATTGAGACTTACTACATTTTAAGGAAGAAAAAGTCGGAGGCCCAGTGGATCCTTTAACAAGTTAGCTATTTCAGGCTTATTCGAGCAGGCTCCATTTCTCGAAGTAAGTAATCCTAACCACTGAGCCATCTCTCCAGCTCCGTCTTCTGAGGCAGTTTTAAATGTTCACGATTGTACTGAAATAGAGTCAGGGTAAGCAGATCTCTGGAGCCTGTTCCTTCCCGCAGAACTGAAGCGGTACCCACTGAATAGCAGTTCTCCATTTCTTTCTACTCCTCAAAGAACGATCAGGTAGAAGAAAATTAGCAGTAAGTACAAAATGGAAGTGAATGAGATTTTCATTTTGATGAGTTGCAAGTGCCTTTCCAGTGATGCCATCATAATGATGTCAATAACTGTGAAGTCTGTGTATATGGAAGCCCCCGAGTGTCGTTTCTAAAGCTGTGAAAAGTGTAGACTCATATCTCTACCACATACTATACGTTCCAGTTTGTCTGGGCTAACTTAACTATTGACTCTGTTATCATAACAAGATTCTGCCTTAGCTGTCTGAGATTGGCAATTGCCTGAAGGAGTGGGTTTTGAATGTTGAGCATGATTTTTGGTTCCTCCTGAATTACCCACAAAAACACAGAAGGTGAATTGTACGGCATATTAATTATATCCCAATAAAGGTGTTCAAACACATGCTTTAGAAAACTTTGGATCCTAAGCTATAAGGAAAAAGTCAAACAGAGGGACTGTATTATAAAGAACAAGGGTCCACGGGCAATGAATATGAGGAAACCAGGGGACAGCGTGATCCTGTGTGCACTGAAATACAGAAAACCTGGACCCTGTCAGCATCTCTGTAGAACATACTGGCACAGTTGGGGGAGGGGGGCTGGGCACACTTGAGAATGGAAGAAGAAACCACAGCCAAGCAGTCTGATGCCTGCTGCTGACATCAGGAATCTGGACACCCAGGCGGCAGTGATGCAGAGAGCCCACGGCCAAGTTCAAATGACTACAGCAGTACAGCCACTTAGAGCTCTTACAATGACCGAGCAGGCTGTATTCTGAATCGGGAACCACACCAAAGAGGAGAAAAAGAGAGATATAAATGGATTAGTGGAGAAGACAGAGCCAGGAAACATTTTAGAAATGTTTTACTGGTTCCTTGCCTTCTATGGGTACTCTAATTTAAACACACATATCTAAAGACTCAAAGTTACCATCCACATATGAGCAAGAGCATACAGTGTTTGTCTTTCTGCATCTGAGTTGCCTCACTCAGAATGATTGTTTCCAGCTCCATTCATCTACCTGTGAATTATATAATTCTGTTTTTCTTTACAGCTAAGTAATATTCCACTGTGTATATGAATCGTTTCCATATCCTGGCTTTTGTGCATAAAGCATCAATGAACATGGATGAGCAAGTGTCTCTGTAGCAAGGTATAGAGAGTCATTTGGGAATATGACCACATTTGGGAATGTGACTGTATAATTACTGTTCTATTGTTGTGAAGAGACACCATGATCAAGGCAACTTATGAAAGAAAGAAAGCCTTTAGTTGGCCACTTGCTTACAGTTTCAGAGGGTGAGTCTACAACCATCATGGTGGGTAGTATGGCAGCAGACAAGTAGGTATGGCATTGGAGCAGTAGCCGAGAACCTAAGTCGGATCCACAAAACAGGAGGCAGAGAGACGGAGTGAGACTTGCCCCGGCATAGACTTTTGAAACCTCAAAGCTTACCCCCAATAACACACCTCCTTCACCAAGGCCAGACTTCCTAATCTTTCTTAAACAGTCTACCACCTGAGAAATAAACATTCAAATATATGAGCCCACGGTGAACATTCTCATTCATACCACCATGGTGGTATTGCTAGAGGATGTAGTAGAGCTATTGTAAGCCTGAGGACCTCCGTGCTGATTCCTGTATTATCTGTACCAGTTTGCATTCCTACAACAGTGAATAAGAATTTTCCTTTCCTAATGTTAGTGTCAGCATTTGTTGTTATGAGCTAGGACATCTTAATAAGAAGCTCTGTGTAGACACAACAGACTTAAACTTTCTTTTTAAAGAATGCTTTTATATTTATAGGAAAAAATTGGAAAGTTACTATGGAGTTTCCATATATCCCAAACTCAGTTTCCTTCTTCTTGACATTAGTATAGTGTAGCTGTTACAGTCAGTGGACAGATAGAAGTTACTATTTTGGGGAGCCAGAGAAATGGCTCAGTAGTTGAGTCCTTACCGCTCCTTAAGAGGACATGAATTTGGTTCCCAGCACCCATGTGGCTCATCTCACAACTGCCCATAACTCAGTTCCAGGGGATCCAATGCCTTTTCTTGACTCTTTGGGCACCTCTGCTGACCTCACCACACACATATACATACAGCTAAAAAGAAAATGAGTCTTTTTATAAAAGAAATTATTTTTTTAATTAGCTATTTATTTTTATTCCAGTGTGTGTGTGTGTGTGTGTGTGTGTGTGTGTGTGTGTGTGTGTGTGTGTGTGTGTGTTAGGAGACAACAAGACCATGTAGGCGGAGGTCAGAGGACAACTTATGGGACTTGGTTCTTTCCACCACGTTTGGTTTTGGGGATCAAACTTATGTCAACAGGCCTGGTGACAAGTGTCTTCACCCACTCAGCCACCTGACTGGCTCTAAACATTATTAACTCAGGTCTCTACACTTTATTGTGATGTCCTTTGATTTGACCTAATGTTCTTGTACTGTCCCCACATAAGACATCACACTACATTAGGTTGTTACATCTCTTTAGACTTTCTTGGTTCTAACAATGTCTCGGACTCTTTTTTTTCTTTCTTCATATTGAAAGTTTTGAGAAGAACTGGCCATGAATTTTTTTAGTTTCTGTTTCAAGAATTAAAAAAAAAAAAAAAAAAAAAGATTGTAAGTCTCTGTGAAGTTAGAAAAGTTCCATGAACCTAAACTTGTTCCAATTGGATTTCCCATAGTGATGTTTTATGAAATAAGAAAATGACATAAATTTGAGGTAGTTAAAAGAAAGATATTGTCCCATGAGCCCTGGTAAAATTGTCATCCTGGATTTGTAGTAGAAACATCATCATGGGCTTAGGAAGTATAATATGATTCTTATTATTTATTTGTGGGATGCACACACATGCCATGTGCACGTGTGGAAGTCAGGGGACAACTTGAGGAAGTTGGTTCTTTTTTCCTACCAGGTAGGATCTGGGGCTCAGACTCTGGTCATCAATCTCGACAGCAAGGGCGTATATCCACTGAACCATCTTGCTGGCTTAAGAAAAGGAACTATAATCTTTTAAACATATGTGTGTATTTAGTGTATATTCCTTAGATCTATTCACTGAAAAGGTCAAGAAACAAAGAATATTCCTTGGATCTAGATAGGGTCTCAAATTATATTTTTTTAAAAAAGAAACAAAGACCTGGGAGGAAAAGACTCAATTTTGGGTCAGGAATTATATAAGGTGAGACCCAAACATCTTAAGATATAAGGTAGCAAGGATCCCGTCAGTGTCTTATAGGATCGCTTTTTAGGAGACAACTTGAAAAGGCCCCCAGCAAATCAGTTTCAGTGTGAATGAGACTCACAGTGAAGGTCATGAAACAGGGTTAAACCCTGAGTTCTTAGCCACATAACTGGATTTCACAGCAAATAAAGCCTATATAATTACCTGGTTATGTTACGAAGACAAGGGCCAATTTATTGCTTTGAAAACTGCTTAGAAGGATCCAGCATTTATCAGCCATTCTTTTGTGAACTATATTGTGAGGTAAGTATCTCATTAGAAAACTGTTAGTTCTATCAACTAAAAACTGAAATGATAAAATAAGGACTTCACGGTTTTCCAATTCCTAATACACTAAAAAATTCAGACTTTGTCCAATGACATCTGTTAGGTTTTGTTTGTTTGTTTGTTTATTTTTTGTCAACCTGACACAATTGAGGGTCCTTCTTTCCTGCCTCCAGGTTCCTGCCTTGAATTTTGGCCCCGACTGTTTTCAATGATGGACTGTGTTATGGAAGTGTAAGATGAAATAAACCCTTTTCTCCCCAAGTTGCTTTTAGTCATGGTTTTCTATCATAGCAATGACTAAGATAGTTTCTTATACCAAAAAGGAATGAAACAAAATATTTTATGTTCTTTGAAGAAAGGGAGCATACCATCCATCACTCTACTAAAGAAACTTTGGCCTAGTCACCTGTCATTTCCCACCTAACCTTCTGGGAAAATAAGGAGAATAAGTTCTTGGAAAATTCCTAAGTAGATGCTCAAGGATAACTGTACATCTGTCCTTGGAGCAACCATGATATGGAGTAATGGCCCATCTTGTCTTCATGTAGCTTATGAAGAAATGACCGCTCAGGCAGCAGCTTCTTCACTTCCCCGACTGTGAAAGCATCCTTTGCAAAGATCACATCTAATGGAGCCATTTACCTCCTCGTCTTTTTTGTCACTTGGTCATACAAAGCTGTTTTAGAATATTCAAAACGCATTAACCAATTATCTGGAGGCTTCAGATCAAGAAACGCAGATACTAAGTGTTCATGGGGTGACGTTTTCTGGAGATAGCCAGACTAATTCTCTACTTCATATATTAATGATGTTTAAAGCTCAAAAAAGTAAAGGTTTGAAGTACAAGTGAGGGCAGCCGGTGTCGCTCCAAACTCAGACTTGTCCACGTCCTGCCATGCAGAGGCACATGCAGAGGACCACCTCATTCTGATTGGAGCGAGTTGTCAGTCATTGATAGGGGCAAAAGTTAGTCATTTTAGGGTAAAAACAAAACAAAGAACCCAATGGCTACCCATCGAGGTCACAAAGCAACCTCTGGTTCCCTTCCTATGGCTGCCTGCTTCTCATGAGGATGGAAATCATTTAGTTCTTGGGCCAAACATAACATTCTTTTTATTATTCCTTTGAAGTGAAACTTAATTCTTTGTGTATTTTTATAAAAATACAGAACCTCAAAGAGGAAGTCTCACATTAAGTGAAACCCAAGACTACTGACTATTGATCATAATATGTAGGTGTCCAGATGAGGGCCTAGGGGGAAAGCCTGCCAAAAGTCTGGTGGTTTCGATGGAGAACTGATAAGAAAGAGAGAATTTACGGAAGGGGCTCTCCCTGGACATGCTGCTGAAAGCTTCTGTTGCTTGGTTGGTCTACTCATCTTTGGAGCCTCTAGCACGTATCAATATTCTTTTATAACACTGAAGGATGAGATTATGGGGGTAGTTGCTATTATTCTATTATTCATATAAATGTTCTCTATTAGAGAAACACAAATCAATTTTTGTTAAGAATACAGTGAATTTAGAGATTGTGAAATTTTCATCATTTTAGTGTGTAACTTACATTACTGAGGAAATATTTTACAATTTTGTAATAAATGATGTGTATTTTTTGTTTGTATGACAATTAAATTTAGAAAGGCACATTTGAAGTATACAGGAGTTACATGAGGCATGTGACTACTCTATGGTGCAAGTCAGCCTGTAATGAACTTTCTCATTTCTTTTTGCTTGATATAGTATTTGTTATATTAAACATATTATTCACTAATTAAAAAATAGATATGTTCATCCAGAGCAGTTCAATTTACATCCTGATGAGAATCTTAAATCCAGCCATTTCTAATTGTAGAGTTGAAAAATTCAGTGCTCACAGATTCTAATGTAACCCAGGTACAATCAGCAGTAACCAGATGAACACAAACACAGATGAGGAAGGTATTTAGCAGGAAGATGTGGAGCTTTAGGTCATCTATGCAAAGCCTAGGGGTTGTCTACAATCCTCTAGCTGACACGCGCATTCTCTCTGCCCTGTTTGATCTGCTCCCTCAGGTGGGAGTTAGTTGGTTCTGGAAATCCTTTCAAATTGGTGGAGAGCATCAGGATGGGAGATCCACTGTGCTGCCATTTAAATCCCCATGGATATCTTTCAGCATATCAAGGTACCCACTGATAGACTCTAACACCTTCTCCCTCCAGGCCTCAGGGTGGAGAGAAGACCTGGGCTGGGTACCTCTGAGACGGTAAGATTATTCACGGTCACTCATACTTTCAGTCTAGATGTTGGGCACTTTGTTGGGGTATGGTTTGCAGGCTAACATATGCTCAGAGTCCAAGACTCAATGAGTTTTAAAGTATGCGTAGTACTTTACATGTATTTGGAGAGGAACTTGCCGACGGTGTTAGTTCTAAGATGCATCTCCCACGAGTAGTGTAGTGTATTCTGATGTAGTGAATCTGAAGTGAGACACGTCTTTGCAAGCACTTCGGGGGATCCTGAAACTGGTGACGTCTTGTCCAGTGTTCAAGAGGCACTATTGGAAGGAATCATCTATAGTGTTTGTCATGCAGATTCTTCACTGAAGGTACTACTACACATTATATGTACGCAGAGAAAAAGGAAGAAAGTCTACAAGCCAGACTGCTGTGAATGCACCCAATTTTATGTGATCTTGGAAACTAAGCAGGGTTGGGCCTGGTTAGTCCTTGTAGAGGAGAACAAATAAAAAAAACAAAACAAAACAAATGAAGGAGGCGTTTCCAAATAATTCTTTAAAATGCCTGAAAATATCTAAGTACTTATTAGAAGGGCGGGGGTTGAAGAACTGGCAAGAGGGGGTACCTATCCTTATCCTTGCAGAAATAACTCACAACTGGGACCGGTGGTTCCCCATATTCTTTAAAACAAAGGGTTTATGCGCCCGACCTTCCTTCCCAGCATGTTTCCACCTCTGAAACATTCTGTGCATGGAAGTTCAATCCAGTGTCCAAGGTCATGACAAACTCAAGTGTAGGCTGGCGTCGCGGTCCTTGCAAAAAGAAGGGCAGTTCTACTTAAGACAGAGTCATCCCCCCGCCCCTCCCCCAGCATCCTTATTTTAATTTGAACAGGCAGGGGAAGGCTCTCAGAGGCTTGGTAATAGGGTATTTGGCCCCTCTCTCCCGTCTTAATTTGTTAGCGGTTGTGGAGGGGACTGGTCTTCAGTGAGTGTCCTTGAACACTTGATCTTCCAGGAATGTTCGAACTTTCTAGAGTTTCTGGAGGACGGAAGCATCTCAGTGAAGTAATTATAGTAACCTTTGATTACTTGGTTCTTTTTTTAAAATTAAGATGAAAAGCTAGGGACCATGTAAAACACAGCAGCGGCCTCTGGGGAGATCCTCCACCGGGCAAGGCGAGCAGCAGAGAGAATAGCACCATGTCAGAGCTGAGGCGGCTGGCTTCTCTGGTCTCTGTGCTTTGGCCTGTGGATGAACTGTGGCATCTTCCCAATCGAAGGCAGAAAGGATGCTTCACTGATAACTCTGCCAGGGGGTTGTAAGTGCTCTCCTTTTGTTAAATTCATGTTTTTAATTTCCTGGTGAGGAAGTTTAAGAGGATAAAATAATTTTATAGCTAACGTATAAAAACAGGAAGGGATCCATTAAGCAGTTCCTCAGACTTTAATGTGCACACAGATCTCTGGGGAATCTTGTTAAAATGCAGATTTAATGGGGCTGAAGTGAGGCGGAGTTTCGGCTTCTCTACCAAGCCCCAGGTGATGTTCATCCTGCCGGTGTGGGCACCACTCTGAGTGGTGAGGGGCCGGAGAGTGTGGGATAGACAAAGAGATGGGACTTTGCGTTTTGATTGACAGCACCCTTGTTTCAGCTCCAAGTCTTGTCTCTCTAGTCAAGCAACACTGATTCTTTGCTTTGGTTTGATAGCCAAGCTTTGCACTGTTTGCATATTTGTTCCATAACTTTGAGAAGTTCGATGTAATTATTGGGGGCAGTCGTGACATGACCCCAATTCACAACTTCCGTTTCTACCATGATGGGGTCTGCCGTTCCCAAAACATAACCCTGGACCATGTAAGTTTCAAACTGCAATATCCACTTTTTTCTACACAGTCTCTTGGCATTTGAAATGTGCATAAAAGTTACAGAAATTAGTGTGTCGAGACCCATACTTCACAGAACTTCTGGTAAAGACGAGGGCAGTGGCTACATTTGGTCTTCTTTAACCAATTCCCTTAATCCAGTTCTTTGAAGTCTCACAGAGAGTTTGATCCATGCAACTTTCTCGTAACCAGAGAATACACTGAAGACAACTGGAGTAAGCGCCCCCTCAGCCACCACAGCGTTTTGCTGTCCTTCCTTCTCCACTGTGTGCAACGGCATAAGCTCTCCGAGCAGAAGCCAAGTGAAGCAGGGAGCTTCTCTCCTTGGGATGCTGTGAGTTCCCATGCAGAGCATGCGTTTTCCATGGTGAGCTCATGTGGTCTGCACACTTTCTAGGCGCCTCATGGAGAGATTGATGTTGAGGGGCCACCTGTCAACTTTGATTTATATTCAGATCATTAAGTAATTCAAAAGTATCCAAGAATGTTTTGGATTAAATTTTCCAGGCTGGGGAGGACACAAGGAGGAAGTGGGAACTGTGCTGGTCTTTAGTCGGACTGGCTACTGTTCTTCCTTAGAGCGAAAGGTGGGAACGGAGGCAGGATGCAGAGGAGAGTCAACCGCCCAGCCAAGGCACTGGAAATGAGTTCACCAGAAAGCTGAAGAAAGAGAGTTGTTTTACCTGTAAACACGGTGATGAAGACGGCACTCAGTTCTCATTCCGAGGGTCACCGCACATGAAAAGATCTGACATTCTCGGCCTTCACAAGAGAAAGGTTTGCAGATATAGATCTGGCAGATTAGCCTTTCCTCACGGATTTCAACGGCTGTCATTTTGTTTCTTTGAAAAGTCGAATAGTATAGAGGTAACAGAGTGTCTTTATTTTTTTTTAATGGCCAAAGTCGTGTGAGATTCATTGGTGTGTGGAGTGCCGGGCTAGAGCTAATAGTGATATTTCCTAATCTTTCCAAGTAAAATCGAGTTTCCTCATAGCTGAAGATATAAACTGCACACACTAGTCTACACTTTGTAATTTCTTCTTTCTTCGTTTGAAGTTCTTTATTAGCTGTGCCCTCTACCACCGGATCACTACTGAGACCCATTCTAATGGGTGTGAATTTACCCTGGTGCCAGCCTGTCTTAACCTTGGTTAGATGTGTGCCAACTCTTTCACAATGAACCTTTACTTTCTCTTTTATGGCCTGTTGTAAAAACTGTGCTGAGAGCCAGTGAATGGAGCTGGCTTGTGTATTACGTCCACAGTCTCCGAAGTCCTTCCTGGGGGCACCAGGGATGCTGCCTGGCGCCCCCCCCCCCATTTCTTACGCTCAACGCCCACCTCAAATAAACACTACCAGAGGATTCTCTCACACTTCTGAACGCCAGACATCCTGACTCAAGGAGGGGGCAGAGCCCTCTTCCTCTGCTGGACTCTTCTTTACTCTGGTCACCTTCCTCTTTGGACCCCTCCTCTCTCAAAAGAAAATGATCAGCCAAAAGGGGGAATCCATCAGTCAGTCTTCTCATTCCACGTCTCCTCTGTCACACATGTGCCAAGGAGGAAGTTGATGTTCTTATAAAAATGGCAAATGTGACTGGGATCAGGCCACCTTTTCATCAGATGTCACAGTGGTCTAAAATGGCAGTCAGCCAGGTGAAACCCAATAGTTTTAGAATTTATTTTCTTAGGGGAAACACTGATTTAATTCCTAGTGTGTGTGTGTGTGTGTGTGTGTGTGTGTGTGTGTGTGTGCACATGCATGCTTGTGTGTGGTGTGTATGTGTGTCTGCACGTGTGAGTGCATGCCTGTGGGGTGCGTGTGTGTGTGTGTGTGTGTGTGTGTGTGTGTGTGTGTGCTCATGCCTGTGTGTATGTGAGTGTGTATTTTAGAATTAACCACAGAATATACACTTTTCTGTAAGTTGCAAGAGTGTGGTAAGAACTTAACACCAGCGTTATGAAACCTAAAGTCACTTGTGCAGACAAGAGAAATATTTATAACGGAAAGCCAAGAAGTAGACTCAAATAATACCTGTAAATGTCAAATGCAGAGTGTGTTGAACTTGTTTGATTGACTAAAGCGGCAAAATATGAGGAAAAGAAATAAACCAGCATTTTAGGGAGAAAGTGAATTCTAACAGCAGCGGCAAATCCAGATCGGTGTAAACGTCCTTTATTCCCAGGAGACACCTTCTGGAAAATTTTCCAGATTAGATCTCCTGGAAGGAAACTGGCTGTCAATAAAGTCTGTAACTTTCAGACTTAGAGTCCCAGGGTCTTTTTCTTAGAGCACGGAATAGGTTTTCTGCATGACACATTCCAAACTGTGGCTCTGGCTCTTTGTGAGAAGCCCATTGATCTCATTAGATTCCTCTAGAGCAGTAAAGATTCTGTATCATCAAAAGGGGTCATGACCTATTTATTGGAGAGACACGTAAACAAAGAAGGAGTGGTCTAGAGACAGCACGCACACCTTTTTCATGATAAAGCCGTGGAGAGACCACCCACGCAGGGAGCAAGGCGCCCGGACCATGCTGCCCACTTGGTCCTCCTCTTGTGTTCTCTTGCACAAAGTCTGCAGTGGGAATCTTCTCTGTTTATCCTAAGAGTTTGGCTGCCATGGATGTGGAAGGTGAAGGGCCATTTGTTCACATCTGTGTCACACCATCAAGCAGCAAAGGGAAAAGTGTGTGCTCCCTCACTCAGGAAGACAGTCCTGCTATTTCACACTTGGGAGCAAGTCAGGGGTCTTGAAGCCAGTGGGGGAGAGCATGGTGAGGGGCTGGGCCTCAGCACAGATGCTGCCAAGTGGCTCTCCCCATGCTGATGTTTGTCATCCAGAAGCTCCTGTCCGCTGGCTCTGAACTCAACCAGGCCGTTGTTCCCAGGGGCTTTGTGGGGAAGGGAAGCACAAAAGAAAAGAACAGTATCGGTGGTTCCTGGGGCAAGGCCAGGCAACCGATCTGATTTCGTCGTCCCTGAAATGTTGAGAGTAGCTTCCAGAATCTCAGAGAAGACCACACTCTCCAGAGGTTTGCTGGTAAAGACCTTTATGTTGGTGTTACCTTCTTCCTTAAGCATTACCCTTCATCACAGCCAGAGAGCATCTCAGGATCCTTCTCAAACACCTCACCTCACCCAGTGGCTGGAGTCGCCTTTGGGTTTGTTTGACATCCCAATGCACATTACAGCACTGTGACTTTTCTTGGTTGGGAAGTCGAGTGGTCAAGACTCAGGGAAGCCCCGAACAATATGGGAAGAAACAATGGTTTAGAAGCAGAGGTACAGTATAAACTGAATTGCTTTCGTCTGTGGCTAGATCATGTAGTGGATTCACAGGTAGGACAGATCTTTCTCTCACTGTTTTATTTTTTTCAGAATTCCAAGTGCCTGGAATACTTTTGGAATGTGGTTAATAGTCAGTAAATGTTTTCTGAATGAATAAATGAATGAAAAAAATGGCTATGGTTAAATCACAGTGGTCAATTGCTATTTTGTATCTCTAGTGAATTTTTTTTTTGCAATTTTGAATTTTTCTTTATATTTTTAAGTAGAATGTTGAAGCCTGCTGCTACTGAATTTGCCAACACCCCCAAATTTGTAGCAAATAGGAGCCAAGAAGAAAACCTTAGAAATGTGGTTTAAAAGAAAACGTTTTATTTTCAAGATACAGGGAACAGTATTATGAACATATTTTCCCACTAGTAAAATCTCACCAACTCAAGAAACCCCTCAAAAAAGAATGGGATTTTCCGGTATTGATGACCTAAATGTGCTTATAAACCACCTTCTTCAGCCATGTTCTGTGTTTCAAAGTAATGGTTCTTACATTATCATGTGCACCAGGATGTCTTAGAATAGTTTTTAAAACCCCCGTTTGCTGGGCTCCACCTTCTGCATGTACGAGTCAGGAGGTTCCCAGATCTCCCGGGTTCCACAGGCTCCACTTTGAGAATCACTGTTCTAGGACATCATTTCTTGAGATAAACACAAGTTTTATTGTCTGGGTTACTACTGTAAGTGCCCTCTGAAAGACGCTGGGCTGAGGAGTCACTGTATTTGGATCTAACCACTAAGCCTTATAAAACCCCGTGAGACAGGTACTATTACCATGCCCATGTTGAGGAGGAGAGAATTTGAAGAGTAAGTGGGAAGAGCCAGCTCTTAGATCCAGGCAGTGTGGTCTGAGATTCTTAACCACAGAATTATACCAACATCTAAGAAAATGGCTGAGCTAGGTCCTCTGAGTCATGTGATTTTCAACCCAAGTGCAGAAAATAACTGAAAGGATTTCCAATGCATGTCTCATGGATCAGAAAAGCGAGTGTTGGGATCTAGAGGCTGGATTGCTCTTGAAATGATCTACTTCTTCGTTGTGGCTCGAGGCAGACGGAACCGTCCCTCTCTGAGGGCACAGGGAATGACAGCAGCAACCTGGAGGCTCTTTTGTTGGAAGGGAATTGATAAATATATTTTATAAGTAAAGGTATATCTGATCAACGGATGAAATGCAGATGCAAAAGGAAGAGTAGCACCAAGGTGTATTGAGGAATGTGTTAAAAAGGTTTAAAAACTTTGTTTACATATGCGTAACTCCTCCTAGAGGGCACACACCGTGTGGGGGAGAGGGCTGTGTGGCTAGGGGAAATGAAAGGAGATGTTCTCTTCTTTTTCCCCCCATAGTTTTTCAGTTTTGAAAATTAAACCAAGACTTAAGTGCTAGTGATAGGTTTATGGGGACTATCCCTTTGAGTTCCTTTCCCATCATTCCTAGCTTCTCAGAGGTCCCTTCTACTTACTTACTACGAATCCATCTTTTCTCAGACAGCTATACAACAGGCTTATGTAGTATTATCAGGGGTTGCACAGTTAGTGTGGCGTTCCAGTGATTTTGTACCTATTCCTGCAGTGCATGAAAGTGACTAAATACACCAATTTGGAGGAAATGAAAAGGGTTATTTCACTTAGGACACAAAAGCTGCTTTAGTCATAATAGTATCCTACATTAATAGAGAACTTTATAGTTTATAAAACCTTTTCACATGCATGAGCTCACACATCCCTCACAACAGCTCTGCGAGGTAGCTATTATCTTTGCCATTTAATAGATGAGGAGACTGAGGTTCAAAGGGCTCTAGCTATTGGTAAGAGGTCACAAGCTAATCAACAGTAGAGCCTGGACTGGTACCCAAGTATTCTACCTCTAAAACCCATGAAGTTTTCCTCTCATCTTTTTGGAAATTATAAAAGGAGGTTAACCAATGTGTTTTTTTAAGAGATGGGAAAAGATCAAATTGTCCACAATGTCATGACCTCCATAGCAACAAGGATATTCCACACACATACCTCCCAGAGTTTGTCCATGTGCTTCCAGCTCTGATTACCTACTTGCAATCATAATACATGTGCTGCCGTGACCCCTGTTTTTCCCACTTTGTTCCACTGTCCTGAAGCATTTTCCAAGTTGCAACACAGTTTTCATAATTAGTAAGTTAATGGGTTTATATTTCTTTAAGAACCATTTTACATCTGCTACTGTTTAACAGGGACTCATTCATCCATTTAAGAAATAATTGCTAAGACTCTTCTTACTATGTGCGAGGCCTTACAGCAAAGGCTGGGGACCTGCCAGTGATGGACAGTGACACTGAATGGCCTGCAGGGAGGAAGCAGTACTTGGGGAGCCAAGCAAACCTTCCAAAAGGAAGCATGTGTAGAGATGTTTGTATAGTTGCCCAAGTCGTTACTAAAAACATTAGCATTGCTGCAAACACCTTTTGTCTACAGTCCTCATACACTTTCTTTAAAGATTTTTAAAATGCAAGGCAAAAGCTAGATGCGGTGGCTCAGGCCTCTCATATCACTTATTCAGAGGCCGAGGCAGGAGGATTACAAGTTCAGGCTAAGCCAAGGCTCCACAGTGAGCTCAACATTAGCCTGAATAAGTCAGTGAAATCCCAGCTCAGAATGGAAAGTAGAAACCAGGCCTAGGAGGTGACTCAGTAGCAGGGTACTTGCCTAC
Organism: Peromyscus maniculatus bairdii; assembly: GCF_049852395.1. Taxonomy (NCBI): domain Eukaryota; kingdom Metazoa; phylum Chordata; class Mammalia; order Rodentia; family Cricetidae; genus Peromyscus; species Peromyscus maniculatus. The sequence goes on along the minus strand of NC_134857.1, from coordinate 110,763,860 downwards.
CATGAGTAAGGCCTTGGATTCAATCCTCATGCTACAAAAACAAAGACCCAAGGTGAATTCCATCTTTATGGCTTAAGATGTTTGCTTCCTCTATCCAGCTACTGGAAACACTATATGACTTCCTTATAACTTCACCAATACTTAGTGCTTTTGTTGAAAACGAGTGGGAATTTTGTAGTTAGAAAATGATATCCGGGACTGAAGAGATGGCTCAGTGGTTAAAAACAGTGACTGCTCTTCCAGAGGATCTGGGTTCAATTCCCAGCACCCACATGGTGGTTGACAACCATCTGTAACTCCAGTACCAGAGGACCCAAACACCCTCTTGTGGACACCCCCTCTGTCCTCTATGGGCACCAAGCACACATATGGTGCACAGACATGTATGCATGCAAAACACCCGTACACATAAGATTAAAATTATAAAATTGTAAAAAAAAAAAAAAAGACAGAAAGAAAGAAAAAAAAAAAGAAATGATATCCCTTTGTGGTTGCAATTTGCATATCTTTGCCTCCTATGTAAAGGAAGTAATACTTTTCATGGGCTTATTTATTAATTGTATTTATTTTTTAATTATTCTCTGAAAATTTCATATGATATAGTTTTAGATCCTTCCCTGTCCCCCACTCCTGTCAGACCCTCCCCACTTCCCACCAGCCCAACTTCATATTCTTTCTTTCTCTTAAAACAAAAGCCAAAGCCAAAGAAAACAGCTGCTAAAAGACAAGGGATCTGATTTGTATTCGCCAGCTAATCCTGAGTGTGGGCCTACTCCGCAGTGAGCTGGATCTCTCCCCTCTTGGGTAGGGGTGGGACTTTGTGCCCACTTCCCATCCTTCATGCTGGGATTTGGTCTGGCTTGAGCCTTGGAGGGTAACAGACATGGCTCTATCTGGATTCTTCCTCATGCAGCTCTCCAGTTGGACCAGCACCACTTGGTAAAGACGCCATCTTTTCTCCAGTATGTGTTTTTGGCCTCTTTGTCAAAAAGCCTGTGTCTGTTGAGTGTGCCTTTCTTTTTGTTTGGATGGTGTATGATTTTTTTCCTTTGACTACTCACATTTTAAGGTCTGAATATTTCCTTCTTCTTCATATATTTTAGTATTATTTCAGTGTGCTCAAGAGCTGACTAGAACTAGGTTTTTATAGTCTAGAGATGACATGGATACCAATCTGTCAATTTCATTCTGCTCACCTCTTTATTTTCCTGTTTCCAGTTTAAGATTTCTTTAACAGAAAGCTGTCATTCTGTTAGAAGATTTCATTTTCCTTCTCCAACCTATGGAGTTACTTTTCCTCTTGATATTTAATTATCAGATCATCATTATGCTAATTTTTTCTGCTTTTATTCTTTCCTTCAATTCTGAACAGATTTGGAACTTGTCTGAATTTTGGGTTCATCTCTCCCTCCCAATTTCTACCCAGACCATGGAACAAATAGCACATGCATAGACAACAAAGTTTCCATATTGTTTGAATGGTGTGTATGTCTGTTTTTGTTTTTGTTTTAATAAAATGCTCACTCCATAGCCCAAGCTGGCTCTGGACCTGTGCTCCCCCTGCCTCAGCCTCTCAGGTGCTAGATTACAGGCATATGCTACAGCTTGGACGTTGACTTGGCTGTAGTGAGTTTTCAGTATTCTACACTTTTCTTTCTAACAAAAGCAGCCTCCTTTCAAAATAGTCTCTTTCAAAATATTGCATAAGTTTAACATACCTGCTTTTTTGGTTGAATTGTATTTTAACTTTGTTGGACCTTAGAATGAATGACTCTTGCTGGGTTTTTGATTGACTTTATATTTAATGTATACTTTATTTTTGTGAAGAATCAGACATCGTGTGTGTGTGTGTGTGTGTGTGTGTGTGTGTGTGTGTGTGTGTGTGTGTGTGTGTAATTTCCATTTGGGGGAAGAAATATTTCTTTTACTAAACTAATATGCCATCTTTTAATGTCTAAGGCAGTGGTTCTCAACCTTCCTAGTGCTGTGACCCTTTAATACAGTTGCTCATGTTGTGGTGACCCCAACCATAAAATTATTTTCGTTGCTACTTCACAACTGTAATTTTGCTACTGCTATGAATTGTAATGTAAAGATCTGATATGCAACCCCTGTGGGGTTGAGACCCACAGGCTGAGAACCACTGGTCTAAGTACTGCACTTCTCTTGCTAACTCTGTTTCTACTTTTTTTAGTTATTTAAGAAAAACTTAATTAAACGTCATAATTGGTTACTGCTGGCCTATGGGAATGTTATGGAGAGATACAAGATTGTAAAAGTAAGTAGCTTTTAAGTGAGTTTCATTGGCTTCTCTATGCATACAACCATACACCCTTTGGAAAGGCAGTTGACCCTGTCTGTGACTCACTCATCTGAGGATATATCCAACTACAGATTAGAAATATTTGGGGGGAAACCTGCATGTTTCTATACAAATATGTATAGTGTTTTATCATTATCCTCTAGATAATAGAGGATAATAACAACTCACACAACATTTACATTGTATCAGGGGTTATATATAATCTAGAGATGATTTTAAACACATAGGAAGGTGTGCATATATAAAACACCTGACTATTTGATGATTTGTGTCCACAGCTACCAAGTGTGGTTATTTAGTCTCTTTCTGATAGTGATATGTGATTAATCATTTCTTAGGATGGTGTACCTATGAAGTGCCCATACCAGGACTGGCATCAGGCCTCGAATGAGGCCACCCCTCACCACATGCTGTGCGTGCCACATACTTTAGCCTGCTGGGGCAGACCTGAATGCATGGGTTGGCCCTGGGCCCTGGGCACGGACTTTCCTATGCTCATTTCTCAGAGTCAATTCCAAAATACCTTGAAATGGTATTACACTCACAAAGTTATCTAGAAGACATCAGCATGGGGCAGTTTTTAGGTGAGAGAAATGAAATGAGAATTAGTGGAGGAGAGAAGTGTGCGAAGTTACAAGGAGCGCCCCTTGTTATTACTGAGAACAAAGGACTTGGTTTACTGTGTGTCTGGGCAAAATGTTTCCTGCTTGGCTTAGCTTGACATAAAACCTGCTTAACATTCTTGTCTGGATGGGTGCATTTGACAAGAAAAAAGAGACTGTGTGCATGTGGTGGTTCTGATGTTATTTATTGTGACATTCATGAACCTAAAGCTGAGTTTCTGGGTAAAGAGCCAGAGACTTGAAAAAAAAAAAAAAAGGCACAGACACGAAATGGAGGACAGAAGGCACAAAGCAATGGAAGAAGACACAGGTCTTCAGTCCTCAGTACATACGGGGCAGTCCTCCCTGGAGGTGCCTGCAGTCTTGTCTTGTTTTGTGATATTTGGGTTTTGGTTTTTCCGGGGAAGGCTTGCTTACCTTAGCCCGGGCTGATGTTGAACTCATGAAGTGGCTCAGGCCAGTCTTGAACTTACTATCATCTGTCCTTAAGCACAGCAGCATTAGAATTACAGGTGTACGCCACCTCCCCAGCTGAGATTGCCTCGCTTTTATTCCAGTGTTAACGTTTATGGCTTCGTGACTCAGTAACTGCTGCTTAGTTGTCACGAAAAGAACTTGCTTCCTAAGATTGTTATAAAAAGTGCATTAACATAAAGAGCTCGGAAGTCATCTCTTGCACGTGGTACAAACTCCTGTCAACTCCTAGTACTCTAGTTTGTCCTAACAGTTATGACAGCTGGGTCTCAGATTTACCACCTACTCAAAATGTTCCCGGTGAGTGTGTACCCCTGCCTCTCAGGCTGTGCCTTTCTGAGGAAGCTGTTGGGATGCCTGGTTAACCTAAGATTTCGACAAAATAGTTTACAGTTAAAATGGGAAGAACTGTATGCCTTCCATCCTTTTATATTTATGAGGCTTAATTCGAGCTTATGTCTGAACTTGCACATGACATTCTCCATCTGAATTATTGCTACTTGTAATCATACTATTTATAACACTTTTCATCCTTACTTCTCAAGTGTTACATACCTCCCTCCACTCCAGCTCATGGGTAACTGGGTGGTAACTGGCAGAATCTCTCAGTTTTCAAGTAAAAAAAAAAATACCTACAGGCATATTGCTGAGGTGACGCCCAACAAATTAGTGGTAAGGTTGGCCTATGGTGACTCAGGAATTAGGCGTCCTTTCTCTGAGGCAGCTCAGAAAATAGCTCATTTCTTTCATGAAGATGGGGACAAAGAGCCGGGCTCTGGGGCAGACATATTTATCTTCAAATTACCCTACCATTTACAATGGGGTCTTGAGAAGTTACTCAGGCATTCTCAGGTTCAAGGTTTTCCTTCTGTAACCAGAGAGGATAATTTACTTCTATAGTATTATGGTTTATTTTTTCTTTTTTTAGATCAAGTAGGTGATGGGCAGAGGATCAGCTAACCCACAGGAAATGGTCAGTAATTGTGAACTTTTTTTGTTCTTTGAATTTCCCTCTTTCAGCTCATTGCCATTTCTGGCATCATTCTACACAAGGCCCCTTGTTTAAACACTTTGTCTATAACTTCTGTAAAAGCTGCTATAGTTGGAGACATGAGCAAGGTGGCTTCCATCTGGATGCTGTCCCTCAGCTAGCCCTGTGGTTTGGAAAATAGAGGGTTGTATGATTTGGTTCTGTGTCCTATGAGGAGGGAGCAAGGGAGTGTGGAACACCCATGCGAAGATGACTGTGATTTTCTGAACTCAAGTAACCCAGAATCACCTGCCTCTGGTATGGACCCCTCACAGTGAGAGGCTGGGTAAGGGTAGGCTGAGTAACAGATAAACATGCAATCTCTGTGGCTTGGAACACCAGACATTTGCTTTCCACACTGTAAATCCATGAGTTGGATGGTTAAACCATATGCATTTGTGTTCAGTCAACTCGCCAGCAAGATGCTCTTGAAGACTGTGGTATGGTGATACTTTGTTTGTTCTCTAACAAATAAAGCTTGCCTGGGGATCAGAGGACAAAGCCAGCCACTATAGTAAACATACAGGTCAGGCAGTGGTAGCACACACCTTTAATCCTAGCATTCGGGAGGCAGAGATTCATCTGGATCTGTTCAAGGCCACATGGGGAACAGAGGCAGGTGTGATGGCACAGGCCTTTAATCCCAGCACTAGTTAACCATGGAAGTCTGGAGATCTGTACAGACAGACAGGAAGTGATGTAGCTGGGCGGAGAGAGGAAGTAAGATGACAGGGCACAGAAAGGGATATAAGGTGTGAGTATTCAGGAAGTAGCTCTCTTGGGCTGAGGATTTCCTAGTGGTAAGAACTTGTGGCTGGTTTATTCTATTCCTCTGATCTTTCAGCTTTCACCCCAATATCTAGCTCCAGGTTTTTTTTTTTTTTTTTTTTTTTTTTTAATTAGTAAGACCATTTAGCAATTTGTGTTACATACTGTGGGGTCACTATTTGGATTTGATTTTCTTCTCCTCCTCTTCCTCTCCTTCTCTTCCTCTTTTCCTCCTCTCCTCCTCCTCTTCCTCTTCTTCTGTAAGATTATTTCTTTAATTCCATACAATGTATATTCAACTCCTCCCCCACTTCTTGCAAATCCACCACCTTTCTCCAAAGTGTCTTAGTCACTTTTCTATGGCTGTGACATACAGTGAAACTACAGTGAAAGCAACTTAAGGAAGGGAGGGTTTACTTACAGTTTCAGAGGGTAAGTCCATGGGCATCATGTCAGGGAACAAGGCCGCGGGAAGGCAGGCATGGCACTGGAGCAGTAGCTGAGATCTCATCTTGAGACAACCACAAGGTGGAGAGCTAACTTGGAATGGTGGGCTTTTGAGACCTCAAAGACCACTGCCAGTGACACACCTCTGTGGCTGGATTTTTTTCTCTGGGTCCCGCCGAGCCCCATCATTCTGACAGCCCACTTATAAAATAAACACACAGACGCTTATATTGCTTACAAACTGTATGGCCATAGCAGGCTTCTTGCTAACTGTTTTTATATCTTAAATTAACCCATTTTTATTAATCTATAAGTTGCCATGCAGCTTGTGGCTTACCGGTATCTTAACATGTTGCTTCTCCTCACAGCGGCTGGCAGTGTCTCCCTGCCTCAGCCTCCACTCCCCAGAATTTTCTTCTCTGCGTGTCCCACCTATACTTCCTGCCTGGCTACTGGCTAATCAGCATTTTATTTATACAGAGCGATATCCACAGCACCCACATTGGGCGCCATTTGTAGCTGGAGTTTTCTCTCCAGGTCCCGTTAAGCCCCGGCAGTCCGACAGCCCACTTATAAAATAAACACATAGACGCTTATATTATTTACAAACTGTATGGCTGTGGCAGTCTTCTTGCTAACTGTTCTTATATCTTAAATTAAACCATTTCTATAAATCTATACCTTGCCATGTGGCTTGTGGCTTACCAGCGTCTTCACATGCTGCTTGTCATGGCGGCAGCTGGCAGTGTCTCTCTGACTCAGCCTTTCACTTCCCAGAATTCTCCTCTCTCCTTGTCCCACCTATATTTCCTGCCTGGCCACTGGCCAATCAGTGTTTTATTTATTAACATATTTGCCATACAGAACGATAGCCACAACACACCTCCTCCAACAAGGCCACACCTCTTAATCCTGCCCAAACAGTTCCATTAACTGGGGATCAAGTATTCAAATATGTGAGCCTATGGAGACCATTATCATTCAAACTACCACACTAACGCACCCAACTTTGTGTCCCCCCCTTCTCTTTTTTAATAGCCACCAAGTCCAATTTATCTATCCATATATTGTTGAACGTTTGACTTTCCATTCATGCATACTTAACATGCCAAAGGCAACACTCTTAAAGAAAACTGACTCTCCCTTTCCCAGCAGCTATCAATTGCCACTAGCTCCTCAGCTTGGGCGGGGGGACGTTCTATCCACCTCCGTTCTCCATGCTGGGATTTGATCTGGCTTGAGCATGCAGGGGTCCTGTGCATACTGTTAGCATCTATTGTGAGTACCCCGCTGGGGACTGGCTGAAGCTGGGCGGAGGAGAAGGAGAAGTTGGGAGAACTAGACTGTATTCATTCTGATGATGTTGGCTGGGAACCCTCAGTGGTTCCCCGACTGTGGCACTACAGACATTTTGGAGGCAAAGGGATGCCTAGGCTCCCCCTCCAGCTCCACTGGGACCAGGACAGTTTCCTATTTCCCCAATCACCAATATCTTGTGGCTAGAAATAGCATCACATAGGAAGTGGAAGGATGTAGGTATCTGTTCATCTAATCCTTTTCCTTTCCCCGACCCCTTCTCTTTGAGTCAAGGGTTTTACCGTATAGTTCAGAGTCGAGGCTGGTCTTGAACTCAAATCTTCCTCCTTCAGCCTCCCAGGTACTGAGATGACAAATACGTAAAACCCTTTATGGCTTCTAATCCAATATTAATTTAAAATCATTTGGTGATCAGCTAGTCTAGAGATCTGGAGTCTAGTCCCGGCTCTGCTACTAACCAACTGGTCCTGCAATTGTTTTTGTTTCTTCTTGTTTTTATTTTATTCTCTAACAGAGACTTGGATTGAACTCACAAAGTTAATGAGCTTTGACTTGGCTTGCGTAACTATCCCCAAAAATGTCATTCATTGTACAAGTGTTCGCAGAGTGCTACCCTAGATAGGCTGTTCTAGGCACCCGAGGATAATCACAGCCTCCTACCCATCCCGATAAAACCCAGCCTGACGACAAGTGCCTGATGTCATTGGAAAGGGTGTAAATAATGGTTGTGAACACAGGTCCTACTTCAGGGCTTCTCACATCTGAATCCCAGCTCAAATATTTACAATTATCACACTGAGTGAATTTCTTACCTTCTCTGGACCTTGGTTTCCTCATCTTCCAGTGGAGTACATTCTATTTGTTATGAGAATTCACAAAGTAATAAACAAGTATCAGTCATGAAAACACTCAAAGTGATGTAGATTGGGTGAGGGTTTTGTTGTTTGTTTGTTTGATTTTGTTTTGAGACAGAGTTTCTCTGTGTAACAATCCTGGCTGTCCATGAACTTGACATGTAGACCAGGCCGGCCTTGAACTCACAGGGATCCGCCTGCCTCTGCCTCCCGAGTGTTGGGATTAAAGGCGTGAACCACCACTTCCAGTATCAAGGCTTTTCCCATAGAATAGGGAACTATTTTTTCTTTATTATGTCCAAGTTGACACTCTTCTGTGGAAATACTGTGAAGCGTGGGTTAGTCAACACACAACTAATTAGCAGATAAATTACTGTATGTTAACTTAAGAGCTAGACACACAGGGAGGAGAAAGTGCCTGAGGTCTGGGCATAGTGTCTCCTGGATGAAACTTTACCTAGAGAAGAAGCACAGGGCCCCTTGGATGGGGGAGACACTGCAGACGGAGACAGAGCTGAATCAGGGGGTCAACTGCCTGGCTCACCGTCCCTTTCTGGAAAGGTCGTGCCAATCCCTCTGACACACATTCGAGATACAATGTCACTTTATTCCTTATGCAACGGGTGAGATGTCAAATGCTCTGACCCTGATCTCAGGAGGTAGCACATCTCTAGTTTTTAATTTAAACATGGAAAAATAAATGGGCGATATAATTTCTACTGCCCTTAAGAGGGGTAGATCTTGGTAACTAAAGGACCCTTTGTTTGGCTCCTCTGTGTGAAGTATTACAGATCCAACCTCCCAGGAGTTCCTGGGAGAGGTCAGCTCCATCACAGGAAGAAGGGGGAGGGGGTGGGTATGGTCTACTGTTGGATGAGGCAAGCTCTGTGCAGGAGAGGAAGGGGTGGAGACCACAAAGGACACGGAGTGAAAAAGAGCAAGACTTCCTTCCTTCACCTCTGCTCAGGACTCTTTTGGAGTCTCCCAAAGGCAATGGGCCCCATCTCTTTTCAGCTCATCCAAGACTCAAGAAAGCCGAGCTGCCCATGGCATCAGCTGCAGTGTCCTGAGGACTCGTAGCAAAGGAGAAGGTGTGGGGAGAGCCACTAAGGAGCCCTCAGACCTTCTGTGTGGGTGTTGGAAAGATGTCTCTCCCTCATTGGGCTACTAACAATTTGTAGTGTCTTTATTGTGCTTTTGAACTTCAAAGGACTTGGCCAGCATCATTAACTAATGATACCTTGGTTCTGGTATTGAGTTGATTAGGGTAGGATTACTTTCTTATAAAAGTCTCTGATGAATGCTTCTCCACCCCGCCTGAGAGCTCAGTGAGGTGAGTAGAAAGGAGACATACCCAGGGACAAGGACTCCATTGTTTTCCCAGGGCCTCTCTGCCATTCAGAAAGAAGCTGTGTCCCTGGGCTAGTGAGGGCAGGCCTGCCAAATGAATAAATGAGCCCATACCTTCCCCCATTGAGCCCAGACTACCGCTGTCTTTGTTCCTTAGACAGTGTTTTGATGAGCATCTCTATGTAGCATTTTCTGTTGTTTTGTTTGTTGTTTAGGACCTTACTCTGTAGCCCAGATTGGCCTGGAAATAGCTATAGAGTATAGGCTGGCTTCAAAATGGAAAGAGCCCCTCTGCCTCAGCCTCCCTGTGATTGAGACTACAGGCCTGAGTTCACATACCCAGCTCTAAGTAATACTTTATTAATCTAAAATTTAATCCATGGATTATTAAAATAATCCAAAACTGGAGAAATGGCTTAGCAGCTAAGAGCACTGGCTGCTCTTCCAGAGGTCCTGAGTTCAATTCCCAGCAACCACATGGTGGCTCACAACCATCTACAACAAGATCTGATGGCCTCTTCTGGCACGCTGGAACACCTGCAGACAGAACACTCATGCCTAGAACAACACATGAATAAATAAAATGTAAAAGAATCCATTTTCTCCTGGATAGAGCCTAGAATTTTTAGTATGACATCCAAAGCCTTTTGTAAACGCTCATCTCATGTTTTCCACCACCACGTTCTATTTCAAAGACAAACTCTGTACCTTCTCCTCAACACAAACCCTCTCTGCTATCCTGTTTACCTTGTTCGGCTTATTCCTTTCACCTTGCGTGGGCCTGTCATTGTTTTATGATATTCCTCTGTGCGACTTACCCTTCTCATGGCTGGAACCGGGTACAGGAGAGGAGCAGTTTAAAAGGGAAGTTATTTCACTCGGCTCCCGGTCTCAGAGGATTCAGCCCATCATGGTGGAAAAATGCGGGAGAGAGAACAAGTTCACACCATGGCAGTCAGGAAGCAAAAACTGAGAATGCCTGTGCCCATGGGCTGGATCTCACTTTTCTCTTTCTCTCTTTTAAAGCTTTATTTTTGTGTTTAATTATATATGAGTGCAGGCGCCCACGGAGGACAGAAGCACCCCATGATGCCCTGGAGATGATGCTACAGGTGGCTGTGCACCACCCAATGTAGGTTCTGGGACCTGATCTTGAGTCCTCTGCAAGAGCAGTATGTGGTCCTAACCCCTGAGCCATCTCTCCAGGCCCTGGACCTGGATTCTCTGCCAGTCAGTCTGTCTCAGAGCGTTTGCAGATGGCGGGCACTGCTTTGTTGCATCTGCCTGGTTTATATATTTGGTTTATATATTTTGCATCCCTGTCTCCCATTGTCCTCACTTGCAGTGAGTCATGGACCTCTGTATTCCCACACAGACCAGAAGCTCCTGCCAACCACTGGCTACATTCTTGCCTTCCATTCTGACACCTAGTTCAGTGTCATGCTTATGGAAAGCATTAAATACATTCCTTTGAAAAGTGAACTTCCTTCTGGGCTGTACTTAGGACTCACAAACTTGAGGTAGATAACCTCCATGGAAGCCATCGCTTTATTAACCGTACCTACAGAAGACCCTTTGCCCACTTCCCATCATTCATCTTCATCTTCGTTCCCCAATCCGGTCGAATCTTCCTTAGCCCAGTCCCACCAAGCTGCATCAGCCTTTACTATGGCCCTGTGAACTGCTGCGTTGCTTTGTGTTGGCTTTCAGGAACCTTCTGTCTGTCCCGTTCTCCTTCTCTACCTGCCTAGCAAATTCCTAGTCACGCTTCCGACACGGAGAGCACATTCCCTGAACAACCAGTCTTTCTTTCTTTTTTTTTTGGTTTTTCGAGACAGGGTTTCTCTGTGTAGTTTTGCGCCTTTCCTGGAACTCCCTCTGTAGCCCAGGCTGGCCTCGAACTCACAGAGATCCGCCTGCCTCTGCCTCCCGAGTGCTGGGATTAAAGGCGTGTGCCACCACCGCCCAGCCAACTCCCAGTCTTTCTCATCTCACCAAGACTGAATTAATCCTTCCCATGTTTTGTTGTTGTTTTTTGGCCAACACTTACTGCCAGGTGCTCAAATTGGTTGTTGAAATGGGACCACCACCTTCCTAGCTTTTTGTTCACGGTGTGACCTGAAGTAAAACTCACCAGGCAACAGCTCAAGCTCCCAGGCCAGCCTCTGAGAGACGTCATCGGACGTGAGTGGCTTCAGAGGCCACTTCCAGTGCCCCTGGAGCCTCGTTTATCGGTGTAAAATGCTTTACCTGCATGTACGAGCTTGACAAGGAAAGGAGGGAGGGAGAGGGGAGAGGGAGTGGGAGAGGAAGGGAGGAGGGGAGAGGGAGTGGGAGGGAGGGGGAGAGGGAGGGAGAGCCAAATGGTTAAAGCCCACACTCTGAATCCAATTCGAGATATTATGTCCCTTCTGTTAGAGTTTAGAGCCAGAAGGTTATGGACCAAGCTCATAATTTGGTTATGGCTGATATTTCTGGTACTAAAAAAAAAAAAAGAAAAAGAAAAGAAAAGAAAGAAACTGCTTGGCAGCACTTGCTGAAGGCGTTTTTAAACACAGTCAAATGATTCATAATTATAAAGGGTGAGTGCACGGTGTACACTCTGGAGTGGTTACGCTAAGACTCATTAAATCCTCTCTGCATCTAAGAGTCCTGTTTTATGTAAACAAGACCTCTGAGGGAGATATAGATGGGTAATAAAGATGAAAGGAAATGAAGTATATTAACGTGAGGACAAATTAATAACGGCCTTTCTGTCTTTTAACAGGAAAAAGATCAGGTGCTGGGCAAGGACTGAACCTTTCCGCGAGGACGCGAAGGGGGAACAGCAGCCCAGACAAAAAGCCAGACAGAGAGAGGGGCCACACTTCGGGATCGCGTCTGCCTGCTGATGGGCCCGAGTGAGCTTTTACCTGGTCACAAGTGACAGACCTTTCAGTGCTTTTCAGGTCACGGAAGCATAAAGCAGCCCCACAGGATGGGGAGAAGTAAGGGGGGGGGAGAAAAGAGGGGCTAAGATGGCAAGAAACGGTGAAAGCCAGTGAGACGGCGTCAGGTGGATTCCCATGTCACTTCTCGTATGAAACAGAGCCTGTGTGCTATGGAGATCTGATTGAAATGATGTAGTTGATGAGATGAGGCTGGGCTAACGCTGGTGTGCGTGCGTGCGTGCGTGCGTGCGTGCGTGCGTGTCTGTGTGTGCGCAGCATTTGCCAGGATTTCCCGTCTGAATTCTTAGACAGGTAAGACCAAAGTCAACCTCACGTACCAAGTGTGGTGTGCTTGTGTGGCACCATGAGTGCTTGACCTGTCTCAGGTCTGCTCACCAAAGCTGGCAAGAAGATGGCTCAGCTGGATCCCGGGTACCCACCCTAGAACTGGCTTGAGCGCCTCATCTAGTAGCTTGCCTGCTTTATAAAATCTGTCCCTCTCTCCCTCCTCTCCCTTACTTCCTCTCTCCTCCTTCTGTCTCTCACCAGACATTCTCTCTCCTCCTTCATTCCTTTCCTCCCTTTCTCCCTCCCTCCCTTCCTCCTTTCCTCCTTCCCTCTTCTTATTTTCTATTGTTGGCTAGACTTGAACTTGGGATCCTCCTGCCTCCACGCTTATGCTGTATCTGGCAACAAATGGCAACAAAAGTTCTTCAGATTCAGACTTTCATGAGTTGCCTTTGGCTGGGTTGAGGAAAACCAGAGACCCAGGACATACAATTTAAGGAGGCTCTTCATCTTAAGTGCTGACCTTGCACTCACATAGCCTTTTGAGTAAGTGCCTCCTTAAGGTTTGGGCCTGGGAGCTGTTCTGGCCTCACCATTGGCATCACTCACCTAATGACACCCGGAAGGAGCAAGAGTAGTTCACATCTTACTAGTTCGAGAGAACACAGCCCTAGGGTCGATCTGTACTCACAATGGTCAGCTTGATGGCTCTTCTGTTCACATCAACTAAACTTCTGTCTGCGTAGTTTAAAAAATCCAAAGGAGCTCTTTTCACAGTATTTGAAATGCACGTGGTGAGCCTCCAACCAAAATCTCCAATGGAGCTCATGAAAGCCTAGCTAATATAACGGCTGAGGCTGTCACACGCTCGCCTGTGCTGTTAACGGCCCAGCAGCTGCAGGGGGGCAGCTGAGGCCTTGTCCAGTCCACAGGTGTCGATCCTGACGGCACTGTCCACTTGCACAAGGTGCACAGGACATCACACTGCCCTGTAAGCATGCCCTGTAACTCTAACAAGTGTGTGGAGAGACTTGGGGTCTTCGTGGCTGTACCACCGGCAGTGCCTCAAGTAACTCCTGGGACGCAGGAGAAGTCCAAGAAGTAATAGTTGAAAAATGGATGGAAGGTCAGGTGTGGTATGGGCTCATGGCTGTGATCCCAGCCCTCAGAAGACGGAGTGGTCAAGGAGTTCAAGAGGAGTCAGGGCTATCCTCGGCTACAGAGTGCGTTAGAGGCCGGCCTGGGTGACATGGGACCCTGTCAAAGAAAGAAATGAAGGAAGGGAGGGAGGGAAGGAAGGGAGGGAGGGGGAGGGGAGGGAGGGAGGAAAAGAAATAAAAAAAAGGGGGGAAGGAGGAAAGGGGGAAGGGAGGAAGGAAGAGAGCCAGACAAGAAGGAGGGGCTGATGAATCACTAAACAGCCCTGGGAAGCAGATATTATGGGCTTCACAGTTGAGGAAACCAGGGGCAACCCTCCAAAAGAAAGATATAGAAAGACCAGAGGGGCAGAGTGAGGAGAAAAAACGGACGAACACGGTAAGGGAAGTGGAGCTCCCCGTGAATGACTCATTATCCTCCAGTGCATTACTTTATCCAGATCTAAACCCATCTGAAATTATTTTAAATTATTATTTAAATAACAAATGACATTTATGTAACATTTACACATAGCACAGTGGTTTGCAACCTTCCTAGTGCCGAGACCCTTTAATACAGTTCCTCGTGTTGTGGTGACCCGCAGCCATGAAATTATTTTTGTTGCTACTTCATAACTGTAACTTTGCTCCTGTTATGAACTGTAATGTAAAGATCTGATATGCGACCCCAAGTGGGTCGTGACCCACTGATCTAGAAGGGTGGATAGTATATATTTTTTTTTTTTTCTGGTCCAGTCTTTTTTTTTTTTTGTGATATATATTTTTTATTTTACAATACCATTCAGTTCTACATATCAGCCATGGGTTCCCCTATTCTCCCCCCTCCCTCGCCCTCCCCTTACCCCCAGCCCTGGATAGTATATTTTATGACCCCCATTTTCTGTATTCCTGGCTATGTCATCAGGGTGTGACAGAAATAAGAAGGCAGATACTCCCTGTCACACTCAGAAAACACACGAAGGACAGCAACAGCCACTGCATGCCCAGCCCAGGCTAGCAAGAATGGCTCTTTGAAGAAGCCCTCAAAATCATTTGTAAGAGCCATCCTTAGATAGATGCTGAGGAAGTTTCAGTTTAGGGGCTGGGGAGATGGCTCAGCAGGTAAGAGCACTGGCTGCTCTTCCAGAGGACCCCGGTTCAATCTCCAGCACCCACAGGGCAGCTCACAGCTGTCTGTAACTCCAGTTCCAGGAGAGCCTTAAGCCAGGCATGATCTGCTTCTAAACCAGTTCTGGGCCCAGCAGCCCATGGTGAGGACCGCTGTGCAGGTTTTCCAAACCTGATTCTCAGGGGTCTCCACATCACCACGGTTGTCACGTTTTCCTGCCTTGCCCACAGTCAGGACAAATCTCTATCACCTGCCAGTCCCACAGCCGCTCAGACCCAACCAAGTAAACACAGAGACTTATATTGCTTACAAACTGTATGGCTGTGGCAGGCTTCTTACTAACTGTTCTTACAGCTTAAATTAATCCATTTTCATAAATCTATACCTTGCCACGTGGCTCGTGGCTTACAGGTGTCTTCATATGCTTCTTGTCAGGGTGGCGGCTGGCAGTGACTCCTTCCGCCTTCCTGTTCTTTCTCTTCTCCTCTCTGTTAGTCCCGCTTATACTTCCTGCCTAGCCACTGACCAACCAGTGTTTTATTTATTGACCAATCAGAGCAATTCAACATACAGACCACCCCACAGCAGTCATCTTTCTGTGTCTGTGTCTGTGTCTTATATAAACAGTAGGTCCTTGGTATTGCTTTTTCAGCTGAACATATCTACACAGTCATCTCACTTTGGTCCGTCTGGTGTTCAGAAATCTCTGGAACCTTAGCCTACAATCTTATTGCCACTTCAGCAGATAATAAACTATTGAAGAATAAAGAACTATATCCCTTTACCTTGTGCCCAATGGCCTGTGATAATGTTCTGCCCCACACTGACCCCTATTTCTATACAAAGCCTGCCTACCTCTGCAGATATTGTATGTGTGATGTTCTCAGAGTCTGTGTCCTGGAGTTGGAGGCAGGACTTCTCACTTTTGATACTTTTTTTTTTTAAACTTCATCTCATCATTTGCAAACTCCCCTTCACCACACACTGTCCTGGATTCCCACTCAGAATATAAGTTTAAGTTGCCAGTTTCTGTAAAGACAAAGGCAACATCAAGTTCTTTGAAAATTAATAATTAATCACTATGCACTCTACACATTTGCATAGAGGAAGTCCGCTCCACATATACAGACACATGAGTTCATCTCATTCATGACGATTTAGAATACATAAACTTTTAAGTCATTTTTGCCAGTGTGAATAATCCTGAGAGAAATTTAATAAATAATTGCCCATTTGTCCTTGATGTACTAATGTTCTGTCTATTATATATTAACTTAGAAATATTTTTCATTTCCACTCACATTTTATAAAACATCTCTGACATCTTTTAAAAATATTCTTTAAAATTGGTTGACAATGGCTTTCAGAGCAGGTCAGCTGTCCAGTTTTAAATTCAGGGTGGAGGAGTTGTAGCATGCATGGCTCAGCTGTTAAAGAGAACTTCCTGCTCTTTCAGAGGACCCAAGTTCGCTTTCCAGCATCCACATCAGGGAGCTCACAACACTCTAGCTCCAGGGGGTCTGACACCCTCTTCTGGCCTCTGAGGGCACTTGCACCCACATGACACACACACACACACACACACACACACACGCACGCACGCACGCACGCACGCACGCACGCAATCATATATACGCACACGCACACACACATACACACATTAAAAAAGAAAAAAATAACCTATGAAGTGAGATGCCATCTCAAAACAATAATAAAAGCAAATAAAAAGTATTATTCAAGCCAGACACAGTGGTGCCAAGACAGAAGCTCCAGGTCAGGATTTTTTATTTTTATTTTTTATTTTTGACCAATTCTTTCAAGAAACCATAGAAATCCATAATAGCTAACATTGGTTGAGGTCAGTTGAAAGGAATGTTTATTGAAAATATTATCTTGGCCAAATAAATTATCGTTCTCCTTATACTATCAGATGGTTTGTGATGACCTGGATAAGCTCTTCTCAGGAGAATAATGTTTAACAAATATGAGCAATTATTTATATCATGTTAATTCATAACACTTCATATTATAATTTGCACCTGTAAAAAGTTCTATCTTTATAATTTGTAAAAAGCTGCATAATGGAGACATAGGAAATCACCTTCACTCAAATGTTCTGACCTATGAAAATGTCAAATTCATATTTTTATCTATTCAATTATTTTTGTGACATCATAAGTTAGGCAAATATATTTTCATAGAAATAGTCTTGAACATGTCTTCCATAGTTTAACATTTAAATTCCATGGCCAGGTCATAGTTGCTTCTGATTAAATGCCCTGTGTGTTGCTAAAATCTCTTTGCATGTGCCCGTGCAAAAATATAAGTCTCACCTCAAAGGCAACAAGAGGCAATTCATTCTGGAGCCAAACTCCATATTCCAATGTGGGAACAGTTTTATGAATTTTTTTTGTGAACAAGAAAGAACAAAAGGAAGCAATAAACCAAGGCACTCTTCAGACACGTCGGTGGGAACCTCAGGCAGGCGAGGGGTCCAGCAAAGGTGGGGAGGGGCGCGACTCCACAGACTCCCTGCCAGAAGCCTCAGATGTTATCTGATGCCATTCTTACCATTTGGGTTGGTGGAAGCAAAGCATCTGTTAAATTCCAAAAGGAAGTACCTAATAGAAGTATGTCAGGCCAGACACAGAGGTGGCCAATGAGTAGTTTTAAGGGGCCTGAAGATAGCCCAAGAGAATTTGGCTCTGGACCAGCAACATTCTAACTTTCTTCCACACTAGAACTTCACATCGGTCAGCCCTGTAGACTCTTTAAGGTAAGTGTGGCTTATTTCCTCCTAGAACTTGTTCACGTCACAGTACCTCACGAAAGCAACCAAAGCCCAAGCAATGGTAATTTCTTCAAAATAAGAAGAAAGTATAGCCATGAAGTGGATAGCATTTCGCATAGGCCTACATATGATTCTTGGTCAGTTAATTTCATCAAATGTGAAAAATAAATGATTAGATTTACCACTTGGCACAGTCCAGGCTGAGGTTTCAGAGCCCTCCCCATCCCCACAACTTGTCACTCAAAAGATATGAGTCTGCCAGGGTCAGTTGGAAATGCCACTCCTTTGGTAAGTGGGTAGATCACTTCTACCATGAAGTGTCGCCTCCATGTGGGGTTCGTTCCACCTTTCCCACCTCTCTTCCCCCTCTTCCCCTCTTTATGTTTTTGTTGTTTTTTTTTTTTTTTAGAAACAAAATCAAGCCTATGGAAGAGTTGACAGAGCAGCAGTTTCCGGGGCCAATCATTAGCGTGGGTCCCCGGCTCAGTTCTTTCCTGTTGTTGGGATGAAATACTCCGGCAAAAGCTACTTAAGGAGGCTTGGTTTGACCCTCATGGAGAGTCTGGATTCTGTCAAGTTGGCAAATAACACAAACCACTGCAATTGCAGTGTCTTAGATTCCAGTTATATGGACAGCTAATGTATAAATATTTTGTGTATGCTTATATAGCAGATCTGTGTATGTGTAAGCATGAGGTTTACTTATATATGAACATTTTTCTGTCTTTGTATGAATCTTCTTAATTTCCTGACCACTTTAAAGTAAATTGCACCTATTTCATTTATCCTAGATGGGTCGGCATGCTTCCCTGTGAAGAAAGACAGTTTCCTATAGTCTGAATGCCATCAATACAGACCAAGTAACAAGCTTCAGCATCAGGCATTATGTTCAGGTTTAAGGTCACCTACTAAAAATATTGCTGTTGGTTTGCTTGTCTGTCTCAAATTAGTTTCACTGTGCAGCTGAGGATGGCCTAGAACTCACAGTGATCCTCCTGTCTCAGGTGCTATGGCTACAGATGTGCAACACTATACCCAGACAGGAAGTTGTCTTGTGTAGATCTATCGCCCTCCCTCCCTCCCTCCCTCCCTCCCTCCCTCCCTCCCTCCCTCCCTCCCTCCCACCCTCCCTCCCTCCCTCGCTGCTTTCCTCCCTCAGATTCCTTCCATGAAGACTATTTCATTTTAATTCTCTACATTTTCTCTACAATTTTAGTTCTCTACAAGCTTCAATGTTGACTTACTCTGTAGAGCTGACACACAGAAGAAACTGGTGGAAAAACAGTTCTCTTTTGGAACATAGCTCTTAGTCCTAAGTATTTTGTGTTATTAACCGCATCATCTCTCTACCCCCTAAGAACTCTGTCAAAATAACTTTGTTTGCCAAGACAAGTCCCTGGAGCCAAGTGCCATCCAGCACCTCACCCTCTGGAGCAGAGCTGACCTTCTTTCGAAGTGAATTGATTATTTCCTGTTTCCTCCTTTGTCCTGCTTCCCTCCCTGCTTGCCTTCTTGCTCTAATAATGACACACAAAGTTAATGAGCACAAGCAATTAAGAGGCCCATCTTAGGACCAGTGAGTTGGGTATTGAATGCCCTTGACCTAAACTTTATTTGGAAAAAAAGATAGCTGAATAGCAGAATTAGAAAATGGAATTCCAAATCAGACTCTAAGGGTGTCTTTTCAGCCAGCAATTTAGAAGTTTGGCTGGATTCCTGTTATTTTATCCACCAATTAAATAGGATTTATAACATTTACTTGTTAAGGGGTTTTGGGTGCTTGAATGAAAGTTACAATAAGATGGCAATATAATTTTTAATTTTAAAAGAACAAAAGAGTGTGAATATTTTTGTTAATTATAAAATCTACCTTATTTCCCTCATTCACTTTTATAGTTTTACCCACTTAAATCAATAAAGGCTACAACTTAAATCAGTGGTTCTCAACCTTCCTAATGCTGTAACCCTTTAATACAGCTCCTCATGTTGTGACCCCCCAACCATAAAATTATTTTTGTTGGTACTTCATATTTATAATTTTGCTACTGTTATGAATTGCAATGTAAATATCTGATATGCAGGATATCTGATAATTGACCCCTGTGAAAGGGTCATGTGACTCCCCAAAGGGGTCAAGACCCATGAGTTGAGAACCATGGACTTAAATCTTCTAAATTAAATAGCTAAAAAGAATGAGAATTAAGAACATTTTACTTCTAACTTCTTATATATATGTTTAGTTTTATTCTTAGAAAAATGAAAAGTTAAAGTATACCAGTTTATCACAGAAGTAATGGACTGAAGGAGCGTTGGTATAGACACACAAACAGGCAAACATCAGCTGATGGTATGTGAACACGGGCCCATCAGCTGCAACGGGTGTCCCTTCCTGGTGGGCATGTCGACACTGCAGGCCACACTCAGTGAGACAGAGACTATGCGGGAGGTCTCTGTTCCTTCTATCCTACCAGAGCAATCATGGAGACATATCTTTTTATAACTTGATTTTTCTTAAAAAAAAAACCTTTTAATTGATTCTTTGTGGATTCCATATCATGCATCCTGATACCACTCATCTCCCCTCCCCTCACTTCCGCCCTTTGCTTTTGCAAACTGCCCCCCCAAAAAAAAACAAAATTTAAAAGTGAAACCAAAAAAAAAAAAATAATAAAAATAAAACAACACAACAACAATAAAACAAATTTAAAAAAATCTTGGTGGTGGGTGTTGGGCTACTGATAGCCCTGGTTCTGGGCCTGGGTGGTAGCTGGGCTGGTCAGCCTGCAGCTTTCCGCCATTGTTACCATCTGGGCGAGCTCGCCAGCACTGCCCTGGCTAGCTCAGCCAATGTAGCAGACAGTAAGGAGCCAGGCCAGTTCTGCTCTCTGGCCCTCTGGTCCTCAGATTCGGCTCACCAGTACTCACACCACCACCTTAATGAACTCAACCTAGTAACCATTCATAGACATGCCCAGGGGGTCCCTTTGTCATCTTCTCTGCTAATCTTTACCTCAGAGTATGTTCTCTGAAGGCCTCAATCTCTAACAGCATTGAGAGTGGTCTGAGAACGTAGGGGTGAACTCAGAAATTTGGAGCTGGCTCACTGGTACTCAATGGCAGCATTATCATCAGTGGGTGGTGGATGGAGGGCAGATAACCCCAGGAGGAAAGATGTTGTCGAAGTTCTAACTAACTGGTGAACTGAAAAGGGACCAGGGTAGAAGGAAACATATCAACTCATGAACTGGATCAGTCATTGACAGATATGGGAACATAACCTAAGGCCAGTGAAACTGCATCACCATTTCTAAGCTGAACTGATAGTTCAAGAGAAGATAACCAACAGACAGAGAGCGCTTACTCGGCAGCTAAATGCGAACAGTGATAGCCAGCTTCTAGTCCAGCCAGAAGCCAAGACTTAACCATCAAGTTACAGAGCTCCAGAAACTTAATACCCAGTCGAGGAAGGTAAGCTGGGAAGAAAAACAGAACCTTGACACGTGAGGTGTGGGAGTCTGGGTTGACGAACCCCAAACCTTCAATGTCAGATCCTTCTGGATTCCTTGAAGCAGAAGAGGGACATTCTCAAAGTGAGCATCACCCTCCAGCTTGTGGGAGCCCCAGAGTAGTGTGTCCTGATTCCTTGGGATGTGCCCCACTTCCTGGACACCCTGATAGAGTAACTAAGTTTCAGCATGGTGTGGAAAAGGGCCATGCTTGGCCCAATAAGAGAGCAAAGGAACTATATCCCAAAAGAGGCACAGAAACTATCCAGCTTGTCCCAGCGGACTCAGAGTCAGTGTAAGGCTATGAATGTGTGTGTGTGTGTGGGGGGGTGCAGTTATTAAAATAAGACTGAACACTTTTAACACAGAAGAATACACTATTTAACCCATGGGCAATGAGTGGTGGGGCGAATCTGCTGTTAGCAGGGCTTCTAGAAGCAAGGGGAGTCAGAAATGTCAGAACCCCAGCGCAGATGGTTGGAAGGAGAGAGACTGGGGGTAGAGAGAGGACACATTATAGTAGATCTACAGCAGAAGACGGGAAAACTTGCTAGATGAGAATATTATGGGAAGGTCCAAAGCAGAATATTGGTGAGAAGGTACCACTGCAGCTAGGAAGTTTGGTGGCCACTTTCCCCTTAAGATGAGGGCTCATGGCAGTACACATCCAACTGAACTCACAGCTAGCACAATTCTAAACATCACAGGCTAAGTGGTATTACCGGGCCATCAGAGGCCAGGTAGGTAGGTACCATTGTTGTACTGAGTAAGGGCAAGACATAGGTCATGGCTCAGCCCATGGATAATTACTCGGTTGAAAGAACATAGACATAATGGGGCAAAACAGCTAGGCATTGTCTTAGTTATTTTTCTATTGCTATGCCAAGATACAATTACCAATGGAACTTACAGAAAAGTTTATTGGGACTTACAATTTCAGAGGATGAGTCATGACCATTATGGTAGGAAGCCAAGAACTTACATTCTTATCAGCAATCAGGAGGCAGATGATGGAGGGAGGGAGGGAGGGAGGGAGGGAGGGAGGGAGGGAGAGAGGGAGAGAAAGAGAGAGAGAGAGAGAGAGAGAGAGAGAGAGAGAGAGAGAGAGAGAGAGAGAGAGAGAAGAGAACTGGGAAAATGGCTTGGGCTTTGGAAACCAACAAGGCCATCCCTCCTAATCTTGCCAAACAGTTTCACCAAGGGAGCACCAAACATTCAAATACATGAGCCTACAGGGGGCCATTCTCATTCAAATTACCACATTCCACTCTCTGGCCCCTACAGGCTCGTAGCCATATCATAACACAAAATGCATTTAGTCCAACTTCAAAAGTCCCCGTAGTCTTTCAGTCTCAAGGCCGATTCAAAGTCTTAGTCTCCGGATAAGGATGTGAGCTCTCAGCGACTGCTCCAGCGCCATGCCTGCCTGCCTGCTGCCATGCTCCTCACAGTGATGTCCATGGACCCACCCTCTGAAACTGTGAATGCCAACAAACCCTTTCTTCTAGAAGCTGCCTTGGTCATGATGTTTCTTTACAGCAACAGGGAAGTAACTAAGACACGTCTCAGTTCCATCAACTGGGGACCAAGCATTCAAATCCATGAGCATATAGGGCCCATTCTCATTCAAACCTCAGGCAGCCTCTAGTGGCTGTTGCTGCTGTTTGGTCAAAGGCAGTCAAGGACAAATGATCTGGTGATTTTTGCCTTACTTGTAATCTCAGTGCTCAGAGGGTGGGGCCATGAGGATCAGTTCAAAGCCACCCTGGGACACTTGGGAAGAAAAAAAAAAAAAGAAGTGCCCTATTTGTTCTAGAATCTCCTGCATCCTAAGATGGCCTCAAACAAACTCACCATACAGCCGAGGACGTCTTTGAACTTCTGATCCTTTGTCCCTACATTCTAGGTACTGAGATTATGGGCATGTGCCACCAGGCTCTGTTTATGTAGTGCTAGGGGTTAAACCTGGGGCTTCTTGCATTCAGGTGAGCATACTACTCACTGAACTACATCAAAAGTTCCTCAGTGAGCTGCTGTTCCCTGGATGAGGGATTTTATATTATAATAAGTATCCATGGTAACTGTCCCCATTTCTTTCTCAAAGAGACTGATGACCACTTTCTTGGGTGACACAAAGTGTGTCAAATATTGTACTGAGTGGAGACAAATATCCAGCCATAGGGTTGACGTGAATATTAACACCTGGCACTCTGAAGCAGCATCACGCAAGTCCATGGATGACAAGTACTAAGTTGAATGAACCTTGACCCAGGCCAGGCTCACAGCAAACAGTCTGGCTCCACAAGCGGTCAGTTTCTTGTCCTCAAATGTGTAATGGTTAAGGATATACTTGGTATTTGACACATACTGGTGTCCTCATCTGTAGCAAAAAGGTAAGGAGCTCAAACCCAGGCAAACCATTCTCCACTCCCATCCAAATAACAAGCCAGCAATCAAATCACATGCTACCCCTCTTCAGGATTAGAGGGCACCAATGTGGCCCCATCACCGATCTTGGATTTGCTAATTTGGCCCCTTCAAAGCTAGACAGAGAGGATGACAGTGGATTCCAGAGATGACATTTACTTGTCACAACTGCAGCTGCTCTGTCAGATGTGACATTTTGTTGCCACAGTAGACTGGCAAGGCCTCAGATACTGACTGTTGATCTAGCGGGTATATGCTTTCCCATCTCGATCAGGAAGGCGGATCAGGAGTTGACAGTACTCTGGAATGAATTACAGATTGTGTTTCGAACCTTACCCTGGGGATTGAAGTAACCCGCCTGTCCTCTGTCACTGGGGAGCTGGGTTATGCTGCCAAACATCACAGTGGTGTACTGGCATAATCTAAAGAGGTCGATGAGCAAGACGTACTTTGTCTGTAGTCGAGATGATTGCCCTCCAAAAGGTAAAGATTCAGAGGCATCCATATTAGGGGAAGTTTTATCCAGGGGTGTGAGAACAGGGAAACTGCCTAGTTACCTTTCACATAAGGGTGCTCTACTTTATCTTTGCTGAGGGCCATGATGAGGAAAGCGCACCGCCTGGCCGGGCCCTGGAAGTAGCTGATGTCACACCACAAATACTTCTCAGATCCCCCCAGCAGATGACCTGAATGGCTTTAAAGGCTTAAAAGGGTCCAGGAAAGAATTCTGAGTTGTCCCAGCAGTGGTGCTAACAACCTGACCACTTCCACCGCGGGAGACAGCAGAGCCTCTGTAACAGAGCAGGCACAGTGGGAGAGGACACCGTGTGGCGTTCACGGAGAGGCTCAGTGGAAGAATCACGTGATAGGCCCCTGGGTTTCCAGGACAGGAGTCTGCCTCAAACTAACAGCAACTCTACCTCAGCCTTCCGGGTGCCAAGACCACCAAACTGGATTCCTCAAGCGTCATTATAAAACAGCCATTATTTTTGTGCTTGGATCATTCTTATCTCCCTTCTTTTCTTACTCCACATGGCAGTCATCACTATTCATAATATATATATATATATATATATATATATATATATATATATATATATACTTATTATCTTATTATATATTAAATATATATTTACCTACTTATTATCTTTCTTGTTTATTATGTTTCTTGTTTCTGGAATGTTAATTCCAGAAGAACAGCAATATTCAGTTGTGGTTTATTGTGCCTGAAACAAAACTGGCCACATGGAAGACACTCAGCAGATATTTCCGAATGAATGAGTCATTCTACCATGCATATTTTTGTGGGTGGGTCATTTTCAATTGTGAGTATTTACCATCAGTTAATTAGTCACTTTGGGCTGTTCATTTTCCTTTTAATCTTCCTCTGTGGAAATACCAGCAATACTCACAGGCAAAATCTTCATGGACATCATCTATTATTTTTACAAGATGGATTCTAGGCAGCACAGTTTTTCACATAAAAGGTTTGGCTTTTGGTTTTCCACACTTTTGATATAGGATGTCTTTGATATGTGATGGCTTTTGATGTACGGATGTTTTTAAAGTATATTTCAGATTTATTTCAGATTTAGCTGTCCTCTCGTCAAACTGGCTGCCCTGACCCCATATAAAAACGAGCATCCTGACCTGCCCCCCTTCAACATTTTATGTAAGAAAACCAGCAGTATTCAGAATGATACAATTGATTTCTCTTTCCTTTGTTGAACATCATGTAAGAGTTTCTAACCTTATAACAAGATATTTCATGAATTCCAACTATGCATTTCATGGCCTCTTTAAGCAGCTCTCTTGGATGGAAGATCTCCACTTTTTTGCCCACTCACATCTTCTTCTTGCATTCATTTTCTCCTCTTACATTTAAATCCCCTCACACTCAATCATATAGAAAAACCTACTCATCTTATGAAATACGTACCCTACGTAAAGATGCAAGAATGCACCTCTAGCCTATACAACCTTCTTTAAGTTTGAACGTTTGTGACTCCTCCTATAAAGGAATCCTTAGACTCTAACTGTACAGAAGGAAGCGTTCCTTCTCCCTCCTCCCTTCAGGTTACCTTTTCATACCATGGAAGGCCAAATTCTGAGCCTCTTTCTAGCTGCATCATGGGATGATACATGGATGACACTATGCATTACGTACATTTGGTAAGCAGTACCTGTTACGCTTAATTTGAACCTCTTCCAAAATTCTGTCTCTCCCTCCTTTTGTCTCAGATTCTGTGCTTCAGATGTTGAGAGATTTAGGTGCAGTTGCATCTCTGCTACTTATAAACTTTGTGAAAATAAACACAATACCTGACTCTGGCTCATCGTCTCCTCTTCTGAAAAATGTCACCTTCCCCCAGAAAGAGAAAATAAGACCAGACACATGAATTGGCACAGTAGGCCCAGGGAATGGGTGACAGACTGTACAGCTCTTGTTCTACTCTTCTCTGGGATGTTTGCCTCTCATAGGCCCGCACTAGGTTTCTCTAATGCCTTCATCATTTACTTTTCCTTCACAGAGACCTCAGAGTGCTTAACTCCTGTGAAATATTCCTCTCCTCCCTCCACTTCCAATGGAGACTTCCTTCTCCCTCTTTTTTTTTTTTTCCAAGACAGGATTTCTCTGTGTAGTTTTGGAGTCTGTTCTGGATCTTGCTTTGTAACCCAGGCTGGCCTCGAACTTGCAGAGATCCACCTGGCTCTGCCTCCCGAGTGCTGATATTAAAGGTGTGCGCCACTGCCGCCCAGCTCCTTCATTTTGTCATTGTGTGTTCATGGCAACCTTTGGCCATTCCCTCATTCTTTGCCTAGAGTATCTTGGAAAATTTTGGTAGTCTATGTTATTTAAAATGGTTTGTTCACTCACTCGTTTTCTGAGACAAGGTCTCATTGATATCAGACAAAACAAATAAGGCAGCAGCAAGATATGAATATGTGGGGAGTACAGATTGAGCTCAGGGGCCAGTTTTTGCCCTGCATTGATAGAGGCCAGACTCATATTTATGTCTCTCCTCTATCCCAATTCAAAACAGTTTACAATTTTTCACCTCCTATTTAATGCATGAAGACAATAAACTGTTGTTTGCATTAAAATAGTATATATATATGTATATATATATATAAAATCACATAGTCTGGCATCCTTTTTAAAAATGTTTTCTAAACTTTACTTAAAAATCTTTACTTCTAATAGTTTTAATTAATGCAAATAAATATGCTCTAGGGGTTCATTCAAATAAGTGGATAATCAGATTCCCCTCTTCCAGTTTCTTGGCTTCAGAATGAAACTTCTTCAAAGGGATCCTATCTTCACAGGGTCTAAATTTGTGACTACTGGTTTTATAATGCCCCTTTCTTCCACCCCTTCTTTTGTTCTTTCCTATCATTGCCCAACTCAAAATAGAACCCTGGTGCCCAGCAAGTAACAAAGTGAGCCAGAGCACATAGGCCTGAAGCTTGGAAAGGAAGCATGGGTATTGGAGTGATCTAGACTCTTGTACTGACCAGTTGAAGGCAACTTGGGGACCCCCAACAGTAAAGACAGAGCATTAGCTGGGTGCATAATGCTGTGTCTTCTAGTTAGGTTTTTCTGGGATAGGGAAACACTATTTCTTTTTGTAAGGCATCCAGCTTTAGGACCACATTTCCAAAGTCACACTCTCAATCAGCTTGCTGATTCTGTTGGATTTTCTTGGTCAGTGAGTATGTTAGTTCCTTGTATTGTCAATTACTGCCAACCAGTTATTCCCAAATTTAGCGGAAGCAAACAACAGATGTTTATTTTCATAGGTCTTTGAGGACCAGAATACCAGAATTTGACCTAGTGTTCTGAGCAACTCAACATTATTTTTACGTATTCTGTTTGTTAGAAGAGATTCACTAAATTCAGCCCAAAGTCAAGGAGGTTCTCCAGAAATCAGCCTTTATTTGTGTGTATGTGTATGTGTGTGTGTATGTGTGTGTGTGTGTGTGTGTGTGTGTGTGTGTGTGAGAGAGAGAGAGAGAGAGAGAGAGAGAGAGAGAGAGAGAGAGAGAGAGGAGTCCTGAGATCTTCCTCACAATCATTCTCCACCCTATGTTTTAAGACAGCTTCTCTCACTGAAGCTGGAGCTCATCCACCCAGCTAAGACTGAATGGCCAGCAAGCCTCAGGGGTCCTCCTGTCTTTGCTCCCCCATTGCTGAGAATACAAGCATATGCCACCACACTCAGATTTTTCGCAAGGTTCCTTGTCTTAGTTAGGGTTTTTATTGCTGGGAAGAGACACCATGACCATGGCAACTCTTATAAAGGAAAACATTTAATTGGGGCTCACTTACAGTTCAGAGGTTCAGTCTGTTATCCGTATGGTGGGACATGGCAGTGTGAATTGAGATCCTAATTAGTCTCTATGAATTCTCAGACTGAATTGGGGGGTGGGCAAGATCCTATCTCCACCCACCGTATATTCCTGTCTCTACCTCCCTGGTGCTGGGATTAAAGGTGTGCACCACCACTGCCTGGCTCTGTTTCTCTTTAGACTGGATCAATCTCCTGTAGCCCAGGGTGGCTTTCAACTCTGGATCTTCCTACTTCCTCATCTCAAGTGCTGAGATTAAAGGTGTGAGCCACCACTGCCTGTCCTCTATGGTTAACTAGTGGCTAGCTCCATCTGATCTCCAGGAAAGCTTTATTTGTCAGAACACAAGCAAAATATCATATAACATTTCCCCCTTTTTGTTTAAACAAAAAGCAAAGGTTTTAACTAACATAGAAAAACTATATACAATAAGTACAATAACTACATACAATATATATAGGCAATAATTACATTAACAATGTCTAGTCCATTAGCATTTGACAAATTCAGAGAAAATACTCTATTATCTATCCTATCTTGGTGAGTCCAAAATGTTGTACCCAATTTACTTTCTGTCCCTAACTTGCATTATCAACCCCAAACTCTCTTTTGATGTCTTTCATCCTTATACACTTTACACCTCTTTGTGAGTTTCTTTTCTGAATTTGTTAAAAAGGAAAACTAAGTCTTCAACTCCATCAGTGACCTGAGAAAGATATAATATTACTTGAGTAAACAGAAAGTGTAGAACAAACAACGTCCAAAAATAAGAAATGACAGAAACAGCTGGCTGCCTGGACAGTCACCCAAGGTTCCTCTGCAATATTGGGGCATCCATTTTCAGCCTACAGGCCTAGAATATCTAACAGACTTATTTGTGAAGCAGGATTTTTGAAGGACTGTCCCCCCTTATCTTGGCAGAGTTCTGCAGTTGCTTTCTTTCTGTCCTGTTTGTCCAATTTGGACAGCATACTGTCAGCATTTGAGGCAAGGACAGTTTCTTGCCCGGTGGCTAACTTTTGCCTTAAAGAAAGTAAATTCTGTATGAAGTTTCTTTGATGCCCATCATCTTCTCTGAAGTAGATTGGTGCTACCAGGAGCAGACATGTCTCAATCTCATAAAAAATTATTAAAACATCTTAAATGCCATATTTTGTAGATATCTCTGAAGTGTTTTGAAGACTACTTACCTATCTAAAATGTATCTGTTTGGCCTTGAAAACATACCTAACATGACTACAAGTTTGATTGTAATAAGTGACTAACTATTAACTTGCATTTCTTTATTATCCTAAGTAGTTTGTAATAACTTTCAAGGACTACAAATTTATATTACATTGTTCGATGAGCTGTGTAGGTATAATACCTTGAACAAGACTAGAAATGTATGTACAGTATGCTCTAACCAAAACAACCTTAAATTTGATCAATATGCAAAAATCTATATCAGTGTAAAATATTTAAAACTGGTAGTTGCTTTTTTGGTTTAAAAGTAGATTCAATAATCTACCTTTTTATCCTATCATTTCTATAATATATATATACAGTATAACAAAAATAACCTCAAATTTGTATCAATATATAAAAATCTAAGCCAATGTAAAATATTTAAAATAAGTAATTGCTTTTTAAAAGTAGATACAGTAATCTGTCCTTTTATTCTATTTCTGCATCACCCCCTTTTTTTTTTTTCAAAAAAACGGGATTCCTGAATCTAATCTCCTTTGACCATTACCAATAACAACTTGTAACCAACCACCCTATATGATGACAAATATCCATAACCCACTGAATGACCAAAAACCACCCACCCACCTCTTGGGAATGTGGGCATCATGTTCTTAAAATTACTTCCTGCTGTCTGGGGACAACAGCATCTTTAGGGGACTCTGAAAAAAATGGGATAATTGTCAAGTCCTGGGAGAGCTAACTGTATCATTTGTTGTTCAGTCTCTGTGTAATGGGAAAGTGCAGGGCTTGTCTCAAGTCCTGGCTAGAGTAGTCTGTGAAGCTGGATCATCTTAGCAGCCAGCCACTTTGAAATTGTCCTGAGCAATTTGTAGTCCGAAGCCAATCTTTAGGTGGTATTTGTCATCTTAGTAGCATTAACATAGTCCAGGCAGAATCATCATTGTGGGGTCCCATCATCTTTTTGGAGACTTTAGAAATCACGTTAAGTCAGATTATTCCTTTTCTTGGTAACTTTTTCTGGGTATGTCTCCCTTCTTCTTTGTATGCTTATTTGTCTAAACGTCTTTAAATTTCTCAAGATAGTTGTTTTCATTTTCCTGGAAAGAAAAAAACAAAACCCTTCCCGACCCTAACTTTGGGGAGTTTCCCTTTTGGCAAGTTATGTCTGATCAAATGAAAAGCATTTGTTAGTTTTATAAGTTAGTTTAGATTGAGTGGTCATGCTATTTGATGAACTATCACCTCTTTTAATCAAGAAGTCTCTCTTGTTCAAATCTAATCTTTATCAATTTTGACTTATGGTTTCTCCTGTTATTTTTGTTTTATTGTCTAAAGCTATTCTATCATTCAGAGCAGGTTTTTTACAATAGGCATTAGGTCCTTTAATTGCTCTGGGAAGGAGTTTCCCTCATGGTGGCAGGGAATGACTGAACCAAGTTTGACATGGGGGCCTGTGAGAGGCCCCCAAGGCATTTCCCAATGGCAAAGATTACCCTGTTTTTCCCTTGTTGATCTGCATTCATTGGTCCAATATTGGCATTTGCCATACCTTCTGCATACTCCAGAAGGGAGAGTTCTTTTGTTTGGATTATTCCTAGAAAAACATTGTTTCTAGGAATGCCCTGTCTCTAATTCCTTTTGAGGTGACTTTGTTTGCCACAATTAAAACATCCAGTGTTTTGATTTTTCTTCAAGCCTCTGGAAATCACCTCTCCTATCCAAGCATCACCATGGTTATGAGACTCAATATTGACTGTATCTCAGATGCATTCCTCCAAGGGCGCTGATCTTGCCTTTGAAGGCCTAATTACCCTTTTGCATCGTGAATTAACATTTTCAAAAGCCAAAGGTTCAATTATTATTTGTCTAGCTTCTGAATTTGGTATCATTCTATTTACAGATGAAATCAATCTCTGTTTTAAAAAAATCGGTGAAGGTTTCTTTTGGGCCTTGTATAAGTTTAGTAAACGACTCAGTTCTCTTTCCGATTTCTTCAATTCTGTTCCAAGCATTTAAAGCTGCTGCATGGCATAGAGCCAGGGTGTGTCATCATATAGAGACTGTTTTGTACATTAGCATAATTTCCCTCTCCAAGACGTTGGTCTTGGGAGATTTCAATACCTCTAGTCCTATTTTGTTGTTCAATAGTCCTAGCCTCATTTTTCCACCCAGTCCTCCACTGCAATTGAGGACCAGGTTCTAATACTTCTATAACCAAGTGTCTCCAGTCTTGTCGGTCAATTCTGTTACTAGTTGACCATGAATTTAACATCTGCTTCACAAAAGGTGAATGTATACCATATGAGACTATCACTTCCTTAAATATCCTTAAATCTAATATTTCCAAAGGAATCTAATCAGCTCTTACACAGCCTTGGGGATATCTGCCACTTGGCAGTTCCTATAAGGTGACTAGACAAATTAAGGTTGGCTGTTTGAAAACCTTGGGCTGTTTCTCTCTAATTTTATAATGTAATGGTAAGGTTGGTTCTCCTTTGAATTCCTCTGTCTGGGTCTGAATATCTCTATGACCTGTTTTAATAAGTTTTTCTAAGACCTGTATCTTGGCATTCATATCAACTTTTTTTTAGAGATAAACCAAGAATTATCAAACTGACAATAAAAGTTATCAAAATGATAGTTAACATTCTGTCAATCCTGCTTAAGTTGTTATTCCTTCATTTAATGGTTCCATTTTTAAATCATTCATCATGTAATCATATAGAGACCTAATTCTCTTCATTGTAATAGTGTTTCCCATTTTTAAAAATATTTATTTATTTATTATGTACATTGGGATTTTGCCTGCAAGTATGTCTGTGTGAGGATGCCAGATCCCCTGGAATTGGAGTTACAGTCAGTTGTTTTGGAGCTGCCTTGTGGGTACTGGGAATTGAACCCAGATCCTTTAGAATATTAGCCAATGCTCTTAACCTCTGAGCCATCTCTCCAGCCCCTGTGTTTCTCGTTTTTTAATGTAGGAAAAACCTCTCTCTTTTAACTTATTCCTCCCTTTAAGAATTCCCATTTGTCTCACCAAATCTGCTGATGATGAAGTGAAGTGTGAGGCTAACTGCTGCAGCATAGAACAGTAGAAGTCTAAGCAGGTGTCAAGGCAGCTACCTTGTGTGGCAGCATCTTAAGGAAGGGGTTTCCAGGGAAAGCCCATAACCCACTGGGAGAGAAGCCAAAGAGTTAACCATCTGCACAGGGGAACATGTGAAAACAGCGGCATTTGAAGCCTGTGGATTTTGCTGCAGCGAGGCTGCAACAGAAAAATCCCAAATTCACTCAGAGGGCTCAAGGAAAAAAAAAGAAAGAAAAACCTAGCTGGCGAGGCAATGACTCCAGCAGGTTCCCCTATGTGCAGCTCGGGCCTGTGCCAGTGACTGCAAAGCCATGGGTAAGCAGCTTTTTGTGAATGTATGCCCCAAAAGTTGGACACCAGATGAATCACAGTCCTAACTAGTCTCTACAAATCCTTAGACTAATGGGGGAGATCTTGTCTCTATGAATCCTAAGACTGAATTGGGGAGGCTTCTGAGATCCTGTTATTTACCTGGCATAAGAAAGGACCACAAATTACAACAAAACCCACTTTAAGAGTTTTATTGAGGGAGGATAGGAAAGATGGGTGAGCAAGTAGGTCTGCCAGAGAAGAAATGTGTGAAAGGGAACGGGTGGAATCTGCTTTTAAAGATCAGTTCGAGCATGGGTATAGGGGCTTACATAGCCATGCCATGCATGTGCATAGATTACGTGTTCACATTTGGAGCAGATTATGTGGCCATGCTGCACACAGATTACATAGGACGCAATGCCCTGGAGTGACTAAGGGCATGCACAGCCATGGGATTCTGGAAGCAGCTGGATGTCGGGAATGATAACACTGTCTCCACTCACCTTTTATTTCTGTCTCCACCTCTCTAGTGCTGGGATTAAAGGCATGCATCACCACCAACTGGCTCTGTTTCTCTTTTAGACTGATTCAATCTTGTGTAGCCCAGGGTGACTTTGAACTCTGATCTTCCTGCTTCCTCCTCCCAAGGGCTGAGATTAAAGGTGTGTGCCACCACTGCCTGGCCTCTATGGTTAACTAGTGGCTAATTCCATCTTCTGATCACCAGGCAAGCTTTACTTGTCAGAACACAAACAAAATATACAACAGCGGTGTGCAGGCAGACATGGTGCTGGAGAGGTAGTTGAGCATTCTACATCTTGCAGGCAATAGGAAGTGAAATGAGACACTGGGTGTAGTTTGAGCATATATGAGACCTCAAAGCCCATTCCCATAGTGACACACTTCCTCCAACAAGGCCACACCCATTGCAACAAAGTCACACCTCCTTACAGTGCCAGTCACTTTGGGGGCCATTTTCGTTCAAACCACCACAGTCCCAACTCTTACATGGCAAGTACTTTACTGACTGAGCCGTCTCCAAAGCTCCATGGTCACATTTTGGAGGGACTTTCAAAGACGATGTGGACATTTAAAATAATCACATCTCCCCATCTTTTTCTTCCTGTTTTCTCATTCTAATTATTAGCAAGGATGTCCAAATACAGGTTAAACACTAGCAAATATGAAAGGAACTTTGTTTTGTTCCAGGTCTTAAAGACTAACTCTAAAGTTTATCCCTCAGCTATCACATTGACCTTAGTATTTTTGCTATAAAATCTATATCCAATTAAAGAATTTGCTTTCATTCATGGTTTATCATGATTATTGTTTTACCATAAATCAATATAAACTTCATGAAACTTTCTGCATTGATAGATTTTTGGCCTCTTTTGTTTTCCTCTCCTAGAATGGTCGTTCAGATTACTAAACTACTGTAACATTGTTTAGAGGAACCACACTTGGGTTTGTTTTTAAATTTTTCAATAACTTACAAAGACAGTTGTCTTGTTAGGGTTTTTACTCTTGTGAAGAGACACCATGACCATGGCAACTCTTATAAAGGAAAACATTTAATTGAGGGGGCAGCTTACAGTTTCAAAGGTTCAGTCCATTACCATCAAGGTGAGGAGCATGGTGCTGTGCAGGCAGATGTGGTGCTGGAGTAGTAGCTGAGAGTCCTACATCTTGCAGACAACAGGAAGTTGACTGAGACACTGGACAGAATCCTGAGCATAGGAAACCTGAAAGTCTGCCCCCACAGTGACACACTTCCTCCAACAAGGCCACACCTATTCCAACCAAGCCACATCTCCTAATAGTGCCACTCTCTGTGAGATTATGGGGGGCAATTACATCCAAACTACCATAACCATGTACTATATAAGATTTTTATATCCATATTAATAAATTAAATAGGCTGTAAGGTTTTTCTTGTGTTATCTATGCTTATTTTAGAATCAGCCACTGACAGTGACACGTAGGGACATTGTAGGGAGCAGAGGGAAATCCTGGGTGAATGTTGAATGAAAACAAGAAACAAAAAAAGGAAGGACATGACTGCTCCTGGGTATGGTGGGGGAGAAAGTTTACTGTAGATAAAAGGGAGAGCATAGTCCGAGGCAGGGACATCTGGGAGAGTCCAGAGTGAATGTGATCAGACTGAGCTGGGTCATGTGAGGGGAGGGGGGAGGGGAGAGGGGAGAGGAACCATTAACTAAGAGGGGCAGCCTGGGCCAGGAGACTGGCATAGCCAAGATGGCTGGCTTATTTAGAGAAGGGCAGGCTGAACCCTGGGCTGGAGAAGTTTGGGCTAGAAGGTAGGGTGTGCCATCCATACCCTGTAACAAGTAGGGACTGAGGGATGCTGGGAGAACCTGGGGGCCAGGTCCACTTTGATATGTTAAATAGGCACCTCAGTTCGCCATTTGTCCTGAGTCTGAGACCTAACGATTGTGTGGGCATGACCGAGTCCATGATGCCCAGGACCTAGGACCCATGGCACAACTGGAAAAGCCGTTACTCATATCGCCCAGGCTCAAGAGAAATGGAAAAGCTTTTCTCCAGGGTCTGAGTGTTAGAAATGATTGATCAGGGTGTGCACACAATAGTCCCTGCTGCTTCCTCCTCCTGGAGGGTTACAGCCTGAGACGGTTGCCTACAGAGATCTCCTACCCAGTCGGCCTAAGCCCTCACCTGTGCTGAGGTTCCATGTGGAGTGTGGGCAGTGGTTAGAGAACCTCCTGCTCTCATCGTTACCGAAACATCTGTGTCCGTCTTCTCTTCATTCCCTCGCTGACCCTAGCCAGGGTTCGAGGACCCAAGCTGTGGTGGTCATGGCAGGAGGCATAGCATAAAGGTGTGTGGTAGTAAAAAAAAAAAAAAAAAAAAAAGGGAAATAAGGTAAAAAGTGTCTTACAGCCAATGGAATGGCTCATCAGATAAAGATGCTTGCCACCAAGTCTGACTGAGTTAGGACCCGTAAGGGGGAAGAAGGGAACAGCATTGGCTCCTGTAAATTCTCCTTTGACCTTCACATGCATGTCATGGTATGTGTGTCCACACACTTACACACATACAAATTGTAGTACATTGTTTGTATGTTTGATTTTTGAGGCAGGGTCTCACTATGTATCTCTGGCTATCCTGGAACTCACTCTGTAGTCCAGGCTGGCCTTGAACTCAGAGATCTGCCTGCCTCTGCCTCCCAAGTGCCGGGATTAAGGGCATGCACCACTATGTCCTGCCTTAAAGCATATATATATATTTAAGTAGCTTAGTTAGAAGGCTGAGGCAGGAGGATTGCCATGAGTTTGTGACGTTTAAGTACATGATTGGTTTGGACCCACTGCTTTGGCCTGTGGTGAAGCATGGTGAGTGCATTCCTCAGAGGAAAATGCTCACCTCACGTTTAGGAAGCAAAGAGGAAGAGGTAGGGGCCAGGGTCCCGTATTGACCCTCAGCACAATGTTCCACGTGTTTCAAGGACCTCCATGAGGCCCCTTCTGAAGGCCCACAGCAATTCAAACAGCATCACCCTGGAGGCCAAGTCTTCAGCCTATGCATTTTTGGAGAACATTCTAAGACCCCAGCAATAGCTCCAGCTTTTTCAGTTCCCACTTTCTCTGCCTCTGCCCTGGTCTAGTTGGAGGCACACAGACAGTGGCTGTCTACAAGTTCTAATCCATCAACAGGAAGTGGACAATCAGTTGAAGTCTTCTGTCTTACCGCCATCTCAGACTTCTTCTCACCAGGGTGTATTTCAGTTGAGGTGATCAGGCCCTCCTAATCAATCATTCCACTTATTAGCTCCTTTCATTGATTCTCTAATGATTGGACGAAGGAATAGGTCATGCTGTGTCTTCAGGGTGACAACGGGGACTAGATCTGGTACTATTTCATTGTGGAAAATTCTTTCTGTTTTACACCATATCTTGTACTCTAAACGTGGGTTTTAGAAACCGGAGGCACCTAAGTAGAGAGCCTGGTTGGATCAAGAAGGTAACAGTGCCCTTTCCTGGCAACATCAATTCTCCAACAAAACATAAATCTGAACAAACGAATCTACTACAGTGTCGTTGATGCTAGAGTGGATTTTTACCCCCTCCCCCTTTCTTATTTTCTTTCTACTTTTTTTTCTTTTTTGGTGCCTGCTAGGGTTATTTCCCATCTTTGAAAGCCTGAGCCCTAATGAGCTCCAGGGGGACAGAAGTCTGTCAATCACAGAACACTTTTCAAGTAGAGTCGTCTCTGCCCCACCAGAGAACCACAAGGCATGAAATAATTAGAAAGCCCAAAGTAACTGCTCTGTTTTACAAGAGCAAAATCCGCTTGTGGATCATTTACATAAACGTGTCACTTCCCATTACAGTTCTAATGTCAGCTGGGTGATAATCGCAGGCGCGCTGGGGGAGGGGAGGGCAAGGTAAGCAGAGGCTCCGCATTGATCTGAGGTGCGCATGTGCTGCGCCTTTCCCCGCCCCCACCTTCCTGGACTACTGAATTAATGCAAAGTATCTTTTCTTTTCCATTAAAAAAAAAAAGCCTATTCGTGCTGCTATGGCAGCAGACCCTGTGCTTAAGAGAAGAAAGAAAAAAAAACTGCATCAAGCTATTGTTGGTGGAGAATTCACTTTGAGAAGCATTTCAAAGCGGATCCGACTGGGGAAAGAATCATGTTAAATATTTGCTATGAAATATTTATAAGAGCACAAAAGCAATTGACAAAGTTGCCTGGGGGAAAAAAATCAGCGTTTCTCCTCATTTGGACTTCTTACGGTGGGGGTTTTAAATGCTCGAGGGAGCACTTAAATAAGTGCAAATACATGGGTGATGTGTAGTCACAAATGCGTGTGCACACACACTCACGCACGTATGGTTGAATGGGTTGATGGGATTCAGGCCGATCTGCATCTGAATGCTGTTTCCCCAAGTACAGCAGCAACAAGAGGTCGCTGAAGACTTGTCCAGATAATTGCCTTTGAAGGAGCCCTGCATTGATGCCGACCGAGCAAGACGCCCCTGGACAGACAGACCCAGGTGCCCCCGGGGAGAGGCTGGCGGCCATTTTACGGGGTACGCTGGCCTCAAACCCACCTTTAGGAAAGGGACTCTCCTGAGCCCTGCCACTTTATTGTACCAGCACAATAGTGGCCACACTGAAATGTATGCAGTGAGGAAGAAAAAAGAGGCCTTGCGTGGAGCCAGAATAAAAGTTATCCATCCACGTGGTTTTGGGATTATTAAAAAAATACATATTTAGTTCACAAACCCTCCCACCCCGAACATATAATTGTGTGAGAAAATGTAGCAAATACTTTATTGACTTCTATAGTTAAAAGAATCACTATAGCAACTATGGGCAATTTCAATATCTGTGGGGCTCGTCTCTCTACTGGGAGGGGAGACAAAAATATAGTTCTCGTGAAATGTCTCTGTCCAACTAACTCATCACAGATTTTACTCAGTTTTTGCTATGTGAGCCTCGTGATCATTTTATGAAATATCTCCTACTATTTTGACCCTAATATTCAGTAGTATGATTATAGAGTAGGCATCTGAGCAGCTAAGAAGGCAGCCTATCACCTACAACTGATGTTTATCTTAGCTTAGGAGGCTATTGGAAAAGCTGCTGCAGGCTGGTTTAACTCATCAATAAACACATCCTAAGATTCAAGCCAAAAGAGCAAGCTGCTGAACAACCCAGTGCAGTCATCTTTGCCGCATTTGACTTCGGCTGAGGGCCAAGACTGCCCATTGGTGAGGCAGGAGAGCGAAGATGCGCCGGCCTGGCAGGGGTCTGAACCCCAGCCAGGCTGTTTCTTATCCAAGAGATCACCAAGTGGGAATGCATTGTGGGTGGATTTAAATCTGCTCTTTTTCTCCATCCCCCCTCCCTCTCACACAACAAAAGTCTAAATCCCTTTTCAGACCAGATTGCCCCATTTCCCTGCATGGGCCAGGCAGATTGGAAAGATGTTTGTCATTCAGCTTTTCTCTGGGCTAATCAGAAGACACTGGGGCGGTGGGATTTCTGTCTTTCATGTACGGAGCCTGACTCTACAAACAGCGGCACAGAGGCCTCTGGGCCTGCTGGAGAGCTGGGCTGCCTGTCATCTCTGAAGACAGATATAAAAATATTGTTAACCACGAGCCTAAGCAGAGGGTTTAACAGGGATTTGAATCTAAAATGTGATACTCCACACAGACCAACTTGATTTGGTCCAACAGAGCCGAACCCCTTAGACTGTCCTAACAAAGTATGTCACATAATGGAGGAGATTTTGATGGGATTTGCAACATCTCTGTTTCAGGCCTGCTGCTGAATAGATCTAGACTGTGAATGAATGTCCCCACTTCCTGGGCTGTCTTGATGAGAGGCCTCAGCTGACCTGACTCCAGAGTCAAGGTCTCATTGGCGGGACAGCTTTCAAGGTCACCAGGGTGTTGTTCTGAGCATGCAGTGCAGCTGAGCTAGGCGGGGCGGGCGAGGATGCGTCTCTGGAGAGCCAGGGTCAGAACGTTGCTGTGGAGTGATTCCACACATTCCTATAGTGGGAACATCGGGGACCTTTTCAACTTCAAAATTCTGCAAATCACTCACTGTAAAGGCTCTGGGTACCAGTCCTCAGAAAGCTGGACGGAATAGAGGGCAAGAGAAACTGGTTGCATTCTTGGCATCTTCGGCTTGCCCAGGGACCTTGGTCTGACTACTCTTAACAGCTCAATTCCCTCATCTGTAAAATGGAGCTTAAAATTCCATTTTCTCCTTGGAAATACTTCAAAGAGTACAGTAAGTTTCCAATGCAGCCTGTAGTAAGTGCTTGGTATGGAACATTGTTACCTGCTCCACACAGCTGTTTCACCAGGGTAGTGAGGACTTTATCTCAGCCTTATGCCGGCTTAGTCACAGCTATACTTTCGGGAAAAGCAAGGGCTAGCATCCCCTGGAGTATACATTAATGAAGCAATGACATCTAGGGGTACTTATCCATCAAGGAACCATTTGGGAGCCAGGCCTAGTAACATAGCTACCCAGCTACTCAAGAGGCTGAGGCAGGAGGATTATGAGTCCCAGGCTTGCCAGGGCAACAGAGATCAAGACCATACGGAGGAACTCAGTGGAACCCTGCCCAAGAATAACATTTCAAAAAAGGCTTAGGCCATAGCTCAATGGTACAGAGCTTGCCTGGCATGCTTGAAGTCCTTGATTTGATACCCAGCACCACAGAAAAGAACATTTAGGAAGTTCAATGCTTTAGACATGAGCAAAGTCCAGGAAACAATCCGAGTCTTGAAAATGCTCTGAAAGCTGTGGCTAGCTGTCTTTCGTCAGGTTTATTCGGATCTTCTGGTGGTCAACAGACTTAGAAATTTGTTTGAGCCACTGGGTACCTCTCCTGGAGCCTATCCTTCTCTTTATATTCCAGCTGTGCTTGGAGACGACCACTACCCTAAACTTGGCCTTTAGTTATAACCAGACATGATTTTTAAGATCATACATTGCTGGAGCAAAGTCTATCTGTATTCATACACAAAACAGCTGGGCTCTATAGCTCTTGACTTTTATATAAACGGTATATTGAACACACAGGCCTACCATGAGCATTGTTTATTCATACATTTTGGTAACAAGATACATACATTTTTACCGTAATATACATACCCATTGCACAAATTTATTCTTTAGTTCTCTTGTTAGTAGGCTTTTAGACTATTTCCAACCTTTCATGCTTTAAAAAATGCTTCACTAATACACATCTGTATGTGTGTTATATGTATATATGCAGTGTTTGTCTATGACATATAGATAAATATCACATATACATCAATATGCATAACAACTAGATCTTTAGGGATGTCCATCTATCTTTATGAGAAGTTGTCTGACTGATTTTGATGTGAGGGAATTCTGGGTGGCCAAGGGAGCGTTTGTAGAAACAAGAGTCTATAAAAAGAATGTTCCCTGACCCAGCTTGTGTCTCTGAGAGTAGATATATGGGGTATTGCTGCTATTTTATTATTCATAGCTATTGATTGTGGGGTAGTTTTTCTCCTCATGTTAATTACTCTTTCGATACCCTTCAGGGATCTTGGTACACCCTGTTGTAGGTGACAACGTGCCTGGAGAAAATGAGATGCTCAATTTGAGTTCAAAGGTTAAGAAACCAACAGGCTCCTGGAGTCCTAACACAGTGCTCTTCAGAGCCCACTAAAAGTTTAGAAAAGTAAACAGCCAAGCTAAAAACCATTCATTAAAGACTGTCAGGCCCTTAGCTGACCCTCCTTTTACAACAGGGCGCATGTACAGAAGGCGTGAGGAGGAGAGAGGTAGATGGATAATTCAGAATCTCCATCACTGCTTCCTAGGCACAATCAGCAGAGCTTCCTTCCTAATACACTATAGACGCACATTTAACACTTTCCACATGTGAAACTTCGAGTGATGTTTGAAGCTATATTAATAAAATATTAGCCCAGAAGTGACTTTCATAGATATGCTAGCGGGGAAGCAAATAATTTTATTCTAGTCCCATGTAAAGTTGATTACAGGCAGAAAGTCTGAGGAGGGGATATACCCCCCTATATATGTACACATATGCACACATGCATGCAATCCCAAAGCTAAATCAAACCGTGTTGTTCTTGCTGTTTTAACCAA
Organism: Peromyscus maniculatus bairdii; assembly: GCF_049852395.1. Classification (NCBI taxonomy): domain Eukaryota; kingdom Metazoa; phylum Chordata; class Mammalia; order Rodentia; family Cricetidae; genus Peromyscus; species Peromyscus maniculatus. The sequence continues at coordinate 110,722,867 of NC_134857.1, read as the reverse complement.
GAATGTTCCTTCTTTGTGTCCTTCATTATTTTGCCTAACTGCAAATAGACTGCGCTAAAAAATGAATATACAGTTAATTCAACAGCCGACCAGAGGCCAAACCTAAGCTTGAAAGGCCAATTGTTGGCCCTAAATACAGACTTTCATTTGGCTCATAGATTCTTATCTGTTTGACCTTGTGTTTTCTGTAGTCTGCCTGGACATTTTCTGGGTCAAAAAGGAGGTTCAGAGCCCCCAAGCTCGGAGCTCTGAGATAGCTTGGTTCCCCTAGCAGAAGTGAGCCAGCATCAGGGTGATAATGCAAACCAGTCCCGGCTTCTGCCCTCAGGTTTTCTCAGCCAGTCCTTGCCTAGGAAGGAAATGTCTCGGTTCTTTCCTTTCCCATCACAAAACATGGCTCAGTTTAAACAGGTTTCTTAGGAAAACAAAACAAAACAAAACAGAATCTGTACACGTACTGTGGGCACAAAGGCCTGTGTCCCCTCTCTTCTGGCCTCTCCCACGAAGCTGAGGCAGAGCAATGATATGGACTAGTCATGTGCTAAGATCTCAGGTCCTGGAACTCTTTCTCAACCCTCATAACTAATTGATAACTCAGATACTGTTGTTGTATACATACCCAAAGCATCTAATGACTCACCCAGTATAGACATCTAGTAATATGTTCCCTGGAGTGTGCTGTTAACCACGGAGTCAGGATAGTGTAATAGTTCCTCAGCATACCACTTGCATGATTGGTGGAGTTCTTCCCATTTGTAGGCAGGAGGAAGAGGAAAAAGAAAGAGAAGTTCTCTTCTAGTGTCCCTACCTCACAATCATGAAGTCTTGAATCTGTTTTCCCTCACATTCTCCTGGAGATGATCGCATCATAGCCGCACCTAATTACGGGAGAGACAAGCTAGCCCAGGCTAGCAGGTCGGCCCCTGGATCTCTACTACTGTAAAAATGGGGCCACAAAGGTTTGAGGATGGTTTTTGGTGCCTTGCCTATAGATGGCCAGGTGTCTGTGAAATCATAAATCTCAGAACATTTTGCAGTTATCAGCTGTGTTTTAGCAAGACAAGTTACATTGAAATGACCCCATCCCTCAGTGAGTAGAGGCAGAGATTCAAACTCAAGCAATTAGAGCTAAAATTTGAGGTTTACATACCATTGATCACCGAATATTATCCCAGTGCTTGGGAGGCAGAGGCAGGTGGAGACTATAGGCCAATCTGGTCTACAGAGCGAATTCCAGTACAGCCCAGGGCTATACAGAGAAATCATGTCTCAAAAACAAAAACAAAAAAAAAATGAAAAGAAAAAAGGAAAGAGAAGCAAAACAAAAATTGTTCTTATCCAAACTCTCTGAAGAATTAATTCCTTGGCTAGCCACTTTTCTCTAAATCAGTGATTTTCAACCTTCCTAATGCAGAGACCCTTTGATACAGTCCCTCATGTTGCAGTGACCCCCAACTATAAAATTATTTGCATTGCTACTTCATAACTGCAATTTTACTACTGTTATGAATCATAATGTAAACCTCTGATATGCAGGACATCTAATATGCCACTCTTATGAAAGGATCATTTGACCCCAAGGGGGTCACGACCCACAGGTTGAGAACCACTGCTCTAAATGCCCATCAGCTGTGAGAGTCTACTTAACCCCGCTAGGAAGAGTAGGGTAATAAGAATTTTCCATTAAGGGAACAGTGGCGATGAGTCTCAGAGCTGTACATTGTCTGAGTTCAGAAGGCTACAAGCCACAGGGATTACCATGTCCTTGGAAGTGTGGTTTCTGTGGTGCAGGTAAAAGCCTCAGGATTTCCATGGTTAGAGATGTGAGTGACAGAGGAAGGCATTCCTCTAAGTCATCTCTAATTAGGTGCTTTGGCTTAACACAGCCAGTCAAGAATATCTTGAGATGAAGCTTTGAAAGAAAAGCTACCTAATCTTCCAGGATAACTCACCATTAAGGTTTAGATGAAAGGTTCTGAACTGGCGGCACCACGGCCAATTTTTGGTGGCCCACAAAATTACAAGCCAGGAGCTATCGTTCTTCCGTGTGGGGTACAGAAATTTGGTGCTGGGGAGCAGTTTGGGTGTTAAAGACACAAAGGGCCCATGTTGATTTTATTTATTTAGATGAAAGCTACTAACTGATCCGAGAGCTTCCGAAGTTACAGCTGATAACTCTACGTACAAATGAGCAAACTCATTGCCCTCATTCGTTCCAGAGGGGACCCACTCTTCCACTACGCTGTGGTCAGCACCGGATCTCACTGTGGCCAAGCATGCAAGATACAAGTCCTAGCAGCCTCCATCTGTAAAATGGGAATGTAAATGTTTCTAGCAGTGTATTTTGTTGGGCAGGGTTAAATGAAATACTTCATAGAACAGCGTTAGCACTGCGCATGGTCAGGAGTGGGCAGGCAGGCAGGGTTGTGACTACACAGATCGTCGTGTTAGCTGGTGGTGTGTGGGTGTGGATAATGAAGTCTGGAAGATTATGAAAGCACAGCACGGAGGCACGAGGGTTGGTCCTCAACTAGCGGATGCTTCCACGTGTTCATCCAGGACCCTGCTAGAGCAGGTTCTCGAAATCTCATGATGGAGATGGAGTGAGAGCCCTCTTTAGTCTTCCTAGGCACCGGGGACTGTTCTTCTCCATGACAGCCCCCCCCCTCTTCGTTCATTCGTAGTCACACCTTTGGGCTTAGCGTGTGGTGCCAGGGTAGGCCACCTGCAAATTTCATTGGTGACCAGGTGACATGGGAGCCCTCTAGGCCAGGGACTTATTTCCTGGCTCCTGGCATAGTGCCTGGTGTCCCGCGTGGCCTGAACAGACTTTTCTTTTAGAAGCACTTGGAGCTCAAGAGAGGTTGCTGACACGTTAGGAAGCTGGAAACACTCCCTGCTGTATTTCTCTGGTTGTCAAGAATCCAGCCATTTTCTACTCAGTTTCTTCATCTGAGGAATATTCCTTCAGTATGTGCTGCTCGCTGAGATGCTGTGATAATTAGTGAGACTCCTTGGAAAGCAGCGATATGCTCTGTCCCTTTGAAGTTTGGTTTTACAAGAAGATCTTTATATACAAGGCTATAAAAATTCTGTTCTCCTTCCTGCCCCTTTCTTCCCTCTGATGCAAAGGTCCAAGAGAGATTATCCGCCTGTGAAACTCCCATTTCCTAAATGCCAGTCTCCCTTGGAGTGTTACCTGCAGTGCACTCACGCTGGTCCTTCCAAGCCCTCAGGACTTCTCTTTTCACGAATCAATTGGTGAACCTTTAGACCGGAAACCCAGAGAGCCGTCAGCAGAAGATATTCACAGTGCTTCTTTAGCCTCTGTGTTCTGAGGCTTCCTGCTTCACTGGAGAACCACCCATGAGACTCTGGGCTCTGTATTGGCTTTCCATAATGACCTAGTGTCATGTGCCAACAGGTGGGTGTCACATCAGAGTGCCACACACCAGACAGAAAGAGAAGTATTGGGCTGTGTTTGGGTCAAGAGGTAACCCACAAGAGGTAACCCAGAGCCAGGCACAGTGGCATGTGCCTTTGATCCCAGCAGTTGGGAGACAGAGACAGGTGGATCTCTGTGTTCGAGGCCAGCCTGGTCTACATAGAGAGTTCCAGGACAGCCAGGGATACCTAGAGAAATCCTATATACTTTTTTTTAAAAGTGAAAGAGATAGCCCATGGACAAGATGAATTATGGGTACAGATGAGAAGCCAAGGAACCATGTCAGACAAGGAATCAATATGGGGTTACACATGAGGGAAGGCACACTAGCTTGTGAACTTGTATTTAACCTCCCTGGACTGCCATTTCTTCATCTATAAAATCTGAATAGTTATATTAGGATCCAGCTGTGGTAGCCAATACTGGCAATCCTAGTACTTGGATGGCTGAGGCAGGAGGATTGTCTCATTGGCCAACCTGGCTAAATAGTGAGTTCTAGACTAGCTAGGCTACAGAATAAGACCTCATCTGAAAACAAAACAGAAAATCCCAATAAACAAACAACATTGGAGTTAATAAGATAGACAAACCATTTTGTAAATCATGACTAGAGAAGTAATTATTGCTTGTGTAAGTACCAATGTTACATGCATCTTGCACATTTTCTATTGGCTAAGTAGTGAAGACACGGTATTTGAGTCCAGTGACAGGGAGCGGACATCGCGTTAACAACGTGACTTTCTCCCCCTCCTGAGGGTGAGAGGAGATGCTGGCTGTGGTGGGGAATGGTCCAGATGCAAGGGAATCTGAACAGAAGGTGAAGGGGGAAAAGCATTAGGTTTTAGCTACCCTCTAGTATCCATCGCACAGAACCGAGAGAAGTGAGATCTTTCACCGCAGCGTGACTGGTGCTGAAATCACTATTCGGGAATGTTAGTAATTGCCGCTAAGGTAATTCCCAATCAGTTCATCTTCAATTGTACCCCAGATTCTAGTCTCTTGACCCACCAGCTGCCTTGGGACTTTACTTCCTTCATTATGTAATAATCATGTTCTTCTCAATAGTCTGGCTATTTGCTCTTCGTCTTAAAAAAAAAAATCACCTTTTCAACACACAGCTCAGATGAGTCCAGGCTCAAGGTCAGAGTTCTTTAGCATTTCAAGGGAACATTCTGCAATTGTGAAAGTAGCATTGCTACAAATGTGAAGTTTCCAACTTCAGCATCTACTTTAAGTTCTTCTCCAATGGGACACTATTTTAAAATATTAGTGGATGTGTTTTTCCTTCCTGGTTATTCTTGCTGGTGCCCATGGCAGCCAAGAGCACCCCTTGCTTCAGGGAAAGGCAGGAGTAATGGCCAAGAACAAAGGAGCCAGTGTTGAGCTCTGGGCTTCCAAAAACAGGCTCTTGAAACCCATTTCAGGGAAAATAGATGTGGAAGCCAAGATTTTCGTTAGGGAGATCCAGGCTTTGTTGAGAGAAGGGAAGATTTTCAGATTCTAAGGAAACAAAAATAGCCAGAGTGTGGATTATAGAGATGTGGAATATGGAAGGTTAATGTTGTCCTATGATGTATGGCGGTGTCCTGTGCAACCAGAGGGCAGAGGGCAGAGGGCAGAGGGCAAAGCAAAACAAACTAGAAACACTGAGAGTGGAGACCCGAGGCTGTGGCAGAAGAAACCAGTGAAGTAAGACTGCAGCGAGTGTGGGCTGGGGGAAGGGGAGGGAGGGAGTGCAGAGATTTTTCCCGGGCCTAACTGAGTCTCTGGAAGAGAGGGCTGTACCTTATGTCCAGTTCTTGGAGTAGCCAAGAGAGAAGTGTCATGCTTAGGTAGAACAAGCCTGGCCACATGTTGAGTCTTCTCTCCACACCGCATGGAACTTACCCAGATGCCCTGAGTATTGTCACTGAGAAGGTCAAGTGCAGAGGGACCCTAGAGCTGAAATACAGAGTATACTGTTACTGTAGCTACTTTGTGTCTGGCCTTACACTCAGCTTGTGTCTTAACTAGACCATTTAACTTGGTATCTGTCAATCTGTCTTAGTTAAGGTTTCTGTTGCTGTGATTAAAACACCATGAGCACTTCTTCAGGCCTTCAAAAACAATACCACTTGGGAGACTCTTACGCATACCGGTACAAAGTGTAGCTTTAGCCCCCTTCGGACAAGAGCTTCCGGGTGCTGACCCTGAGGAAGTACTTCCCATATTTCATCTCAGGGACACCGGTAGTGGTATTTGCCATGGATTTCTTGCTTTAGACACTGGTCTCTTCTTAATTACAATGCATTCTTCAGCCTCAGCTGACTAGTATTGTCCCAGCAAAGGAAAGATCTCACGTTAGTGGTTCTGGTCTCTTGTTAATACAGCTAACTTTTCAGCCCCAGTGGACTAGAACCATTCAAAATATCAAATGGCCCCCAAAGAATCTGTAAGGGGCTCTCAAATTTCACTCAAAAACTCCACAAGCCAGGCCCCATCATCTTCACTGCTTCCAACATTATCTCCCACATTCCCACAATAGCTCATTAAGCTCTGAATTCTCAATGGTCTTCCTAGCCCAAAGCTCCCAAGTTCTTCACAGTTCTCCCATAACAACATGAACAGGTCTGTCAAAGCAGCACCCCACTCCTGGTTCCAATTTCATAGTTGAGGTTTCTGTTGCTTTGATGACCCAAAGCAATCTGTTGAATAAAGGGTGCATTTCAGCTTATAACTCTCAGGTCACACTGTATCATAGAGGACAGGACCTCATGGCAAGACCCAGAGGCAGAAACTGACACAAAGGCTGTAGGAGATCACTGCTTACTGGCTTGCTCCTCATGGCATGTGTAGCCTGCCTTTTTATTGCACCCAGGATCACCTACCCAGGGATGGTGCTGCTCACAGTGGCCTAGACCCTCCATATCAATCATTAATCAAGAAAGTGCCCACAAGACTTGCCTAATATTTTGTAGGCACTTTCTCAGTTGAGAATTCCTCTTCCCAAATGATTCTAGCTTAGTCTGGCAGTGGTGGTGCATGCCTTTAATCCCAGCACTCAGGAGGCAGAGGCAGGCGAATCTCTGTGAGTTCGAGGCCAACCTGGGCTACAGAGTGAGTTCCAGGAAAGGCACCAAAGCTACACAGAGAAACCCTGTCTCAAATGCCCCGCCCCAAAGAAAATGATTCTAGCTTGTGTCAAGTTGACATGAAACTAACCAACACAAAGTAAGTCTAGATTTTTCATAGTTTTACTCATAGTTAAACCTCTGAACATATTTCTCAGTTGAACAAATTAACTTTTTGTATATCCAGCATGGAGTTAAAATCTTGCAGCCTCTTCTCTACTTGCTGATAATATAGTGTCCTATCTCTGCTCTGCAAATATTCATAAGATACTTCTGACTGCAGCCTTCGTGTTTTTGTTGAGGTATAATTAATCCATAGAATACTGTTACATTTTTTGTTAATAATCAACATAGCTGTCATTTAGCAGAGGAAACTTAGGAATAAAAGATGGGATATTTTGAATTCATATAACGGGACTCAAAGGTTAGTGAGATCAAGTCTTCTGCCCTGTAACATGTTATGTTTCACGCTCCTCCTCAGTGTCTGTGGGCTACTTGCAGAAATCCTTACATGATAAACTCTCCATTTGTCCACACATCATGGTGTCAGCTTATTGCACTCCTCTGCTTTGTCTCCAGACTGTCACACCTACCGAAACCACTCGAATATTGGCTGTCCCTGTTCATGCTGTGATCACTAGTACCACCTATAGCAAAAGCCACTGCTCAGGTTAGCTTGTCTGTTGCTATGATTAAACACTGACCAAATGCAGCTCTGAGAAGGAAGGTGTTTATTTGCTTTACAGGTTACAGTCTATCACGGAGGGACGCTAAGGCAGGAACCTGCAGGCAGGAACTGAAGCAGAGGCCACAGAGGAATGCTGCTTACTGGTTTGTTCTCCATGACTTGCTTAATTTGCTTTTTTGTAGAACCTAAGACCACCTGCCCAGGGCTGGTATCATCCAATGTGGGCTGGACCGTCCCAGGTTAATGAAGAAATTGCTCCGTAGACTGGAATACAGGCAATCTGATGGAGGCATTTCTCAGTTGTGGTTCTCCTTCCCAGACAACTATAGCTTGTGCCATGTTGACAAAACAGAACAAACAATCAGGAAACTAACCAGCACAGCCGAGAAATGGTTCATCTTTGCAACATCAGGATCCTGACATCCTTTGTTCAGATGCTGAGTGTGGTGGAACAATCCTTTTGTACTCTGTAAAGATGTGTTGCTCTGATTGGTTTAATAAAGAGCTAAACGGCCAATAGCTAGGCAGGAAGAGGTTCAGTGAGACTGGCGGACAGAGAGAGAGAGCTCTCTGGAATGAAGAAGGGTGGAGTCACCAGAAGGTGCAGGGAGAAACAAGGTAAACATGCCATGTTAAAGAAAGGTACTGAGCCAGGTGGTAGACATAGATAAGAAATATGGGTTAATTTAACTTGTAAGAGCTAGTTAGTAACAAGCCTAACTAACTGATCATTTATAATTAATAATAAGTCTCTGTGTGGTTATTTGGGAGCTGGCTGGTGGGATAGAAAATTCTACCAAAAACTGAGAGAAGAACTGTCTTCTGATTCTGGGCCACATCTTACTATGCACTCCTAAGCCTTTGATTTCACAAATCTGCAGACTTCCGGTCATTCTTTTTCAAGGAAAGGGCTTCATACAGCATTCCCTTTGAACTCCATCTGGTTAAGACCTCAGCAAACCTTTCCCTCCTTTTCCAATCACCAAGCAACACCAAACATGGAGCTCCAGCCCATATTCACAAAAGCAAGTGGACAAGCCTAACAAGCTACAGGGGACACTCACAGACTGCATTTCTTTCTTCCACCAAATTTCAAAATATGTTGTATGTGACAGACTACAGGGTTACTTTGTCTGGGAGTTTGTTCCTTCCCAGAACACACAGGGGCAAAACGGTAAAGAGAAACTAGATAAGAAGATGCTGTCTGTGGAATATACATGAGAAAAACTCCTGGATGCTTGCCACCAAGAACCCACCTACAGAGTTCCCTGAGGTACCTCGTGTCTGTCCTCTGTCTCCTTGTGGATTTTAGCCACTGACTTCGTCATTTACCCCCCTATCTACGGCTGTGTACTTCAGACATAAGCATCCTGTCTGCCCTCTGGATGAAGGCTTTGTTGTGTGTGTGAATGTGTCTCCTCCCCCCACCCCTTCTGTTTAACTACAGAGGCCAAATTCCAAGCGCCCAGACCAGACCTGACCCCAAATGATTATCCCCAAGCCACCTTTAATGGAATCCAGTAACTCCCAGTTTTATCCTGGGGATTAGGACAATTCTTTTGGGTAGAATTTTAAATTTAGTGTTTAAATAACATGGCATTTCTGGAGAAAGTCGTGCCAATGACCACATAGTTCTGAATTGTATTCTTTGAAGTGGTTAAAATTATAAATATATACAAACTTATTGATGTGCATAAAATTTTATATATACATAATGGTACATGATTAAAAATGGTTAATTCGTTCAATTTTAGAAGTTTAAAGTAAAACTCATATCCAGACACCATGGCACACATCTGTAGCATCAGGAATTGGGAGGTTTAGGCAAGAGGATAGCAAATTTGAAACTAGTCTGGACAACATAGTCATACCTTGTCTCAAAACAAAACAAAACAAAAACAAAATAAAGATAATTGTGAACATTTATGTGGGTTTAAGGATTTTTTTCTTGAATTGCTTAAGTAATAGAGAAATTGAAAATAGGAAACATGTAAAGTGTTTGTAAATCTTTCAAGAACTTTTAAATATATTGGACCAAATTTATAGCAAGTCCTTTTGCAGCATATTCTTGAATATGCATAAAGAATTTATATTCTTAATCTTTACTAATTTGAGAATTTCTCCCTGATAGAGGGCCTTTGAAGTGAGAGAGTGAGAGAGAATGGGGGGGGGGTGGTCGGAACAAAATGAGGCTTTGTATGTCATTTACAAGGGCTGGTTTGTTTTTGAAATAATTTTAAGGAAGTTGAGAATCCTCAAACTGTGTTTTATATGGTATTTAGTCAATTTTTCTATCACCAAGGTTCTGCTTTTAGCAAATAAAATATAATATTTATTAATATTAATGACTCTCTGAGAAGAGTTTCAGATTATTTAGAAGGAAAAACAAAAACCCATAGGGTCCGCATGATGGTAGCTTATTCCCAGCCCTTGTTTCCAGTAGGCCAAATACAAATTCCTCATTTCCCACAAACCCCCAAATGTGGGAAGAAGATCGCTGAGTCAACAGGAAATAAAGGAGACAACGCTCTAATTCTCTGTAGAGAATTAAAATGCTGCTGTCCCCACATAGAGACTCAGACAAGCCTTTGCTTTCTGGAGCCAGAAGCTGCCTGCCCCTGCCTTGCTTGGACGGGAGCACAGAGACACAATGGGGCTCACTATTAAAGAAGGTTATTTTCTGCGTATAGACTATAAAGTGCTACGGCAGCACACTGGTACACCCATGGTTCAGAATGCAACCACTGTCTGGTGTACAGCTGAGGGTTTGAAGAGATAGGAATTCTAGTTGAATAAATAATAATCTTGCCCGTTAATCAAATAAATAACATTGTGATTAAGCTGGACCCAAGGTTCCAGAAACGGCTCGTGGCAGCTCACTGGTCATCCCCGTGTCTCCGGGTAGGATGGCAGAAGTGGAATTACTCTTCTTATGAATTCAGACACTCAACCACAGAGGTTAAATGATTCGGCCAAGGTCAGGGAAGCTTGGTTCTCCTATGGCAAAGCAGAGTGGTCCCAGTCAGATCTGCACGCATGCCTGTCTCATCCCAGGAGCTCTTCCAGTGGCGACTTCAGGTCCGGTCTTGGGAGTTAGGTTCTATCGCTGTTCTGGAATGCGCTTTTCTGCATAGTGTTGCTCCTTTGCTAGGATCTTGCTTGCTTGCATTTCAGACAGTTTTACAAGGTGACGGAGACGGCCCGCTTCCCCTCCACCATCCCTCACTGTGTATCTCATTTTATTTTGGTGTAGCTGTGGGGTGCATGCACTTGAGTGTGCCAAGATGCAGGCTCCAACTCCAGAGCAAGACTTCGGGTGTCTTCCTCCAGCACTTCCTGCCTTACTACTTCAAGACAAGGTCTTTTTTTTAACAAGAAGCTCCCTGTTTAGGCTAGGCTGGCTGGATCTGTCTGTCTCCACTGTACAATGCCGGGCTTATGGGCACCCACAGCCGTCCCTGCCCTTGTACGTGGGTGCAGGGTAATCAAACCCAGGACTTTACGCTTTCACAGCGAGCACTCTGTCCACCGGGCAATCTCACCAGCCCCTGGATACGCATTCATCCTTTATTTACTCCCTTAGCTTAAAAAAAAAAAAAAAAAAAAAAAAGAGTTACTATTTTATTTATGTGTCTGTGTGTGTTCGCACAAGCATGCAAGCATCTACAGGGGCCAGAATCAGGTATTGCGTCACCTAGAGTTGGGGTTCCAGATGTTGTGATGGCAGATGTGAGTGGCATCAAAGTTGTGTCCTCTGGAAGAGCAATAAAAACTCTTAGCCAGTGAGCCATCTCTCCATCCCCTTATATTCTTAGCTTCACTTTTTAGATGATTATAGCCTTTCAATAGCAATCCACACCATAGCACTTCAGGGCCCAGTATTTTCAGAAAGCCTAGTGATTTTAGGAAAGGAAGACGTGAGAGGCTACAGAAGGTGGGCACCCATGTGTTACTGTGGCAATGTTCTCAGGTGTGAGGTGTGGGTAAAGAAGTCCCCTGTAACTCATCAACAAACTTGTTAAGGAAAAAGCACATCATACTTGGGTAAACCTACCTCTAAACTGCATTAAACCAGTTAATAATAAAGACTCACATTAAGGCACTTTTATTCAGACCTATGTAACGAACTATTTAAGGGTAAGTGCCTTAAAGGGTAATTCAGTGATATTCTTGGCCCCAGACTCCTGCAAAAATCTAGTCTCTAAAATCTTGGTTAGAATCTATGCATGTGAAGTCTGTTGGGCTCTAGTACTTGTCTATTAATTTAATAATTAATTTCTATTATATGACATATGGGCTTATTTGGCTTTTGACATTCCAAAGAGTAACTGATTATTGAAGGTTATTCTAAAAGGCTTTTCTGGTCACTTCTTCTAGTCCTGTGGTCCTTTCAAATATTGGCAAAAATGAGGTCACTTCATTTTTTTTTCTGGGGTCAGAATGCCTTCAGGCTTGGAATAAAACAACATTTTGGTAAAAATATTCTAGCTGCCATCCATAAAAATAACTAAAACATCTGCTATCAATTTCTATACCTGTCACATGCTCTTCTTGTGACATTGGACTACTCTTGGCATTGGATACATCTTGCCTTCAAAGAGCCAACTCCGTGCACAGCCTGCCCATGGGAGTAGGGGTCCAGGCATACGAAGGGGCGGAGCCCCAAGAGGCTCCTTGGAGAGACCCTGGCCCCTGAACAACATTAAGACCTTAAAAGCTGAGATAATTTTTTTCTCTGAAAGTACCCGGAAGGAAATATATTACATACTTTAAAGATTTTAGGAACCAAATTTAGTTGTAGGCAGAACTTCTAAAGGTTTCCAAAGGAAGTCAGGCCGAAATGTGCAGGCAATGCTGTCAGCAAGCTGCTGTACTTACCCAGATCATGGCCCTTGAAAGAGAGGAAGGGAGGCATGGAGAACTGGCCAGACCCTCGGCACACTAACAGGAGCTTCCCGCCAGGCTTGTGTGAGCCAGCTTCTGTGGTCACCCAACATTTGATCTGGTTAAAGGGGCAACAGGCAACTGAAAATTGATAATCTGACCTTGCTCAGTTGAACACAGGTATTGCTAATGTGAAATTATAGTTCACATAAAATAGAAGACTATGCATCGTGTTTGATTCATATTTTACTTAGACGTCTTGGTCTTTGATCACTAGAATATTTAAACTTGATATATACTAACCAAAGATAGCATGCTTTTATTTTAAAATTCCAATACTCTATACTTCAAAAGCTGACTTCAGAAACCCCAGTGCAATGACCAAATCTTATTTATCATATGAATGATTATGAGAAATAGACAATAAGAAAATGATCCCTCCGCTTATTAGAAATAGTTCATTGATAGGGCTAGAGATAGCTTAGTAGTTAAGAGCCCTTACTGCCCTTGCTGAGGACCTGGATTCCATTCTCAGCACTGACACCAAGTGGCTCACACCCAGTTGTAACTCTAGTTCCAGGGGATCTTGTACCTTCTGATCTGCATGTACATGGTACACATAAACTCACACAAGCACACATGTATTCACATAAACCCACAAAAAAATCTTAAAATACTCGATCCCATGAAATTTACCCTGCAAGAATGGATGCAGCCATTAAGTAACAGAGTTCACAGTTGTTAAACTATAATCATAATATCTGAATATTAGTAAGTAATCCAGGTATAGCAAATCATACCTATAATCTTTTTTTGGTTTTTCAAGACAGGGTTTCTCTGTGTAGCTTTTGGAGCCTGTCCTGGAACTCACTTTGTAGACCAGGCTGGCCTCAAACTCAGAGATTCACCTGCCTCTGCCTCCCGAGTGCTGGGATTAAAGGCGTGCGCCACCACCACCCAGCCTCATACCTATAATCTTAGCACTCAGGAAACTGAGACAGGAGGATTACTGCAAGTTCTAGGAATACTCACCCCTTCCTCTCCAGTTCATTTCATGGCTGGGCATAAGCAACCCAGGATTGTCCTATGCTAATGTTCAGTGTCAGAAATTTTATTCTAATAATGAAGGAAAAATCCAGAATTGTAAGATAAAACATAATGTGTTCATGAGATAGCTGCATATTGATAGAGTAAGGAAGGCTCACTTTGGTTGTCTCGGTCAACGTTGGCAACCGCTAACATTTCCCCTGTAGGTAATCTACAGGTGGTATTTGGGCTCGTGAAGAAGGGGAGTCCAGGTGTCTTGGCCCTGGCTCCGCCACACTCTTCCACAGCTGCACAGGAGGATGTGGTTTTTGCTGAGCCCACTGTATACAGAGGCGTGTTCTTGTGTGCAAGGTGTAATTGGGTATTGCTTCCTGCCTTCAAAGCCCAATCTTGACAGTTTTTCAGCAGACAAATTGGGCAATTGAGCAAGGACAGTCAAGGGAGAACATGGCAGGCCATGTGTGACAGAAGACTGTGGCATATGGCAACATGCACGCTCTTAACGTCTCAGAAAACGTGATTTGCCCTGAGTCATAATCTCCCTGTGTTTCCGTTATGTACCTTATCGATGATAATTGACGTGCCTGACTGTTCTCTTTATCAAAGGATGCGGCCTCCATGGAATGGTGGGAAGAGCAGCCTCTCTGCTTTCACAGTCTTGGCTCTGGCCAAGTGGTGTCAGGATGAGAGGGAAAGAATCAGTACCGAGAGGGGTCCCAGGCCCTGCTGCCTCCCCTGCTCAGTCTTTGCTGAGGGGTGAACTGACCTGCGGACATACCTCTTTTGCTTCCCCTTAGATGCGGCTGGAAGGTTCTTTTGAGGGCCAGGGAATGGAGCCCAACGCACAGCATGCTGTTGTGCTAAGTCTCCATCCAGTCTTTCTCTAGACGGGGCTAGAGTTGGAGTCAGGGCAATGGAAAGGTCTAGTTGCCAAACGCGCCCTCCTCCGAAGAGCTCCTGCCTGCCCCTCGCTGCCTCTCCCCGCTCAGTCACCGCTTTGTTCACTTCCTATATTTTCACTCAGATGTGGTTTAGTGTTTTCTTTCCAAGGCATATTTTGCATGGAAGAATGCTTTCAGTGAACTGAGGCCCTAATTGCCAAATCATGGTTGCCAAAACATGTTATTTTGGCTCGAGATGGTACAGAGCAGGAGGCGGTTTCCCCTCATGAAAAAAAACAAATCCTTCCTCAGCAGCCCAAAGGCCATTTGCAAGCTCACAACACCCAGGCCTCTGCCAGGGTGCTTCCTTCAGTGGGTGAGGGTGACCACCGTCTCCAGTCATTCACAGCCGCCCTGAGTCTCTTCCGGTGTCTGAGGAGGGCCTTGTCTTTGAGCCTGGCCTTTGGCTGTGGGCGCTGGGCTGTAGGAAGCCGCCAGGACTTGCCTGCACCCCAGCCCCGCCAAAGGCCTGCTCCACCACCCGGCGGCCGGCGGCGGCGGTCCTTCCCACCCGGCGTGCTCTCCCGGCGGCGTCTGCCAGCTAACACAAGCCGCCCAGCCAGCGCAGGGATTCCAAATAGAGACAAATCTGGGGCCCCAGGGGGAAGCGGGATGGAACTGATCAGTAGGAGAGATATATAACTGCTAATTAAGTCCGGATCCCCTGGCTCCACTTGAAACAAACCGGGGAGGGATCAGGTTTTGAGAGCAGGTGCTGACTGGCCGTAAAAGAGGAGTCCCTCACTTGAGGAAAAGGTTCTGCATGCTGCCTGCGGGGGAACACAGAGCAGGGAGCCCAAGGCTGTGCTGAGAAAATTCATTATCATCGGACAGAGCCACGACTTTAGACTCTGTCTTAGGACATAAAAAAACTTGTGGAAAAACAACCCCGAACCAACCAAACAAACAAACAAACAAAAAACTAAGAACAATAAAACCTGCTGCTGTAAGCAAGAACGCCTCCGTCCCTACCCCGTTTTTCCCTTCTGATAGCCGACTGACTTACTTTCTTCTCAGATGGACAATGGAGTTAATTTAGAGGCGAGTAAACACTTTCCTGGAGACGCCAGAAGCAATTTCATTAGGGTCTAGACAATATGGGATTTGTTGCGACTCAGATGCTGGTCCAGTGTGGGCCCCACAGCCACCCACCCGGCTGCCTTGCCTCCCCGACTGCTGAAGGAAAAAAAAAACCTATTCTGAGTAACAATGAGTAAATAAACTTAACAGCATCTACTTCAGGGAAGGAAGTGTGACCGTTGTAGTCATGAAGAGGAAATCCATTTTAAAGTTAAGGATCTGTGCAGGATTCCAACAGTATTTATAATGACTATATGCTTCTTTTTATCTCCAGGAACTTTTCCTTCACGCTCGAAATTACTGTTTTTTGTTTGTTTGTTTGTTTTTTACAACCAACCTGGTTTGGCCCTTCTGTTATCTGAGAACTCTGCCTGTTCAACCTGTGTTATCTATGACATACTGACTCTAAGAAGTAGGTCTGGCTTAGAGAGGTTACAATGACCCGTCAGAGAGCTGAATGTCACCAGATCCCATCTCCTCCAGTCACGATGATCCCTTTCCTCTGAGTTCCAGACAGCCATGAAAGCAAAACTGTTCTCACAGATGCCAAATACATTGAACAAATGAATGAATGAATGAGTGAATGAATGAATGAATCTTGTGACAGTCAAGATTAGTCCTGCTGTGATCTGAGAAATTCTTTTAATATGTGCTAAGTCTCGCATTCTGGAGATCTCCTTTTTTGGGGACAATATTTGTATTGAAATTAAAAAATCATTCTGAGGGTCTTCCTTTGATCTGCATGAGGAATGCTCTTAATCCTGGTAGCATCAGGCCACATTTGGCACATTTTTGAGAACCTGCAGGCAAATTGGCTGAAGTTGCTGGCAGTGGCTGCAGGAATCATTATCAACATCATTTCCTTTTCCTTATGACATGTGATCTTTTCCCTCTCTTCACACCCCAGTCTTCCAGCCACTCTTGCTATTGGGAACCCATTGCTTTGGGTCCCATTCCTAGACCCCGAGTACAGCTTCTCTCAGGATCGTGTCCCGTGTTTATCCTGCTGTTTAGTCCTTTACCGCAACAGAGCTGAACGCTTCCTTGGTGCCTGGCACTGGATGGTGGACATCGTTCAGCCCTGAACAAAGAAGAGTTTTGGGGGCCTTGTTCGCACCCTCACTAACTTGAAGAGGAACCCAGACTGGAGTGTTTACAGGGCACTGGTGTGTGAGAGGTGTTGTTTCATGGATGGCCATGAGAAGACAGTAGTGGAAATGTGTGGTGGTGCCCAGTGATGCCCAGAGAGCAGGAAGGGTGGGCGCCACGGTGGAAGCGGAGTTGGCGATGCTTAAGGGACGGCTTCGTGGCTGGGTTTAGCTCTGGTAGATCCAGTTGACCCTGATTCATTGTCCCTTTTGTCGTCCCCAAGAATCTGACAAATTGTTGTGACTCCTGTGGCCACAATGAAGGAGCCCCGTGGTTCTTCGTCCGTGTGTTTTTGCCAGAAGGTTTTGCAAATGGCGAGAACACCAGTAAAAGTGAGAGTCTCAGCTCATGCCGGTCTGGATACACACTTAAACCCATCAGTTCTGGAGCATGAGTTTTTGCTGGGCCTAATTGTCCATCAAATGACTTTCGGCCATGTGGATCCTTGAAAAAAGATTTCCTGCGCTCTTTAGAACTTTGACCTTTAAAATCGGCCCAAGGAATGTAAGAGAGCTGCACATTTTACAAAACTGATGTAAGATTTGTTTAGAACTTCAGGGGAAAAAAAATAAGAGAGTGGTACACATTGCATTTTTACAAGAGGTCCATTCAACAGCACAGGATACGGTGAAAACCAAACAGGATAGGGTGGGATGCGTGTCTGGGCTCTCAAAGGGCTGAAATCAAAGAGGTGAGCAAACCGCTCTGCATAAATCCCTGCCATCCGCTCTGATAAGTGAGATTATGGACTTGAAAGGTCAATTATATATTCTTAAGGAGAAATGCCAGGGTCCTGTAAATGTTTGTGCTGACGAGACCTTAAAATAGACGAGTGACTGACCACATAGAGTAGTGGGGGCAGAGCTTCATACGGTTTTATTACCCTGCTATGGGCAAATATTTGCCTCATGAGACACACCCACTCTCTCCAGAATAGTCTATTGTAAACAACGGGCTCCCTTTTACAAGAGCTGGAATCTTTATGATGTTTGGGAACACTGAAAGCAAAGGCTAAACAGCTTATTTGAATCTTGTCTTTCGGCCAGGAAAGCTCACCAGTTGATTTCTCTCCCTCTTCTCACTGACTACGCCAAAGGCATGTTCTAGAAAACTAACATTGGCAAGAGTTCCCTGTGCCCTTCCCACTTCTCTTCCTGGGGATGACAAGTGGTGAGTCTTTTAGAACTTCCCAGGTGGCTCTCATAGACCAGCATCCTCCCTGCCTTTTCTGCCTTCCTTATAGCCAAGAGCCCGGCTTCCTAGTCTGAGCTCCTGCATAGAAGAAGTGTGAGAACTTGCCGGCAGGATTTAACTCCACAAGATTTATGCCTGACTGTTTGGACGGCTTACAAAAATGTATGCGTCTCTATCTATTAAGTAAGTGCCTTACTTAAAATTGTGCGTGCACAACTGGTCTCATTGCTCCTAACTAATGCAGTTGTGAGGCCATGTGAAGCATTTAATTATCTCCCCTTAGTTCCCTCAGCAGAGCTAAATACAGTAAAAGGGTAAGATGGAAAAGCAAACCTGAAGAAAAGATGGTATATTTTTCCTAAATATGTGCATAGACATGCCTGTATATTGGCTATATGAGTACCCACTTATAGTTAGTTTGGGAATTATTTGGGACATTTAGTATCATTCTCATTTCTCAATATTGACTAGACTAAAACAATTCTGGCCTAAACAGGAATAATCTGTGTTTTAACTAGCTTTTAATATTAGGAAAGTCAAGTTGATTCTTATACGAAATCTAAAAAATGTTTTTGGCAGGTTAATCATGCCTAAATTCTATCAGGGGAAACTTTGCCTTTGTTCCAGTGTAAGCCCCATTTCACAGGGTTCTCATGCTGTTGGAGCTGTGAGCTACCACTGTGTCCTCATGTTCACTGTTGGATTGGAAATCACACTATGCTGTAAGTCTGAGAGTCGAGAAGACTTTTCTTGACTCAGATTCCTTAGAGCTCATGTAAGTCAATACTCTAAAACTGCACAGCAACTTTGTCAGCATACGGACAGGACAAAGAGGGGCCAATGAACAGCCCGTCAGTTCTAAGTGAAGTGGCCCAGGGAAGCTTGCAACAGGTGGAATTCATGCTGAGCTTTGGGCAAATAATAAATGGCCGCTGGTGAAGAGGGGAACCAATATTTGAGGGAGACACATCTTCAGCTAGACTTTCCTGGAGCCTCCACTCATGGCCGTGTGACTTTGGGAGAGCCACAGGTCACGGTCTGAGCCATGTCACGGTCTGAGCCACCTCATCTTCCCTGTGAGCTGTAACACTTGCCTTGGACGCTGGTTTGAAGTAGTCCCAAGAGAACGCACAGGAAAGTGCTTGGTGGTTGAACAGCACTCCTCGGACGGTCTATGTTCTTAGAGAAGCTGAGGCTTCACTGGCTTCCACAGGAACTTTCTGGACCTTTGAAGGTGATTGCTTAAGTGATTGTATGTTGCATGTGTGTGCACACATGTGTTGTTCGTCTGTGTATGCTCAAATCAAACACGACTGTGGGCGTGTCTGTTAAATTAGGCAAAAGAGCTGCCGCACGCAGAACCGCAATGTGTTAAGGTTTAAGTAGTAAGAGGTAATCTCTTGCTCACCCAAAAGCGAGCCCGACGTGAGTGCGTGTGACCAGGGAGTGCCTTTCCCCAGTGTGTCTAGACGTGTGCCCAGAAACGAAAAGGTAGAGATTTGCACTAAGTGACCAACAGTCTTCACCACCGTGGACGCTGCTTTTGTCTGATAGGTGTGTGAACTCATTTCTAACTTAGACACTATGTAAACATCTCCCCAAAGCCAAAAATCTTTAGAAGCAAACCAAATACAGAAATATGTAAGGAATAATGCCAGCTCCTCTTTTATATAAAGCAGTCATGTGTGTTAGATTTAGAGAGTACAGAAGCCACTGAAAATTCCCCTGGAGAGAATGCTACTGTTCCCCTCCCCCACCCCTCCCCCTTACTTGGTCTATGGCGGCACTAAAATGAGGCTGGCTAAGGAAATAGGTCCTAAGAGTGACAGACTGGCAGGGAGGTCACCAAGAGGAGGCCTCCTGCACCCTTGGCTTTCAGTTTGACGGAACAGCCTCCGCACCTGGCCGTGTCTTCTCCCAGTATCCATTTCTCTTTGTTCTCTGCCTTTCCCTCCAAGTAGCTCTGGCCACCAAAGGCTCTAGGAACAGGCAAAACACACGTCACTCCCCCCTCATCAGAAAGACACCGGCTGACTATGATTCCTGGGAATATCAGTCATCTACAAATAGTACTTATAGTCCTACCTAAGCCAAAGGAAATGGTGAAAGTTTGTCTCTTATCTGTTTAAATGTATCTGTTATAGTTTTATAATCTGCTTGACAAACCTCCTACTTTAAGAATATACTCTCTTTGAAAGGAACCGCAAGACTCTTGTATTACTCAACACCTGGCACCTTCTCGGGGGTGGAAAAGAAGACAAAGCTACAACTTGTAGGAAGAAGGAAGGGGAAGCCACAGAGAAGCCAGCCCGACAGCCATCCATGTGAGCTCCTTTGTTTTGGTGACATAATGCCCTCGTGTCTGTTCCTGGCATACTTGTGTTCTGGCGTCCCGAAGTAACAACAGTGCCGGTTACTCGACAGGCAGAAGCTATAAATGACAACTGATAACATTATGTGCCTTTTAATGACTTAAAAATATTTTGAGAAAACTCCTTGAAGGCTCTGGTTTCGGCTCTGTGCGCCAGGCAGGGATTAGGTGAAGCAGGGTGACCATGGACCTTCTTGGACTGAGGCACCTTCAACAGCTGCCCCAGGTTCTGGCTCACTGCAAGGCAGTCTCTGGCCTGGCCGTTGAAACAGAAGTTTGGGGAAGCCCCAGCGGAGGGGAAAGGACCAGGCTTGTCCTGAACTGCAGCCAACATTCAGTTGTTGCTGGCACGGGCCTCCCCTGGCTGGGTGTGCTTGAAGACCATTTGGCACACTGAGCTGAGATGAATTCAGTGCTGCAATATAATTGTTGACCCCTGGCTGTACATGGAGATGAGGAGACATCCAGAACGTCTGTCTCCACACACTGCGCCCAAGAACCCCAGGAAAACTGTTGCTAGTGGTGGCTTCTGCATCCTCGTTTTAAGCGTTGATGCTGGGTTTTCCCCAGATTCAAAAAAAAAAAAATGCATTTTTTTTTCTTGATTCGTAGAACCTTCTGGAAATTAAAAAATCTCTGTTTTAAAAGAAAAGTATCAAAAAGTTCTGGCCTTGACCAAAGAAACCTCTGGTTGACGTTCTGGCCTAATTGAAACTTTGGTTAGTTTGATGTAGTAGCTTCATTGGGTGGTGGTGGGGGGGGGGATGTCTGCACAACTGGCCTATGTATTCTGCTTCTATTGCTGGGGACTGAACTCGGGTCCTCGTTCTTGAGCACCAAGCGGTTTATTGACCGAGCATCCTCCAGCCCCTAGTATTTATTTTTAAGGATTATATTTATTTTTATTTTTGCCTGCATTGTTAGTGGGTTCCAAATCCCCTGGAATTGGAGTTACAGACAGTTGAGAGCTGCCAAGTGGTGCTGGGAACTGAACCCGGGTCCTAAAAGAGCAGCCAGTGCTTTTAACCGCTCAGCGGTCTCTCCAGCCACATGCCCTAGAATTTTTAACTGTAGGTAAATCTCATTGAGATTAAGCTGTCCCAAAGCTGGGTGGCAGTGGTGGTGTTCCCCTTTAATCGCAGCACTTGGGACGCAGAGGCAGACGGGTCTCTGTGACCTCAGATGGGTCTCTGTGACTTCAAGGCCAGCTTGGTCAACAGAGTGAGCTCCAGGACAGCCAGGGCAACACAGAGAAATCCTGTCTCAAAAACTCAAAGTTGGGGGAAAAGAAAGAGAGAGAAATTAAGCTCTCCTTATACTGCTGCTGATCATGAAACACAGAATCAGTGCTGGGAAGGGGGAGGCAGGAGGGCTCTCAGGGTTCACTGGACAGCCAGGCTAGCCTAATGAATGAGCTCTAGATCTGTGAGAGACCCTGTCTCAAAAACAAAAAATCAAAATCAAAAACAAACCGGGTGCATAACATAAGCATGTACACCTGCACACGTGAATATACACATACAAGGAAAATGGGATGACATTTGAAAATAAAATTGTATAGCATTTGTTTCATTTTTAAAACTTTTTAGATTTATTTAATTTTATGTGTATGAATGTTTGGCCTGCATATGTGTACCATGTGCATGCCTGGTGCATTTGTGTACGTGCAGCAATGTGCATGCCTGGTGCATTTGTGTACATGCAGCATGTGCCTGCCTGGTGCATTTGTGTACGTGCACCATGTGCATGCCTGGTGCATTTGTGTACGTGCACCATGTGCATGCCTGGTGCATCTGTGTACGTGCAGCATGTGCATGCCTGGTGCATCTGTGTACGTGCACCATGTGCCTGCCTGGTGCCAGCGGGGTCAGAAGAAGGTACAAGGCCCGCCCTTCACTGCCCCCCCCCATTGTGAGCTGCCTTGTGGGAGCCGGGAATGGAACCCAGATCCTCAGTACGCGTGACAAGTGCTCTGAAGTGCTGAGCTAGCTCGGCAGCCCCAGACTTCATAACTCTTCAAGTCCCGTGAGGAGAATATCCAGTAGAGAATGCTCAGGCCTGCTTCTTTTTCTCCTGCTGTTGACCCTTTTTGGCATTTTGCCCCAGGGTGACTGAAAGCTGAGGGAATTCTGGGCAGAGCTGTTTCCACACAGAAACAGAGTCGGGCAGGTACAGGTGAGGGGAAAGATTGCAAATTGATGGTTCGGGAAAACTGTTTATGTTCCTGGCTTCGTTAATGGTTCAAGACTCGGCATTGTCACCACGCTTGTCCTGTTCTTAAGAAGCAGAGTGAAGCCGTTCCCTAACATGACAGACACCCAGCAGGATGGGCACCCAAGGCCACCTTTGCTGTCCACACCACTCAGTATCTTCCCTGCTTGCTCTCCTGTGTTATTATTTGCAGGTGGGTTCTATCTCTTCAACTACTGCTAAGTGCCGTGGGGTCAGGACCACTCACTCCTAGCTCTGCCTTCTAATATTTAGTTCACCCTCAAATACCCAATAGCTGTTTGAAAGATGTTAGAAAAACAGATAAAGTTTGAAACTCTTGAAATTCTCTATAAACCCCTCTTTTATCCTCATTTTCATACATTGCAATTTGCTTTTTAATAAGAATATATTATTTATTGTTTTCTTAACTAGTAGTAGGAAAGCCCCCCAAATGTATTAAGAAAAGCAATAAAAAGGCAAGTATAATCTCATGGCTAAATAATATCCACGTCTGTTATTTAGTATGTTTCCAAGCAGTGTATTTTGCTGTAATTTTGTAGCAACACCTATGCACAATTTTGGTGGCTTCTATTTTATTGCTTATAAACATATTAACAGTTTTCTATGCTGCATTTTAAAAATGTAGCAATTATAATTAGCATTTACCCTGTGTTTTAAGCCATTTGCCTTATCGGCTATCTTATGAACACTTATCATTTATTAATTAGTCGGGGTTACTTTCAAGGTTGTACTAAGTCTGGCTAACTGAAGCAGAGCAGGAGGGTGGGAGTTATTACAAGGTAAAGTAAAAGACGATAGGAATTAGCATAATGTCAGGTACAGAGTGCTGAGAGACGAGAACAAAGCAGCCATATCGAGCTCTGGGGTAGAGATTTTCTCTGGCTGGGACATAGGGCAACCGAGGGCAGACGGTATCCAGCCTGGGCGCAGAGGATGATGGGGACTTGACTATTTTAAAGTGCTGACCATGTGCCACGCTACTGTGGTCATTCTACCGAGATGGTTCATCTTTCCAAACCTTAACAAATTTCATGTAACAACTGCAGTGTGATCTTCCTTCCCGTATTCAACATTTTCAAGATCGTTACGGTTGTCCTCTATTGCACCATATGAATGCACCGTAATTCATTCATTACTTAGACTCCTTTCAAGTTTCAGAACCAACACCACCTAACTAGAGGCAAAACAAGGTTATTATCTTTATTATAAGGTATTTTCAGCCCCATTTTGCAGACGAGAAAAAACAAGGCTTGGAGAAGTTATGCAATCTTGCCTGCGTTCGTTCGCTTAGGGTTTTGAGCTGTGGAGAGAGGGATGGAGGCTGAGCTGGGTGAGTGACAGCGGACAGAGGCAATTTATCAAAAGGCGTTATCTCACTGAAAACATCCCTAGCCATGTGTCTACACAATGTCACAGTGAGCCTGTTCTTTGGGGGTGCGCTTCGTTAGGACCTGCCAGATGGAGAAGGCAGGAAATAACTACCTTTGGGGGTGCTTCTTTAATGTGGTTCTTACCAGGCATCTGTGCTACCCATTGTGAGGAACTGGGGATTTCAAGTCAACTCTCAAGTCTCCTGTGTGGCAGTTCCTTCCATAACGGCTTCTTGGTTGGAGATCAAAGGCCAACCAGGCTTCCTAACACAGTCAGCTTGTAATGAATGCTTTCTGCAAGGTGAATAATTGGGATGACACCAGAGAAATATACAAAACAAAACAACAAAAACCCAACCTGAATGAATTTCTACGTCTTAAGATATACTTTATTACCCTCTAAAAGTAATAAGAGTGCTAGCCGAATTAGCATATCAAGATGAGCTGTTTCTCCTCTTTATCTACATCGTCGTTCTGGATTTCACTAAAATCCCTGAAATACCTCTGCAAGCTCATTCCTGCCTTCCTGCATCAGGGCTCACAATGCCTCCGAGGAAGGCCTGGTTTCCCGGGTCCCTTGGGCTCACTTGTTGCACACAGGGAGCCACCAACTGGAGGCAGCAGCTTCAGGCTGTTGGGATGGCTGCCGTGGGTCTGTCTTTGAAGTCTTACCCGGCACTTATCTCTCATTGCACCAGGCGGGCTGTAAGTGAACCCATTGCATGCAGCTGTCACCACTGAAGCCAGCAGGCGTTTGAAGATGTGCCGCCCCCCACCCCTTGTGAGGGAAGCCGGAATAGAACAAAGTGTGGCATTCCCATGGAACCATGTGAGCGCTGGATCAGAGTATGAGCCTGCACCTTTCCCCCTTAATGGCAGTGGGTATGTTCTCCCCTCTGCTCTCCCATACAACAAGGGGCAGAGCGGAGAACACGGTGGGTGGCTGGTACCCACTCTTTGCAAATGTCAAACCCAGGTAGCTTGGAACTTGCAAAGTTTATGGTTCCGCATGACAAAACCCTAGGGGCGATGTCAGTGGGGCGCAGGGGGGGTGGGTGGTGGTGCAGGGGGAGAGCAAGGAGACCTGGGAACTCCTGGAGGGTTTGTCACGGGTGGGTTTCCTCCTTGCAGTGTTTCTGGCTCCTCCCCTCTGGATTCCAAGCACAGTGGAGAGCCTGGTGTTCATGGTGCTGCTGGATATATGAAACCCAAAGCTGATGAGACACTTAGTGTGGCTGTGGTCTCTGATTTCCTCACCTCCCTCCTCTTCATCGCCTGACAAGCTGATCCGCCTGACCTGTTCAGTGTGAGCTGGGACGACACCCTACCAACTTCTCTCCCTCACATCCATACCTCTTTTCTCCAAAGAAGGAGGTACCCAGAAGGACACTTGCCTTTGCCCAGACCTCCCAAGTGTCTCCAACACTTTTCCAGCCTGGGTTGATTTCTCTGATGCTTGCAAATCCCACCCATGGAGACCTGGCAGTTGGCTTCTGGAGAGCCATTCTGTGTAACAAAACCAAGTCCAGGGACCAGGCATGAGCCAGGCGCGTTGGGATCCACTTCTGCCTGCCCTGACCAGCTGCATCCACCCCCCTCACCCCCCCACCCCCGCCTTGGTGAGCTGTCTCTTGGCTATTTCACAAAGGAGCCAAGTGACCAAGAGCAAATTGCTCATTTTACAAGCAGAAACGCTGACAGTAGTCGAGCTGGGGTAAGCTGAGTTACAAATTGCAGCCAGGCCTGGGTGGGAAGCTGGCAGTGAGCAGCAGGGCCTCAGGTTGTTTGTGCTGGAAGAGTGGCGAGAGTCTTGTGAGGCACACTGGAAAGACAGTGGAGGAATCCCTGGTATGAGAACTGACCGCCTCTCTCTGTATCTGTCCAGACCATGTGGCCTCCCCTTTGGTGACCAGGGACCTTGCAGAAAGGGCTCCAGACCTCCCAGTCCTTGGGAAGGATAAACATCTCCTTTCTGCCACCGGTGCCATAGCAACTGTGGTTCCAGGATGGAAGGTCAGAGATCAAAAACATAGGCCAATGCTGCTGGCACCGCCTGGCCTCTGATGCCAAGTCACCAGTTGTCCTCAGGGACTCCGTCTCCTTCCTCTTGGCTCTCCTGACTCTGGCAAGATCCATCAATACTACCCAAGTTCAAACCATACAACTTTCTCCTTTGTAACCCTCCACAGCAAAGTCTCACGTGGGCGTGATGCACACGTGGCGAACAAAACTCCGTGGACTTACGTTCTGACAGGTGTAAGGACAGTCACATGCTGATGGAAGCAGGTCTCGGGTCTCCCCATGCTGCAGGGCAGAGCCCTGGGAGGCCACCAGCAGCGAGGCCCATTCCCACTCGAGTGTGCATGTCCTTTTCCATAGCTCTGGAAAACCCAAGGGGCTGGTGGGACTCTCCTGCCACAGGGCCTGTCAAAGTCTTCATGGGGAAAAAAAAAATCTTCTCACTGTCTTAGTTAGGGTTACTATTGCTGTGAAAAAAAAAAACAAAAAAAACAAAAAAAACAAAAAAAACAAAAAAAAAAAAAAAAAAAACACCACGACCAAAAAAGCAAGCTGGGGAGGAAAGGGTTTACTTGGCTTACACTTCCACAGAACTGTCCATCATTGAAGGAAGTCAGGACAGGAACTCAAACAGGGCAGGAACCTGGAGGCAGGAGCTGATGCAGAGGCCATGGAGGAGTGCTGCTTTCTGGCTTGCTCCTCATGGCTCACTCAACCTGCTTTCTTGTAGAACCCAGGATCACAAGCCCAGGGGTGGCACCACCCACAATTAGGAAAATGCCTTACAGGCTTGCCTACAGCCCAATCTTAGGGAGACATTTTCTATATTGAGGCTCCCTCCTCTCCCATGACTAGCTTGTGTCAAGCTGACAGGAAACTATCCAGCACAAGTACTCTGAGTATGAGGAGCATCCAGGATGAGCAGCGGATTGAGCAGGTTGATCCAGATTGTCGTAAGAGGTTGAGATGGTTACAGGTTTGTTTCTTGGGGCAGATGACAGAAAGACTGTGTGGCACTCTGAAGCTGTATACTGTTTATGGATATGGAGATCTATGACATGCTTTCCAGCTTTCCATTTCAGACCTGTCAATCATGCACTTGAGTTCCATTAGGGACTCAGAACCAGTGCTGCAGAGTTCAGACTGAGCCAAGTAGGGGTTAGAATTTTTGCTTCTCCACTTAATAAATGTTACTTATCTTTTCAGAATATTGTAGTCTGACCCCTAAAATTGAGGCATTTACATTTTTCACAGAAAGCCAGTAAGATAAACTAGATGAAGCTCTTGAGGTAAGTACCTAATGTCAAGCCAGAGTGCACAATGATCACCCAACAATATAATCTGTTTGCTTTTTCCCTTTTCATCCATGCCTAGGATTAATTAAGAAAATGCAATGAGGGGCTGGAGAGATGGCTCAGAGGTTAAGAGCACTGGCCGCTCTTCCAGAGGTCCTGAGTTCAATTCCCAGCAACCACATGGTGGCTCACAACCATCTGTAATAAGATCTGGTGCCCTCTTCTGGCATGCAAGCATACATATAGGCAGAACACTGTATACATAATAAATAAATTAAACTTAAAAGGAAAAGAAAATGAAATGAAATATGCTTTAAAAAATTAAAATTTTTAATTTTTAAAAATTTGGAGACCTGAATCTGGAGGTTGTGCTGAACTAGATCGGTCTGAGAGGAAAGGAACAGATAGTAGGCATAAAGCCACACAGTAACTTGGGTTCGAGGTCTAGCACCAGCAGGGATAATGGAAGCAGGGATTGGGCCAGTGACCTGATGGCAACCACTTAGGAAGATTGTTCCTTAGGGAAAGTCACTGTATAATATGGAGAAAGTTCAAGGAAAGCTATCCCGTTGCTTGAAGGTTCTAGGGTAGAGACAGAATAAAGGGTAGCCAGAAACTAATCCCCAGAGAAATGAGGTATGGGGTGAGACTTACACATGTGAGAAATGCAAACAGGAACGTGCTTATTGGAGAGTTTGGAATCGTTCCAGGTGGGGCAATGTACATATAGGACAGTGTATGGGTAGGACTTCCGGGAGAAGTCATACAGATACAACTGTAAAGGGGAGATGATTTGGTTTTGCTATAATACATGAGAAAAGGATTATTGGTTCTCGTTGATTCAGGAGAAGCCATCAGTGTGGCATGTTCCTGCATCCAAGGTGACATTTTATGAACATGCCAAATTTAATCTAGATATAGGGAGTGTGTGGATAGGTGAGCAAGTATGGGGAGAGAAGGTGAGCTAAACCACCCAGAAAGGCACTGAAAAATGGAGGGATTTTAGTCTGAAAACAAGAAACCGTGAGACAGAGTACAGTTGCTGTCTTCAAGACTGTGAAAGGAAATACTTCAATCCAGGCTCATGGGTGCACAACAGACAGACTTTGGCTGGCTTAGTGAGGCTAGGAATCTGCTGCAAAGTTACCAGTGACCTGTGGGATTGTCACAAGACAAGAGAAAGCACGGAGGAGCTAAGAAGGCTGCCCAAAGAGCAGAACTGTGGTCACACCAGAGGAACCAGCCAGCCAGTGCCTCCCCAGGCACATCCTCCACCTCATACTTGTGGTCACTGCTGCTGGACCCTGCCCTGCATCCACGAATAGGCCTGGACTGTAACTCTCTTTTCTCCGTGTTAAAAAATACCACCCGGAGCTTCCAGTTGGCAACATGACCATGTACTGGCTGTTAGGACGTGAGCAGAGGGAATGCCCACACCTCCAGCTTCCACAAGGGAAAGCCCTGCATCCCTCTAAGATGCACACTGGAGCACCGTTCCACTAGAAGATGGTGAGTGTCCTGGGCAGACAGAAGTGAGTGTGAACCGTAAGATAAAACTGGCGTCACGCATTGCGGGGCCTAAGACTGGGCTATCAGAAGAAGACTTGAAAACGTAAACAGATCTTCTTCATTCAGTCTCCAAATGCGGGTCATGTGGGCTGGGTGATGCCTCAATAGGTAAAGTGCGTGCCTTGCAAGCCTGAGGACCTGAGTTCGATACCCAGGATCCACATTAAAAAATAAATAAATATAAGCAGATGGGGTGGGCGGGAAATACTTGTATTTTTAGGGCTGCTGGGAAGACAGAGGCAGACAGATCCTTCGGGCTTGCTGGGTAGCCAGGCATGCGTGATTGGTGAGTTTCCAGGCCAATGAGATAACCTGTCTTAGAAAAAGGTGGATGGGTGCTGGGTGGTGGCGATGCACACCTTGAATGCCAGCACTGGAGAGGCAGAGGCAGGCAGATCTCCAAGTACGAGGCCAGCCTGGTCTACAGAGTGAGTTCTAGAACAGCCAGGACTACACAGAGAAACCCTGTGTCAAAAAAAAAAAAAAAAAAGAAAAGAAAAGAAAAAAAAAAAGGCGGATGGTGCCTGAAAGCAACACCCCTGGTTATCCTATGGCTTCCACCTGCCCCTCCACATCAGTGAACATGCGTACATATAAACACATGCACACTGTGTGGGTGTTCGTTCATTTTCTTTGCCATGTTGTGATGGAGGGTCTCACTATGTTGCCTAGGGCATTGAGCTCCTCCTGCCTCGGCCTCTCAAGTGTTACGACGATAGCCTGCCTGCCTCACCTGTTAAAGTATGCTTTTGAAGAAGAAAACTGGATTACCACGATCAAGCTGGCCCACTCCTGACAGAATGCAGCAGCAGGCTGCTGGCCACTTGGTGGAGAGAGATTTTCCTCTATGATAATCACGTCTAGTAATAAAGCAGTTCATTTGCTTTGAAATTGCTCTGTTTGAAGCAAAGAATATTCTAGAAACTGGCCTATGGATTTTGGCATCTCCACCCTCAAACTCTGGACCCTGAAGGAACTCATATGTCTTGATACAAATGTGGGAAGACCTATGAATCTACAATGAAATAATTCACAATTGCTTTGATATAAAAGTAAAACCAAACCAAACAAAATCAAAACAGGAATCCCTTGACATTTTGCAGCAGATTTGGAGGGTGGGGTAGAGGAAGGCGTGGGAGAATGTTTTCCTTTACCTAAGAAGTAAGCGGATTTGGCTATCTTAGCCAGGCATAAGACAGTTCAGAGTGTGGGCAGTTTCTGAGTATTCAACTGGACCCTAAAATCTCCCCCAATCTGGCAGTTGGAAATCTACTAGGGCAGAGGAAAGAAAGAGAATGTTCGCATTGTTCCCAAAGCTGAGACCAGACTACCCAACCTCTTCCCTGCTCCCCTTCCCCCACCCCCTCATCCCAAAAGTCTGCCCTGGTGGCTAATTGCACCTGATGTCTAGGGAGCACACTTGAGGTCACTGGTGTCGGGTTATTTTACTTCTCAGGTCTTGGACTCTGTGCTTGAGATCATTTCTTCTTTACTGTTCTTAAGTATTCTCAGCTCCCGGAGACCCTTACATTTGGATGACTCTTAAGCATATTCCTGGGACAGAGACTCGCTCCCCTGTCTAGCCTTAGTCCTGAGAAGTGGACACCACACACACACACACACACACACACACACACACACACACACAGACACACACACACACACAGAGACATACACACACACACAGAGACACACACACACACAGACACACACGCACATGTATGTGTGCATGTATATGGAGGTGGAGGAAAAGGAGAAGGAACGAAACAGAGGGTGGAGACAGAAAGCGTAAATGATAAGATGTTGGGGAAGAAGGAAACAAGGCCAGTGGGCTTTAGGGACAGAACCGGTGCCCAGGCTAGGGGTACAGGGACTAGGGTGAGTCTCAACGGACACTGGACCCTGATCTCGATTCCAGAGAATGGTATCAATTACTAAAAACTTGATGCCCAGGTAAGAGGAGGAAGGCAAAGCTTCACAGTCCTTACCGGAACTGAAGGTGAAGCTGCTGATAAAGAAGTCTCCGAGCAAGGTTATTAGTGTGGATAATTACCATGCCCACCCCGCGTTTATTTGCATTTGCACAGTATCTTCAGCAAAGGAATTTAAAAGCAGTTGAACTGCCAGGCATTCCTTCCTTGCACATTTTAAACTGCCTGAGGTTTCTCTCTTTGCAGATATTCACCATTTTCTGCTAAGAAAATGCCTGCTTCCCTGAAATGTTGACTACTAAGGACATTTATCTTTCCCTTCCGTCCTCACAAGAATGTAGACGATTAGCCATGGAGTCCTTCGACGTCTAGCACCAGGCATCAGATACCCCAGCTATGTGGAGGCCATTTGAATGGAACTAAATAAGAATCTCCAGGAGAAAATAATCAGCTTCCTATTGTCTTGGTTAAGCATGTGGCTGGAGACTGGCTGGAGGTTGGAGGTGGGCTGGTATGACAACGGCTAGGCAGTCCCAGGGTCCCTCAGTAATTACTGTTCTCCATTATATCCTAGCTACTCTCCAGAAGGTCTGAAAACTTTTGGGTATTTTTGTTTTGTAAGAAGTAGGAGACATTTGAACCTTTTAAATCCAAACACTGTGGGGAATTCCGATGTGTAATTCCAATATCTAAAACGTAGGTTTGTATTTTCCACATGCCAGGTTTTATAAGCATTGGTTTATTGAATTGCCACAATCCTGTAAGGAAGTATCATTTTCACTTCTATTCATGGTGAAGAAACAGACAGGTTCAGTCCGTTGCCCAAGTCAACACAGTAGGTAAACACATGGCTGTGACCCGAATGCAGGCGCATCCAGAAGGTTCTGCTGTTATGAAGTGGAGCCTTGCCTTTGACCCTTCTCTGTTCGATCTCTAGAGCACTCTGGGCTCTATAAAAAATATCCCTGAAAGCGAATTCTCCCTCTCAACTCTCTTAAGAGCAAGGAATCAGACCCAAAGAGGTAACATTACATTCCTAAAATCTCAGAAGAGAAAACAAAGGTCATTTACATCTCCCTTAGGTAAAAGACCCACAGGATACCACCCTCCTGCAAACCAGCTCTGGATGGGGAGGGGTGAGGTGGGAGGGGAGAAAATGCCACTCTCCTGCAAACTAGCTCTGGATGGGGAGGGGTGAGGTGGGAGGGGAGAAAAATGCCACTCTCCTGCAAACCAGCTCTGGATGGGAGGGGTGAGGTGGGAGGGGAGAAAATACCACTCTCCTGCAAAACAGCTCTGGATGAGGGGGTGAGGTGGGAGGGGAGAAAATACCACACTCCTGCAAGCCAGCTCTGGATGAGGGGGTGAGGTGGGAGGCGAGAACAAGAAATGCTATGAGGTTGTGTAAGGACACCTTAAAGAGCTCAAATGGATGCAGTAACCTGAAGAATGGCCAGACGATCAAAGAGTGCTCAGGGGAAACCCAAATTAACACCATTATGTCTTTGCACTTCCTCCGACTTGTTATACGAAGCTTAGAAAAGGGGTGATGGAAATGAGATCCCACTCATAAATTACCATCTTCCATTCATTCAACAAAGAATGGGAGCCTACCATGTCATGAGTGATTTGCATACAGGCCTGTCCCCTTGGTTATGTGCAAGGTGCCTAGGCACAGAAAGAACAAGGGATGTTCCTGCCCTGGTGGAGCTCACATTCTGCCGTCTGTTGGAGGACCAAGTCTGCATATAAAGCCATGGTCTGTAGAAGGACAAATGCCAGTCTGTACCTCAGCCTGAAAGCTGAGTGCCATTGGCCCCTGGAAAGCCCAGCAAGAGGATGCGTGATTTAGAACAAACCATCACTGTTTCTGGCATGTTTTTGTCTATTTCTCTGTGGACCATTAAAGGTGTGTGTGTGTGTGTGTGTGTGTGTGTGTGTGTGTGTGTGTGTGCACTATAATAGGTGAGTGTATGTGGAGTGAGGTGTGCTTGTCAGCACATCTGGAAGTTAGAGGTTGATGTTAGGATGTCTTCCTCAATTGTTTCTCCGTTCTATTTTTTGAGACAGGGTCTCTCACTGAGCACGAAACTCACAGTTTCTGTGAGACTGACTGGCCCATGAGCCCCCTGGGATCTGCTTGTCTTTGTCCCACAGTGTTGGAGTTTCAGGAGTGAGCAACACACCCAGCTTTTTAAGTGAATGCTGGGGATTCAAACTTAGGTCCTCACCGTCATGCCGCAGGCACTTGGTCCCCTGAACCATATCCCCAGTCCTATTAAAGAAATTGGAAAAGCATATTATAACAGTTTAAGTCTCTGTACCTTATTTCAAATGTGTGAAATGACTGAATGTTACATTTTGTGTTTCCAAGGAATCATACAGAAAAAAATTCAGAAAGCCATAGCAATGGTTCCTGTTTCAACTAAACAGGCAGTGGCCTGTTACAATGCATGAAAAATCTATTCTACAATTTTCAAATTCACTTCTAAAGCTTGTTGATGGGAAGTTTAATAGTGGATAGAGAGATGGCCCAGGTTTGCTACCATTCGGAAGACATGGCTTTGATTCCCAACACCCTTGTCACCAGCTCAAGGAAATCTAATATCCTCTTCTGGCCTCCTCAGACACCTGAATGCACATGATTATATATATGCATATGCACGTGTGCGCGCACACACACACACACACACACACACACACACACACACAAATTTAAAGAGGTTACTAACAAAAATGTGCTGATTAATGTTATATTTTATGTTAACTAAATTACTCGTGTGTGTGTGTGTGTGTGTGTGTGTGTGTGTGTGTGTGTGTGTGTGTTTTCACACAACAATTAGCTACTGAACCATTTGATATTCACTGGGAAGCTGTTGCTCTCAAATTACTGAAAACTGTGCTTGAAGAAATAAAGAGAATTCCTTTTAATTTCACAACAACACCAATCCAGACTCTTCAGTCTTCAGGAATGAACTGGTCAGGGTTCTATCCCAGCCCTTGCTCTCCTCTGAGTTATTAGCTTTCTACTCAGGCTGGTTTTTTGTTTGTTTGCTGTTTGGTTGGTTGCTTGCTTTGGTTTTTATTGATGTTGTTGTTGTTGTTGGTTTTTTTTTCTCTTGGAAGAAAAAAATGTCCAGGTTACTTCGGGGCTCTTATCTTTCCAGCATGAGAAACATCTTTCTCCCCACCCCATCAGCAAACCTCTGAACTTCACTCTTACTGGATGAACTTAGGTCATGTGTCTTCTCTAAGCTAATTACTTCAGAAAGGATTATACCGGTGGGTTTCCAGCCTGGAGTTGGAGGGTAAATAGATAAACTGATCAAAACAACAGGCTGCTCCCACTGGAGGACAGGTGGAACAGATATGGGAAGGGACACAGTTCTACTTCAAACACTGCGTCGTTCAAGGGGCTGGGCTTGGACCTCACCTCAGCGAATAGTCCATGCTAACCAGATACCCAGACAAAGGTGAGGAACTTTCTCGGTACCACTTGGAGACTTTGCACATAGAATTAAAGAGACCGCAGCAGATGAATTCACTATGAGATGCTACCAGTTCTTCTGATTTTGCTTTAGATTTTCAGTAGGAAGCAATCAGGCCCCCACCCTTGAGAGAATATATTGAAACATTTAGGTAAAACAAAAATTGATCGAGGTTTTTGCCTCGTGTGCTAAATCCATTCTTAACCAGACTGGTTTTGCCAGGGTGTGTGGCAAGGGGTCGGAAGTGAAGGTGGAGAGAATTCTCTGCCATGTGGCCAGATTCCCTGTGGCC
The DNA here is from genome assembly GCF_049852395.1 of Peromyscus maniculatus bairdii. NCBI lineage: Eukaryota > Metazoa > Chordata > Mammalia > Rodentia > Cricetidae > Peromyscus > Peromyscus maniculatus. The sequence goes on along the minus strand of NC_134857.1, from coordinate 110,688,762 downwards.
AGGAAATTGTATCTGTGAAGTTTCCCAGCCTGGTAGCTGCCCCGTGTTACAGGTCAGTTCTAGGGCTGAACCAAGGTGGAGAGCAGAAGAGTGGTCCTGAAAACTGAGTTCCTCCCGGTCTCTCTGGGGCCGTGGGCACGCTGGCTGGCTTTCTAACAGGTACATTTACACTTTACTGACGGGAGCCATCCCTGGTGATCTTTCAGCGCTGTCCCAGTCACACTCACGAGCTGTGCTTTATAGTTTTCTAAATTATAGGATGCCACAGCCTAAACAGAGATCTTTGTCTTACTTACAGCTGGGCACAGACTGGTAGAAAGAAAGCAGGTGAAATTTGATGCTCTAGGGTGATACTGTCAAATCTTGTTCACTTAGACCCGGTAAAATCCAGTTCCCTGTCTTTAGCTCATTAGTGCTGTTGCTAATGACGTCACTGCTAAGAGTCACATGAATTGTTTATCCCTTATTTTGAGTTTCTCGGCGACCTGTGAGAGAACTATAAGAGAGTTGAGGTTGAAAGCGTCGGGTGAAGGTTGGGGGTGGAGAAAAAGAAAGGTTATGTTGTGAACATTGTACTAAGTTTAATTTAGAGGAAATTGTTGGATTCCAGTAAAACAGGTAATTTGGTCCAAAGTTTCTCTCTTACTAAAGGAAATAAGTAAGTGGATCTCAGACGACTCCAAGAGGGAGAAAGTGTTTCACAGAAGTGAGCAAGGTGCATTTCACCACCCAGGGTTAGATCTCAGAATCTCGTAGTCGATGGAACTACAGACGCTCTCAAAGGCAAAAATGGACAGCACACTGCCTCATTAAATGCTCAGAATTAGTCTCCAAATACTTCGTCGATGACCAAATGTGCAGAACCATGTTTAAATTTCAAAACATTCCACCTAGAAGAAACAAGGAACCATGAGATTTAAATGGAGATGGTGTTTTGTTTTTGTTTGGTAAGAGAGCTTTTAAGGTCATGGCTAAGTGCTAGCTAGCTCAGAACGAGCCTGTCAGCACCACCCCCGTTCAAGCAGATCAAATTCTCCAGCGGCTTCAAGGAAAATTGTACTTAGAATATGAAATAGGAATTTTTGTTTAGGGGTTTTCAGGTGTGATGTTTTTCAGAAATGTTTTTGGCAGGCGACGCTTTCAATGAGATTGCTTCCCTTAGGTGAACAGATCAACCACAGAAAATCCAAGGGCGCTCTCCGAAAAGCCAGGATTCTGGGGCTTTGCCGTGTGGTTGTGTGGCTCCACCAAGCCGCTCTGCCTGCTTCTGGGAGTTTGTGATGTGTGTACACCTCAGGAGGCTGGAGGCTGAGGATGCCCCTGCGAGGGCTCAGCCAGCTTGGCACACTCTCGGCTCTGGGAAGTCCACACTGTTGTGCACAGAGCAGGTGGGCGAGGAGTGCACCACTTCAGGGCACACACGCTACAGCTGCAAGAGGTGGAATTCCCCTCCAGAGGATCGGCGCTGCTTTGAAAGTGATTCATCATTGAAGTTGAAGGATTTCTGAAGCAGTAGATGAACCTGGGGCTTGATTGGTTTCAAATTAACTCTTTGTAGTCATTTCTCATTCATCCTTTAAGAGAAGGTCTCTGCTTTTTCCACCGATGGAGCACAAATACTCCTTGACGTCTTTTCAAGACCCGCGAAGCTCTGGAGCGCTTCTGAACCGCATCTGCTTTCCATTTCGCCAGCATCTTGCTGCTAGGAGGCCAGGCCGGAGGGGCTCCTGCCGCAGTCCAGGGGCTGTTTTGCGTCAAGTTCACCATGTAGAAAAAGAGGGATTTGCTTTTTTCTGGAAGGAGAGTCTGTGCTTCTGAAGCTACAGGGGAAAAAAAAGATGCATGCCCCTGCCTGCTTTTCCTGTCTCCTTCTCTTTCTGGATCTTTCTTCCCTTGGTCTTATCCCTGCCCAGGAGTTAAGAATGACTTCGTTTCTGCTAATTTAAAGCCTTTTCTCTCTCAGTGGTGGATATCTGCTAGCATTGATTTCTCCGAGGGAGACTACTCATGTGTCTGTCAAAAGTGCCTTTCATTCACGAATCTCATAAACAATTAAAGACATAGCATGCTAGCCTGTGGAAACCTTTCTGGCGACTTAAGTGAAATTTCCTAATCCTCTTCTGCAGCAAGCCAGGCCGCAGCACTGTGGCCCATTCACGGGCGGCTGCTCCTTAAGCACTTTGATCTCGGGACTTCATTACAGCCCATTTCATCATCAAGGATGATCTGAATTCATGAGCTCTTCCCTTCCTAATAAGTGCCACTCGGATCCATCCTCAGAAGCAACCACGGCTCGGGGGAAACTGGTCCCAACCACACTCGAAAGAATAATGGGCTAGCTTCAAACACAAGTGAAAAAAAAAAATTTTTTTTATTAGCCAAATGAGCCTTTGAATGAAATGCTTCATTAAACAGAGAAGTCTCATTTTCAGGATATTGTTAAATCCACCAATTGCCACTCAGAGATTAGCAAGTGTGATTATTTCATTTTCTCCCCCAGATAGCAACCCTGAGGTATAGAGGAAACGGAAAATGTCCAAAGCTGGCACACAGTTGAGCCTGTGCCCATTGAACTCCTCAGGTCCTGAAACCCACCCATACTTTCCTGTGGTTCTTTTCTGGAGTAGAGCGGGCCACTCTTCAAGACACCCTTCCCCTTTTTACTTATTATTATTATTTCTTAAGATTTTATTTTATTATTTTAAAGTGTGTGTGTGTGTGTGTGTGTGTGTGTGTGTGCGCGCGCGCTTTTGTGAATGCCCAAAGAGGCCAGAGGATCAGATCCAGCTGGAGCTGGAGTTAAAGACTGTTGTGAGCCACCCAATGTGGGTGCTGAGAATCGGGTCCTCTGGAAGAGCAGCAAGTGTGCCCCATTTCAAAACTGCCTTTAAGAAAACATGAAATTTGGTTTGGATTTGGTTGATACCCTTATAACTTCCAGGGCTGCCAAGCAGAGAGTAATGTGGATAAGACAACAGGAGCCAGCCCAAAGCCGAACGCAGGAAGACAGGAGAGGGTGAGGGAGCCAAGTCAGCGCCTCGGCCGGCCGTCAGCAGCCCTGGCTGTCATTAGGTTTCACTCAGGCTTAAACAGGGAAGACACAAAGGAGACACTATTAAAGCATTAATTCCCGCTAAGGAAGGCCTGCGCAGCGGCAGGTTCTGTCACCAGAGACTTAGCCCCGTAAGCCCACAGACAGCTTTAAGGTTGCACCAACACTGTAGAAAGAAGAAAGGACAGGTGGGGTCCTGCCCAGACACCCCCTGCCATCGCTCGCTCTGCTGGCTCCTGGCTCCCCACCACTCACCTCAGCCCCCCTTCAGCACACCTGGGATGCAGAGCTCCACCTTCTCCCGCCCCAGCCCTTCAATGTACATCCATGGTATTGCTGAAGATGGTACACCGTACACACACACACACACACACACACACACACACACACACACACACACACCAGCAAGCGGAGTCCTCACGCCCTTGCTGAGTTAGGGCAAGGGGTAGAGGGCATGCTTATGACCCCTGAGAAGGAAAGGTATAAAGTGAGAAGAACCTCTCTCACATGGACTTTGCAGATTTCAAAGGAGAAACACTTCAGGCTCCTTCTTCCATAGGACCCCAAATTTCAAAGTGACTGGTCCCCACTGCATCACCTCCTATTGGCACACTGGCAAGAGGACTAGTGTGCTGAGTAATGGAAGGGAGATACCCAAGATGCCCTGGCTGAGTCCTTCTGTTAAAATGTCTGATAAGATCTGATTTCCCTACTACCTACAGAAGATTGCGGGCCGGCAGATGTGAGCAGCCTTTTGGTCCAGTTCTACAGATTTTTTGTGTTTGTTGTTGTTGTTTGTTTGTTTGTTTTGTTTTTGAAGCACCACAAAACCAGGTCCTGCTGCTGCCCTGCTGCAGAAGTCGCACAGAGCGCATGAGATGCTCTTCCCAGCTTGTGCCTTCTCCAGCTTCACACCTGAGGAACTACACGACCCGCAGCGTCTCTCACTTCCTGTCATGGGGAGAGGACGGAGACGCGCATGCCTTTACCCTGTTGTGTGTGAAGAAAGCAAGACAATTTCCACATTGCCACTGGTTCAAAGGAAAGTCTGTCAAGACGTCCATGAAGCTTTGCTGACAAATTCCTGACCGAGCTGCCAACCCCTTCTCTGTGTTGAAGTCTTAACAATGTGACTGTGTGCTGAGACTTTCTCTGGCTAAATTCACGTCCCTAAAGTCCTTGGGGATTATCACTGGCATCAAGTATGAGACCAAGGTCACAGAGCACAGAGAAGGAAGACGACTCTGAATAGAAAAAAAATCAAAGTTATCAATTTAGTTTTTGAACTCAACCCACTGCTTTTAATTGATCCCATACACTTTGTGTCCATGAATAATTGCCCGAATTCTTCTATTTTTGTGGTATATCCCCGGTATGCTACACCTGAATAATTAATTTCTTAAACTGGCCTCTGTGCTCTCAGAAAGGTTTCGAAGCAGTAGCGGCAATCCACACTGGTCTCTGAAACTCCGATTGTGTGTGAGATGTACAAAATCAGAAGGAATTCTTTCTTCTACTTGGTTCTGGCTCTACCGCACATATAAAGAGATGGTCACTCTTTGCCATTCATTTCTTCCCATTCATTTATTCATGGCAGGAGCCAATCTTTATTGCCAACTCGACTGAATTTAGAATCGCCCCTGAGTGTGAGGTGTTGGCAGAAAGATTTGACCGAGGAGAGAAGCCCCTCTCTGGCTATGTTGGCACTATCTCGTGGCCTGGGGTCCTGGGCTGAAAAATGTTTAGAAAGCATAGGCCAGCAGTCCAGCACAGTCATTTCTTTCTGCTTCCTGACTCAGGGCTAGTGTGGCAGCTCTCTTCCGTTCCTGCTGTCATGCCGTCCCACCACGACACCCTCACACTGTGAACCGAGTGCACCCTTCTTTCCTGAAGTGTCCTTTCTCAGGAACTTTGTCACAACAACAGGACAAGTAACTAAGGCACGCGACAAATGGACTGTCGGGGGGGGGGGGGTAATAAGTATGTTAGAGATCAAAGACGCTGTTCCCAGGGAAATCAACGTAGTCTGCTCTCCTGACAGAGGTGTAACCATTGTCTAAATTTATTGCAGTATTAATAAAAACTCAGGAGGCAGATATGGGCCTAAAACCTGATTGATCAGAGAAGTGGCAGAGAAGCGACCGGTGACCTCCTCTCTCTTTCTCCTTCCTCTATCTCAGCCCCTCCCTACCATCGCCATGTCTATCTCTATGTCCTTGGTCCTCCAGAACCTCTATGGCTAATTTTGGTCAGCTAGTAGCTAGCTCTGCCCTCTGAGTCAAGGCAAACTTCATTGGCACAGCGGAGCGGCAATGCGAACAGTTCTCCCGCAACGCAGCGGCCTTCCTGACTGCCATACCTCAGACGATGCTGCTTATGAAGGAAGGCTCTGGGCTCAACTTCACTTAAAATGTTGCCTTTCACATACTATAAAAACACACTTGATCATTGTGCCTCTATGAGCCTTCTCATGGGTTTCCTCATCTATAGAAAGAAAGTGTAGCCAGATCTTTGTATAAGGCTATGGAAAGGTTTACACAGGGTGGGTGTAGTTCACAATGAATAAACCGGTGCATTTCCCTGCTTGGTTACTATTACTTTTTCTACTGCTCCTGGTGAGGAGACCCAGCGCCGGAATGTATGAGAGACTTCCACAAGGAATGCCACCCAGACAGGATGATGCCAAAGACCATATTTTCCCTTGCTTTTTAGTCCACTCCCTGGTGAGAGCTCTGGTTGAAATGTGAATTCCCTCCGCATTGTCCTTAGGTCTGTTTTTCTAACGGTATACAGATTTTAAAGTGGGATAAGCTTGCAGAAGCATCTGAACGGAGATCAGATTGGAGGATCCAACCTAATACAATCTCGAACATCAATTTTATCCTGGCTGGACGCATTGAAGTACAAAGACTCTGTTTAGTTGGATACAAAGTAATTTGGGGAAGATATCGTTCCCCAGGGGCACCCAGACTGAGGTAACTTTAGCTACTGTAGAGCAGCCTGTGACTTGGAGATGTCTGAATTGCCAGCAATTGCGTCCGCAATCCAAACCCATCCCTCTACCAGCGCTCATGAAACAAGGTCCAGATTGACTCTGCTCTCCGTCTTTGCTCGGCTCACTAATTATATTCATATCTGCTTCTTTGAAGTTATGGAGACTATTGGGAGATGTAAAGGAAGCTGTATTGATTTCAATCTAATATCATTCCCTCTTTATGACCTTCATCAGGGACTGTCCCGCATGTTGAGTGACATGCGGCAGGTGTCACGTGTCAGGCACAGCGTAGGGCATCATCAACAGAGCTCGGGCTTTTGGCTCGGCAGTCTCTTTGGTGAGGGGGTTTAGATTTAGAATGTCTGGATTGTATTCTCCTAAAATCTCCACAACTTCTCCTTTCAAAATCAATTTCAGTTGTCAAAAAAAAAAGGGGGTGGTGGTGGTGGTGGTAGTGAGTCACTTTGAAATAATATAGCTTATTACTATCATCTTTTTAAGAAAGCTTATGACTATAATTTTTCTCCCAAGGGAGCTGAGTTGATTTATAGCTCCACCCTCCTTATCTCAACATGTGGTTGAGTTCAGAAGAGAATTCAAATGCGGGGATTTTTTTTTCCTCCAGGGAAAAGCTGACAGATAGCTCATAACCCAACCTCATTTCTCTAAGTCCAGCGGGAACTTTTTAGTCTTTTGAATTTTGTTTCTAAGTGTACACGCAGTATCTAAACTCAAACCTCTCCTCAGACTCCTCTGTTTGGCCTGAATACCTGGGGACCGTCTTCCCAAGCGGGACAGTCCCTCCATCGTACTGCAGTGTGCCGCAGCAGTACAGGAACAAGTGTGCAGGGCACTGGAGGCCGTAACCTCACGGAGGGCAGGGTCTCTGATCTGAGGTGTTCGCTGCTGCAACCTGGCACCAAGAAAAAAAATGCATGGCCTGTAGGAAGCACTCGGTAAATAGTTGGAAAATGATGCATGGATAGGTATATAACAGAATTAGGTAAGAGCTGGAGTTTGGGGCTCAGTAAAATATACAGATGTGTCATATCGATAGGTATGGTGACCTTAGTCTCCTCATTGGCAGTGTCCCTGTGTATAAAATGGATGCAGGACAGGGCATACTGTTTCAGATGGTTGGGAGGTCATGCATGCATGGAGAAGATTTCATGGGGTTTTGAAAACAGCAATTCTCAATTCATGATGTTCATATTCTTATTATTGTGAATTCTTCCAATCTGGGTCTAAAGGTGTTTGGAGTCCAAATATTAGGGGTTCATTAGTTATACTTCGTTTTTCAGAATAGTTCCTTACCTGAATAGCTGGGAAGTGACCCTCATCTTGGGGAAGAAAATGTCACTGACCCATTGGAAGGACAGTCTCCACCATGTCTGTGGGCTTGGTTGTCTACACTGATTGGGCTTGGGGGCTTATCCTGTCATCCCAGGCACAGCAACGAGAGAGGATGAAACGTCTCATCTTGGATGATGGATGGCCTGAGGTTATTATGTGCTGAGATCTTGGACACAAGCTATTATTTCCAGAGAGCTGAGTAGGTCATTTCAAATCTCACAGCACCATCCACATGAGATCATATTCCATCTCTGCTTCCTTTCCACAAGGTGCTACCGCGGCAGGAAGGAAGTTCCACGCGTGAAGACTCCTTAGAGCCCTGGAAGTGGTCAGTGGAACTGAGTATGCAAAGTGGATTTCAGAAAGGAGTCTGCTGGCTGAGGCAGGGGAGCAGGAGCTACTGGCTGGCTTGTTCGCACTTCCTAGCCCATCTCTATCCCCCATCAGCACCAAACCGAGGATACATCACAAGACAGCTCTCTCCTTGGGCTGCTTTTTCTTCTCCTACCTTCTAGGATCATTGGGAACGGGGTGTGGGAGGAGGTGAGCGGGTGACAAATGGTGTGGGTGATGGGAAGCCACTGTGGCCCGGGCTAGAAATGCCAATCAAAGATCAAAGAGATTCTACTGGCTTCATCCTATAGGGCCGCGAGTGCAAATCTAGAGGCCTAGAAGTGTGGAGAATTTTACAGACGAGCGAGCGTAAGCAGCGGGGTGTGAGACAGGATACCCAGGGCAAAACAGAGACTCGGTCAGTCTCAAGAACATTGGCCTTTTTTCCCACCGAGGCTGGCCTCCACTCAGCTCCAGCTTACAGTTATGCGTGGGAGTCCAGCCCAGCGTGGCCACATCTTAGGAGCTTCAGAGGAGCCAGCCAGCCATTCTTTTCTGTGAAAACTCTGAAGTTGTTAACATTCACAATCTATTTATTATTTTTAAGTGTGCAAACCAAAGATAACATATCTCGGGCCTTTCAGATTTCTCTGAGATAAACATTCTGCCATTAATTTGCTGAGTGACTAGAATATGTCTGGCACCGTGCCAGGCACCAGCAGCTCGAGCATTGCAAATGAGTCGGGCTCTGTTTTCAACAGCTTTGTTGAGTGAGGGAGAAAGGACAGAAGGAGAGAGTAAGTGCTGGGTGGGAATTAGGGATCTCGGGGCCAGATGGACCGTAAGGGGACACGCTATCTTAGCTCCTGAGGCTGGAGATCAGAAAACACAAGAAGGGTGCTACCCAGTGGACAGGCAGCAGGAAAAGCATTCAGGAAAGGGGGAACAGCTAATGCATGCAAGCGGGACTCTGCACAACACACTTAGAAAAACAGGGGTGGACTCTGATTGCCAGTGTATGGGACAAATGGCGGGCACCAAGCTGACTCCGTAACGCCTCCACCTCTAGGTACAGCGTGTCCTCTAGACCCTGTTCAAACTCTGTGCTCTCCGACTTTTTTGGTTCTCAGGTTGGTTAAACCAGTGACAGTCAGTACAGAGTGTGGCACCTGAGGATCAAGGCCACATGGCAGCCTAAAGGTTTCCTACGGAACGCGACTTGGATAGACTTGGCTTTCCTGGTGGCCATTCCGCATCTGCCACCCTTCTGTCCTGAGTCACATCTGCAGCTCTCATCCTGTGGTAATTGTATCCATTTGACATCTGGATGCACCTACCCACACCAAACATCTGTTCACAGTTGAAGGACCACAGCACAGATTTCACCAACAGCCGGAGTTCTCTCCCACTAAGCTGTATTCTTCTAAATCCACACACCTGCCCAACCCTCACGACGCCCTTCATCATCTATGGCTACGATTCCATTTTCCTAGTCCTGCTTGGTCAGGTTTGGTAAACGTTTGCATCTTTCTTCTTACTCGGAGTTAACCCAGGGCACCGACTGCTGTGCTGACTGAGTGGACAGAGCTTACCTTTCTTTCCCAGAGGCTGCAAGGATGGACAGCATGTCATAGCAAGGAAACTAACCTGTTAGGGTTACCTTTATCCTCGGACAAAACCACTTCTTATGTAAGCAAGAGGCTGAGTACCCAACCCAGGTCTACACCACTCTTCTCTGTAATGACTAATGGCCCACATCCCCCGAGGAGAACAGCCTTTTACACAGGGGTTCACCAGGGTCACATCTTCCTTTAGCTCTGTGGTGAACAGTGTAAATTTGGAAGTGGGGTGGAATAGATCAGATGAGGGGGTAGGAAACATTTTTTGCAGCCAGATATTCATGAACATGGGATCTTTTTATTTTCTCCTTCTTTCTATTAACCACTGTGTGTAATTCTAGAATTTATTCTCTAGAGTGAAGTAATAATAATCTCATTTGCCCCGACTCCAAAGCCCTTTGAAGTTAAACATTGAGAGAAAGAACGGCAGGACCACTCAGCAGAGATTAGATCTTGTTTTAAACATTGGCTGCTCTGAGAATAATTTCCTTAATTAATATTCACAAGATATCATACACTTGAGACTGTATTTTCCTGTAACCTACTTGCATGTAATTGTTCACCAAGGCTCTTTAGTTCGCTTGTATTTTCCTTTTGTGTCAGTGTTCAACAAAATCATTTCCATCTAAAAGCCGCGCTGAGGGGCTGGAGGGGCGCGGGGTCTCCCCTTCTGCGTGCAGGCTGGCACACAGGGCTGTCAGCTCATTTTTAAAGTTAATATTGTTTTGTACTCGCGCCCGCTGTTCACCAGGCTCCCAGCCCTGCTCTGCTTTGGATGCAGCCCCGATGCATGCTTAGGGCCTGCCTCTTGCCGTCCCTCTCAGCAAAGCACTTGAGGGCTTCTGAACTGCAAAGCCCCCAAAGGAGCCACATTTGCTATCGGCACCAACATCTAGGGGATCGATGCCCTCCTGGGCCAGAAATCAAAACATCGACAGCTTAAGTGACGTTAGATGGCCGAGAGCCCGTTTACCGCAGATCAGTGAAAGATGCGAAAATAACCAGGAAAGACACCTTTCTGCTGGTCCGGTTTCAGTGTGTCCTCGGCTTTGCCTGTTTCTCAGAGGCAGCTGAACACTGAAAAGGCAACTTGTAAGCATAACGCTGAGAAGATCTGAACACATTATTTGCTAATTGCTGAAGGTTTCCAGCCTTCGCTCTCCCCACATGTATTTGTAAGCAAATACCTCTCGTAGTAAAAATGTCAACCCCATTGCCTAACTGGTAGAGACAGGTTTCTGCTCTTTGTTTTGTCCCAAGTTACAGGTGGCATGTGATTTTTTTCTAACTTTAAAAAAAAATTGATTTATTTTTATTTTATGTGCATTGATGATTTACCTGCATGTGTGTCAGGATGAGGATGTCAGATACCCTGGAACTGGAGTTACAGATGGTTGGGAGCTGCCGTGTGGTTCCTGGGAATAAACCTGGGTCAGTGCTCTTAACCACTGAGCCATCTCTCCAGCCCCAGTTACATGATTTTTAAAATAGTATCTGCTGGATTTTGTTGTTGTTTGTTTGGTTGGTTTGGTTTGGTTTGGTTTTTTGAGACAGGATTTTTCTTTGTAGCCCTGGCTGTCCTGGAACTCCCATTGCAGACTAGGCTGGCCTCGAACTCAGAGGTCTGCCTGCCTCTGCCTCACAAGTGCTGAAATTCAAGGTGTGCATCACCACCGCCCAGCTGTATCTACTGTTCTAAAGCCAGAGGACACATATGTGCAGAGGCCAGAGGAGGACATCAGCTTCTCAGTTGTCCTGTTCATCACCCCCTACCTTATTCCCTGGAGACAAGGTCTCTCACTGCGTCTGGAGCGCCCAGGATTTTGGCTAGATTGGCTGGTGAGAAGAACGCCCCGCCTATCCTTCAGTCTCCATTCCCCAAGAGAGCTAAGCTGGGGTTGCAGGCATACAAGGCCATGCCCAGCTTCTTCCGTGTGCACCGGGGATCTGAGCTCAGTCCACCACACTTGCATCTACAGAACCATCTCCCCAGAGCTGCCCTTCCGCACACCTAATATGCTCCTTTGCCCAGAACATGAATTTTTTGGTCTACACAGAAACCACTGAAATGAAAAGCCTGAGAGTAAAGGTTTCTGGGATAGATGGCCATAGGAATTGGGTTCTCGTTTCTGAAAGAGTAGTCCAGGGCAAGGTTTAACAACAGCCAGCCCTGAAATAGCAACCAGTCGGCTGGAAAGGACAAGGAGCTGACGTTTCCCTGGGCTAGGCGTAAACATTAAAGCATCACTGACAAAAGCGTAGACTTGGCATTCCAAGGTGAGGTTCCAGACATCACTGGCAAAGTTCCCGGATGAAGAATTGGCTCCACAGGTAAGGGAGCTGCTTGGTCAGGCTGAGTCCTGGAAGCAAATAGACTGTGCAGGAAAGAAAAGAAAGCTTTGTGTGTTCCTTCCTCTTCGTGATAGTTGCTGGTCCCCCAAGATCCTTACTCACTCTGGGGTGCTACTGAATTTGACTTTCATGTACGCAGAGTCTGCTAAGTCGGAGACCATGGGGACTGAAGACAGGGTGCTCTTGGGTCTGAACCCCATGGAGTCACAAGGGACAGACGAACTCAGCAAATGGCCTGGGTGGCAGAGGCAGGAGTGTGATGCTGAGCTGGGACTGCACATCTGTTTAGGACATCAGAATGCTCCCCCAAGGTCTAACACGTGAGAGGAAAAGCACACTGAAAATGTCTCAAATCCTGCCCAATGGGATGGTCCCAGCAAGAGGCAGAGGGCTTCAGCGGTAGTAGGGGCCATGCGGGTGAGCTTGCCAGAACGCAGCAGAGGGAGAGTGCTGTCGGGAAACTCCAGAGAGGTGGACATTAGCTATCTAAAGAGCAGTCAGCAAGCGAAGATGCACTGTCGTGTCGTCATCCCGTCCCCATGTCCCGTCCCCCACCCCCATTCCGTCCTATCTTGCCCTTCAGACACTCTGCTGGGGTAGGGAGGGCATGAGCAACAGGAATGGCCTTTGGTCCCTACTCCGTGCAAGCACCTTCCACTAAAGATGCCAACAAGAAAGAAGAGGAGCAGGTACCCCAGCCTCACTTGAAGATTGAGGAAGTGATTTTTTTTAAATTTACTTTATTTTATTTTACAATATAATTTAATTCTACATATCAGTTGCAAGCGTCTCTGCATTCTTATCTTGGGACACGGTTCTCTCCACCAACTCGAGACGGGAGGATGATGACCCGCTGTCCGAGAGGCCACAGAAAACCACAGACGGCCGAGCTTGCATCAAGCGGCGTGGAATACATTTCCAAGAGGACAAGAGTAAGGGGACAAATACTTGACAAGGAGACTCACGGATGGTTCAGATGTGGTCTTCTGCCATGCATCGTGTGTCCCGTGCACTGGCGAGATTTATTTTTATAAAAATAAGAGAAGCGAAGTTAAAGTCCAGGGAGGCCAGGTTGCAGCACCACAGAGAGCTTCTCTCTGAAGCCACTTGGTATAAGAACTTGTGATCCTCCTTTAGTTTGGTTTTTATTTACGTGTATGTGTGTGCACCTGTGTGTGCATGTGCTGCATGTGTTTGGTGACTGTAGAGGCTGGAAGCAGGAGTTTCAAGTGGTGGGAGCTAGCTGGCAGGAACTGAACCCTGGTCCTCTGGAAGAGCAGCAAGAGCTTTTAACAGCCGAGCCATCTCTCCAGCCCCGTAATTAAAAATAAATAAATACAACTCTATCAATGTAATATTTTCCTCCCACCCCTCTCCCTAATTGTAGGCAGATTTTTCTGTCCTGCCTGCCTGCTCCCAAATAACCGACATAGAGACTACTTATTAAATTATAAAAGCTCAGCCAGTAGCTTAGGCTTGTTCTTAACAAGCTCTTATAACTTAACTTAACCCATATTTTTATTAATCTATGTTCTACCACATGTCTTTTACCTCTATCCCATTTTGTGTGTCCAACTTGTTGTGTATCTATCTGATTTCTCCTGCATCTCCTGGTGACCCCACCCTTCTTCTTCCCACTGTTCTGTCTGCCTCTCCCACCTATACCTTCTGCCTACCTAATGGCTGTTAAGCTTTTTATTAAATCAGTCAGAAGGCACCTTGGCAAAGACACATCTTCACAGTGTACAAAAAAATTATTCCACAACATTTCCCCCTTTTTGTCTAAATAAAAAAGAAAGATTTTTAACTTTAGCATAATAAAACTATAAACAATAAGAACAATTATCAGGTAAGAATAAGGTTTACAATGTCCAGCCCATTTGTAGTTGGCATATTTGGAGAAAATACTCCATTATTTATTCTATCTTGATGAGTCCAAAGTTCTGTACCCAATTTGCCTTCTATCATAAGTAAGGAAAATTCCAACTATAATTACCTAGTCTTCAACTCCATCAAAGATCCCAGAAGGATATAATATTACCTGAGTAAACAGGAAGTGCAGTGCAAACCACTTCCAAAACTATAGAAATGACAGATATCTGTCTGCCTGGACAGTCACCCAAGGTTCCTTTGCAATGTTGGGGCATCCATCTTTGACCTACAGGCCTAGAATATCTGACAGACATTTCTGTGAAGCAGGAATTTTTGAAGGACTGTCCTACCCTGTCTTGGCAAAGTTCGGCAGTCACTTTCTCTTGTGTCCTGCTTGTTCAATTTGGACAATACACTGTCAGCAGTCAAGGCAAGGGCAGTTTCTTTGTCCAAATGGCTAGCTTTGCCATGATGAAAGAAAACTTTATATGGAGGTTCTTTGATGCCCATCATCCTTTTTTATTAAACCAATCAGAATGACACTTCTTCACAGTGTACAAAAAGTTTATTCCACAACATGTAATCTCTTTCCTTTTCTTTGGTTGTTTTCCTCCTTCCTCCCCTCCCTCTCTTTGTTCTCACCTTCCTTTTGTTGGAGTCAGGGCCTCGTGTAGGTACTTTCTGTGAATCTGAAGCTGGCCTCGAACTCCTGATCCTCCAGCCTTGATGGCCCATGTGCTGGGACCACATGTGTGTGCCCATAAACCAGGCTTTCTCTCTTCAATTTGTAAAACTCGGTTAAAAGGTCAAAGAAAGAGTTCATTATAAAGTTTAAAGTGAAAAATGAAACAAGCAGAAGGAAGGTTTGGTGAACTTTGTCATGGTGGGATGTGGATGAGGAATAGAAGGCACCCACAGCGGGGTTTGTGGGAAAGTCAGGAAGCAACATGCTAAAGAATGACATTCCAGGGCCTGGAGAGATGACTCAACAGTAAAGAGCACTGACCACTCTTCCAGAGGATCCAGGTTCTATTCTCAGCACCCAGGGCAGCTCACAGCTGTCCAGAAATTCAGTTCTAGGGATCTGACATGATGCTCTCTTTTGGCCTCTGAGGGCACCAGCCACACATGTGGTGCATATACGTACATGCAAGCAAAACACACACATGCATAAAACAAAAATAATTTTTTAAAAGTTAAAAAAGAGTAACATTCATTCCAAGGTCCCATTTAGAGCTAAACTGTTGAATTACCCTTGAAATGGTTTTATTATTGAGCCAAAATAGACTTGTGGCATTTTGCAAGTGGTTGGTCAAATCAGTTGGGTACAGATACATTTAGTGTCACAAAGCAGCAGTGTGGAACCGTAAAAAGCAAGCAAACAAAGCCCCTCCAGATATGAAAGGGGAGCTCAAACCTGTAATCTCCACATGCCCAAGATGGAGTGATTTGTCTAGAAACAAACAAAGAAAAAAATAAAACAAAGCACTGACTGAAAACTGAAAGAAGACAAGAAAGGATGGGAAGCAGGAAGAGTAGAGGGAAGAGGAGCCAAGGGAGGCAGGAAAGAAAGGAAGGAAGGAAGGAAGGAAGGAAGGAAGGAAGGAAGGAAGGAAGGAAGGAAGGAAGGAAGGAAGGGACTCCATGTGTGGAAAAAGCAATTTGTGACAGCTTGTGAGCACCCTGGGTCTCTAATTTCACTTTGATGATTCTTGTACCGCATCAGCCACATCAATTTGCACTTATGATTTGAAACATTAAACTGAGCTTTTAAAAATTAAATTAAGTTTCATTTAAAATACTAAGCCAGTGTCGAAGGTCTTCTGATTTTATAGTTCCAGGCCTATAATATACAGGCTCTGTTCAGTTTTCCCTGTTACATATTGAAGTGTACAGGCATTGTGATTATATTTAGCTAATTCCAAAATTAAAGCTTTCCTCAACTGTAGTCTTTCATTAGTTCTTTGCAGCTGTTAAAAGCACATCATGCTCGGTTGCACAAGGGCAAACTTGTACTCTTTGAGTCCTGCTCCCAGGAAGATAAACGGCAGTTTCTCCCTGGTCCTCTCAATATAGCCACAAAACTCGTGAGATATGCATAAGCATGTCACACACACACACACACACACTTGAAAACACACATGCACACACACTCATATACACACATACTTGAACACACACATACACACACACACACACACACACACACACACACACACACACACACACATAGAAGACTTCAAAAGAAGTGGGCAAGAAGAAGAAGCCACTTAGGTGTTGGCATTTTAGAAGCAATACAGTGAGTGTCTGTCTGAGGCTTTGAACTGAAGTCGATAGGGTGGCATGCAGAAGGAAAGTCTGTAGACTTTAACTGTCATCCTCTAGGCCCGGCACTCTGAAGCACACATAAAGTGTGGTCCCATTGTTACCCCAACAGCAAAGGCGGGAGAGAGCTTGGCTGTCCCAGCCTGTGAGGAATGGTCCATTCCCAAACTGGCTGATATCAGGAGAGTCTGCGAACCAGGCAGGATTTCCATCCCCGGTAGTGGCAGCAGAGGTCATATGGAGAGCGGGAGGGGACACCCAGGGAAGGTTTCAAATGAGCGAGATTTCCCAACTCTGTGCAACTGTCGTGAAGAGCCCCCCACTAGGTATCTCTGCATGGCCGCCGGAGCTCTGGCTGTCTGTTCTCTGCCTGTGAAAAGAAAGTGGTGCTCTCTCTTCTCCAGCCAGAGCAGAAGCTAAGGCAGAGGGGGTAAGAAGCTTTGGAACTCTATAATATCCTAAGTTTCTGGGCTTCAAAGATCACTTGTACCAAGAACCAGGAAGGTCTCAGCTGAATGACTGAAGACCATCAGTAGATGCCAGCAATGTGATGATGACAGAGATGTTTGAATTATATTTTCTGAGTTAGAAGCAGCCATTATAAAATGCTTTGATGAGCAACTACAAATGTATTTAAGTCAAATTAAATGATAGAAACTCACAGAAAATACAAAGAAAAATGAAAACTTAGAACTGGAAAGACAGGACTCCAAAAGAGCAGCACACGGCCTAACTGAACAGAAGGCACAGAGGGAAGAATCTGTTCGTTTAAATATGCGGCAGTTGGGGCTGGAGACATGGCTCAGTGCCCGCTGGCCGCTCTCACAGGGGACCTGAGTTTGATTCCCAGCACCCACATGGTGACTCACAACATCTGTAACTGGAGTTCCAGGGAATTCAATGTCTTCTGGCCTCTGAGGGTACCAGACATGCACATGGTGCACAGACACACACAGAGGGAAAGCACCCACCAAAATACTAATACTAAAACTAATACTAATACTGATACTACTAATAATAATAATAATAATAATAATAAAGATCTGAGAGTTGGGAACTGATAAACAGAAAGCTGGACCACAAAGCTTCAAGGACCTACATAGATATAAAGCAAGACTGAACATTCCTGTCATCACTCCTCAGGAAGGAAACCAGACAGATTACAGGTCTAAAAAAAAAAAAGACTGAAAACTCCCTTAAATTGGTAAAGAACACAAATTTATGAATTCAAGAAGCTGAATAAACTATAATACTATTTTACAATAAATGCATAATAAGACACATACTAGTGAACTTTCTGAAGACAAAGCAAATAAAAACCTTGAAAACAGCTGGAGAGAAATAGTATTTTGCCGTTAAGAGAGAACAGAAGGAAGAAAACGCCAGCCGTGTTTAGATGAAGGACGGCTGAGAGGATCTACCGCCAGTACACATGCCCAACAAGCCTTGTTGTTGCATGTTCCCTGAAAGAAAGAAAACAGTTATGCAAAGAAAAAAGAACTTGAGACACAGGAAAGAGGAATACACATGCTCCTCTCCAGGTTCCTGGAGTGTATTCTGCTACTGCAGCCGACAGGATGCTACTCCAATGTGCCTTCAACTTAGGTGAGAAAATGCTCAAGCTAGACCTACTCAAATGCAGGACAGTGATGGTCATAAAGGAACTATTGTTTTCATATTTCACTCAAGCTAGCAGCAACACTAGAAGAACATCAGGAGCTATGTAAATAAGGTATACTACAAACTGTGTTTCCTGGAACAACCACTAACATAGGCCAGCATGTATGTAACAATATTCTAAAGGTGCACCTCTGTATATACACACACACTTCTCTTGTTGAGCATTGATATGTCATGAAATGTGTTTTCTGAAAATACAGAAATTGGTAACGGAAAAGTAGGAAGAAAATCACCAGCTGCTCAGAAAGTTAAGACATTAGGTAGGAAAGGGCTGTATGATTGTGAGCTTACAGGGGAGTGTTATGGATCCCTCTCTATATAAATGTCATTGCAACAGGCCAGTTCCTCCAAAAGTCCACGACTCATTTGATGTGAAATAGAGACTTCCAGTAGCCTGTGCTAAGGAAATGAAATTTGTCATTTAGAAATTTCCAACAAATAAATCCCCGGATCCAGATGGTTTTACTGGAGAATTCCACTAAATGTTCAAAGAAAAATTAAGAACAATTTTGCACAGCTACTTCCAGAAAACAGAGGAAGAGGGGAGACTTCTCAGTTCATTCTATGAAGCCAGGATTACCATAATATCAAAACCAGACAGAGTCAATGGAAGGAAGAGAGAAAACTGTGGACCAGTACCTCTCCCGAACACAGATGCAAAAGTACAAGAAACATCAGTAAATAGAAGTCAGTAGTGTACAAGATCATGGTTTACCAAACCAAAGAACTTTAAATGCAGTCATTAAAAATCCAGTCATCAGTCACCATATTAATGAGCTAAATAAGAAAAAGATATCACAGTAAGCTAAACAACACAGACAAAACATTTTCAAAAAGTCAACGCCCCTTCGTGATAAAAAGCCGCAGGACAAGTAAGATCAAAGCCAGCACCTTGCACGTGGTGGGCGAATTACACATGCCTTTGTGTAGTCCCCCCTGCTTCGGAGTGCAGGTGGGATCTATGACACGATCCCAGCCAACAGAACATGGCAGAGAGGACTAGACGGCAGCGGCATGACTATGCTCCATAAGACTCTCTCTGAGCAGACTACAGCCAGAAGCTCTCCAGAGACCATTAGAAACGCCCATGTGGCTAAGCACCGAGGACTCAGAAGGCCTCTAGCTGGCAGCCAGCAAAAGCCTGGCTGGGGAGCCTACAGCTAGAAGGAAATGCATTCTGCTGAGAACCCGATGAACTCACCGGCAGGTTTCCCCCAGCTGAGTGTCTACATGAAAATGCAGCTCGACCAGCTCCGGGACTAGAGCTCTCTAAGCGTGGACGTGATTGCTTAGCATGCAACTCCTGGCCCGCGGAGATGAGAGAGAACAAATATGCATGGCTTCCAGCCACTAACTCTGTCATGATTTATTGTGCAGCACGAGATAAAGATCCATCTGCTTGCCCTGACACTTAGGAGCTTACTCGACTTTCACTCTCGGCTCTCAGCCCGCTGTCACCCTAGCCTCGAACCCTCTACACCGCCGTCTTCCTCTGCAAAGTGTGGCATTATCACAGGCTGACATCTGGCATGCACAGATCCCGTCCCCATCCTTCAAGGCTCTGTTCCCTAGGGGAGAAGGATGTCTCCCTGCCATGGGCCTTGCCAAGGCCGCCTCTGCCACTGCCTTCCAGTTGGCCTAGCCAGTGAGGGTTCTGATCAGAAACTGAAGAGTGGAAGGAAGGCCTCTCTCCCAAGGGTCTTTACCCTGGTCAGGGGTGCATTTCTTCTGAAGCTCTAGCCCCCACGGGATCAGCTCTGCTGTCTCCCTCCACTAGGTGCTCTCTGTCCTTGGGCTCTCCAAACCCTTATCTCTTCTTTACCTCCCTAGCCTCGGGGTGTCCTGACTTGCAGCTTTCTGATTTTCTTCGCTTTCCTGCTATCTGCCTCCTTACAGACCCCAACATCTAGGAAGCCAATTTTCTGCTTCCACTTCCCTTGGCTGTAAACACTTGGGGTGGCCTCTTCTTTCTTCAGAGACAGACACTGGCGAGTGCACACACTTGCCTGGGCTTCTGCCTCATCCCGCTCTGGGATGGGAACCTCAGCACAATGTCAGGGCCACACACGGATACTGCATATGGCACCAACGGATGCTCTGTGGGTACCTCCTGGCCAGGGGTCTTGCTGGGACCTAGACGGTAGCAGAGTGTGGCACAGGGTACGCGTCCTTGGATGTGTGTGACCCAGGAGTAGAGAACAGACCTATTAACAGATCATTAGACCAAGGTGATACGCTCTGAGGGAAGGTCATTGAAAGTGCCATGCACAGATGGGGTAGAGGAAGGGATGGGGAAGGAGGAAGTAGGGGACAGGCCCCATGAGGAAGAGGCCTGGATGAACACAGGGGGCTCTGTTGAGTAAGGGGGGTTATAAGAGCCAGCTGCCACATGTGGTTTTACTCTGCAACGCCTTCTCCACGTTCAGACCCCGGGTAGGGTTTCAGCAACCTACGGAGACAGCAGGACGTTCTTCAGCCCCTACGGGTGGAAGTCGCCGTGTTGGACTTGTCTGTGATAACCCTTCTCAACGGGCTCCTTTCTAAAGTGTGTCCCAGGCTGTGTTTCAGCCGGAAGACAGCCTCCCTGTAGCTTAGGGCTCTCCTGTGGGGAGGGCTCTAGATGCCTCCCCCACAGGGGACACTGGTGGACACAGGAGGACACACTGATGGGACGGTGGAAACAGACGGGGCCAAGCGCACCGCCAAACCGTGTGCCAGGAAGAGCCACCTCAGGGGGTTCCAGGTCCGTCACTGAGTAGCTGTGTCACAGGGGAGCACACAGCTCTATCTGTTTGGAAAGATCTGTAACTTCTGCCCAGCCGAGGAGGGCAGTTTTCTTAGAAAGCACGCTTGTGTCCCTGGCTTTCCTCAGCCTGTGCTAGAGTTGGTTACTCATCAAGCTACTAAATCCTTAAATAATTCTGTGAATGAGACACTGTGATTTACTCCCATTAAGAGATTTAAATGCACCACAGCTCAGAGAAATTACATACTCAAGGTGTCCCTGCAGCTGAGGAGCAGAACTTGAGAGCAGGACCTGAAAAAAACGCTTCCTGGGAGACTCCTGGGCAGCGCCTGGGGGAGGGGGAGGGCAGGTGAGGGGGGCGGGGGGGGGGCAGGAGGAGTGTTGGGTAGAATGACCAGCTTGGAAAAATCACGCCCCACCCCTTTCTGCTCCTATTCAAGGGAGCTGAGTGCAGCTGGGGCCTGCCTGGTACACTAACCACCAGCTCTGGAAATAGGGCAAGTCCAAATGCCGTGGCCTCCAGCCCCGCTGTTTGTGTGAGTTCTGAGCTGGGAGATGAGTGTTTTCTCCCAAGGTTGTGTACTAAAGCCCCCAGAGTCAGAAGAGACTCAACCTCTGAAAAAGATGGCCCTGTGAGTGTCAACGCTGACCGGTGGCTTACCGTACAATCGATAGTATACCAAGTTCACACCCAAGAGCAACAAGTTGTGTGCGGCTGTTAGGTATGTTTTTAAATTTTTTTAATTACTTTTATTGAATTGGTGTGGGGGTCGATTGGAGGAAACTTGTGGGAATCAGGCATCTCCTTCCGTCATGTAGTCATCAGGCTTGGTGGCAAGTGCCTTCACACACTGACGTAGCCAATTAACATGCGTTTTGTGGATGTCAAACTGACTTGGTCATTGGGAGGTATTTGGGTGAATGTTAGCCCAGACATGGGAAGGGAAGCCTTGACTCCCTGGTTCTGGTGGGTGGACCATGTTTCCCTCTACTCTGAACTCTGCAGCTGAGACCTACGTTCTGGGGTGCAGGCTGCAGGCAAGCAGGCTGTTGGGCTGCATCCTGGTCAAATATCTTCAACTCCAAACCTTTCCCTGGACTCAAGGGTGTGGTGACTCTCTGACCCTTCTTCCTGCACCAGACCCTGGCTCTCTGAGCAGAACAGTGGGTCACTGAGCCAGCTGCACAGGATGCCTCTGCGCCGACATCAAAGAGTTAGGCTGGCCTGTCTGCACAAGCGCTTGGTGCCCAAGCATGTATCCCAGCCTATGAACATACTACACTCACACATGGCACTCACGATACACCACATATACTTATACATAACACACATCACTCTCATACGTACTGTATACAACACACAGCACCTTGTACCTTCAGATCATACACACATACCTACATAAACATTCTTCATATACAATATCAGACCACACACTCAATCCGTATGTTTTATGCATACATGGCCCACATTCTTAATCGTACATGATCACAATGTACATGCGTGAACTATGTCCTTTGCAGTATTCCTAACACATTTCATGTCCTTGCACTATGCATGTTGATACAACACATACATATATGCAGCATGTGCAATATACATACATGTGCCATATGTATTATCTCATCTTTCCATATAATATACACATACCATATATATATCCATATATATATATATACTTATGTAGCATACAAATATATATACTTTGTGCAAATCATAGCATCTGCCTACCAGAAATGCTCTCACATCACACATATGTCTCCTTCACAAACCACAGACAGACTATTACATAAGTTTGAAACAGATACACACAATGCACGTCCCCCTTCAATATATCCCCCCTGACTCCACACGTTCACACGGACTTTTAAGCTCCCTCACATCTAAGAGGCAGCCCTCACCTAGGAGTCCCCAGTCACTCTGAGGAAAGCCACAAACGGCCCCTCGGGGGGCTCCTTTTGATTCCTGACATCACTGTGTCCTTGTTGCTAGATACATTAATTACAGAGTTAGAGACACAGAAATTCTACCCCCACCCATTCTAGCCCCGAAGTATCAACATTGTCGGATCTGTTTCTGAACTTTAGAATCCGAGGTGTGATGTGAGGTGTCGCTGTGCAGCCGGCGCCCTGGCAGCGAGCCCACCCAGCCTCTTTCATGTGGGGAGAAGCTATGCCGTTTCTGCTCAGCCCTTCTCTCTGGCGTTCACCTGGAGTGTGTCACCGCGCAGGGAAAAAACTGGTGTGGTGCCTGAACTTGGCCCCCACCCAGCCCCGGGGCTGCGGAGAGAACCTCTGAGCAGGAGGGAAGGGGTTTTGCTCAGGAGGCAGAGGAATCTTCCCAAGCCTTCGCCGCTCCTTGTTCTGATGTGGGGAGGGGAGAATTTGCTGGCCCAGCCACCAGATCCTTCTTGTTCCGGTTTTTGAGCTTGTGGGCAATGGTGATGGTGGCCCTGGTGCTGGATTGACTCCACATGGGGCCTTTCTCAGCTGGAGGGGGCTCTTCAGTCCGCCTGCAGCCCAGAGGAAGGGCACTCTCACGGGAGGCCGCTGTAAGGCAGACACACCTGTGTTCTAGTGACCCCGTTCTCCCTACAATGAAGGGCCTGGGACAAATGGGTTGTCACGGCAGCCGTCACCATAAAGCCATCTTCAGAGACAGGAGACAAGGGTCTCTGTGGGCAGGGCCCACTGGGACCTGGTTGAGACTGACAGTCCGTCTGTCCTCCTGTCTCCTGGTGCCTCTCTTGGGTGCTCTGGACCAGAACTTTACCAGAAGCTCTCCCAGATGTCCCTGCGTGATCTCACAGGACAGTCATCCACACAGCAGCGGGAAAGCTCTGCTTTTTTCTGTGGTTTGGAAGGGCACACGCTCCCAAGTGGAGGCTAATGTATAACAAAGGAGAACAGGGTGATTGGCATGTTACAGGAGCTGTTTGGTCCAGCGCCTCCAAGGCCAGCAGATGTTATTAGGAGCCAAGTCCTGGGAAATCTAGATAATGCGTAAGCAGCAGCTTCTAGACTTGGTAGGAGTGTGAGTGGATAGCCACAGACAGGTTGGGCTGCTAAAGGAACTGGGAAGTTCTGGAAGGAGAGGGGCAGAGCAGTGGGTGGGTGGCAGAGTCTTTGGCCTATGAGGAAAATTGGGAGCTGAATGTACTGTGTTTTAGAGGTTCATGAAGCCCCACGGATGGCTGTCTTTCCAGGCAGTCTGGGTGCAATTCTGGTCTGGGGCAGCGTGGAAGTTTCAGTTGGTGGCTTTCACTTCCCAGGGACCAGGTTCCTTCCTCAACCAGCCATTTTTGTTTTTGTTTCATTCCAACTCATGTTTCTTCTCAGCGGCCTCTGTCAGCATTAATATAAGGTTTCAGCCTAATTGCCAGCTACTTGAGATGCGTCCGTCCCGAGCACTGGCAGTTGGGAGGCCCACAAGGAGGAAGCCCCGAGATCAGTACAGCAGCGAGAAGCCAGCCAGACGGCTATTAGCTGTCTAGTGAGGGAGCTGGGCCAGAAACCCAGAGGAGAAAGCCCGGCAGTGTGGCCTGGCATGTGGTCACACTTCTGAATGGCTTCCCAGGATCTGTAGGGTGGGCAGGGTTCTCTTGCTTCCTGAGGGCGTGTATATACGATGCATCCCTTGATTTCAAGGGAAGGCTCAGGAAATATGTGGTCCAAGGAGAAAGGAGCCTCAATGAGGTTTTTGTTGTTATTTTGCAAGGGATCTTGAAGTGAATGTCCGTACACTGCCCACAGGATGAATAGCAGCATTCATTTCTCAGGGCAGTGAGGCCCGAGTGGAGCTACTGGGAGCTCCTGCCCTTCCTGGGCCTCCGGCTACCCACGGCTCCACGGCCGCTTTTCCCTGATAGCATCCCAGGTGGTGTGAGCCAGAGGGGAGCACAGACGGGAGGAGTGTCTCCCTCTGATCTCTGTCTCCTTTCTGGACGTGGGCCATTTTCTTGGCTACTTCACCTCAGTTTCTCTACCTATAAAATGGGGATAATGGTGTTTACTTACTTACCTCATGAGTATTATAGGAATTAATTACTGTTTGTAAAGTACTTTGAAGATGAAAAGTGTGAGGTGGCATCATCATCATTATTATGAAATATCTTCCACCGCTACCAGCCAGGTTCTGCCAGAGTCAAGCGAACATTTCCACCTCAGTTCCAAAGGAGATCCCCACAGGAGACTCCCACAGGGAACCCTTACAGGTGACCTTCAGAGCCCTCCTATTCCCATATCCCACCTAGCCCCATGCAGGAGCGCAGTCCTCAGGGAGTAACTATGGGGATGGCAGAGCCTCACTCGTGTGAAGAAGGCTCTTCGTGTGATATGTCAGTAAGATCTGGGGATGTGAAGTAGTGGCAACTGTTAACCCCATATACACACTGGTCTTTCACAAATGTGGGTTAGCAAGACAGAGAGAGCCTCCCGTTACCACTGTAGCCATGTACTTCTGTGGTACAATATGGACTCCACTGATGTTTTCCTTTTAATTTTTTAACTTTATGTGGTACTGGAGATTGAACCCAGGCCTTCGGCATGCTACCACTGAACTTTAGCTCCCTGCTTCCTTCCTTCCTTCCTTCCTTCCTTCCTTCCTTCCTTCCTTCCTTCCTTCCTTCCTTTCTTTCTTTCTTTCCCTATTATTTATTTTCATTTTTGAGATAAATGCCCACTAAATTAACCAGGCTTAGTCTTAAATTCTTCATGACCTAGCAGGTTTTGAATTCAACAATCCTCCTGCCTCAGTCTTCCAGGTAGCTGGGATTATAGGCCTGTGCCATCAGCTAATGATGCTTTCTTATGAAAACTCTGTGTTCTTGTTCTGTGACGGGAGGCTATATAAAATCCATCTGTTTTCTTGGCCTTGTCTAATGAAGGGCCTCTACAAAGCTACCGTGCATAAAAAGCCATAGAAAACAAATAACATTCTCAGGTTCAAAGTCCCCTAGGATATATTATACCATCATTCTTCGATGAGTGGAAGTTTTTCTTTTTGTTTGTTTTGTTCTTAGAGACAGGGTTTCTTTGTGCAACCCTGACTGTCCTGGAACTTGCCCTGTAGACCAGCCTGGCCTCAAACTCTGAGATCAGCTTGCCTCTGCCTCCCCAGTGCTGGGATTAAAGGCATGTGCCACCATGCCCACATAGTGAATGGAAGCTTTAGAGGCCGTAAATATAGTTTTGACAATGAGCTTGGGTCCTAGAGGCGTCCCTTGGCTGGCTGTGGGAACAGTTGCTCTTTATCTATTATCTATTTAAACAGCGGTGTGTATAACAGGTTGTGCTTGTTCATAGGGCTCAGGTGAGCATCCTAGAGCAAGACCAACCACACAGAACAAACATGGTCTACCATGGGGAGGAAGCCAGCTGAGCCAGAGTCTACATCTGACCACTGTGGGCAATGAATCCCAAAGCCCCAGTTTCCTGGTGGAGCACATTCAAAATGAACTTGTACCTAGTGTTTCTATCCAGAAGAACCAGCAGCCTCCAATGTTCCAAAACTAGCATTTGTGACTCTTCTGTTTGTATAACAATCGGGATGTGTCCTCTCCAAGCAGAGGACAGTAATTATTTCTAGGAGAACACGGAAGTACAAGAACAACAGGTAGGAGTAAGCTGCCTCATGTTATCTGTCCAGATGGAGTGTGCAAAGCTGTTGAATTTCAGGACAGAATGTGTTCCTGGAGCAGACATCCAAATACAGGTCATCAAATGTGACCCTTTGAAATAGAAATGGTTGTGTAATAGGAATTCATGTCCTGATTCCAAATGTATGGCCAATTTAATCCTGTGTGGAAACGTGTGTGTGTGTGTGTGTGTGTGTGTGTGTGTGTGTGTGTGTGTGTGTGTGTATGACATTGCGTGTGTGTGTGTGTGTGTGTGTGTGTGTGTGTGTGTGTGTGTGTATTCAGATGCCATTCCCCAGACATTGCCCACATTTTTTGTTTATTTTTGGTTTATTTATTTATTTATTTATTTTGAGATAGGATCTCTCACTGGTCTTAAGTTCACTAGGTGGATGGACACCTAGCCAGTGATCCCCAGCAATCCTCCTGTTTCAGGTTCCCCAGCGCTGGGATCATAGGTGCATGCCACCACTCTTGGCTTTGTTTACATGGTTTTGGGGTACGGAACTCAGGTCCTTGTGTCTGTGAGGCAAGCCGTCTCCTTAGTCACAGCTTAATCTCTGATTACAAAAGTAATTAAGGCTCACTTTAAAAATCAAATAAAGCAGGAGGAAAGTGTCTCTAATCCTTTGCCTATAGATGATCAGTGTGGGCACTTCAATAGCACTGCTGTTCCAGAACCTACATCTACATTCAGAAAGAAAGCACTGAATGTAAGGTTTGTAACTGTCTTCATGTACTAGAAACAACACTTGCCCATATTAGGCTGAGTTCCTTTTCATGTAGATTGAAATGATTATGAATAAAGGCAGAACATACTATATATGTTATGCAAATATATGTAAGATATGCATATTTATGTTGATGTTATTTTAAAGACGGGCTCTCCTGAGACCAGGCTGACCTTGAACTAGCTGTGAATGACCTTGAGCTCCTGATTCTCCTGACTCCAATTCCCAAATACTGAAAATACAGGTGTGCAGTCCCCCACACAAGGCCTACCAATATATTTTTGGCATTTCTTTTTTCTCCTTTCCTTTCTTTTCCCTTCTCCTCCACCTTCTTCTTTTTCTCTTTTTCTTCCTCTTCTTCCTCTTCTTTTTTCTCTTCCTCCTCCTCCTTCTTCTTGTGTGTGTGTGTGTGTGTGTGTGTGTGTGTGTGTGTGTGTGTGCATGTACATTTGTGTGTGTGCATGTGAAGACTAGAGGTCAATATTTGGTGTCTTGTTCAGCTGCTTTCTGTGTTATTTTTTTGACACACTCTCTCACAGTCTAAAGCTCAGCAATTTGTCTAGACTGGCTGCCCAGCGTGCCTTCCCAGTGAAGGGATTTCAGGCATGTGCTGTTGCACCCAGCTTTAATGTGGGTAACGAGGGCCGAGGTCCTCATGACTGTGCAGTGAGCACTTTATAGTCTGAGGTGTCTCTCCAGCCCCCAGTGTGTTTTTTAAATGTCTTGTCCCTATCATGTTTTCCAAATGGGGAATTAACTAGTTACTAAGAACACAATAATTATTATTGCCTTATCAATTTGTTAGAGATTTCAAAAATAAAGTTGTTAACATTTTTTTCAGACATAGACATATTTTCAGACATATTTACTTAAATATTTTACAGCCTGTTCTTTCCATTTATGTTGTGGAATATTATTTTAAGATGTGCTACACTTTTTTTGTGCCTTGGAACATTTGTTTAATGATGCAAAGATGTGTTGCATTCTTTTATGTTGCATTTGTTTAACTCTGTGAAGCTGTGCTACTTTGCTTGTCTAGAACACCTGATTGGTCTAATAAAGAGCTGAATGGCCAATAGCTAGGCAGGAGAAAGGATAGGCAGGCCTGCCAGGCAGAGAGAATAAATACAAGAATAAATCTGGGAGGAGAGATGGAGGAACAAGAACAAAGAACAAGGACAAGGAGAGGAAGACTCCAGGGGCTAGCCACGCAGTCACCCAGCCACCCAGCCACCCAGCCACCCAGCCACCCAGCCACCCAGCCACCCAGCCACCCAGCCACACAACCAGCCATGGAGTAGGAATGAAAGTAAGACATACAGAAGTAACAAAAGAAAAAGGCCCAGAGGCAAAAGGTAGATGGGATAATTTAAGAAAAACTGGCTAGCAACAAGCCAAAGCTAAGGCCAGGCATTTATAAGTAAGACTAAGCCTCCATGTGATTGATTAGGTGGTGGTTCCCTCAAAGAGTCAAAAGACTAAAAAAGTAAAAAAAAAAAAAAATACATTTTTCTTGTTCTTAGCATTTTATTTTATTTTCACTTATGGGAGAGAAGTGTTTAATATCTTATAGCCATGTCTATAAATACTTTGCTTTATTATTTTTGCTTTGTTATGCTTGATATACCAAATTATGTGAAATTTCACCAATAGTATTGTAGTATATGTGGGCAAATGCATGTGTTTACACATACAGGCATATTTCATGCAGAAATTATTTTTTAAAGATTTTTTATTTGTGCGCATGCGTGTGTGTGTGTGTGTGTGCGCGCGCGCGCGCGCGCACGCGCGCACGCGCATGTGTATACATAAGTGCAGTGCCTATGAAGGCACAAAGAGGGCATAAGATTACTGGGAGCTGGAGTCACAGGCAGTTGTGAACTATCCAGTGTGGGTGCTGGGAACTGAACCCAATGCTTCTGCAAGAGCACCAAGTACTCTAATGTACAAGTTACTTGTATATGAGGTTAGAAATACTTTGTAGCATTTCTTAAAGTCCCAAAAATACCTGTCTGCTCTGGTGTGTTTCCTGATTTCCATTTTTTTTATTTATTCATTTATTTTTATTTTATTTTATTTTATTTTATTCTTACTTATTTCTGAGTAGGCAAAGCAAATTTCAAGTCATCTCATTGCCTGTAGCCTTTCTAAGGCTTCCTTGGTCTTGAATTTCATTAGGAGAAATTTTTGTGGAAAAGCATCATATCTCTCAGGCTAAGGAGATGGTTCCGCAGGTAAGCATGCTCATGCTGCAAACATGAACAGCTGAGTGGGAAATCCCAGTACCCATGTAAAATGTCAGACATGGCTACACAAGACTGTGACCTGAGCATTAGGGGTGAACACAGGTGAGTCCTGAGAGATCACTGGACAGCCAGAGAAGCCTAAACACAGAGCTCCCAGGAGGTAAGCTAGAAAAGATACCTAATGTCCTGCCCTGGCCTCCATGTGTGCATAGGTATGCACACCTGAACATTCATGTACATGTACAACGCGCGCGCATGCGTGTATACACACACACACACACACACACACACACACACACACACACATCTCTATATTATCAGTCCTTTCTTTGAAACTTCTGATCCCTATTGCTATCCATATCAAAACGCCTTCAAGCTCTCGTTCAGTCCTGAACTTGGGGAAAGCAGGATTTGAGCCCTAAACTGAAATGACCCTTCTGGCCCCTCACCAATCCTTGCAGGGCACTCCCCTGCCTTGAGTGCCGGATATCAACCTTGACTCCCACTTCCTACCTGATGGAACTTGAGCAACTCACTTAATACCCTCCAAGTCTTAGTTTCCGTGTCTGTAAAATGGAATTAATAATCCCCTTCCTCAGCTGTTTCACAACATTATTGTAAGGATCAAATGAGATGATGACTGTAAAAGTGCTTAGTAAGCCATAAATCAATATACAAACATAAGGTGTTATTATTTCCCTTTTATTTGACAGTGTAAAGGACTGGAGATGAGCATGCTGTGTGGGTATAAAGTACTAAGAATCGTGTCTTAGCCTATAAACATCCCAGGCTAGAGTGAAGTCCTTTCAGTGCGCCTCAGATGAAGCCTCACGGTTGCTCAAGCCCATTGGGAACCCCTGTGTCTTTGAAAGATTTGCCCCTCACTTGGTGTAGTATTTACTTCCGCTTTGCCTTCTCCTCCCACTCTTTTCTTAGAAACCCTGCTCAGAGGACCTGAAGAGCGCAGGGCCTGTGGGAGGCAGCAGACAGGACCCAGGGACCCACACAGGAAAGGTCCATCGAGTCTGAGGGACCACCCTGAGGGACCACCCTGAAACTGGATGCTAGAAACACAGGGAACAAATTGTACTGTGAATCGGAAGATAGAAGGAATGGAGATGATCATGGCAAGTGAAATAAGTCAGACTGAAAAAAAGACAGATATGCTGTCTCTTCTATGCAGAATCTATTGGGGCTTTGTGTTGTTTTACAGTTTTATTTATTTTTGTATGGGTGTGTGAACATGCGTGGAAGTCAGAGAACAATTTGTAGGAGTCGGTTCTCTCCTTCCACCACGTGGGTCCCAGGAGTCAAACTCAGGTTGTCAGGCTTGGCAACAAGTGCCTTTACCCAATGAGCCATCTCAGAGGCCTAAGTTGTTGTTGTTTTAGAGAAATGAGAGTAGAGATTTAGGAGGGGACAGGCTTAATGAAGAGAACAGGAAGACAGCAGAGGGGAACAGGGTGGTTATAATGGAAGTACATGATGCTCATACATGAAAACATCATAATGGCTCTCCCTCTCTTTTTACCATAAATATACAGTCATTTAAAAACTTGGCTGCTAGAGAGTCATGCATGTTAAGGGGTCATTTCAAGAAGTAGACTGGTTCAAACACACTCAAGTGAAGCTTGCTATAGCCTTACGCGTGATTGTGGGTAAACAGGCTGTAAAACAGGAATCCTCAATCTCACTCTCCCCTGAAGCTAATCTGTTTCATCTCCTCAAGTGGAAGAAGCTGCCCTGGACTGAAAGAAAAAACAAGAGTCTTAGTTCTGGATCTGCAATAAATAACCCAGTGACTGAGAGCTGTGAGCCCTGGGTTTTAGTTTTCTCATTTCTGCATAAAGAAATAGGAGGTAGACTTTGGGACTCCAACAGCCTTCCTCGGCATGGTTTATAGAAGAACAAACCATAAACTAGTTCTACAATTTTGGGCAAATTCTTCAACTTGTTTGACGCCCCCCCCCCCTTTCCTCATCTAGAATGTGGGGAAGGTTTCCGTCTTACAAGACTGTCTCTGGGGACCCATGGGTTAATGCCATGGAAGAGCAGCTGGGAGCTGGGGTGATAACAGCTCAGTAGGTACAGCATTAGTCCTGCAAGGTGTGAGCTCACATTCCCAAACCCACGTCTGGGCACAGTAGCACATGCCTGTAATCCCAGCAGAGAGGAGGCCAAAAACGAGAGAGTTCTCAAAAGCTAGCCCGGTCCTTAAAGCTATGAACAGTAGGAGACTGTCTCAAACAAGGCGGGAGGCATGGACCAACACCTGAGGGTGGCCTCTGACCTCTACACATGCGCAGTAGCACAGAAACCTGAGCTGCGAGGTCCTATAAGCATTGCTTGTATACTGGGTAGGAACTCAGTTTAGAAAACAAAACCAAAGCAAAACCCTCTAAGGCCATATAATAGCTGTCTGCCCTAGAGGTACAGAGCACTGAGGAGACTCTGAGATCAGGATGAAGGCAAGTCTGCCCCCTACTTCTACATCCGTTTGGTATTATGCCTGAAGATCTAGGCTATTCAATAAGGCAAGAAAAAGAAATTGAGGCAGAGGCGAAGGCATTTCTCTATTTGCAGTGTCTATGTAGAAAAATCCCAAAGAACCTACAAAATAGCTCCAGAATTGTTTTTGAAAAGCTTGAAAAGTAACAGGCCACTATTTAAAAATATAAACTGTGTACTGGGGAGATGGCTCCATCTGTAAGGTACTTGCTGTGGAAGCATGAAGACCCAAACTTTGACCCTAGCACCCCTGTAAAGGGCTGATGCAACAGCACGTGCCTATCATCCCAGAGCTGGGAGGCAGAGGCAGAAGTACCCGTGAGACTTGCCAGCCAGCCAGTGTAGCCAATCAGCAATTTCCAGGTTCAGTGAAAGACTGTCTCAAAAAGTACAGTGAGGAGTGATAGAAGACATCTGATGTAGATCTCTGGCCTCCACATATGTCTACATATATGCATGTGCCCAAGGACACCCGTATGCACACAGAGACTTGTAAATACATACATATATATATATATACACACACACATATATATATATATATATATATATATATATATATATACCACATACACAAAAGAAATCATTTTAATATCTCAATCAAAATTATGAAGGTTGTCAGTTTTAATGTATTTTTTTCTTTTTGAAAAAATTATTCATTTTTATTTTATATGCATGCAGGAGTCTGTTGGAGGCTAGAAAGGGGCATCAGGTTCCCTGGAACTGGAATAATAGGCATTGTGGACACTGGGAACAGGACTTGGGTCCTCTGGAAGAGCAACAAGTCCTCTGAGCCATCTCTCCAGCCCTATTTCATTTCTATATATCATGAGCACTGCACATCCACGGGTTCTGTATCCACTGATTCAACCAACCAAGGATAGAAAATATTTGAAAAGAAAACTGCATCTTAATTGAACACATGAAATTTTCTTGATATTAAATTCTCTAAGCAAGAGTGTACCAACTATTTACATTACGTCATATTGGTACTGTATGAGTGTGAGTAATCTGCAGATAATTTAAAGAACACAGGAGGATATGTGCGAATAACCTGCTATTTTTGCATAATTGACTTGGATAACTTCCAATTTGGTATCTTCCAGGGGTCCTGGAGCCAACTCCTCATTGGGTACCAAGAGACAACTATACTAAATTTAACTCTAAATTTTAAATGTGGATATTATTTACAATAGTAGGCCATGAAAGTATTGGATATAAATCTGTCAAAACGCATGCATGGCCTTGCGATGTAGTGCAGTAGGTAGAGAACATGTCTAGTGTACGAGAGACTCTGGGTTCAATGCTCAGCACCACATAAAACCAGGCTTGGTGGACCTGTAACCAGAACTCAGGAGAGAAGACAGCAAGATCAGAAGTTCAAGATAATCCTCAGCTGTACAGAAAGTTCAAACTCAGCCCAGGCTACAGGAGACTCTTGTCTTCAAATCTCTCTCTCTCTCTCTCTCTCTCTCTCTCTCTCTCTCTCTCTCTCTCTCTCTCTCTCTCTCTCTCTCTCTGTGTGTGTGTGTGTGTGTGTGTGTGTGTGTGTGTGTGTGAGAGAGAGAGAGAGAGAGAGAGAGAGAGAGAGAGAGAGAGAGAGAGAGAGAGAGAGATCTGGATAATGAAATCTATCAAACCACAACAAAAGAAATCAGGGAAGAGCTCCATAAATGGAGTGAACTACTGTGTTCAGGGGTTGCAAGATGATATTATTTAGACAACAGTTCCTACCAATGTGATTTATAGCGTCAAACCCAAAATTGCAATAGTTTTTTGTAAACAAAAAAGCTGATTTTAGTAGAAACATACTTCTCCCAGATATACACCTGTGGAAAGGCAAAGGGTTTATTTTAGTCAAAACAACTGAAAGATATAAACAAGGTTAGAAGACTCCTATGCCAGTTTGAAGAATTACTATTAAGCCAATGTAATAAAGACAATGTAGAACTGAAAACTGCTGGATTCACAGATCCAGGGAACAAGTAGAGGATCTGAAGAAAAAAGTGATCCATATTAATAGTCAATTTGCTTTTGACAAATGGACAAAGAAAATTCAGTAGTAAAGGAAGGCCTTTTGAACAAACAATGCTGGGTGCACAGGCATCTATTTGCAGTAGATAAACTGACTCACACCAAACGTACTATACAAAACTCATCTCAAAATGAATCACAAATACAATTGGGAAATGTAAAACTATATAATTTCTAGGAAAAAAAAAACTCTGTTAAAAAAAAAAAACTTGGGTTAGATAAAGAGATTTTTAGCTCCATGACCCAAAGTATAAGTCTCAATTAAAAAAAAATCAGCAAATTAGACTTAATCAAAATGTAAAACCTTTGCTCTGTGAAAGACATGTCCAAAGCATGAAAGAGTGTTGGACAGGCAGCCCACGCCTGCAATCCCTGCACTTGGGAGGTGGAGACAAGGCCTGGTTAGACGAAGAAGGGAGGGGCCAGGAATCTTTATCTAGACTATAAAAAGAATACAGTAGAAAGCAAGCAATCCAGTCAGAAAATGAACAAGAGAGCTGAGCAGACAATACATGTAATAATTTGTCATTAAATAAATGCAAATTAAAACAATAAGATGATTCATTTAGCAAAATGACTCAAATCCATAAGGCTGGCAGGGCAAAGCTGCCCAGGAGTAGACTAAAACAGACTCCCCAGCTCCCCAGCAGGAATGCAAAATGGCAGTTGCTCTGGATTCTTTGGAAGGCAGTTCCTTATAAAGTTAAATACAGACTTATGTGACCCGGCAGTCACTCTTGTAGGCACTTACCTAACTGATTTTAGGGACTAGAAAAATGACTCAGTAGTCAAAGAGGACTTGAGTTCATTCCCAGCACCCACCAGGTGGCTCACAACTGCCTGTCAATCCGACTCCAGGGCATTTGATGCCCTCTTCTGGTCCTCAAGGGCACTGCATGAAAGTGAACTCACCCAAACACATAAATTAAATTCTTTAAAAATACATAATATATGTACTCACACCAAATCTTCATGTTAAAATTTCCAGCAGCTTTATCGCTAATTGCCCTAAAATGGAAGTAACCAAATGTCCTTCAGTCTGTGAGTAGATGAGCCGACTAGGGTATATCTAGACAACAGAATGCTGTTTAGGATTAGAGGGAAAGTGGTGTGATTTCACACGCTGAAACGAGTGACTCACAGGGGCATTGCATTAGTGAAAGAAATCAGGATCAAAAGGCCACACACTCTATGTGTTCCTATGGTTCTCCGGGGAAAGTCAAAAGTACGCCAAGAGGAAACAGATGGTGGCCACCTTCTAATCCTTTCAAACAGTTCCACCCCCTGGTGAGGAAGCGTTCACAAATATGAGCCCATCAGAGTCAGTGTTGCTCATACCACCACAGCAGCCCTCACTGATTGCACGCCACAGTGGGCTATCTCACGGGGAGCTCGGACCCGAACTCATCCCCTCATGCCTGGGCAGAGCGCGCAAACGGAAACATTTGTCACAGCTTATGTAGATTGATCTCCCTTGAGAGGGTAGGACTCCACAAACCTTGGGTTGGCTATGCGTGGTGACTTGTTTCCAACAGGGAGATTATTTTTAAAAAAGATTGAAGAGGAAAGTTTACAGCAAAGGCATCTAAAAACATGGCTTCATCTAAGTGATCAAACTGAATGTCACCAATGATAAGTTGTGACGATAGCACACAGGTCTATCAATACGTGAAGAAACTAGAATTTCACCTCCACTGGCTGCCCCTTCATAATTGCTGATCCTGCCTGACCATGGTGGGGGTGGTTAACAAAAGACCAGGCAAATATAAATTGAGGGCATCTCATAAAATATCCTAGTACTCTTTTAATATCAAGTCCATCAAAAAAAAAAATAACAAAAGTCTGAGGAACTATAACATACAAGATGAGAATTGGCGCATGTTGATTTAATGTAATTCTGTGTCCTGAGTGGAATCTTGGGTGAGCAACAGGCATTAGGAGGAAATTGTTATAATGAAGTTTGTAGTTCAGGGAATAATAACATAGTAATATTGGTTCTTCGGTTGTAACAACTGAAGTAGCTTGGTAAAGAACAGGAGACACATGACACTAATCATGTAGAAGCTGCAGTTAATGTATAAACGTGTACTAGAGAAAAAACAAATTTGCAAGTGGATGTACTAGAGCTGTGACTATAAGTAACTTTTATTTCTGTTTTCTGCTTTGCTTCATGGTATAAATGCTGTACTTGACAACAAACAGACATTCCTTAGGCAATTAAAAAAACTGCCATCAAATAAATATATAGGAGACACAGTCTTTACACAAGAGGAGCAGGGTACCAATCCTCCCAGATTCCCCCTCTCAGCCTGACTCAGGGGGCAGGAACTTCTGGGAGTGCAATGGAAATGCCGATCTGGGATCATCATCTTTGAGTCACAGTAGGTGAGTGGGTCTTTCATTTTTCTAGGTTAAGAACAGGCAAGAACACACACATAGTGAATTTGCTAAGTCCTTCATTTGTTTTATTTGGGCCATACGGCATTTCAAGTCATTTGAAAAGGAATTCTTTTAGGTTGGGAACCATCTCTTTGCACTGACTCCATAAGTTCCGCTCACACATCGAGTCCCACGAAGGGCTGAGTGGATGTCTCAGTTAGAGAGGTATTTGCTTTATATGTGGATTTTGGGGGTCAATCTCAGGTCCTTCTGCTCGCAAAGCAAAGTAATGAAATGGATTTCCAAAGAGAATGCACCGACACATCGGTAGCTTTCCTGGCTCTCTCAAGGAGGTCAAGTGCATGGGGGGAAATGGGGTAGAATAACAGAAGGTGGGAAAGGAAGTCCCATCCAGGAACGCAGTGTCCAGGCTTTGTGCCTAAGCATCAAATCTGCCCGTGGATTCTGCTGGTGGCTACATTTAGATCATTTTTTGAATGGACAGAGTAGACGCTACACCCAAAATATAGCTTTTTTAAAAAAAATCAAGTTATCAAAAATGAAGACTTTCCTTATTCTCAGCAAGCACATCTTCCATGAATGAATCAAACACATCCCATAACTTCTAGCAATTCTCACATTTGACTACGAACATTTAAAGATCCAATTTCCTCAGTCTTTCACTCCTGCCCTTCTCCCACAGCACCGTCTCGGGTGCTTGCTCTTCTTGCACCTGACCGTGGGCACCTTGATGGCAGGTATCCTGCAGTTTGTAGTTGAAACGTTCAGTGGAGCCCTGGGGTCTATCACTTCAGACAGTGCCCAACAAAATGCCTGCTTTCTGTTCAAAGGAGATGCTAATGAAGTGCTCCGGAGTTGATATTTGGGGAAATGTGATCATTTTGGGTCATTTGAATCCTCAGGGTAGTCCTTTATCTCCATCGGTTTTAATCCTCCTTCTAAATGTCTGGGCTTCTGGGATTTTTCTTAAACTTATTGGAGGGAATTCCCCTTAAACCATGTGGCTATATGAAAGTTAAAATTTCAAGTCCATATTACACAATTTTCAAGCCTCTAGAACCATCAGGGCATACAACGGCACTTTGTATCTGGTTTTGTTTCCCGGTCATAGGTGCAGCATTTCTAAGCCATATTCATCAACAGGTTCAGGGATATGAACTTGTTCAAGTTAAGTCCCAAACACCGTAAAGTATCAATTGTGGACAGTGAATTAATTAACCTCTCTTCTCTGACTTCCAGGTGGTACCAGCTACCAACCGTCCTTGGGAGGATGGAGAAAATAGTCACCTAAATAATTTTCTGTTTTGAGACTCTGATGAGAACCCCAACTGAGCAAAACTGCTCAAGAGAGAACGTTAGGAAGCGTTTCTCAGAGGATGACTGGAGATCATGATTCTGTTAGTCATGAGCCAGACTCACCTTTCCTCCACTGCCCTTTCCTCTAGAAAGCAGGAAAATCTCCCTCTCTAGTGGTGTAATGCCAGCAAAATACAACTCTGCTCCTTCTTTGCTCACCACACTACAAGGGCTCTCATCTTTGGAAATGAAGCAAACAAACAAGCAAGCAAACATGGGCCCTTGAAACCCTTTGGAAACTCTCCCTTGGAACGAGGGCGGCGTTCAAGGAGTGAGCCTCAAGGAAAATCACGCTTGCTTTTGTTTCTCTCTTGAGAGGAATGGTACGAGCTGTGAATTGAGACATAAAAGTGAACCAGGCCTTGACAACTGGTCCCTTTGACAGGTCCTTCCTTGACCCCTGCTACCCAGAAAGAGGAAAAGTCACTAACAGGAACGTCTCAAGGTTTCCCTGATGAAATGTCTCTCAAGTCAAACCATGCATGATGACAGCTGCTGGGTAGGAAAAACATTTGTCCCAAATGGGACTGGCTTTCCGCCCTCCACACCACTTCACAGGATGCCAAAGGTTATCTGTGGGGAACTAGGAAAGGAAGTGTATTGAAAAACATCGTTGGAACATGTATACAACATCTTAAGGTGTTTGAGCCTTTTATGAACTGTTGACAGCTTTTTGCCATTGAAGTCCATGTGAGAATTGCCAGCCAAGTAAAAGAGGAAATGGGGCCAGAGTGCCTGAACCCCTAAGAGAGCCTCTAAGAGCTGGTTAGATCGCAAAATATGAGATGACCAGGAGTAGAGGACGGTGCAGGATGTCATGAGAAACCCAGGCATCTGTGTCAACAGCTCCACCCAACTCTATTCTGGCCATTCAAATATTTCCCTTGGAGAGTGAGGTACTTTTCACTTCCAATATCATCTTCACTAGAAGGTCGATGTAAATTGAATTCCCACAGCACTCAGAAGCACGGAGTAGCTGTAGGTTTTTAATAACAATTATAGCATGCAAAATCGGTAAATGTACTTTTTCCATCCAATAAACTCACTTGAGTTTCTTTTAAAAAATTGTTAATACAACTTCATTAATTCTTTGAGAATTTCATATAAGTATGCAATGACTTTTGGTCAGATTCACACACCTTCATCACACACACACACACACACACACACACACACACACACACACCACTAATTAATGCTGTTTATGCATGTATGGGTATGGAGCATTGGCTGGAACATGGCCAATCTATCAAGGGCCACAGACCCTGAAAAAAAGAAAACAACTGACTCTTTCCCCTAGCGACCATCTCCTTGACTAGAGGTTGGGGATCCTGAGACTCCTCCCTCCATGCTAAGATGTTGATTGACTTGAACTTATGTGGCAGCCACACGGGTCTTATGTGGGGAAGCCACAGCTGTTATGAGTTCATGAGTGTGGTGGCCTTGTCCTGTCCAGATGGGACCATTTGAAAGCAGTCCTCTCCAAGCTCCAGTTCTTGGACTCTTTCTACTCCCAATTCCTTGGCGTTCCTTATTTGAGTTTCTTAATAACTGACTGCTGTTTAATTGGTTAGTACTTCTACTTTGATTGGGGCATTTTTAGTGTTTTTCTACCCTGAGTATCTTTCTCTGGTTTCTGGCTCAGTCTGTTTATCTCTACTTCATTTGTTCCAAGTATTTTCATGGAATATGCCAGATACCAGCCCCTTTCCTACCTCTTCCCATGTTGAGAACTCTGGTTGTTTTTCCTACCTGGGACCTTGTCACCTTTTAAATTAACAAAGTATGACATGGAGGGCCTTTACTTAAAAATGAGTGTGCCAGATGCATATTTGATGCAGACTTTACTAGGTAGTCACACATCAATAATAATGAAAAATTAGCCTCATTATTATGAAGAAAATAATTTTCCCCAGCCCTCTCCTCTGTCCCTTCTGCCCTTCATCTTGGTTCTTTCTTATCTCATTGCTCCCTTTGCACAGCCAGCTCACCCTTCTGACACATGTTCCCACGCCTCCCTCCTTGTCCCCTCTACAGGCTGCCCTTGGACCCTGTAGGTATCTGGGCTCCGTGCTTAGGAGTAACTCAGTCTACATGCATTTTTTTTTGTTTTGTTTTGTTTTTTCGAGACAGGGTTTCTCTGTGTAGCTTTGCGCTTTTCCTGGAACTCACTTGGTAGACCAGGCTGGCCTCGAACTCCCAGAGATCCGCCTGCCTCTGCCTCCCGAGTGCTGGCATTAAAGGCGTGCGCAGTCTACATGCATTTTATGGACCAAATAAACAGCTCCTTTTCCTTGGAGTCTCCCATCAGTATTTTTGTCATTCAGTGCCTGTTTATCACCTAAACCTATCACAGCAGGATGATTCCATGTGAGATTCTACGAAGATCAACAGTTTAAAAACCACCTTGAAAATGTCACACTGATATTATAGACAAACAGAGGCATGGTACATCGATGGCCTTCTTGGAGGCTTTCATTCCGACAGACATTTGCAGTTTGGAGAAGGGGCCGTGAATCTTGTTTCTCCATGGCCCTGTCGCAGCCACCTGACCACACTCAACAAGCGCAGGATTTCTCACAAAAGCCTGATTTCCTTCCCAAACAATGTGCTGGCAATGGAGGCGGGGGAAGTCAATTATTTCTTTTGCTTCATTCAATAGACCTCAAATTATGTTTTTTTTTTTTAAACAAGTTTGACTCATTTTCATACTAAATTGCTTGATCATTTCTTTTAAGTTACTGTGGAGTCTCGTCTTTGAAGTAGAGTTGGGGCTTTTTCCCCCTTTAGGGTATGACAAACTATTACATTGTGTCGAGAATGGGGGATAAACTGGATCAGAGAGGCAGAGCAAGTGGCCCTCGGGGACATGATTTCTAAATCACCACTCCCCTGCCAGTGCGCCTTCAGCACCTCCCTTCTCCTCGCGTTTCTGTGTTTCTGTTTTTGTTGTGGTCTGGTCTGAGGCAAAAAGAAAAAAGAAAGAAAGACCCAGCAGCTCCAGATGTGGATGAAATGTGACTTTCAAAACTGATGTAGGTGCGCGTGTGTGCTGTGCATGTGGGCATTCGCGTGTGGGGGGTGCACACGTGTGAGCATGTGTGAAGACCCCCAAATAAGGAGAAGCGGAAGGAAACAACAACAAGGCTCCTTTACGACAAGCACAGCTTCCCTGTGGCACAAATGTCAGCTGTGGCAGGCTTTCAATCTTAGGTTTTCGCCCTGTAAATACCTGTGTCATGATCTCCCCCGACCCGCAACAAAGCAGGAGCTCTAGGCCCATCAGGTCGGACGGAGCTCGGGGCTGGTATTAACCATTCACCCTGAACAAGTAACCTTCCTGACTTCCTGTTACTCCTCTGAGAAGGAACTATCAGAAGTTCCTCCACCCTCGCTGTGAATTTCAAATGGGATTATGTGTATGTCAGAGTGCTGGGCCCGCTTGGAATGTTCCGCAGCTTATAAGCAGGTGAAAAATCATTTTCCCCCACCCCCTTTCTATAGAAGACCCAGCAGCCCTGACTAGGCTGGTCTCTGCCCAAGTGTGCAGTGGCGCCCCCTGGTGGCAAGGCAGTGATGCAGAGGCAGGCAGCTTTACATCTCTCTGATTTTGCAAGGCTTATTGCTAAATATCATAACAACAAAGAGCTCTGTGGAGACCTTTTTTTTTTTTTTCAGTGTCATCTGGCCTCTGTGATCTTCTTGGGTGAGCAAAGTAACCAATGTGTAGACTTTTACTGGCCTGTGAACTTCATGGGGCCAGTACCACGTGTGTTTTATTCAGTACTCTAAATGCAAAACAGCTCAGTTCTCAGACCTGGCAGACAGTAAATATTTTTGTCGAGCGGTGGAATTAATGATTCTAGTCACAACCTAAGAAGATGGTATGACTTAATCTTTTAAAGGTTTTCCTATGAAATGAAGGACAATTCTCTGGAAAATTCACTTTAGCATACTTTAATAGAATCAGACAAGCATTCTATTAATGGATTTTCTGTTCCCCATGTGACTGTTGCAGTTTTTCTACCTACCATTGTTGGGTGCATTTGAGCTTCTTTCTTCAGAGAAGAGATGCATTTAAAAACTCTCTGGATTTTTTTAAAAACATTTTTTTCTAAACCTAACCATCACTATTTTTATGTTTTGACTCCTGTTTGGTGGGGACAAGAACAGCAGTGCAACAGACTTCATGTGAAACAGACATGTCAACACGAGAAAACATTTATCCAACTACATAACAACAAGGGCTCGGTACTGGGACACACTGGTGCCTCTGGGGGTATCGGAGTAACTGGACTGTTTTCTCTCTGCCTAAGGAGAACCATGTCAGAGGGCACTGGCCAGGAGCGAGAGGTTTCTAATGTTGCCTTCTGCACCACCAGCCAGGATGGGTGTAACTGAGTCAGAGGCCGGAAGAGCCAGAGGAAGGGGAAGAGAGCAGGGTGTGTTAGCCACATGACGAAAGAGATCGAGCATATGGTTCTTAAGCAGGAAAAGACGTGTAGGCTGAACAAAAATGTAAACACTGGTGGCATTTGGAGCATGGGGGGCTGGGAATAAAGAGCTCTGTGAATCTAGTGGGAAGAAAAAACGTGGGGTGGCTTTGATGTGGAGCAGATTTTCGACTGTGGCGGGCTGCCATCTCCTGTGGGTGCCACAGGAGATGGAAAGGACAGGAGATGATGTTTGCTGAGGGGCGGCCTATAAGGAAAGGAGTGTTTTCAAGTTGAGGAAGACATCATCAAGAGTCCCCAGAGCTGTAAGCAGAGCCTGGAGCCACCAGTGCTGTGGGGGTTGCCTCAGTCACTGTGGGAGCTCCACTCTGGTGACTGGCAGTCTCCATGGGACAAAGCTGAGGAGAGCGCCGGCCAGCTGCAGCATGGGTTGTTGGGTGGGCTTCCTTGCCTACAGGCTTTTCCTCCATCTGGGTCTCATCCTGCATCCTCACAGCCTCTGAGGGAGGACACAGAGTCACAGCTGTCCTGCCCCGGAGAGGGAGGGAGGAAGCAGGTACTGTAGGAGACAGCACCTTGCCAATGGAAAGGTCCCTTCTGGTGGTTACCTCATATCTACCCAAGCAGGAATATACTAAAGCCACGTGACTGAGGAAAAAGACACCAGCAATGAGATTCCGAGAGCTTTGGTTTTGTTGTAGTTCACTTACATCCTGTAAGTAGCATCCTGACTACACAGAGCCGTAGACCTTTCTTCCCCCGCTTTCCTCCCTTGGAGGCTGTGATTGACAGATGTTACTACAGACTACGCTCTGCTTGGAGCATCCACACCTGTGCTTTATAATAAGGCTCTGGGCTAAGCTCTAGTCTTGCCTCTCTGTAAAAACTTGGGCATGCTTTCTTTTCACTCATTGCCTCAATTTCCCCATCTGTAAAACTGCATTAGTCATGGTAGTTTTACAGTATTTTGAGAGCTGACAGGTGACAGGCATATTAGCTACTATCAAAGCCCCAAAGGCAATTAGAGTAACTTAACTTTTCAGTGTCTTCTCTGAGTTTGGAACTAAATCTCCAGTGGTGATTTTTTTTTTTCTCTAGTAAACACTGTTGTGGCTTTTGTTTTGTTTTTTTAAATCTTACCTCAGTTTGGCCTACCTATTCTTACACATTCTGGTCGTTTTCAGTCAGTGTGTTTGTCCCTCTCGAGGCCTCACTCATGGAGACTGTCTTCTGCA
Source organism: Peromyscus maniculatus bairdii (assembly GCF_049852395.1). Taxonomy (NCBI): domain Eukaryota; kingdom Metazoa; phylum Chordata; class Mammalia; order Rodentia; family Cricetidae; genus Peromyscus; species Peromyscus maniculatus. The sequence continues at coordinate 110,645,838 of NC_134857.1, read as the reverse complement.
GGTCGATGGTCTGAGTGGGGACTTGCCGTTCCACAGATGTGACTTCTAGACCCGGCTCTACTGATGTCCGTGTGACCCTCGAGCATGTCATCTGCCTGAGCCTTTGTGAGACAAAACCAGAACAGACTGTTCCAATGGTACCTCTCAGCACCAAAATATAATTTCAAATGCCTGAGGCACCAGAGAAAGGATGGATGAGGCTCACATCAGTTAAAGCTGATCCTGTTGTATGCTGAAATTACCAGGCAAATGCCACCACCCCGAGTTTCTGCAGTACAGGGGCTGGAACGCGGGGTGTAGTGCATGCTAGGCCAGCAGTCTATTAACTTACAATCCTTAGCCCCTCCAAGACAAATTTACAATGACCCCAAAATGTGGTGCTCAGAATAATTTCTTAGCTATTCCTTTGTGGCAATGTGAAAACATTAATTCTTCCAATATTATTAGTGTCCCATGTTGAGAGTGACATGTCTGTGTGCCACATCCCACCATGAGTCAACATGCTGCTCTCACCATAGAGTTGATGAGAGAGGGGAAAGACGGCCGTTGGGTAGGGTTTATACACATCATTCAGCAGTTTGGATTCAGGTGTAGATGTCTTTAAAGTAAACAAGTCAGACTCAAAATGGAAACAACCGTGTCTACTTTTGGACATCTGTGGCAGAGAGAGCATGAGGCAGTTCTCCCTCCTGGGGGCTGTCTCCTCCTGGCTGAGGAGTTGGTTTGTGCTTTCTGCCACTCACTGCTTTGGGGGACTTTTATTAGGTCCCCCTGCCACTTACCAAGCACACAGGCTTAGTGGCTTCCTTTGTGTTTTCTACCATCGTTCCTACCAGTAAGACAGATTGATGTCTCTTTCCATCCTATATCTTAGTGATATATTACAGTTTTGTTTTGAAACTGGTTTTCTCTTGCCAACAGATGAAGTGTCTCTGCCTATGCATTCTTTCTACTGAGTAGAACAGTCTCATAAATACCACTACTATGTGTGTGGGTGCACACACACACACACACACACACACACACACACACACACACTCCCTGCAATGAGGAGCCAGGGTTCTTCTAGTCCACATCTGGAAATGTGAATGCGTAGCCCAGCGATATGCCCAGACTGAGCAGAAAATCTCCATGGTGCCAGCTCAGAACGTTCAAGGTTCTCTTCCCTCCCCTCCCTCCTTGCTCTCCTACATGAGGAAAAGGCCTTCTAACCTCCAGCAGCAGATCCTAGAGTCAACTCCTGCACACCAGCGGATGTTCCTGACCCTGTAATTTCACCCTGGCTGGAGTGATGTGTTTGATGTTTACTTCCTGCTTGATTTCCTCTTCTCGGAAATCAACACACTGAAGAAGTTCTCAGACGTTCTTGGGGAGAAACAGATTTCTTTGGTTCATGATTAAAGGTGCATATCTCGTCCACCTCCGTGTCCGGCAGCTAAAATCACCATGTTGTGTTGCACTGGTTATGTCTCAGTTAACGCACCACCTCAAGAGCAAAGGGCCTGAAGGTACAATGACTTAAGCTGCTGGAATCATAAAATCTATTTTCAAAGACACTGAATTGGAATAGCAAATAACAGCAATTAGAGAAAGATGGAGAATTACATTGTTTAGGACTCATGGTCATAACAGTAAATCTAGAGGGACTTATCAAAAAAAAAAAAAAGGTACTTATAGACCTAGTAACCAAATCCCAGAAATGTACCATGGTAGCCTGACCTCAACTTCAAGTAGATCCAGGATCTTTCATGCTATCCCTGGAACACCTATCATTTCTTCCTCCTTCTTCTTGGTCTCTAGGTCAATCCTGGCTTCTTGCTTACTTCCCCTTTCACATGTTAGGGGCCACATCTTCATGCCTAGCATTCCAGAGAGGAAGGGTAAACATCACTCCCACTTTCAGTATGAAAAATCCCAGAGATGAGCTTGGGTTGGCTCACTTGGGTCACGGGCTCGTGACTGGATCCTCCTCATGGTCAGATCAAGCATGTGATTAGAATTCACGGCACGTGTAGAGTGGTCTGTGGGGCAGTGAGGGGTGAGGGGTGAGGGGTGAGGGGCAGCTGAAAGCGGGAGCAGGGATAGGTGCACAAAGTCTTGAGTCTGCCGGGCGGTGGTGGCGCATGCCTTTAATCCCAGCACTTGGGAGGCAGAGCCAGGCGGATCTCTGTGAGTTCGAGGCCAGCCTGGTCTCCAAAGTGAGTTCCAGGACAGGTACCAAAACTACACAGAGAAACCCTGTCTCGAAAAACCAAAAAAAAGTCTTGAGTCCTCTTAAGGGTACAAACTGCAGTTAACTGTGACAAAAGGCGAAGAGTGTGTCAGGGTACCATTGCAGCTTGACCTTGGTCTCCAGCTCCATATTTAATCTAAAACATCCTCTGAGTGTATTTTAATTCCTGCCAATTTCAAACGTAAAGAGACAATGTTTGTTACAATTTCCTAGACGTCTGTCCAGATTGACCTCATCTATAGAAAGATGGCTATTGTGTGGAAGCAGGGATGTTTTAGCTAATAAAACTCTCAGAATCCTGACCTTTTGAAATACAGGATGGAAATGTCAGTAAATCATTTAAACTATGTCAGCTAATGCATTTGAATTTAAATTATGTAACAATAAAGGTTGGTGCTAACGCTGACATAACTTCAGACTTCTTTCTTAATTACCCTTCATGTGATAGAACTGGAAATCAAATATCCTTAACAGATAGTTATGATCATAACATGTATTTTCTGTGCAGCTTTTATCTTTTTGCAAGATGAGCCCTGTCTTACAACTGGGTTTCATTTAATTTATATATAAAGTTGACCATCTTTCTTCACGGATTCCACAATCATAGAGCAAGCAAGCCAGATCAAAAAAAGAAAGAAAGAAAAAGAAAAAAGAAAAAATGTTGAAGTTGCATCTGTGCTGAGCATGTACAGACCCCTTTCTTGTGTTGTTAATACTTAAACAACTCATATAACAACTGGTTACATAGAATTCCATTGTATTAGGTATTATAAATAATCCAGCGATGATTTAAAGTATAGGGTACCATGTGCATGGGTTATGCCCACACACTGCATTTAAAGGGCCTAAGCATCCATCCACAGAGTCTGGTATCTGCAGGGGGTCCTGGAACCAATCTCCCATGGAAACTGAGGGACAACTGCATTTGATTTGGTTAAATAACTTAAAATGCTGAATACTTATGGTTTGGGAATTCTTGATGTCTTGCATTTCACATCAAAAATTTGAACCTCCAGATCTGCCAGGGAGTAGCTCTGTGATCTTGGGCAGCAGAATTGCCCAATTCCTCGCCTATACTGAGAGCTCTGTTAAGATCAGTGAGTATCATCGATGAAAACCTGATTTTCACTTATTAGGTCTCAGGACATGTTAGTTTTCCCTATCCTTTCTCCTAATCAGTACAAAAGGCCTTTCTTTAGTTGAACAAAATATTAACACTGGGGGGAAAACGATTCTTCTAAAATAAAATTCTAGTTGAAGTTTGAGTTAATACATGTAGCTAGCAGTCAGTGTCTTTTGTGTGAAGACAGTGAGAAAATTCCAGTCTTAAGATGTAATTGATAGTCTTTAATAGTGTACTGAATTTATTTAAAAGAACTGTCTATAAAGTTACCCTCTAACAGTGAGATCATATGCAGTGCCTAATAACACTTTGGAAGAGTAATAAGTACAGGCAAATGCAAGTGCTATTATGAACATTATTGATGGTGATAATTCTGCTTAAGAGGAAAACCAATCAAGGAGGAGGGAAGGAACTAGGCATCAAGTGGTAAACTATCCCAGCTCGGTGGGCAGGGAAACAAAAGGCGGAAGCAGAGTGAAAAACTGGCCCAGGAAGCCATCCTATTTATCAAAGGACCTGTCACAACTTCTCGTCGGCCTCTGTCTTCAGGATCATAAAAGGATGTGTTTATATTGCTGTCTGCAGATGGATATGCCTTCTCCAGGGGTCTCTAATGCCATCACTGTCCGTTGTTTCCAGAGTGGATGCTGCAGAATATAGTCCCATGAGATGTAGTCACTGCCTTCGGACGGGAACCTTTTCTCTGTGGTCAAGTAAATTTGGGAAGGACTTGGTAGGTAGGGTTAAGGAGATACAGCGTGATTTTCTTTAGAACTACTGAGGCATCAGAACAGGAAGGCTCCTTGTCATAGTCATGGGGATTTTGACCAGGAAACAGAGCATGCCATGGGGTCCCCCTTTCACTCCTGTACCGGCCTTCTGCATCTCTGGTACCTGACCATCCTTCACATCCACAGAACATGGGTTTCATCAGAATTGGGCTGTTTTCACTGTTCAGTGTTACTTACAGTTGAGATGTTTATGGATAATGTTTCGCTATAGCCTTCTGAGCTGCATTCCTGACCCTCTGCATCACATGGATAATAACACACCTGTCTATATGACTCATGCATTGCACACCCCAGTCTGCAGTCATGGGTCTGGTTGAGCGTCCAACCACCGCTGCAGCCACCCGCCTTTGTATTGCTATCTTTATGTCAAAAAACCCAATGTGGTCGCCAATTTCTTCTCAGCTTTTCCCCCAGTGATGGGTGCTCCACCATTTCCTTCCTGCAGGCTGCGCCTTGGCCAGAACTGTGGCTGAAGAGAGCTGGGTGAGCTGAGGACAGCGGCATCCTCAGCCTTAGGCCCCATTTACAAGTTTTATCATGCATGAATGGTATAGCTTGGGGTGGGGGTGGGTTGGGAAAGGGATGGTAGAGAGCACCTCAGAGTCTTGTGCTGGGGCTGGGCCACCCACCCCCCACTTTGGCCCGATGCCAGCCCTGCCGGGTAATGGCTAGATATTAATAGCAATTACAAGCGGCTGAGTGAAGGGGGTGTGAAGTTAGAACAGAGGCTCCATCCACCCAGACGCAGTGAACACATGTCGTCAAATGCCAAATAATGCCCGCACACACGGCAGGGACAATCAGATGGCCAAACAGAAACTTGCTTTGGGAATCGCAGATCCTGATCTTCACATTATGAGAAGGACATGGCAGGGGTCCTGGGGAAGAGTCAACCAACCGGACACAGTTTACCATCTATTACAATAACACATATCCTTAAGTAATTGGGTGAGTACATTTTAGTAAAATTCTGCTGGGAGATAAGTCGCCTCAGCGCGAGTGCTAGTTTTGAGGTACTGGGTTACATTGTTGCTCAAACTTGATAAATCTCGAATTTGGCTATATAAAATCAAAGGCTGTTCTGAGAGCCACACTGTCTCTGATGCTCATTGGTCTAAAGACACCATGTGTCTGTGCAGACACAATTGCATCCCATGAAACTCTCTGTCACTGTGCCCATGTGTCCCTGAGGTCCAATTTTGAGTTAGTTGTAAAATACACTATCTAATGATATCTGTCTAATAAAACTATCATGCATTATATCTTAGGCAACTTTTACTGGGAGTGGCCTAAAATATGTAGACGGCTCACAGTCCTGGGCTAAATCTTTAGGACACACTGACACGCTATTTATGTTAGTGCTTATCGGCTCCGTCAGATGTGTTAGTTTATTTTCGTAGCCTCTCAGTCCTGCTGGAACCCTCTGACTTGGGAGTCACTTCAACACAAGGAAATGCTCACGCCTGTGCTCCAAACACCCACGGCTGTTATTCCTGGGCTGAGGAGGATACCGCAGGGACCTTGTCTTTCCTTTTGTCCTTCTGTCTATAGGTTCCAAGATCTTTATATTGTCACGTGGTTTGTCTAACTCGGGTTCTCTACTACGTCTTTTGTATTCTCTATTATATTGTCACAACAATCCTGTAACAGATGACCTCTCATCAGAAATTAAAGTTTGAAGAGTTTAAGTATAATTTCCCAAGGACCTGTGAGTGGTGGAGACAGAATCCAAAATCCTGTGCGAGCACGGTCAGGAACATCAGGTCTTTGCCTCTGTGTTAAACTTCACGTTTTCACAATCGGAGCCCCCCCCCCCAACACACACACACACACACACACACACACACACACACACACACAAACCAAACACACACACACACCCACACACACACTTTTTGCTCTAGGAATAAACACTAAACATCCTTACTACATGCAACAGGTGAGGGAAAGCTACATATGAAGTGTGCACCCACATTTTCAAGTTCATGTGCAAGGACCACAGTCTAACCCTGACTATGGGGGGAAAGGACTGCTTTAAGTCAAGACTCACCATTTTTAATCAGCTAAAAAAATGTTATTTGATCACTTGAAACTTATAAATACTTTAGAAAAAGAATTAGGAAATCGGCATTGAAATTACTAGAATAATGAAAAATAAACCTTTTGGAAATGACAATGCAAATCCGTTTGGTTTTGCCTATTTATTTATTTATTTATTTATTATTTGTTTGTTTGTTTAATTGTTTACCCCAAAGAAGTCCACAGGAAGATCAAGCCATGGCTTTGAAATAAAGCAAGAACTATGGTGTGGTTAATGGAAGCAGCTGTTCTCCAGTCTCAAACCACATCTGGAATATTGTGCTTACTTCTGGGGACTGCATTTAAGAGAGCGCTTGATCAGCGTGAGTGTGTCTGACACGGTTGTATATCGGGTGGGGCATTCCTAGAAGGGGTGACACTGGGGTCTCAGATGTGGAAGCTCTGGCTGTCCCAGAGAAAAGGCGGGGCAAGATCAAATCCTGTGTCCAAACCGGTGACACTTTGTCATGTTGAAGAGGGACCAGACTGTTCCGTGTCGTACAAGACGTAAGACTGATGAGGTTAGATGTTGCATCAATCTAAAAAGAAATTCTGAGCCGCCTAGGACAAGCTGTAACTAACAGTCACGTAGAATGTTTGCCTTACCGTTTGAAAGGTAGACTTTTCCCAGGCAGTTTTAGAAAGCAAGGCCCTCCTCTGTTTCCCCTTCCTGTCAGCTCTGGATGCTGAGGTCGGCGGGCGTAGGGGAGGAAGAGGACGGGGAACCTGCTCTCACAGCACATTCTCTATCTAGTGTGCAGCATGGGACCAGCTTCACGCAAGCCTGGATGCTCTGCGTAAAATGAGACAATCTGGGAATGAGAAAGATGAATGTGAAAAAAAAAATTGAACTATTAAAAATAAAATTTAACAAACATAGTCTTACTATGTAGACATAACTAAATTCAGATTCACAGAGATCTGCCCCCTTCTCCCTTCCAAGTCCTGTGATTAAAGGCTGACACCACCATACCTGGCTATGAGAGGCCTAAAAAAATTTATTTGTGTGTATGTGTGTCTGTGGTGTGTGTGTATGTGTATGTGTATGTGTGGTGTGTGTGTATGTTGAGTGGTGTGGTGTGTGTGTGTGTGTGTGTGTGTGTGTGTGTGTGGTTGTATGTGTATGTGGTGTGTGGTGTGTGTGTGTATGTATGTGTGTGGTGTATGAGGTATGTACGTGTGTGTGTGATGTGTGGTATATTGTGTATATGTGTGCGGTGTGTGTGTATGTATGTGTGTGTGATGGTGGTATGGTGTGTGTGTATGTGTGTGTGTGATGTGTGTTGTGTGTGTGTGTATGTACCACATGAGTGCAGGTGCCCAAGGAGTCTAGGAATGAGTATTGGAAGGAGTTGGAGCTACAGTAGTTGTGAGCTGCCCACCGCAGATTCTGGGGACAAAACTCGGGTCCTCTGCAGGAGCAGTTCACACTCATAACCTCTGAGCCATCCCCAGCCCAGCCAGGTGGTTGTTAAAGGGAGCAGCTGGGGGTCTTTTCCACATCAAAACCCAACAACACACCGTATGTAATCTTGACTCTCCTCTCCCTCAGACACTTACTCTTTGGCTCAATAAATGTGCCTCCAAAATTACATAATGTTGTGTTGCCTTGAAATTTACTTTTAAGCACTGAAAAATTTCCTTTTTCTTAATTGTTTATTTGGCAGGATTCACTAGAGTAAAATAAGGACACCCCCGCCCCCAATACTTATAAACGGGTAGATGACTTCAGACAACTTGAACAGATAGCTTGGGGTATAGGCTTGTACTGTGTAAAGTGATTTTATTATCCTACATGACCTTGTGTAAATGAAGTTACTGAAGTTCTCTGGGACCCAGTCCCTTCATCAGTAAAAGGGATGTAATAACTCTTGCCTCATGGCTCTTATGAGAATTAACAAGTTAATGTTTGTTCAGTTCTTTGAGGTCCTTGGATGAAAGGTGTCTTATAAATACTAAGCACCATTATTAAGATTTAATGACCATATCTGCACTTATGGTACCAGTGTCCTAAGGAACAAAAGCTGTCCGTGGCCACAGAAAAGCACTAAATGCTGGCTTAGTATCTATGAAGACACAAGCTAGAATTACCAAGACACCATTGTGTCTTATTGTCATTTTTTAAAAACTGCGATTGTATGGATTCAAGCTAGTAGTTAGCTATAGATTCACCGGGTGGTTTTTGCAGGCTTTAAGCAGTTTTCATTATAATGCCAAGATTTGAGATCTTTACATTATTTAATCACTCTTAGCTAATTATCATATTGCTAACATGGTCTAATTGTGGTCATTTTCATTTTGCCTCTTGCACATAGCAGCTTTTATCCTTCACATAGAAACAATGTAAGAATGGTCCTCACCCAGGGGGAAGAAGCAGCAATTTGCCCGGATATAGTGCTCATGGTTCAGGGCTTCCACATCCTGCCTCCTCTTCCTCCCACTCCATCAGGAAAACTGAAGTTTGTTCAGAGTTGAAAAGACAGAAAAGTCCTTCTCTGATCTCAGAGGATAAATATTTAGACAAAAAGAAAAGCAAATGTCAAAAAAGGAGCCATGACCAGTTCAGAACTGTCACCTATACGTCATCTATCTCACAATGAAGAGAAGTGTGCTTCAAAAGAAAAGGCAAAATTCACCCAATAAAAAAAGCAATGGTTATGAACAGCCGTGTCATGAAAGAAGCCTGCTTGATCAATAAATGTGAAAAGATGCCTGGCCTGGGTAATGCAAATTAAGCAAAAAGATGACACCATTTCATCCACCAGTTTCCTAACATTCTGACTTAAAAAAAATGTGATGTATGACTGAGAAAGAAAAGTGACTCTTTCTGTGAGAGGACACATTGATCCACCTCCTGGAGAACTCTTTATTACTGCCTGGTGAGGCTGAACTTTCCATTTAGTCAATGGGTCAATGTGTCTGCAACATGCTGGAGAAATCTTGTCCATGCATACCCAAGAGCACATGCATGTAAGAGCATACCCAGCACAGCACCATTTGCCTGTAGTGAGGAGAAATTTTCCGTGCAGCAGACATATTCTGGATGTCCATCACAGGAGGCTAATAAACAAACTGTAGTCTACGCATGGACTGGAGCACTTTGCAGGAGAGAATAGTGAAACTGAGCTTTCTGGACCCAAGCACCATTCTCAAGAATAGAGAGCTCTTATAAAATGTATTGTCCAGCACAAACGTGAAGCTGTGGAGGCATTCTGGAAACTATGCTCACCCAACGCTCAAAAACATTTTAAATAGAGAAATGCTTTTATTAAAAAAGCACTTAAATTATTTACCTGCAAGTACAGCCTAAATTTCCAGCGTTGGCAGTCTCTTAATTCGCTTAGCACCTTGGCAATGTTTGGAAACTGGTCCCACGGTTGCCAAGCTGTTGGTACAATCAGGATTTCTACAGGATTCCGAAGAAGTGGACTGTAGGTCTTCACAGCCCTGTCAGGAGGAGTTGTTCCTACACGGACTTCCCGATGGAGACAATGGGAGTCGCACATGTCATTGAACACTTTCTGGAACCGCCTTAAAAGGTGAACAGGTAAAAAATTTAGTAACAGATTTCCTTTAACCAGATGCATTCACACTGTTCAACAATTCAAGTAAAATGAAGGCGCTAAAGTTCATCTTACATTAAGTCTTTTACACAGAGTGCCTTCCTATTTTGGATGCTAAATTTTCACTGAGAATATTTGATCTGCACTTAGAGTTTGTCAAATTTACAATTGCAAACAGAGTCCCATGGGGAACTTGCTTAAAATTTACTTGGAAGCTATCTGATAGCCAAATGGAGTTCCGGGCTTTAGATTAAAATTGAAATTAATCAAAATTGAATAAAAGTGTAAATACATTTCACTGTCAGATCAAGCAGACCAATTCCAACCCATGGTTTGAAAAAATTATTCCTATTTGCTTATATTCTTTCTTGAGATTCTTATTTTCATAAATCTAAAAACAATATCAAGGGAGATTTCTGGGGAAAGACCATCTATAGCAAAGAGTGTGGGGTCCAAGTGCAGAGGCCACTGAAGACAGGTGTGTGTGTGTGTGTGTGTGTGTGTGTGTGTGTGTGTGTGTGTGCGCACAACACAAAGAAAAAGAGGCCAAGAATTTGAAAGAGCATCGGGGATACTGGGGAGAGGTCGGAGGGAGGAGAGGAAAGGGGGCAAATGAAGTGGTTACATTATAATTTTTTAAAATCATGAAAAGGTTATGTGATTCAGTATTCTATGGAGTCAATCACATTTTCATTATGTGTGGCGATATTGTGTCCCCCAATATTGTGTACCCTAAAAAACTTACCTTGGGTCAGTGAACAGAACAGCCACTAGATTAGACATAGAGGCCGGACAGTGTTGGCACACACCCTTAATCCTAGCATTCTGGAGGCACAGCTCTATCTGGATCTCTGTGAGTTCAAGGCCACACTGGAAATAGCCAGGCATGACTCAAGCCTTTAATCCCAACACTTGAGATCTCATGTCTTTGCTTGAGGAAGACACATACCCTTAATCCCAGGAAGTGATGGTAGGAAGCAGAATGGTATATGAGGTGTGAGGAACAGGAACTAGAGGCTTTTAAGCTTTTAGGCTTTTTAGCAGCAGTTCAGCTGAGATCCATTCAGGTGAGGACTCAGAGGCTTCCAGTCTGAGGATTCGTGGAAACAGGATTAGTGGAGGAGTTGGCAAGGTGAAGCTGGCTGTGGCTGGTTCTGTTTCTCTCATCTTTCAGCATTCACCCCAATATCTGGCTCTTTTCTTTTTTATTAATAAGATCTTTTAAAATTCATGTTATAATTGTGTCTAATGCCAGTTTATGTACACAATACAGCTACATGTACAGAGAGGAGAGAGGAGAGAGAGAGAGAGAGAGAGAGAGAGAGAGAGAGAGAGAGAGAGAGAGAGAGAGAGAGAGAGAAAGAGAGAGAGAGAGAGAAGGAAAGAGAGAGGGAGGAAGGGAGAGAGAGAGAGGGGAGGGGAAGGAGGAAGACAGAGGGGAGGGGAGAGGGAGGGGGAGAGAGCACAGAAAGGACACAGAGTGCCTCCTTAAGAAAATGACATCAACAAAGCCTTTGAAAGTATTGATAATTAATAAGCCAGGCAGTAGCAATTAATATGTGTAGAGATGGGGCGCCTACTGTTCTCAGAGCCATAGCTCATTTAAAATACTCACCCTGTAATTTATGAGTGATATTTAATACCTCAGTGACCATAAACCTCAATGTTTTATTATCACTGCTTAGCATACCTTTGATGTGCTGCCCAGCACTACACAATCCAAAACAAATTACTTTCAGGAAGCTGAATACTATATAAATGCAGGAAAGTCATAAATAATGCACAGGAGGAACATTTTCTGTGGGTTCTGACACACCACAATGGGGCTCTGTGAACCTGACTTCTCCAGCATCTTGCGGGACCAGGCTGAGGGGCGGGAGAGCTGTCCATCTTAGGAACCGCTGTCACACGGGGCGGGAATGTGGACTTGCAGGCGCTGACTGATACCACTGTGTAAACCTGCAGCGGAGGCAGATGTAAATCAAACGAGGACCCTCTAGGAAGTCGACGTCTTCCTAATAAACTACAGATGTGCAAGAAACAGACCTCTCATTCACACTGGTGGGCCCTTCCCAGTCCTCTTCTGTAGTATCACACAGGCATGGCTGACTTCCGGGCCTGCTCTTAACTACAGCTGGTTAAAGTCCAGCAGTCTCCCTGGGACCCTGAAGTCCCATACCTCCTGCCCTTAAAGATGAGGTAATAGCTCCCATCACTGAGGGACTATAGTTCACCTCCCAAAAATTCCTCCAAATCCCTCCCCAACACACTGAGACAGACCTGCCCTCCACATTGTCATCGCCGCTGGCTTCACCACCAGGGACCATCCTTTCCAAAGATACAAAGCCCGTGTCCTTGGCCACACTTCCTCCCCTCTCTAGCACCGAGATCTTCGCATTATCCCCTTGCATTCCTAGTTTTCTTTCCATCTAGGAAAAGAGTAAATAAATGTGTGTGTGTGTGTGTGTGTGTGTGTGTGTGTGTGTGTGTGTGTGTGTGTGTTTAAAATAAAGTGTTTCTTTAACCTCTTGCCACCCCTTCAACTTGCCACTTCAATAGATCAAGATGAAAACCTTGGCATCATCTGCCGCTTCTCCTCTTGTCTTCAGGTCTCTCCTTTCTCACCCTCCCACCAGCCATCTTTGTCTCTGAACCACAACAACTCTTCGCTCTGCTGCTGGGCCGCCCTTGGAGCTAGCTCTCCATTCCAATCACTTGGTTGCCCCTCAAGCCCCAGCCCAGCACCTCCGCTTTCTCTTACGTTCACCCCCTTGATGAAACCTTAACTAACTCCTACTGTGTGGTGGTTAATCTTGACCGTCATCTTGATAGATTTAGAGTAACCATGGAAACAAAGACCTGGACATGTCTGTTGGGGATCTTCTAGGCTGGGTTGATGCTGCAGAATATTTCTTTACACTGTGTGGAGATGTGTCCCTGCAATTGGTTTAATAAAGAGCTGAATGGCCAATAGCTAAGCAAGAAAATTAGGCAGGATTTGGGGGATAGAGAGGTCTTGGGGATGAAGAAAAATGGGGTCGCCAGACAGACAAAGGGAACAAGGCATACAGGAGGAGAGGTAAATGCCACGAGCTACATGGCAGCATGTAGATGAATAGAAATGGGTTAATTTAAGATACAAGAGCTAGTTAGAAACAAGCTAAGCTATAGGATGAGCTTTCATAATTAATAATAAGTCTACATATCATTTTTTGTGAGCTGGTAGCTCAAAGAAAAATCCAGCTACACATAGCATCCAATGTGGGGCCACATAAGGCCTCAGAAAGCTTTAAAAACAGTTCAGAATATAGAGTCAACTGTGGCTTCCTGGTGACCATGGTCTCTTGGGTAGGATTGGCAGCATACAGAGATGTGGCTACCGGCTGTTGCCTGCAGGGCTGGAACCAGACATCAGTGCCATGTACCAGAGTCATGCACTAAACTGAGCCACAGTTTAGCTATGGCAGCTGACATAGCAGTATAAGATTTGTCTCACATGGGGACTGGAAAGATAGCTCAGCGGTTAAGGGCACTGACTGCTTTCCCAAAGGACCCGGGTTCAAATCCAAGCACCCACATAGCAGCTAACAACTGTCTGTAACTCCAAGATATTACACCCTCACACAACATAGTGCAGGCAAAACAATGCACATTAAAAAAAAAAAATTCTCACACACTGCTGCAGATGCTCAGTAAAGACAGATCCAGATGGAAAAAAAAACTCTAAATAAGTTACAGTGTGTTTTAAAAAAATGTGTGTAGGCTTAAAAAATAAAAGAAAATGAGTATAAACAGTCATAAAAATAGTTTATAAATAATAACATAAAGTCTTTAAAGAGAGAACAAAATAATATAAAAAGGATAAGCCACGAAAAGATGGAAAATACACAAACAGTTTGGATCCTATATGGTGTCTTGTTGACTTTAAATTTTTTGATTTCTGATGAGTGAACAACAGCTGATAAGAGACATGGGATTGTAAGAGGGGCTGCTGAATTAAACCAGCCTAGATACTTTAGGAATGCCTTAGCTTTAAAATGGAATTTAAAAATGTGTTGTGTTGGGGAAGACGTTTTGCTTTTGTTTCCACAGGAAATGCAAGGCTGTGGATTCGTTCAAGGTTAAAGAGAATCAGGTTTGATTGGGGGAGACCTCCTAAAAATCTTGACTACAGATAAAAAGAAATAAACCTACAAGGCAGGTGACCTATATTTTGCCTGCTCAACTGTAAAGCAAAAAACAATCTTTGCTGGCTTGTGTACAATGCACAGTCCATACTTGTGTTAATGCAGATATGTGTGCTACCATTGAAAGTTTGTATGTTTTCAGAGCAAGGGGACCAGACACCAGTGAAAACAGATGGCCCAGGTGATCCAGCCTCTCAGAGTGCCTCTGTTGCAGTTTCCTCAGAGTTCTGCATCCAGCTTCAGAAGCTGGCTGAGAAGGTCCAGCCTCACAGACTATTGTAGTCAGGACTACAGATAAGCCTTGCACTTTCCCATTGCACGGAGACTGAATAACTAATGTTATGGCTAATTTTTCCCAGGACTTGACCATTATCTCAGTTTTCTCAGGGTTCTCCAAAGATGCCATCACCCCCAGACACTAGGAAGCAGTCTAGAGAACGCAACACCCACATTCCCAAGAGGCGCTCGCAGGGGGTGGGATGGGGGTGGTGGTGGTGGTGGTGGGGTGGGATGTGTGTGGCGGCGGGGTGGGGGGTTTGGTCACAGGGTGAATTATGGATGTGTGTCATCATTTAGTGGGGTTGGTTACAAATCGTTACTGGTCATGGTCAGAGAGAAAGCAGAACAAAAGAGATTAGATTCAGGGATCTCATTATGAAGGGAAAAGTGGGGATAAGAAATAGTGAGATTAAAGGGTGGATTGTTGAGTCTACTTTTGAACAACCACTATTTTCAAAATTTTACATTGGCATGGATTTTTGTATATTGATACAAATTTAAAGTTATTTTTGTTATATTATATATAATATATATATATGTTTCTACTCTTGTTTAAGGTATTTTTGTATATTGTTACAAGTTTAAGGTTATTTTTGTTAGACATACGATTGTGGTGATATATTGTGTCCCCCAATATGTGGTGTACCCTAATAAAACTTATCTGGGGTCAGATAACAGAACAGCCACTAGATTAGACATAGAGGCCAGACAGTGGTGGCACACACCATTAATCCTAGCATTCCAGAGGCAGAGATCCACCTGGATCTCTGTGAGTTCAAGGTCACACTGGAAACAGAGCCAGGCATGGTGGCACGCCTTTAATCCCAGGACTTGAGATCTCATGTCTTTGCTTGAGTCTGCCTGTCATTTTGCCTTTCTTAATAAAGCATCTCTTTGAGTTGGAAATTGGTGTTTCAATATGATCTGTGCCTAATCTGAGGTCCAGAGGGGAGAAGACCACAGTGTGTGAGTCCCTTCAGTTAGTGTATTATATTACATCCATGTAAAGAAATATTAATACAAAGAATGTAACACAAATATCTAAAGGTGTATTTGATGCCCCAAAATCAGAGTGTGGTAGTGTGGATGAAATGAAGAGGCTTGAGCTTGAAGCTGGGAGGCAAGAGTGGGTTCTGTCAGGATGGAATAGTTGGATATAGGAGCATCATCATCATCATATGGCTGTTGGAACTGGTGCTTTCAGAGGTGACGATGGACTTCCTACTACGCTTCAGAATGCTCAGAGACACAGAGTCAGCTTCATGCCAGCGGATGATGCATGGCCTGTGGGCCAGAGCCTCCCTGGGCTTTTTGCCTGTTATTTTTATGTGTTCTTCCAACAGAACTGGTGATGAGTAATGCTGGCATCGCAGAAATGGGGATGCTGAGTGAGAGAAATAAACACTGCCAAATAAACGAGCTTGGTGTTTTCCCTCATACTCATTCAGAGAATGAACCGAACAAGTGAGTACAGTCAGCTTCCGAGGAGCATCCCTTGGCCTTCTATGGAGACCAGACGGACTTGGTCATAGCATACTCCTTTTTGTTTTTTGTTTTTTGGTCTTTCGAGGCAGAGCTTCCTCTGTGTAGCTTTGCGCCTTTCCTGGAACTCAGTCTGTAGCCCAGACTGGCCTCTAACTCACAGAGATCCGCCTGGCTCTGCCTCCGAGTGCTGGGATTAAAGGCGTGTGCCACCACCGCCTGGCTCCATAGCACACTCTTAAGTGGAAAAAAGTTGGGGGTTTTCCTTAATACTGAATCTCCTGACCTTAGGAGGCCAACATTTCCAAAGACCAGCTGTTCCCACCTTCTCGCCTCCAATTCCTACAGCCATCTTCAGGGGGCCAGTCCTGAAGGCTGGGTCTGACTTAGTAGCAGGATGTGTCCTATGACAAGGAAGACAACAGTTCCGGCCCATTGTCTTGAGTCAGCAGTTGTGGCCAAAAGTGAAAAGTGTGGCTTTGTGGTGGGACCCCAGAGGAAACATGTTGGATGAATATGTCTCCCAGAAAGGGAGAGTGTGTCTATTGCAAGTTCGAAAGCACTGCCCTGTGAGCTCCTTCCTGCTCTCTTGTTTTCTGGAGGTGAAAACAAGTGGAAGTCTCCTACACCCCGAGTTCTCCTCACACCCATACCCCGGCTTGCTTCTCTTTGTAACTTGGTGGTTGGAAAGAGGACTCCTTTAAATGCTTGTCCTCTTATCTGGAGACATATGCCACAAACAATCTTAAAAGTTAACGAAAAGGTTTACACATCAGCTGTGAGGCCAACAGCATGAAGAGCAGCCCGTGACTACGTTTTTTAAAGAGTAGAAGTGTCTTAACCAAGACAAGGACTTAGCCCTTCAGGTGCATTGGTTGGATGCGTAGGGAGGGAAGATGTTATTTTGTTTGTTTGTTTTTAAGAAATCTCTTTAAAAGAAAGTCCAAACTTCAAACTTACAAAATAACTAAATTCTTTGTATTATAAAAGGATCTCTGAAGGTAAACTGTAAAGAATTCATCCAGTTGTTTCTGTAGTAGGATCAATTTCCCTAAATTCTGTTTACAAAGAGATTCTCACAAAGAAGCACGTTTTATACAGTGAAGGAGCTCTGCACTTGATTGAAATGGGCATGAAGTTACTGAAGACATGTTAGCCAGGGAGGCTATGTCTGGTTAGGTCCACATGGAGTCTCTCCCCTTGGTCTTTCTTAGGTCAGTGTCCTTCCTTTCTGCTTCTCACAGGAGCCTGCCCACGGAATGGTTAGACACATTCTCCAAGCCTCTTTTTCATGATCTGCCATCCTGTGCTCTCGCTCTCTCTCTCTCTCTCTCTCTCTCTCTCTCTCTCTCTCTCTCTCTCTCTCTCTCTCTCTCTCTCTGTGTGTGTTTGTGTGTGTGTGTGTGTGTGTGTGTGTGTGTGTGTGTGTGTGTGTGTGTGTGTGTGTGTCTTGGTTTTTCAAGACAGGGTTTCTCTCTGTAGCTTTGGTGTCTGTCCTGGATCTCCCTCCATAGACCAGGCTGGCCTTGAACTCACAGAGAACCGCCTGCCTCTGCCCTCTGAGTGCTGGGATTAAAGGCGTGCACCACCACGGCCGGCACGTGGCGTCTCTTTACTCTCATCACTCTTGGGATTCTCTGACTGACCGCATCAGAGTGGACACCAAGGTCCATCCCTGTCTACGTATATCAGACTTGTGTAGTTCACTTCTCACCTCATGCACCTAAGGCAAACTGAATTATTTCCATCTCAAATGCAATGCTAACTTTGGATGAAGACGAAAGGCTTTGGAACTTACAAAAGATGAACATCTTCTTTTCAAAGAGTTTGTGCACACCTACTCTTTTTCCTATAATGCTTTATATAAAAATCTGTGTGGTGAGTTGTTACACAAACATCTTTGACCTCCTCCAAACCTATGGACTTCCTTACTGGCTTAAAATCAAGCAAAAAGCAGTAGTCTTGGTAGATGTCTAAAATTTACAGTTTCTAACCAGTTATGCTGGATGGTTTTAGGTCAGCTTGACACAGGCTAATGTCATTTCCGAGGAGGGAACCTCAATTTAAAAAAATGCTTCCATACGGGTGAGGGAAAGATGCCCTCCCTCCCCCTTGCCCCTGCCACCTGTGGTGGGTAAAGGAGCTGACCCTCCTCCTTACCAGCTGCCCCGCTCTGGAAAGTGGACCCTGCACCTTGCCTGGACAGCGCAGTAGAGCTGACCCTATTGATGGGGGGCCAGTGAACTGGCCCCACCCCTCATCTGCTAAACAGTGGTATAGGCAGGGGAGAGATGCTCCATCCCCGCCTTGGCTCCTGTGGCAGGTGGGAGAGCTGGCCCTGAGATCGTTAAGAGCAAACGAGCTGTCCCTGCCCCTCACCAGCTGCGGCCCTCGGGAGAATGGCCGCTGTACCTTGCCTGGGCAACCAATAGAGCTGGCCCTGAAGGTGTAGGTGTGGGAGAGCCGACCCTGAGGGCGTGAAAGCAGGAGAACGGCCCCGCCCCTTGTTCATCAGCTGCAAAGGATGAACTAGCCAGGGCAATGCTGGCAAGCTCACCCTGGTGGGGAGGCCAAGGGAGATCTGGCGGGCCGACCAATCCTGCAACTACCCAGACCCAGAGTCAGGGTTATGAGTTGGCCCACCCCAGCATCCACCCCATCTGTGATCTGTGGGAGCATGTGAAGGGGCCGGTCCTACAGACCCCAAACTGCAGGATCTCCACAACACAGGGCAACAACAGGATATCCAAGTGGAGTTCCAGTGAGGGCCCAGCATCGACAGTGCAGCAGAAACCAGAGCCCTCGAACCAGACCAATGACTCTTTGCAATGAGCAATTTCAAGTAAGGATATAAAGACAAAATGGGTTACTGCGTGACTCACTGTGTCACATTGCAGCTTCCATGATGAGATGTTTTTCTTTCTTTCTTTCCTCTTAAATTTTATTTTATTATTTTATTTGGGGGGAGGAGGTTGCAAGGGCAGAGGGTGGATACGAAGGGACAGGAAATGAATGGGATCGAGATGCATAATGTGAAAGACACAAAGAATAGATAAAAAGAAAGTTAAAAAAAATTAAAAATGCCTCCGTAAGATCGGTCTTTAGGCAAGCCTGTAGGGCATTTTCTTAATTAGTGATTAGTTGGGGGGGGGGCAGCCCATTGCGGGAGGTGCCATCCCTGGGTTGGTTGTCCTGGATTCTATAGAGAAGCAGGCTAAGCAAACAGTGGGAGCAAGGCACCGAGCAGCACCCCTCCATTTCCTCTGCATCAGCGCCGCCTCCAGGTTCTGCCCTGCTTTGAGTTTCTGTCCTGACTTCCTTCAATGATGGACTAAGATGTGGAAGGGTAAGCCAAATAAATTCCTCCTTATCGTGCTTTTGGTCACAGTGTTTCATCAGGGCAGTGGTAATCCTGACTAACTGTGAGGCTGTGTGCAAGCCCTTCTTTAGATGGCTTGAGGATGCCATAGTTTAAAAAAAAAAAAAAGTTGGCCGGGCGGTGGTGGCGCACGCCTTTAATCCCAGCACTCGGGAGGCAGAGCCAGGCGGATCTCTGTGAGTTCGAGGCCAGCCTGGGCTACCAAGTGAGTTCCAGGAAAGGCGCAAAGCTATACAGAGAAACCCTGTCTCGAAAAACCAAAAAAAAAAAAAGTTAACCAAGTTATCCCAGATGTTCAGAAACTGGAGTAGGGATTGTGTTAATACATATCCTTTATTTTATTTGAATCAATTCCCCTTTTCCCACCTAATAATGAATTAATTGACGATGTATAGGTGCTTTCAGCTGGTGTCTGTTGATGAGAAACAGCAGGGGAGCCAGAGAGATGCATCTGGAGAGGCTGGGTTCTTCCATCCCACAGCAATGCTCAGTGAGATGGCCAGACGCGTTGCTGATGGTGTCTGTTTGTGACAAATGTCTGTTTCAAATGGCTTCGATGCAACCTTTCTACATTTACAATTCGTTTGTTTCACTTGCTCTCTTTGCACACGTATGTGTGGATGTGTCTAAAATACATACATTTAACAAAATTTAAATTTTCTGAAAAGTTCTTTTGAAAGGCGCCCTCTTATTATTATTATTGTTATTATCATGAGTAAGTGGAAATCTGACCATTTAGAAGTAAGGCAATCTCTCTCATGACAGCTGGGTGGGCCCCGTCCAAGTGCGAGGAGACCTTTAGACCACCCCAAAGCAGCCATAATGCCAATATATTTTGAATATCAATGTAAAGTCAATGTTAGCTTTCCCATGGTTTTAGCTAGCACAATATACAACCCGGAGTCCAGAAAAAGCACCAGAGGTTTAAGAAACCCACTTTTGCTCCATTAAGGATCTGATGAAGATATCCAACTCAGTTCTCACATGGACAGCTACATAGTTTGCCTCTCATGTCATGTCAACAGCACAGAATGTGGCAAAGTCCTCAGCAGCCCTCTCAACTTAAAAGTGACCAGCTAACCAATGGCAAATGAGGCCGATCTCTCTGCCAGTGGGATGTTATCACAGCTGCATGAGATCTGTCCTGAACTGTTAAATCACCTTTTCTGTATTAATCTGCCTCAGCTCCCTTCTTACTATGCCTACATGAACTAGAACATCTTCAATGCTGAAGCCATGTTCTTCCCATGTCCCTGTTTCAATCTAGTAGAACTTTTAGGAAACACTAGACCCTATGGGGGACCCAGAGTTGGCCTGTGAGTTGATCCCATCAACTCAAATGAAGTCAAGTGTGAACACATGGAAAAATGAAGAAAACAGGAACTGTAGCAGGAATTATTAACCAAGCTAGGATGTGTTGTCCTTTTTTAAAAACTGAACTGTGGCTGCTCATATTGATGAGAATTGTGTTCTTGTGGTGTCAAGTCCCTGAGGCTAAAGAGGAGGGGGTGGGGCCAGAAGGCGGAAGGAGCAGTAGCGCCATGGTTAGTGAGAAGCAGTGTGGTTGGAAATTGTGGGGAGCTGCATATGTTTTGCTTAATGGGGGTGTGGCTACCACACTCCAGGCTATTGTTGCCTACAAGAGCACCAGTGTTCTTAACCCATTTGCAGCAGAAGCCAGGATTCCAAGAACCCATGAGGACACTTCCAACTTCTAAATGTTAACAGAAACAAAAACAAAACAACAAACTCTTCAAACACTGCTAAACAAGCCAAACAAAACAGTCCCATGGGCTTCTCTAAGCTAGAGCATCTTGGGGAGATGTGTCATTAAGAGAATGCAAGCACAGGATAAATGCTTAGACACAAAAGCTGTTAAGGGTCCTTCCTAACTCTGATACTCTCACTGAGGGATGGTGTCCCCAGGCATGGAATCATATTTTCTAATAACCAAGAATTCTGTTCTTTACACAACCAAGTGTGATTTGTCATCTCAAATGTTTCAATCCGTCCCTTCAGCTTCGATTCAGGAATTTCTTATTGTTTTCAAAGCCCATGAGAACATGGTTTAAGTAAAGCCATGTGCTTTAGATGGGCAGGTCTCCACATCTGGACAAGTCTTTTTCCAGACCTATTTCTCACCTCATACATATTAATCAGCCTTGACTACATCTATTTTCCCACTTTGCCTGAATAAGCTACTAACTTCTTCAATATAGAGACCATATTCTGGCATATCTGTGAAGGCTTGAGACGTGTTGCTTCATCAGTCACAATGGGTGAAGCATTTGAGGAGACCTACCTCAGTATCAAGTCTGTGACTAAAGTTCCAGTCATCAGCCATTCACATAAACACCCAAGAAAACCTCCAGACTGAGTGATTTTTTTGTGGTATTTGGTAAATACCAAATATAAACTTATATCTGAAAAAGTCATTGAGAAAAGATATTTATAGAATCAAAGGACATTGACAAGAGACAGTGAACAAGATGGAGGTGTGATCCATTGCTGTATCATTTTTATGGCCACTACTGTCTTTCTCAACAGACCACCGTCTGTTATTCAAACTCCCCTTGGCCCAAGCCTGCCAGAGGAAGGGCTCTGCCTCACTCCCCTTACCCCACAGGCCACTTGGGATCTTCACATAGAGGCAGGAGGCCCAATGGGCTTTGGGTAAGAGTATGGTCAACACCCAGAAACTTTCAAATTAGGAGACCTAAGGCATTTGCCCTGGTTCCAAGGCCACATGGACACATTCTCTGTGTAGGTACCCTTAACTCATATACTGAGAGATGTGTCCCATGTTCCTTGTATTGTTGTCATGATGAACCAATGGCAAGATGAAAACTCAGGGGAGGGAAGGTTTGTTTCCACTCACAGCTCTACAGTTCATTCCATCATGGTGGGGAAGGCATGGCATCAGGAGGTTGAGGCGGCTGGTCACATGGCTCCACAGTCAGGAAGATGAGAGTCATGAACGCTCAAGCAACTTTCCTTTTTATGCATCTGGGTGCACAGTCCATGAGTGGGGGGCACCCATATTCAGGGTATGTCTTCCCACCTCAATGATCATAATCATAATCCCTCATAGGTGTATCCAGACACTAACCTAATCTAGGAAAAATGTAATACACACATCCAGTGGCTTGTCAAAGTGATTCTAGACCCTGTCAAGTTGACATCCAATGTTAACCATTACATGACTTTGTCAAGTCCCCTTGAGTAGAGACTTTTCATTCTTATTTTTAATCTTCATTGCCTTTGTTATTCTTGGGTATAAGATGGCATTTATAGATTCATTTTATTCTTTAAATTATTTCCTTTTTATTGACTAAATGTTATCTTGGACAATTTCATATCTGTATATAATGCATTCTGATTTCTCTCAACCCCACCCTCTCTCCCACCGTGTTATCCCCTCTCCTCCCTAGAAGTCCCTTTCCCACACTTACAGCTTTTTATTTTGTTTTGTGACCATCTGACTTTAACCAGGATGCTTAGTGTGACTGTGGGTTTTGAGCCATCCTGAGTGGCTCACTGTTGGGTACGAAAACAGTAACCGACATCCCTCCCCAGTATCTACTGGTAACCAGCAGTTCAGCAGAGGGAGAGCCCCCCCCCCCCCGGTCCATGGTCTCATCTTGTGCAGCTGTCATGAGATCGTGTTTGTAATGGCTGTGTCACATCCTGAAGACAGCATTCTGCAGTCCTTCTCCCTGTCTTCTGGCTCTTACAGTTTTTTCCCCCTTCTTCTGAGACTTAGAGAGGGCTGAAGGGGCCTTGGATTCTGCACAGAACACACCTAGACACCAAATTCTCAGCACCAAGATTTATTACAAGTGGGGTTTGGGGCTCAGGATTCTGGATTCAGAGTTTGGGGGGTGGCTCTGGATCAGAGAAAGACAGCAGCAGGTGTCTCTGCAGGAGTGGTTTTTAAGGAGAAAGGGGGGAAGTGTGTGCTAGGGTGAGTTGGTAAATCCTGATTGGGTCTATTAGTCAGTGTAGCCAAATAATTTTGAATGCTTGACGCTGGCATTTTGATAGCTAGACCTTGGAGTTTTAGGCATAAGGAAGTGGCGAAATGTGGGAATATACCTTGGTAACTAGCTTTAGGAATATAACAGTTTAACACAGGAGCGGAGAGGGAGATGCTAAGACCTGCCAGCACCCTGCTTGCCATGCTCGGGCCTTCTAGAGCCCTTTGGGGTGTAGTATGAGTGTCTTCTTTAAAGCTGAACATTTCAACCAGCTCTCTTTCTCAGCACCTTGAGCAGCCATGCATCTCTGCATTTGCTGCCGGTCAGGCTGGGGTGCTGGGCCAGGCCACAGAGCATGTGCAGGAGGAAGAAGGTTCCGAGTGTGTGTGTGTGTGTGTGTGCATGTGTGTGCATGATTGTGTGTGCATGTGTGTGTGTGTGTGAATAGGTGTATGTGAATACATGTGAATGAGGGATTATGGGTACACCACACCATTCTCAGTTTATACGGTGCTAGAAATCAAACCCAGAGCTTCTTCATGCTAATAAAGCACTCCCCCATCTGAATTTATTCTGTTAAATTATTGTACAAAGTGAGGTGTTTTTGATGACCTCTTCACATACGTAGACCATGTATTTTGTTCAAGTCACTCCACTCCCCTCTCTTGTTTCCCATCTCACCTCTTATCAGTACGCTCTCCCTACCAAATAATCTCCCTTTCACTCTCATGACACTTAAATTCCGCAAGGAAGAGAACACATGTTTATCTTTCTGGGTCTAGTTTACCAGCTTAACGTGATGACAGGAGATAGTATCTTGTCCTGTGTTCTTTGAATAAATGTACAGACACCAGCCACTGAGCTGATAAAGTCCCTATCTCAAGAAGTTGACACTTACGTGCTGTCACAGTGTTGTCTGTGTGTGTGTGTGTGTGTGTATCAGAAGCTCTGAGATGGAGAGCTTATTCTCAATCTAGAACATCAGCAGCATATGCATGTTTATGACTCAGCTCTGAAGAGCAAAGGAAGACACGATGTGCTACGTCATGCTATTAGGCAGAGCTCTCGAGGGAACAGCACAGATAGAATGAATATATATTAGAAAGAGAGTTATTAGATTGGTTTACATGGTATAGGCTGGGTCGTCACTGTCTACCCACTGGAAAGGGTAAGACTCAGGTGCACACTCATTCCACGACTCTGGACGCCTCAGCCATACCCTCCTGACACTGACGGCTGGAGGAATCCTAGAGATCGACACTAAGAGGCTGAGGAAGCTGGGTTCTGACGGCGTCCAGGGACAGCAGCAGCAACCACAGTGGGGTAGACACACTCAGCAAGAAGTGAGAGCGGGCAAGCAAGCCGTCCTGCTTTTCCCTCAGCTCTCTTTCTGTGTGTGCCAGGGAAGGTGCTGTCCATTCTGGAGGAAGGTCTTCCCCACTCAGCCCTGCCTGGAAATGGACCAGCCCAGAGGTGTGTCTCTTAGTTGATTCCAGATCCAGTCGAGTAGACACCCATGTTAGCGCTCCCATGGTCTTAGTATCTATACCTCCAGTGGTTCGGAAGGATGTCAGAGCGTAAGGAATAGTAAGTCCCTGGAAAAGGCACAGTAATTGCATCTCTCCCTGCTTCTGGGTGGAAGGTGAGGGGCTGCATATGCTGAGAATCCGGGGAAACTTGGCAAGTCACCTTCTGAATAGATTAAAATCTGTTGCAAGCCCTTTAGTATACATTTTTCTGACTTCTTCGTGGTAATTAGCTTCATGGAATGTTGCCAAATGGCATGTTTTTTCTCCTCTGAGCCCCTTTGTAAGTACTTCTGGGAATGTCTGAAATATGAGATAAGCACTCTTACCCCAAAGTTTTATTAAAAAGTTTAATTAACACAAATGTCAACTGCCACACTCACTGCCATTCAGTAGGTAGACTGCATTTGAATCTGTGAGCTACCGAGTAAGTTTAAAACTCACTTCTCTCCATAAGCACAGCTCGCCTTCTCTTCCTGGCAGGCCAGCGAGCCCTGGGGATGCACGCCCCCTGCTTTAGCATTTGAAGTGCCAGGTCTTCAAATACGCCACACAAGAGCTTGGTCAAGGCTGATTTCCATCCTGACTTCTTCATTAATGTCCCTGGTCTCCACCAGTCCTGGTCCTACAGTGTGGGTCCTTAGTCGTTTGCTGGCTTCTCAGAAGCCTGGCTGAGATGGGCTGGATTCATTCGTATCTTTGGGGAGTTAACTACGGGTGGTTGGTCTCCTTTAGCACCGGCCTCTGTGGGGTGGTAGGGTGGGGGTGATCTGGGGGGGCTACTCTATGCTGCGCCCTTCTTTCCTCCGACAGTAAGGGGGAGTAAGACAGCAGAGGCAGGAGGGCCCAGGGCCACTTTGGTCTGTTTCTATCGGCCCAAGAAAATTTCAAGCCAACACAGACACAAAGGCCAGTGAAATGTGAGCTCACATTGAAGGAGGTGCAGAGCCGTGAGGGAAATTGAAGCCTTTTTACGTGGCTTTCGCCTAAACCTCTATTTAGCAGCACAATTTTACCACTGTCTTAGTTTGAGGACTCTGGGAGCTAATCCTGATACCATGATCAAGGACGAGTGGTTTGTTTGATGGTGCTAAGAAATACAGGAAAATGGGCAAGGGAGAAAGGGAAGGACAGAGGCAGTGAAGGGTTTGGTAGAGCAAGTTACCAATGTGGATAAGTGATGCTTCTCCTGGTAAGGATGCACAGAGCCTGTACAGGGCACAGGCCTTACAGCCATCCCACACGGAGAATGAAGGAGCCAGAGCTACAATTCCAAAGCAGCTCCCCTCAGTCCATGGCTGACAACCACTTGGAGAGAAGGAGGACACACATACAGCTACATCTGACCTGTTAACGGAGCAGAACAGATAGTCAGGCTGGACCCGGGCATTGAGGCAATGGGGGCAAAAGGCTAAGGTAGAGCACTGATGGACCGAGTCCTGTCAACATCCAGTGCTACTACTGACCACTGCACAGTCCACTAAAGCTTACCACTCAGCTCAACACAACAGTCCTGTGTAAATCATGCTTCAAGCTGCGGGCAAACTCACTAGCATCTTTGAACACCTTCCTCCATAACAGGTAATCCATAGGCGTGGTTTGAAAGTCAGATTGCCATAATGTATTTCCGGTGGCTTGGAGATACACAGTGACAGGTGTGGAAATCGAGACCCTCCGGTTACCACTCTTCACTCGTTCCTCAGACATCTGAGTAGTAGCAGCATGCCCTTTGAACTGTTTGCTTGGGTCACTCACTCGTTTTACATTTTGGCCACTGTCCTGGACCTCTACGGCAGGTCCCCAAGGACAAAGCATGCAGATACGAATCGATAACCGAATTGACATCAACAGACCACTTATCCCATGGCAGCACGATGTAGCTCTTATGGAACAGTCACCAAAATCAAAACACTGTGAGAAATCCTAGAACTTCTGTTTACAGACCACAAGTGGGATTGAACTAGAAATCAGTTTCAGAGAGGCTAATAAAAGTTAGAGTAGAAACCAGGAAATCAGTGAAGAAAATCACGAACACCAAAAGTTCTTTGAAAGGAATTGTGAAAACTAATAAGTTCCAAGCCAGAAGAAAGGGAGGGGGTCAGAAATGGAAGACTATAACAAGAATAGATAACATGGACTTAAACAAACAAACAAACAAACAAACAGCAGATGAAAAGACTGCTATGCCTGTGCCTTTCATGACCTGGATGAAATGGGCCAACTCTTTGAAACAAAATCTACTAATCTTCATATACGTAAAAATAGGCCATATTAAATACATAGGTGTCTATTTAGTTCTTAAATTCTCTGTTTGTTGCATGTCCACAGATGCACGGTATGCATAGGCGCATGTACATGCAGAGGTCAAACGTCGATGTTGGACGTCTTCCTGGATCACTCTCTATCTTATTTTTTCAGACAGGGTATCTCTCTGAACCTGATCTTCCCATTTCATCTGGACAGACTGGCTACCGAACCCTGGGATCCACAGGTCTCCAGCTGCCATCAGCTGGACAGACTGGCTACCGAACCCTGGGATCCACATGTTTCCAGCTCCCTTCAACACAGACAGACTGGCTACTGAACCCTGGGATTCACATGTTTCCAGCTCCCATCAGCTGGACAGACTGGCTACTGAACCCTGGGATCCACAGTCTCTAGCTCCCATCAGCACAGACAGACTGGCTACTGAACCCTGGGATCCACAGTCTCTAGCTCCCATCAGCACAGACAGACTGGCTACTGAACTCTGGGATCCACATGTTTCCAGCTCCCATCAGCTGGACAGACTGGCTACTGAACCCTGGGATCCACAGTCTTTAGCTCCCATCAGCACAGACAGACTGGCTACTGAACCCTGGGATCCACAGTCTCTAGCTCCCATCAGCTGGACAGACTGGCTACCGAACCCTGGGATCCACAGGTCTCCAGCTCCCATCAGCACTGGCATTGTGAACACACGCCTCTGCACCTGGTTTTGGCATGGGTGCTGGCGATCTGAACTCAAGTCTTCGTGTTTGCTGGGCAAGCGCTTTGTTCACTAAGCCATCTTCCCAGCCCCTATTAAAGAAATTGAATCAATAATTGGTTTCTTTCTGTTATGGTTTAGATGATTATCCTTCAGAGATCTACAGATTAAAGGCCAGGATGGTGTTCCTGGGAGGTGCTTTGGATCATTAGAGAGCAGGGCCTTGTGGGGTCCTTCAGTCATGGCGAACATGCTGGGGGAGGGTTGGGGACCCTAGTCTGTGCACTCTGCCGACTCTACTTCCGGGCCCATGAGGTAAGTAGTCTGCTCTGCTACTCACTTCTGATATGGTGTGCTGCCTTTACCAAACGTCCAAAGCAGGGCTTTACTGAGAGCCTCCGGAACCACCAACTAAATTCAACTTTCCTCTTTCCAGCTGAATTGCCTCAGGCATTTTATTATATTAATGGGAAGCTACTATAGCTCTATACTAGTTTCTTCTCTCAGTGTTGTGATAAAATACCCAGCAAGAGCAACTCGAGAGAGGAGATGTTTATTTTGACAAAAAGCTCCAAAAGTCTTTCAACTAGCACCACATTGGAAAATAGCAATTAGCTTTTCCAGGTAGATCAGGCAAAAGGCACGGTGCCCTTCTTTGTTTAGCATAGCCCTGTAATCAGATGTTTTTTGTCCCTATTGCCCAGTCCCAAATAACTGACTTAGAGGCTTAGGATTACTTGTAAATTATCAGCCCATAGCTCAGGCTTGTTACTAGCTAATTCTTACACTTAAATTAATCCATAATTCTTATCTATGTTTAGCCATGTGGTTTGGTACGTTTTCTCAGTACAACAGCCTCATCTTGCTTCTTCACATTTGCTGGCAACTCTCTGGCTCCACCCTCCCTCTTCACAGAATTCTCCTAGTCTGGCTCTTGTGCTCAATCTCTTCCTGCCCAGCTATCAGCCAAACTGCTTTATTATTAACAATGAGCATAATCCACAGCACAGTACAGCTACCATAATAAGACAAGAATAAGAAATGAAATATATGCAGATTGGAAAAGACAAGTTAAACTTCCTATGTTCGTAGATGACACAATTGTCTACATGGGCAATCTGAGAGAATTAATAACAAAAGACCTGAAACTAACAAGAGATTGTAATAAGATTTTAGGATACAGATTAGTATGCAAATATCAACCAGTCTCCTATAAAGAAGCAAGGGGAACAGAAAACAAGCAGAATTTGACATTAAAGACAGAGCACATTTACATTAACACCCCCAAATTACTTAGGCATTAATGAAATGTGTGTGTGTTCAATATCTGTATGATGAACAAAAAACAAGAATTTAAAAAATAGATCAACTTTTTATGTTCATGGATAAGAAGATACAATATTGCCAGTATGTCAGATCTCATATCAAACTATTCATTCCAATTGAGACCACCAAAGACTTGAAGATTTTTTCAAAACATACAAAGAATGTATAAACCCACTGATAAGAAAACAACTCAGGGGCTGTAGAGATGGCTCAGTGGTTAAGAGCACTGGCTGCTCTTCCAGAAGCCCTGAGTTCAATTCCCAGCAACCACATGGTGGCTCACAACCATCTGTAATGAGATCTGGCACACAGGCAGAACACTGTATACATAATAAATAATAAATCTTTAAACAAACCAAGAGAGAGAGAGAGAGAGAGAGAGAGAGAGAGAGAGAGAGAGAAAACAACTCAATTGTAAAATGGGGTCAAAGACTTTAGCAAACACCTCCCTGAAGAAGGAATACAGATGACAAATGACCATGAGAACAGATGTTCTGTAGCCTACGATGTTAGCAAAATGTAGATCAAAACAGGAAGGCACGAACACAGGTTAGAATGACTAAATTCAAGAACACCAAAACACCAGATGCTGACAAGGATGTGGAAAAATAGACTTGCAGCCTACACTTGGGAATGCAAAAAATGATTTAAGTCTATGGTTCTCAACCTGTGGGGGGTCACGACCCTTTTGGGTCAAATAACTTTCTTTTTTGTGTTTTTTTTGTTGTTGTTATTTGTTTGTTTTGTTTTGTTTTTGTTTTTGTTTTTGTTTTTAAAGACAGGGTTTTTACATGTAGTTTTGGTGCCTGTCTCTGTAGACCAGGCTGGCCTTGAACTCATAGAGATCTACCTGGCTCTTCCTCCCTAGTGCTAGGATTAAAGGCGTGCGCCACCACTGCCTGCAAATAACTCTTCGATAGGAGTCGAATATCAGATATTTACATTATGATTTATAACAGTAGCAAAATTACAGTTATGAAGTAGCAACAAAAATAATTTTATGGTGGCGGTCACCACAACGTGAGTAACTAGTTATATTAAAGGGTCACAGCATTAGGGAGGTGGAGAAGCACTGGTTTAAGCACTTTAAAAGACAGTTTAGCAATTCCTTACAACACTAAACATCTTCTGGCCACAGAACAGTTATACTCCTTAAGATACATAAAACTGAAAACTTACATTTACACAAAACCCAATATATTGTGCCTATTACAGCTATTTTTGCAATTGCCAAAATGAAAAAGCATCACTGTATTAGTAGTTACTGAATATCTACTCTGATAAAATCAAACAATAGAATCTTATTCAGTACTAAAAAGCACTAAGCTGCCAAACCAAAAGAGACATGGAAGATACTTCAATACATATTTCTAAGTAAAACAAGTCAAGCAGGAAGACAGCACATGTACCGTAACCCTGACAACATGATGTCCTGGGAAAGACGGAGTATGGATGCAATTAAATGATGAACAGTAGCTGTGACTGAAACAGTGATTGACTAGGTGGAAAGCAGAGGACTTTTAGCACTGAAAATATTTCGATGAGAGTGTAATGGTGGACACACATCAGTAAACATCCTTCCAACTGCATAGAATATACAGCTAAGAGAGAAGCCTAGAGGCTGGAGAGATGGCTCGGTGGTTAAGAGTGCCTATTGCACTACCAGAGGACCAGAATTTGGTTCCCAGCACCCACACTGAGTGACCCACAATAGTCGGTGACTTCTCCTTCAGGGGTTTGATGTCCTCTTCTGGCCTCCATTGGCACCCATACATGTGTAATACATACATATAGATACACATGCATGCATACAAATAAAAAATAGCTCTTAAAAAAGGAACAATCTTAAGTAAAAATTACAGCTTGTGGGTGATATGTCAATGTAGGTCGACAGTGATGGAGCACGGTGCAAGGCTGTGGCTGTGGCTGTGCACGGAGCAGCGTGCATGAATGATGCTGTACTGGACTCAGTTTCTCTATGAACTTACAACTGCTGTAAAAGATGGAGGGGAGGGAGGAGAGAAACGTGAGAGGTAACAGGGAGAGAGGAAGGAAGTGAGGAAAAGGAAGAAAACAAGACAGAAGGGGCCTAGGGAGATGGCTCGGTCACAGAACGTCAGCAGGGAGTGAGGGAGATGACTTGGGATGCCAGCAGACCCTTGGAGCTCATTGGCCAGCTGACCTGTCCTAACAGATAAGCTCCAGGGTCAGTAATAGTCCCTGTCTCAAAAAATAAGGTAGAGCGAGATTAAGACTTCCCCAAGTTTGACCTCTAGCCTCTACACTCAAGTGTGCATGTATACCTGCATGCATGGTATACACACATGAATGTGTGCATACACTCACCACACACACACACATCACATACACCACGCGCGCGCGCGCGCGCGCGCGCGCGCACACACACACACACACACACACACACACACACACACGAAAGAAAACAAAGAGATAGGAGAGACAGATAGACAGACACACACACACACACATGCACAGAGAGAGAGAGAAAGATTATTGTCTCTGCAGCTAGGCATTACAGCAGCTTGATAACACAGGGAGCAATGATGACCCAGCATGAACTTTCTTCCCTCAGGCTGGACCAATGCTAACCAAATGCTTGCATTGGAAAACTGGCCCCTCCCGTGTGCAAACAGCGCGGAGTACTGGGAATCCACAGCAGCCCACACACACATCTGATGACTCTGTGCTTTTCTCTGTAGCCACGCCCTCCCTCTCCTTCCTGGAGGCCTTCCAACCAATGATTATCTTGTTTGTTCTTTACCGATGGATGACCTTTCATGGTGGGCAGCAGCTTAATGAAATCATAAGGTTAAAATAGAATTCCCTCGTCTTTGAAGTCTGCGTTTGAGACTTTCTGCTCCTTTGCCAAAACCCAAAGCGCTGCCTTGGATAAGAGGGTAGGTCAACGTGCTGGAGGTGTGAGAGGGCATAGTGTGGTCACGGAGCAGGGTCTCCGCCGGGAGTGGTGCGCATGTTCCATTACCCACAGGTTTCGTTTGGCTCCGCTCACTTAGCCAGTGTCCTTAGAGACACCGACTTCCTCTGGAGGGCCGGGACAAATCTTTTTCACAGAATCAAAACCTGCAGAAGACCTGAAGGGGCTGAGGGAACTGGTCCTTGGGACCAAGCAAAGCCCCTCCTGTTCTATGGCAGTATTTGAGAAGCCTCCTTGTTCTGTTCTTAGTGGGGGGGGAAAATACTAGTTTGTCCATGAGATCTACTTGTGTTCTTGTATTTTCTCAGCATTGTCGCATCAGTTTTCCCTCATAGCGGCGATAAGATTTTAACTTTCCTTCAAGCACCCTGAAAATGTCACTAATTGTAAAAAGAACTTTGTGCTCCAGTGGCATCTCATATGCAAATGCATATAAATGAAAGTGTGTGGGGTTAGAGAAGCTCTTCCAGGTCTGAGTGTGGATGTGGAGAAGGAGGTGCCTCTTCTCACCCCTGGGTACCCATTTATAGCTCTGTCCTCATAAACTCCACTGATACCAAGAATGCCTTTAACAATTAATAAAGCTTTTCTTTTACTCCATGATTAAATATGAGAACATACGCTTTTAGGAGAGATAGCATCAGTCTTAAACGTACATGGACTGACAGATAACAGACAGCAGGTAAGTCTTGATTATGTTGAGTGCACACAGGGTACCTCTACTAAAGAAACGAAAAGGGAGGACAGATGTATGTCATTCTTAGGGCCATTGCAGATCTTATACACACCCATCTTACATTTTATGAATCCTTTATCAGATATCTGCTTCCTCTATTTAAAAAAGACAGCACTGACTTCTAGCAGTCCCTAAAGATGGGTACAGTGATGCTCACTGAGAAGATGTCCACCTGAACCAAGTACCCTGAGAAACGATTTCATTTGATGATGCTTGGGATAGGCATGGATGTTAACAGTGCATCCAGGAGTTCAGCTCTGGTCAGTTGCTCTACCTGCCCCTCAAACGGCAGCAACACGTGCTCCATGGAGAAATTCCATGGCACTGTTTAATCATCCCTGGATGCAAGCTATCCCTTCATAAATTGAGTCTAGCTGCCATGAGTCCTGTTGTCCATGAAAGACAGACTGATAGAATGTTGTTTTAACAGTCCAATTCCACTGTGGACTTGCTTTGATTCTGTTAATACTCAACTGACTGTTCATTCTGTTGAAATTCTTACCAGGCTCTTCAAAAATACCACAACCATTTCTCTGTAGAGATGGACCCCTGAGTCCTGAGCATTGATGTGGTCCTTTTAAAAATTATAAATAATTCTCTCTGATACATCACTTTCTGAGTTCAGAGGATTGAGGCAACAGAGGAAGGACAAAAATAAAACCAAGTTTTGAATGCTAAGTTAGATTGCCTGACCCACATTGTCGTCACCCAGAAGCTTTCTGTATGTTTAAGAAAAAGCAGGTTTGGTGACAGACAATATGTGTGGAGCAGGCAAGCTGCTCTTCCAAAATTCCTGCTCAGACAATGGTTTTGATCCTGGTCGTGTACTGGACTCACAGGGAAGCTTTTGAAACACCAACCCCAGGTCCCACCTTCAGGATTAATATTGATCTGCATTGGGGAGTGGGAACCATGTCTTTAAAAGTTGCCAGGCTAATTCTAAACCATGATTAAAACCTCAGTATGAATGTGAATCCAGGTCATAAATATAAGGAATTCCATTGGTGATATTGATATAGAGGATATCAGGGGCCCCTCTTGGGGTTCTTGACTCATTAACACAAGAATTTAAGAACGGACTCCAGTGGAAGCTTGAGGACAGTTTTAT
Organism: Peromyscus maniculatus bairdii; assembly: GCF_049852395.1. Classification (NCBI taxonomy): domain Eukaryota; kingdom Metazoa; phylum Chordata; class Mammalia; order Rodentia; family Cricetidae; genus Peromyscus; species Peromyscus maniculatus. The sequence continues at coordinate 110,612,125 of NC_134857.1, read as the reverse complement.
TAGCCATTAAAAGAAAACCGTCAGGGCAGGCAAGCTGTCAACCCCAGCCGCTGCCAGGAGGAGAATGGAGGAGAGAAGGATGTCACACAGAGTTAAGATGGTATAGAGGCCAGGCAACCACACTGCCCACAAGTAACCACGTGGTGGGGAGGGAGCATTAGAGAAAAAGTGAGCAAGCCCAAAGTACCAGAGAAAGTGTGCTTAGAAATAGATAACTGGAAATATGCTTTTCTGAGTAATTCAGAAAAACAGGCAGCCTCACAGAGCTGCACTGCCCTTTAAGCTACTGCATTCTCGAGTGGGAATTCTGGAAATGAAAGTACAATATTCCATTAAAGAGATAATTATTCTGTCTGTCTCTTCAGTGAGGTTTATGGTAGACTTGCTTTCCTGGAGGTGGCCCTACCTTTACTGAGAACTGATCCCTTAGGCAGATCATTGATACTGTCCAGCAGAAATGTTGAGTCTCCACACTGGACAGAGACTTCATTCTCTTGACTTGAAGAAAATAATTTCCCCTGATGGGCCTTTACTGCTGCTATACTAATATCATTATGACTATTGATCACATCATTACATAGTAGTGTTTCAGTTTGTATATTATATATAAATGTATACTTTATAATTAATAATACATATATAGATATTTACATACATTCATATATATAAAAATGTGTATCAAATAGATGACCTGCCACTTAGAGAAGTAAAAGAGCCATAACCTGTCCAGGTAGCTTTCCCTTTAGTTTAAGAGGTACTGAGCATCTGCTTTTCCAGGATGCACATGAGCTGAGTAACTTCAAGTGCTGAATTGGAGCCCTGGGGCTGAGATATTGCCTCCTCAAGATCTACCACAGTTCATATAACACAGGTCTTCATGAAATAAATGAAAGGATCAATTGAGAAACAAACACACTCTGTAGGATCTATCTGATATTTTCTTATAAAAAGTCACCACACACACACACCACCACCACCACCACCACCACCACCACCACCACCACCACCACCACCACCAGAGTCGCTTAAATGAGCTGCCAGTGTGAACTGGAACACCAATGCAGTGAGTTGTGGGGGAAATAGAAGCATTGAATGCCATGGATGTCATCCTGGAGGAGAGTTGCTCTTCAGGGTTCAGGGTTAATCAAAGCATCAGGAAGATTGCCCGGGAATTGAAATCTAGAGATAAAATGACCTGAGTGGAGATCATTGCCATCCGGAGGGGTTTGAATGAGAATGGACCCCCTAGCTTCATAAGTTTGAATACTCGATCTGGAATTGGTGGAACCTTTGTGGAAGGATTAGGAGGTGTGGCCTTGACTTGCTGGAAGAGGTGTGCCATCGGAGGGTGGGCTTTGACTTGCACCATTCTCAGTGTGCCTCCCTGCCTCCTGCTTGTGGAACAAGACGTGAGCTCTCTATTGTTCTGCTACCATGTCTTTGCTCCACCATGGTGGACTCTAACCCCCTGGAACCAGAAACCCCATTAAAGGCTTCCTTTCGTAAGTTGCCTCGGCAATGGTGTTTCATCAGAGCAATAAAAGAGGAACTAATACACCATCAAAGCCAGAGTACTGGAGAGCGAGAACCAAGCTGTCAATGAGGTCAAATTAACCCAGGCACAGATGGGACTGCAAGAATGGGAAGAAGCAAGTTACTCAGGCAAGGCAACAAGACCTGAGTCCAGCCAGGAAGGGAAGACTGGGGATCTGCAGGAGGGAAAGGAGGGCTCAGTGCCATCTAACTCTGAACCAAAGGCTTCTGCAAGGCCACGGTGCTGTGAGGCTGGCCCTACCAGTCCTGCGGCTGTGTCCTAGAGACGGCTGGGCCACTGCATTCTGAAATCACCAATGAGACCTTCATCAAGAAGCTCCTGGACTGGCCCACCCTCTGTGAAGCCTCCTGCTCTCTGTCTCTTTCTTCCGGGCCCTGTCCACCGCCCCTTTTGGCCCCATCCCCTGGTCACACTCCGTGCTGGATGATACAGTTGGATCTAGGGATGGTGCGTCACTCTCAGGAGCTTCGTCTGCGGTAGCGTGAAGCTCAGGCTTTTGTGTTTTCAGTATGTAGGTTTCTGCTACAAGCACTCCTGTTTGCTCTTTTAAAAACCAGTGAGTTGCGAAGCGGTTACAAAATGCTGTTAGGAAAAAGGACAAGGCCTCAGGAGAACTAATTTTTCCTAAAGACCGAGAAGAAAACCTGAATAGGGACTTTCCTGGTGAGGAAGATACAGTATGGGAGAGATGTGTTCGTAGAGGAATAGATGAATGAAACAAATGAAAATTTAGAAACAGACTCATGTACATATGGAAATTTCAGACATGATAAGTATGGTATCTAATCAGTTCTAGGAAAAATAGTTTACTATAAGAATTGGAACAACTTATTAATCATGTACAGAAAAATAGGTTTCCTAACTTCTGTTCAGATCAACCATTGTGGACAAGAGGAGATGACTGTCTGGGGACACCTGTGAGGGCATTGTGTCTTAGCAACAGTCTGCATTCTGTTCATGCTTGCTGTTGAAATGGAGCAAGAATCAGTAGGGGAGAATTTGAAATGGGAAGTTGATAGGAAATGTATATGATGAAAACATACACCTGTAATCTCAGTATCAGGAAGCTGAAGCGGGAAGATTGTGATGTCAAGCTTGCATGGCAACACTGGGGTCAGCGTGGGTTATAAGGAGAGACTCTATCCCACACACCAGGCTGGGGGGAGGGAGGAGAAGGAATATGATAAACCAGAGATCGGGACTTCCATTGCTTGTAGCAGCATGACTCTCAATGAGCGTGACTACAGAACAGCACTTAGAAAAAATAAAAAATAAAAACACTGTTCAAGGAAACCGGGCCAATCTGCTCAAGACAAACAACCCTATGACACCAAGACATGTTGGTTAGGCTTATTTTAAGGCCTCCATAATGATTTCTGGGATTCTGTGGGATTCTGTCTTCCAGACACTGTGCCAACTACCAGCTGGCAGCAGAGCCTCTGTGGTCCACCTTCTGGGGCCATTATGGGATGAGATGCATTGATATTTCCCCATGGAAGGGGTAGAGGGAAAGTCATGAGACCCTCATCTGAGACTCCAGCCACCACTGTCTGTGGTGGTAATCTAATTGTATTGAAATATTATTTTGATTTGTACTGAAATATTAATTTGATTGTATGTTAATAAATAAAGTTGTCTGGGGGTCAGAGCTATTAGAGCCATAGCAAGAGTGTGGCGGTGGTGGCACACGCCTTTAATCCCATAGATATCTGTGTGTTCAGGGTCAGAGCTATTAGAGCCATAGCAAGAGTGTGGCGGTGGTGGCACACGCCTTTAATCCCATAAGATCTCTGTGTGTTCAGGGATACAGCCAGCATTGGAGACATATGCCTTTAAGACCTAGGGGGCTGTACATTCAGACAGTGATGAGGCAGTCATGTGTTTGGGTTTACAACCAATGAGAAGGCAGAACAACATACTTTAAAAATACGAACCGACAGGAAGTAGCTCTCTTTTCGCGAAGCTGGGACAGCAGGAGGAAGGGTGAGATTTTAGCTCTGAGCTCTGAGTTCTTGGCTTTCTCTTTTACATTGTTTCTGTGTTTCTTATTTAATAAGACGGTTGGTTACATCTACAACTGTCTCTGATCCGGCATGTGCACATGGCAGTATTATGGGGAGCTAGAATATAGAGTATGTGGAGAGTAGGTTGCCTGGTCTCAGTTATGCAGCTTTCATGAGGCATGAAGTGTGCTGTAGTGGGGTTATTCTGTTACCCAGCTCCCTGAGAATTGCCCAGGCTCCTCTAAGTCACCCCCATAAACTAGCTGGCTCACCAAGCTGCAGTTGGGTGGAAGGTTTTCTTTGGTCTGTTGGTGCCCTGTGTGGTGTGTCTCCCCAGGAAAAAGTAATGCGATGCTGGGTATCAATCAGCAAACCAGGTCAAACCTGAGGCCGTGCCAACTGGCCAAGGAGATTCAGTGGCATGGGCAGGTTCCTTTGCTCCTGCCTTTCCCATGGCCCCTTTGACTCTACAACAGCAGGATTGGCAAGGAAGATCCCATGACTCACACAGCCAAACATTATTTAGTACCTGTCTCTTCCAGGAAAGAAACAAAACAAAACAACACACCTTGATTCTTCTTATAAACCACATCTCTCAACTGTACCGTTGGGGGGAGGGGGAGGGAGTGGCCGGAGGGAGAAAGCCCTCAGTCTAGAAAAAGAGGGGGAGTGGTGTGGCCTCTAGATGAGGATCCACTCCTGCTAACCAAGTCAAATGTGCCATCCCCCAGCCTCAGAACTCACCCTCTGAGTTTCTAACAGCAGGAAGTTCCTCTGGCCCTCTTTACAGATTATAGTTCTAGTGTGGCCCCAACGGTTTAGAAAGAAAACCAATCAACCTGAAGTTCATCACATGCTGTTGCGTTTCATCTTAAAGAACCTATCTTCTTCTGGTTTTGGCTGGTTTTATAAGGTTTGTTGTAAAGGGTGGGGGAAGATAAGGAGAACTTAAAAAGCCGAATTTCTCAAATCTGAGCAAGGGTAAGGCATGAAACTGCTCTCCACCCAAATCAGTAATCCGACAGTTTGCCCTGGCGAGACAATTGCATGTATTTGCATTTTGTTCCTGTGTGTGAGAATTTAATTTTTACAACCTGCTGTGTTTTTCAGGCCCTTTAACTAATAGGCTTTTATCACCTTATGATTGCCTAATTTTCTCTTAATTGCTTTATGACAATACAATTTATTTTGATCACTCCCACCCTGCGGTTTTGCTTTCTAATGAAGGACTTAGGAATTTCCATGTGCTACTGTGCTTCGGTTTGATTTTTCAATCCCTCTTCTTCCTCAGGAGTGGAGAAAGAAAACTGGAGTTGAAAGAGCAATATAGTTCTTGTGCTTTCCCCGGGTGGGGACATCTCCGATCGTGGAGAGTCCTTCCTCCTGACTGACCTCCACCTATACGTACACGGTCCACCAAGGTCTTTCAGTTGACGTTGGCACGGCTCTTTGTGAGTTGTATACATGTGCATACGTTGTGGATGAAGAAAGGAAGCTGGCCAAGGCCATTTAGAAGTGCAGAGCCACTCTGGGTCTGTGATTCACACCATAGCTCCTCATACACAGCGTTTATTAGATTTGCTAATTTGGATTAAGTGAAGGTGTTGTTCGTTGTTTGTGGGGAAGAAAAACAAACTCAGAGCAAATTTTCAAAGAAGCCATTTCTTTTTCTTCATGAAATGTATATAGTTAAAGACTCCGGCAAACCATCACGGAAGTAGCACTGAGGCCTAAATGTAGCCCAGGGGTGAAACACTTCCCAATTTTCAACAACGCAAGGCAAAGAAAAGCCCTAGAGTAAAGACACTTTCCTCTGAATTCACTCAGTTCAGTGCAGCAGATGCACAGTACGTTGCTAGCACGATCCAGGTCTACTTCACGATAGATAAAAATCACAGAAAGTGAAATCTAGTCAGCTGAGGCAGCATCTGTTAGAATGACGTCACAAGAATGCAAAAGACAATCATGGGAATTTTTATCTGTCGTCTGAATGAGTTGGTAAGAGCTACCATCAGTTGTGAGAGTCCACTTTGAATCAAATACTTTATACAATTTTACCAATCTTCCAGCAGATTTAATAAGGACAACCTTGATTTTCATTTACAACCTGCCCTGACCAAGTTTGCGTAAATGATAGGTGGCAGAGCCTGGATTCCAGACCCAGACATTGTGGCCATAAAGTCCAGACCTAGCACACCCGTGGCCTCTCTTTAAAAGCTTTAGTTGCTCCTAAAGCCCTTGTGATGGTGCCATAAAGCAGCGTGTTCTCCTCTTTACAGATGAAGATTGGGGAAGGAACACCATGCTGATACCCAACCTCATTGCAGATGGCGTCAGGCAAGCCGGGCCTCCCGGGTCCTAAGCCTGCATTCTTAGAAAAAAAGAAATGGTTTTTAATCAAAACCTGTAATCATACTGGAAAGTTCAGTAGGAATCGTGCTTGTGGGTCAAAGTGCGAAGGCCTGGGATCCTGCTAGTTTGGCTGGCAACCAACCACGGGGAGGAGACCTCCTCTAGTTCCATGGCTCCTCATTCAACCAATGGCCTTGGACAAAGTGCCTTCACCTCCTGAGCCCCGTAAAATAATGAGGTTCAACCAGAGTCCCCCTGCTTTCTTCCAGATCTGTGGGGTGTGATTTTTATGGCCTATGATCTGTAAAGTATGATCATAAGCCAGCAGGCCTGGAAGTGTAATATTTATCTGCCTAAGCCATATCTTTACATAGACAGAATGCAGGGATTACGTTTATTAAATGTATAATAATAATGGTTCCTGGAACTATTGGGTTTCTACCTGCAATTATCTAGAGAATTTGGACTGTGTAGATAAATATACCTTCAGATAATTGGAGTCCAACTGAAGTTTAGTTGCAGAAATAAAATTAAAATGGAATGTGCTGCATTAAGAATTAAAGGTGTATTTGAAAGTGTTACAAAGGCCCAGGGGGATGGTTCAGTGGGTAAAGTGTTTGCTATGCAAATATGAGAACCTGAGTTTGGGTCCTCAGCCCCCCAAAACAAGCTAGGCTGAGTGTGATAGCATACACATGTTAACTCCAGAGCGAGGGGCATCGATCCCAGGCTCTCGCTGGCCATCTCAAGACAGTGAGATCCCGGTTCAAGGTTCCATGGGAGACCCTGTCTCAAACACTAAGATGGAAGAATGACAAAGGAAGCCATCTGACATCAAACCCTGGCCTCCACATGTGCAGGTATGGACAAAGTGTACCTGCACACACACCTGCATGTGTGCTCACACACGAGAATGACAGGATGAATTTTCCTTTGCATGAACATAGGAGTTGCTGGCCATCCTGCTTTGTCCTCGGTGTAATTCACAACATCACACTGAGAACCGCCATTCTCCTGAGTATATCTGAATGTGGCCACGGCCACCGTGGCACAAACACAGCAGCGTATGGGAGGTACTAGATGAGGTTACGCGTGACTCTCTTAGTTCCGGTACAACGGTAATGACTGCTTTGCTAAGCAGTCCTATTGATTTGCTTCTAATCCCAACAACTCTGAGAAAGATCAACACGGTTGTCATTGTATATTAGTGAGGTCAGGTCACTTACGCTTGAGGACTGGGTATCTTCATGACCACACCGGCCAGCACACTTAAAACCAGAATCTGATCCCAGAGAGGGGCCCCTGGAGGGGCACAGGCCAGATGGAGCACATGCTATGCACCAGGGCCTGGGAAAGACCGTGTGACAAGGTTGTGCATGGTTCCTGCAGTCAAGAAGCTTTCTGAAAGTCATGGGGTGTGTGGGGGGGGGGACCTCAAATCACCAAAAACAGGATGATTGCAATAAAAGGAAGAGTGGGGGGCTGGGTTTCAGCTGAGGGTGGGGGATGCTGAAGAAAGCAGTGAGGGAAAACAAAACAAAACACGGAGAGCTGTGAGGCAGGAGATGAGTGGTGAGAAGCATCGGGGGCAGATGGGTCCCCAGGAGCTCACCACGGTGTCGCTGTGTAACCATCAGGGTCCCGAGTGTGTAAGAAGCAGCTGACCCCCGTTGAAGGGAAAGCGTGAAGTCGGTGCTCACAGGATTCGGCAATGGCAGGTGGCACCGGTCTACCACAGGTGCCTGTGCTGTGGTGTGAGGCACATGGGAACAGCTGTGATGAGGGTACCGTCGTAGCCTTCAGGACGTGAGCAGCTGAAGCACAGAACAGTGGCTGAAGAGGCTTCCGTGTTGGCGAGAGGCAGGGTCAGGATTTGAACCCACGGCACTCTGCGTTCCACGACCACTTTCTGTAGAATTGTCATTCAGAAAAAAAAATGCTTGACAATCTTGCTGCATAAATACATAATTGATTTTCTTTTAATACCTTGAATTTATGATTTTGAAATCCCATTTTAAAAAAAAAACTGTCAGGTTGCCTAACTGATGAATAGTCTCTGATATTATCAGACACCTGCAGGTTCTCAGATACCAATAAGTTCACTTCAACATCTACTACCCCAGTGGAAACAGACTTAACAGGAGCAAGCACGGAGCAATATTAGAGATGGGCTCATGGAGAGGCTGTAAAATCACCAGATTGCTGAAAAGAAGCGACATGTCGATGCTGTGGGAAATACATATCCTTTAATATAGTCCTATTTTGTAAACCGGTGGTTGACAGGCAGTGAAATACAATACCGAGTACCACATTAAAACAAAACCATAATGGCCGTGTTTGGTTGCTGGAAGAAAGTGGGACTGTTATCGGTCAGCAGTGATAAATGATACAGAGTCAAAACCCCGGGACTCTAAGCCTTCAGCCAGAGCCGCGAATCTGAAGTAAGGAAGTGGGGCCCCCTGGATGGCCGGCTGGAGCCGTGGGATAATGAGACTGGCTTGTGGCCACAGCTGTGGGTTCCCCCAGTCCCCGAACCCACAAGCACCACCGCGCCTTCTCTCCCTGCCTTGAGGCAACCTTCAATTTCATAAGGGCACCGAATCAAACAGTCAGCAATTAGTGCGGCCGAGCCTTGAAAAGAAACCGATCGCTGGCGCGGAGAGTCTGTCTGCAGAGAGCCGGCATTTCCTCATTTGTGGAGAGAAACAGCAAGAACAATTAAAAGTTTCAAATCAAGTGTAATTCCTTTCAAGTCGGGTTTGGTGAAATATACATAAATCTCCTATCAGAGCCTCAGCTCAAGTCCTGCGCTGTCTGTTTGTTTTACAGAACACTGCTTTCATCTTCGTAGAAGATGTCATAAAAGCACATTTCAAAAATTACCATTGGCACCCAGTTTCCTATTTGATTATGTCCTGGCACACAGCCCTGCCAGTCACACAGACCCTCTATTTGGGTCGCTCCAATTGGAAGATAATCGCATGTACCACCTACCTTTCAGCACGCCCAGCCCCCATGCGGCAGCAACCTTAAATCTTGGGAGCCACAAGGAATAACTCACATTATTTAAGAAAGTCGGTACTTTCCATTTTACTTTACCTCAGGCAAACTCATCGAGGGCCCCTTGAAATATCGTCGCCCAGAGCACCAGGAGTCAAGAGCACCAGATACCAATTACAAGCTGGGAACTAAAATGCCGTAATTAATGAGAGATACACTTTAATCTAAAACGAGTCAAAAATGTTGCTGGATGGAGAAAAAAGTAAAGTGGAACTCCATAATTATAATAAATTGTGCTGATTTCCCCACCTACCGAACAACAAAGGGGGCTGTCTTCGGGATTCCGGAGTCCAACATTTTACAATGAACACTTGACTCGGCGGAATAAAGGTCTGACTGTAACAGCAAACAAGCCAATTGTGCGCCTGGACCTCTGCGCCTGATGCAAACCAGTGGCTTCCCCGTCATGTCCGTTTCCCGTGGGTTCTCGAAGCTAAGGTTATACAGGGCCCTTCCCTAGCTGCCGCTCTGATAAAATGCGTCTGTCGTGCATGTCTTCACACATGCAGCTTCCTTGTTCCTCTTGTTCTTTGCAGATGACTCAATGGACTAAAAATAATTAGATTTTTTTTTTCTCTGACACCGTCTTTTGGGCTTCTCCCGGAAGTCTGTTAATTTTAACAAATTTCGCTGCAGAGGCGGGGCCAAGGGGAAATCAATCCTATGTGCACTGGCCATTCCCTCTGACAGCACACGTGAAAAAAGACATCATCAGGCCAACGGGCCTGACTGTTTTTCTTTGTCTTGGTAAAGGCTAGTTGTTTACATTTGGGGGAGGATGAGGCAGAGAGAGGAAGCACAGAAGCATTCTCTGGCCATTTTAAACGCTTCTGCCAAGAGAGGGGCATTAGAATGGAGCAGACAGGCGAATAAGCAAAGGGCATCGTGGTCCTAAAGTGATAGGTCAAGGTTAAAGCATTCCTGTAATCCCAGCTGCTGAACACTTATCCCTACAGCTTCATCCAAGAGCTTGCTCTTGACAAACACAAACAGGAGCGCAGTCTGGAGACCAATTACAAATCACCCTTCAGATGCCTGTAATCCTTTTGTTTCCATTTCTAATCAGAATAAGGATTATTTTTTAAGATGGCAAAGAGAGAGAGAGAACACATAAACAGTCTAAATCTTCAGCTAAAAAGAAAGCTTGAGAGTTCTTTCTCCCCCTCAGCCTTTTAAGCCACCAATGACCTTCCCCGTGCTCTTCATGGTTCTGAAAAGTACCCACGGCAATCAAAGGCAATGCGGCAACACATGAACATAGAATGGTTTGCACATGACTGATCCAAAGCCTGAAAGCAAGCTCTCACTCAAACCCCAACTCAACGGAGAAAGAAACTGGATGAAATGGTCCATTACTGGATGCCATCTCAGGGATGATGGTGGTCGTGGTGGTAGTGACTAACATCTATTCCGTACTTCTTATATACCCAGCATCCAATGCTTATCCCCATTGCAGCCTGTAGGAAGTACTGTACAGTGTTTCAGCAGAGAACAAATTTGCAGATAACTTGCCCCAAGTCATGTGGCAGGAACATGCTGGAGCCTGCGACCTCAGGCAATGTATTGTAAGACTTTAAATCAGAGGTGCTATCTTAAGAGCTTTGAACCTCATCGGGTCCCAGAGGCATAAGCCTGATATGGTCTGGTCTCATCAGGCAGATCCTTTTCCTCATCTGCCCCTCCACCCAGCAGGAAATGCTCCCTTCCTGTCTAGTTCTCCTGTGACCTGGACCCACCGCACCCCACCCTTCTCTCCAACTAATGGTTTCACTCTCTGTCTGATGGTAAAATTGTTGAAATGAGCCAATCTCATCCTCCATGGTAGATCATCCCATTGGGACTCCAAATCTTCCCTTCCACGGTCCCTTCTAGATCTTTCTGCTCCCAAGGTTAACCCGCCTACGGCTTCCTCTCCCGGCACTTCATATGTAGGTGGCTAAAAAGCTGCTTCTGATTTCATCTGCCTAGTGGTGGGTGTGATATGTCACCTCGTCTTGTTCTAGTTAGAGAAGAAGATTCTTCTTTGACAGAATGAGCAGAAATAGGACAGAGCGGAGAAGTGGCTGGAGTCTCGGAGAACCTCACTGCTGTCTGTCCAGTCTCTCTGAAGTCAGTCAGGGGAAAAAAATGTGAGGGGCTGTCAGCACGCTGGGCCTCTTCCCCGGGCAGGCTGCCCCTTTCACCCTATCCTGTTCCAGAGTTGTGCCTCCTAGGGCCAATGCCTGCACCCAAGAGGCAGAGAGGCCCATGGGAGAGCCGGTGCTGGTGTGGTAAAGGCTGGGGCTGTTGAAATTGCAGCCCATGGCTCTGAACCAGCCGCATCATGAAGCCAGATGCTAGTTTCAAACAAACAAGGTCACTTCCTAGGGCAGATCTGGCATCAAGCTGGGAGGTCCACAGCCAGTTACAACCCCGCCCCCTTCCCCACTTTTATGAGAAGGAAGAAGCCTCCAGAATGTAGCAAAGTAGTCATCTCCGTGGGTGACATTTGGGATTTTAACAGCTGAGTTGGATGCCAGGTACATCCTGGACTGTACCGCCGTGAGTAAAGTCAGGACTTGGAGAGTCACCGAGTGAGAAATGTGCGACCTAGGGTCACGTGGCAGAGAGGCATTCCCTAGCTAGGTGAGTCCAACAAGCACTTAACGTGTCGGAGCCACGGTTTCTATACCTGAATAGCCGCTTACAGGACTGCCATGAGACCGAGTCTAACAATGAATGCCAGGGACCTATTAGAGAGTGAGGACACGGTGAACTGGAGGCAAAGAGGTCCCCTGATTCTTTTAGTTTCATTCTAGATCCTTCTTCAGACTTTGTCCCTGGCTAATCAGAGACTCAGCAACAAACCAACTAACGAAAACACCTGGGAGTGGCCAACTTCAAGATCTGGACAAACTCGAAGTCTGAAGAGACCAGTGCTCTCCCTCCCTATCCAGGGTTTCCACCACTGTCTACCTCATGACACATCTTGATCTGAAATGAAACTTTTAGGCTAGAAGAGGTCTTTGATTTATTTTTTTTAATCATACTTTTCCATGTTTGTTTTATTTATGCTTAGGGTTCTGCCTGTGTCCCTGGGAGAAGGACTCTGGGTTTCCGATAAAAGGGTAAGACAGAACATTGGGGTCCCACAGCAGTGTCGGGTACTACTTACAATAGTAAATAGATGCTGGAGCCAGGGCTACATGCTGCCGTCTTCAGGCAGGAAATGCCTCTGGTTGGTTGGTTTGGTTTTTGACATAGGCTCTTGCTATGGAACCCTGAGTATCTTGAGACTCATCCTCCGGCCCCAGCCTCCCAGGGCTGGAATCACAGACAGGAACCTGGCTAGACTTCTCTGGTGGATGGAGTGGAAGGAAGGGATGGCACTTCTGTGTACAGAGGTTCTCAGTTCCTGTGGGATAAGGAAATTTAAACTACAAAATCTTGGCTGTGCTTTCTCAGAGGCAGTACACCAAGGTAGGGACACACTAGCAGGGTGACACATTTTTTGCACAGCTAAATTATTATTTATTTGCGTTATCCACATCTGCGTTGACCCGCTTGATTTGAGTGGAGCAGCGAACTCCAGCTGGTCCAAGTAGTGAAGGAGGGATCAGAGAAATGTGGTAAGAAGCGAAGTGTGGAAGAAAAAAACAATTGTATTTTATCAAGATAGTCTTAAAAACTTTTAACCAAATATATCCATTTTAAAGGACATGTCCTAGAATTAAAGAAACAGATACAAATCAAGGTAGCATGAGTCAGGTTAGGCTAAATTCTGCTGTGTAACAAATGGATCCTCAAATCTCGGGAGTTTGAAGCAGTGGAAGTTAGTTTCTTTTGTTTTTTGTTTTCCCACCCAAAGCCTGTTGCTAGATGAGAAAGACAGAGAATGCTGTGATGGTTAATGTTGTGTCAACTTAACCGGTCTAAACGATGCCTGGATACTTGGCAAACATTATTTCTGGAGCTGCGTATGTGGATGTTTTCAAAACAGAAGAGCTTTAGGATTAGTGAACTTGAGCAAAGCAGATGCTCCTCACCCCTAGACTGAATGTGGTTGGGTACCAGCCAATCTGTCGAACGTCTAAATAGAACAAAAGAAGAGGAAATTTGCTCTCTGACTGAGTTGTGGCATCCACTGTCTCTGGTTCTAGAACTCCCTGGTTTTCAACCCTTTACAAGAAGATGTACATTAGCCCAATCTTGATCCCCAGGCTGTTGGACTCAGTGAAATTTATACCTTCATAATATATCTTTATATCAGCTCTGCCCATATCACATCATCTGTCTGTCTGTCTATCTCCTGTTGTTCTTTTTCTCTGGTGAACCCTCACTAATGCAAAGGCATTCTGATTTGTAAGTTTTCAACATGATCATAATTGTTATTATTTATGTGCATGGTCATGCCCCCAGCCCAGCTCTATGAGAGTCTGGAAAAATAGAGAGGAGCATGTGAATATTCAGTGAACACTAATAGAATTAGCAACAATGACAGAAAATGAGTGAAGAAAGGGAAATGGAAATACACGAACAAGAAAAATGAAAATCCTGAAGAGTTATAGGACAGGAAAGCAGCCCCCAGACGCCACTCCCCCACACCATTGCTGGGGGATCCAGGCTTGACTTTAATCTTACTCATAAACAGTACTTTTCCTAATTATAAAGTAATGCATGCGAACATTTAGGGGAAAAGAATAAAAAGGAAACTTTTAAAATCATATGTATAATTCCACATATCCCTGATATAATTATAGTGTGTTTATTTATTTTCTTTCTCTTGTACCTTAAATTTCATGTTTTAGAATTAGACATTTTTTTTCCTTGCCCTTTGCCTATGAACTCTGTAGCAAAGCTCTTTTAACTCTTCCTTCCTCATAATTCTCAGGGGACCCAGACTGGAAGGAGGCAGGGATGTGAGGAGGTCAGTGTCTATGAGACACGGTGTTGTCAGACCATGCCGGGAAGGACGGGGCTTTAGAGTATAGTTAATGATGCATTCAGGGGAGGGCCAGCTGCTAATGAAAGAGAAATGCACACACACTGAGGCTTTCCAGGGGACCTTGGGACAAGAAAACCAGCGTGAGTTGCAGTCAGCCGAAGTGACCAAGGCTGTGACAAAGCTCAGCACAGGCAAACAAGCTGCCCACAGCTGAACTGATGAGATGCCCGAGAAGTGAAGACCAGGGCTTAGGAGAGTCTTCCCCCAGAAGGATGTGCTCTCAAGATCAGTGGGCTGCTGTGTCAGCCAGATGGCATATGCTTTCGTTATTCCAGGAAACAAAAATAGACTTTTGGTGAAAGACCAAAAATCTTTGGAAGAATAAAGACAGGATAGTGAACACAAAGGCCTAGGGTTTGGAGTTGGGGGAGGGCGATGGGGAGAGCAAGGAAGGGACTGTTTAATGTTTGTTGAGCAAAATGAAATGCTTTAAACCTGTGCCAAGCTAATTTAGTAGTAGGAGGCTTTGTGCTTGTAACTCACGTAATCTGTGTGTTGCCTGTACTTCGAGATTCCTCTCATTGTCCCGTGAACAGTTTGTTCACCTGAACCGATCCGATGCTCTTGTTCAGTGACTACAGTGTGGAATGGCTGTGACTGGGGGAGAGGATGTGAAGAGGTTGGAAGGCCACGGAGCAGCCTGCTTGAGAAACACGTCCACAGCCAGAGAGGCAACAGAGGGTGGCCGACGCTTCCTGCTAGGAGATGGCTCTGAAGGTCTTCATCTCGCCATGGCTCTCCGGTTGAAGTCGCCCTGTTCTGAGGGCATGACTTTATCTTGCTTTGCTTGGTCTCTCAAAGCACACTGGAGTATCATCTGTAGGGCTACATTTTTCTAAAAGAGCAGAGGACAAGTGTGGCCCTGCTACCAATGTGAAACTTCAGATGGTCTCCAGACAGCCAACTTACTACAGTTATCAGGAAGAAACAACATCAGTCCAAAGGAATTACAGTCCTCATTGCAAATCTGGACAAGAAGAGAGAGAGAGAGAGAGAACACAAACAGCTTGTCCACTTAAGTAGGCCGAACACTGAACAGAAGTAGAGAATGGGAATAAGGGAACCTAGGTCCATGGGACCCAGCAAGTAACAGAAGGGGAAAAGTTGAGACATAGTCATTAGACATTAAATACTTTAAATTTCAATGTGGTAAGCTGGCCTTAATAGCACAAAACAATTCCCCCACTCAGCAGAGGCAGGAAGATCTCTGTGAGAGATCTTTGAGGCTAGCCTAGTCTACATAGTGAGTTCCAAGAAAGCCAGAGCTATATAATGAGAACCTGCCTCAAAAAAATAGATAAATAGATGATAGATAGATAGATAGATAGATAGATAGATAGATAGATAGATAGATAGATGATAGATAGATAGATAGATAGATAGATAGATAGATAGATAGATAGATAGGTAGGTAGATAGATAGATGATTATGTGTTAGGCCAGTCAGAGACAACAGTGATGTAAACATGCAGTCAAGCTGATTCTCTGCCAGCCCCTGCTCTATCCCGTCTCCTACACCCAAGTGTCCCTGAAATTCTCTTAAATTAATTAAAATATATGAGTGTTCCTAGGGATAATGAAGTAGATGCTGATGTGATATAGTTTTCTTGCTTATATTCTCTTCGTTCACATTTGTGTGTATGTATGTATACACACACACACACACACACAAGGTATCTTTAAAAGTAAGTTTGTTAAGAAGGAAATCAACACTGATCTTGCCAAACTCTTTGCTTTGATGCTGGAGAATAACTCCACTCTTGCCACACAATACTTGTCACCTTGGAACACACCGCCTGTCCTCATCCTCTGAGTTTATTTTAAATAATGCCGACTTGCTTTGAGCAGCTGTAGGAAGTCATAACACAATTAAGTGCTTATCACTGTTTAATTAGGGAGTCATCTTTTCCATTTCACCAGATCCTGCGCAGTTTCTAGCTTGACTCTAGTACTTAGAGCTCAAAGCGACAGTAATTCACGACTACCAATGCGTGACCAGCTCTTCAGGAGCTACTCCTGAAGACATTTCCCATGACTCGGGAATCCCTTCGGCTCCTCCTGTGTACTGAACTTCTGTCACGGGGCTTTCCTGGGTTTGTCCACTTAGGGCCACTAGCTTTTCTCTGACTCTTTAAAGTGCTTTCATTTCTACAGAAACAAGAAAGCCACTTATTTGGGAAAAGCACAAATTTTTCCTGAACAAAATGTAATAATTAAGAAAGCCTATGAAGCTGTGAAATGTATCTTTGATGGGTTTGAAAACCCACGAATCTCTCACAAAGTTATTGTGAAACTAAGTTAAACTGATTTAACAGACCATATACTCATAGTTAGGCCAGCGCTTAGCTGGTTTATGTTTTATGATATTTTGTTTGTGTTCTGACAAATAAAGCTTACCTAGAGATCAGAGAAACAGAGCAGCAGCCACTAGAGATTCTTACCTCTAAAAATCCTCCAGCCAAATGGGGGGCCGAGATCCTGTCTCCACCTGCCTTATATTCCTGTCTCCACCTCCCACGTCCTGGGATAAAAATCATGCACCACCACTGCCCAGCTCTGTTTCTCTTTCAGACTGGTTCAATCTCATGTAGCCCAGGGTGACCTTGAACTCCTGATCTTCCTGCTTCCTCCTCCCAAGTGCTGGGATTAAAGGTGTGTGCCACTTCTTGGCCTCTATGGTTATCTGGTGGCTAGCTCTGCCCTCTGATCTCCAGGCAAGCTTTATTTGTCAGAACACAAAATATCACACAACAGGTTTAGATTTCTTTTTATTTATGCATACATGTGCATACCGTGTGTGTCACAAATGGCTGTACATGCCACATGTGTACAGGTACCCACAGAGGCCAAAAGGAGATGTTAGATCCCCTGGAGCTGGAGTTATAGGCTGTTGTGAGCCATCTGACATGGGTACTGGGAAGCAGATTAAGGTCCTCTGCCCGAGCAGCAAGTGTTCTTGACTGCTAAGCCACCTCTCCGGCTCTCCAGTTCTTAACTGTTTGATATGATTCTGGACAAAATATATCCTGTGATCAAAAATCCTGGGGCTGGGGTGGTGGCTCAGTGGATAAAGCACTTGGTACACAAATGCCAAGACCAGCGTTTAGATCCTCAGAACCCATGTGGATGCTGGGGGATGTGGTGGCCACCTGTGATCCCAACGCCTGGAAGACTGAGGCAGGGAACCCCAGAGAACGTGGAGTAGGTAGATTAGATGTATTAGTGAGCTCTGGGCTCAATTAAGTGACTCTGCCTCAGAACAGGAAGTGGAAGGCAACCTTAGGCACACACACACACACACACACACACACACACACACACACACAAACATGTACACGTTAGTAGACACGTCAGTACACAGAAACACATGCACACATGTACACACACTAAAATTAATTCCTACTGAGATTTTGCTGATGAGCTCAATGATTTTTGAAATGCAGCTGAACTTCAACAGCAGCCAGCCGAGTACAGTGCAGCGACCGGTATTCCGGCCTAACGTGTTTGTTTCATTAGCCCTACAACTTTTGTTTAAAGCCTCAGGTCGATGCCTTTCAGAGATGAGGGTCACCAAAGTATGACTGAGAGGTATGCTGATCAAATGTGCTCTCTGTGTAAGCAAAACGAAATTGATGCTTCCCATCTAGTCTCTGGCAAGGCTGGGCTTCCAACACTAGGGTCTAGGGCTGTCTCTGGCATCACAGGAAACTCGATTCATTGGTCAGAAAGAGACCCTGTATTGCTCTAAATTGTATCATGTGCACATCTCTGTTGCTGACTGCTCAGGAAGGTTGCCATTTATTCACCCATCTGTCAAAATTTACCAAGTTCTCACTACATGGCAGGTTCTGCTCAGGACGTTGAGGCTATAGCAACAAAAAAAAAAAATAGGTCAGCACTCTCCAACTCAATGGAGTTTCCACCCAAGTGTATATAGGGCCAAATAGAGAGATGAAAACATGTGACGTGTTATAAGATGATAGCTGCTATACATAAAACAACCTAAAGGTAGTGGGGGGTGGGATGGGCAAGTGTACCAGCCACTCACAGGAGTGGTAGAGTGTTTAGCTCCATTATATGAAACACTTCTGAGTTAAGAAGCCACCAAGACTTTTCTCTAGAACTCCAGGAGACACATTTAATCAAGAGTCACCAAACTTCTTTAGAATACATCCTATAAATTGGCCGCTTTCTCCAGTTTTGACACCATAGTATTTAGTTTAATTACTGCGGAAGCCTAGGTAAAACAAAGGCAGTCTTTATTGAAGTTTCCATCTAGTGTACTTTGTTCCAATCATCTTACAGTGACCTAGCTAGCTGTTACAATGTGGTAGGCATGTTTCCAATACATTGGTATGGGTGCATTTAGTTGCATATAAAAATAAAGATAGCTCAGAATAGCTTAAAAATAAAGCAAATGTTTTGGCTCAAGTAATTGAAAAGTAGTATAGATGGGGCCAGCTTCTTCTGGACTTCAACCAGGGGTTCCATGTCACATGAAAGCAGTCTCCCACCACCCTTCCCTCTGTTCTTTATGGTTCCTGAATCATCCCTTACTGTACCCATGATGCCGCAAGTAACATCCAGACAGAGTGTCTTTGTCCTCCATATTTTCCCCTGACATTTGGAGATTCATAATGACTAATATCACTTTGTATCACATGCACACTTTTGGTCCAGTAGTGTGACCAAAAGCAATTCTACTGTTGTAGAATACTATTTTAAGGTGTTTTACTTTGTTTATGTTGTATTTGTTTAACTCTGTGAAGCTGTGTTACTGTGCCTGTTTAAAACACCTGATGGTCTAATAAAAAGTGAATGGCCAATAGCAAGGCAGGAGAAAGGATATGTGGGGCTGGCAGGCAGGGAGAATATATAAGAAAAATCTGAGAGGAAAAAAGAAGTAGCCAGAAAAGGAGGAGGACTCCAGGGGCCAGTCACCCAGCTACACAACAAGCCAGGGAGTAGAAACAAAGAAAGATATGAAGGAATAAAGAAAGATAAAATCCCAGAGGCAAAAGATAAATAGGATAATTTAAGGAAAGCTGGCTAGAAATAAGCCAAGCTAAGGCCAGATATTTATAATTTAGAATAAGCCTCAATGTGTGATTTTTTTTATGGGGAGTTGAGTGGTGGGCCACCCAAAAGAAAATAACCAACCACAACTACCATAATTGAGCTATCTCAGGTCATGTGTGTCCACCTCAGAACCAGGATGTCATCCTCTCTAGAACTTGAGATCTGCAAGTGATAACTGAGAAGCAAGAATTTGTGACTAGATGTTCAGGGTGCAGTGCCATTACACTACACTTCGTTTGGGATTTAAAGACCCATGAGGTTGTTACGGTCCTTTAAATATGTTTTTCTAAAATTTCTAAATTTCTAAAATTTTCTAAAAATTTCAAACTATTTAACTAAAAGGAAATAAATGTTTGGATAGGGAATGCTTAGTAAATACAAATACAAATGTATGCAAGTGGTGTGTCTTCCTTTCTAGAATTTAGGGTATATATTCAATTACCTCAAGTGGATGGTTACAAGATGAGTTTAAGTTTAGTTTTGAACATTAAAATTATATGTAAATTGCCGGGCGGTGGTGGCGCACGCCTTTAATCCCAGCACTCGGGAGGCAGAGCCAGGCGGATCTCTGTGAGTTCGAGGCCAGCCTGGGCTACCAAGTGAGTTCCAGGAAAGGCGCAAAGCTACACAGAGAAACCCTGTCTCGAAAAACCAAAAAAAAAAAAAAAAAAAAAAAAAAAAAAAAAAAATTATATGTAAATTGCCTGAAGCTTGTGCTGTATGATGTAAAAAAGGAATGGATCTTTTTTTAAAGATGTATTTATTTATTATGTATACAGTGTTCTGCTTGCATGTAGGCCTGCACGCTAGAAGAGGACACCAGATATCATTATAGATGGTTGTGAGCACCATGTGGTTGCTGGGAATTGAACCTATGTCCTCTGGAAAAGCAGCCAGTGCTCTTAACTTCTGAGCCGTCTCTCCAGCCCAGGAATGGATCTTTAATATGCCACCTGGCCCCACTCTAGACTATGGCAGGCAGGAAGGCCCATTATAGCTAGGGAGACTCTTGGCATCATAAAATAAACTTGACTGAATTATTTTTGTGTGAACTTGTATGTGTGTGAACATGTGTGCCTGGCACATATGTTTGTGGAGGCCAGAGGACAACCTCATGGGTCACTCACAGGAATGGCATACATCTTCTTTGAGACAGGTCTCCCATTGGCTTGTAGCTCACCAATTAGGCTAAACTGGCTGGACAATGAGCCCCAGAGATTCCCCTGTCTCTGCCTTTCCAGTTTTAGGATTACAAGGGCATGCCACCAAGGCTGACATTTTTATGTGAGTGCGAGGGATTGAACTTGGGTCCTCACACTTGTGTGACAGGTGTTTTACAGGCTGAACTCTCTATCACCCCATCCCCTCTACTTGGCTCTTGTTACTATTGTCTTAGGAAGATAGGCATTGGGACTGCCCTGCATTGCACACTGCACCAGGAAAAAAAAATAGACTTCTATTTTCACAGTTGTCAATCAGTAATAATTACCTTACAGAGGAAAAGCCTGGTCCCTGGGGTTTTAACCTAACAAAGGACACCCAGAAGGATGGCTGAATGGAGGAGTAGCTGGCTAGAAACAAGTTACCAACCAAGCATAATCACATGTGACAGGAGAGACAGAGAAACTGCAGGAAATGGTGGCATTGAATGACGAAACTGGAGAACCAGACCCAGTTCTATGGAAAGTCCCAGAACATTGCAGGGAGCTGTGTTTCAACATCCCCTCGGCGTTAAGTGTGGTGACATGGCCTTCCGTGGCCACACAACAAATGCAGAAGGCGTGACCTTGATTAACACACTATTTGTTTTACTCGTATTTAGAAAGTGAACCTCCAAACCCACAGTGGGTTGCTCAAACACTAAAATAAAAAGTATCTCCTGCTACTCCATAAATAATCATCACCCATGTGAAACTAAACAGGAAATGGAAAAGCCTGGTTGGTCCCTGGAGAGATGCCAAGGATGTGCATTGTCAGAGCTGCCGTTCCAACATGGATCATTGACTCATGGCCAGGTGCTCCAGTTGGTTACCATGCCCTGGGGGCGGAAAATAAGGTACGCTGTCTGAGTGTGCTGCTAGCACTTAACCAGCTGAATGGAATCCATGTAGGAAGTGAACTGTTGTGTCTGAGCAACAACTCCCAACCACCCTATCTGATGGCTGCTTTCGTCTCCTATCATGTTTGTGAAGCAAAACGTGGTGTTAATGGGAACCTGTTCCCACTAAACGATGGGCCAATTTTCCCTCCTACGGGTACATTCCTTGACTTTGATATATTGGTGAGTAGACTTGTGGGAAACACCATCGAGCTTTGGTAAGCTTGCCTTCCTTCCCAGCTCCTCTCCAAACACTAATAGCAGTCACTGGGTATTGTGTAGTTATGTATGTGTCAGATCCTGCCCTAAGCCTTTGACATGAATTATCTTGTTTTATCTTCTGCTCACCCTAGGAGCTAAGTATTACAATCCTTACCTTCAAATGAGAGAATTGCATTTCAGAGTTCAAGTGACATTCACAGTACTGTGTCACTAAGAAATATTTGCCTTGAGGCCTTTGTAACTTAAAATCTGCAGGACTGCAAGTACATTGTACTTCCTCAGAGGCTGTCTTCACAGAATGACTAATATTTTTTTTTAATTTAGTCCTAACTTATCAAGGTGAATGGGAAGCTGTGTTGCTAGTCAGCTGCTTGTCATTCCCATCGGTGCCATGCACGGGCTCGGTGGTTCCGTCTGAAGTCCAGGCTCAGCTCTCCAGGGCCTGAGGACTCAGTCTCTCACACTGGAGAGCAAGCTTGTGTCATTTGCTCAGCGACCCCTTGATCATTGTTCTGTTTGGAACTGGCCATTATGATTGGCTGACGGCTTTGAGACCCCTGAGTGCCTTTGGTAATTCAGCCCTTAGCAGAGCATCCTCACCACCCACCCAGGGAGTTCTTGGCTCCTAGAGGTGTTCTAGGAGGACCAGAGAGTATAAGCTCCGCTGTAGACCATATCCTCTGTTGTGATAAATATCTCGATGGGGGGTTGTTGCAATCTCTGAACTTCGCACTAGGTGAGATTCACTCTTCCTACATCTTCGTGTACAGGAATTAACCATCAGTGAATATGCTGCCTGCTCATTTGAAATTACACTGTCCAACTATGTTTACTCTAACATTTAAAATTTCTAAAAAGACTCCATGTTTCATGAAATTTTCCATTCCCAACTAAAACCAAGGAGGTGGATTGTTGTAAAGTCATGAAAATGTAGTCGCTACACAAGGTTCAAGTTTTCAAAAAGTGATGAACAATAGATAAACCTTTCTAAAAGTGTGTATCTGTACCCCATGAATAGAAAAAATAGTGGAAGAGTTTTGAATGTTGACTTTCATGTGTGGTCCCTCCATGCCTTGTCTAAAGTATTGTGCTCCTGTTTCTACTAGCCATCCTATTAATCATTTCAAACAAAATAGACCTCTAAATGTATAACAAATAATTCATTAACTTCTGGATATTACCTTTAAAAATGTGTGGTTTTTGAAATTGAATTCTGTTGAGTGTTTTCTTTGGTATTGACATTTCTATCCTTGATATCTTTGTTGTTGTTGTTTTGTTTTGTTGATCTTTTGAGATAGGTTTTCTCTGAGTAACAGCCCTAGCTGTCCTAGAACTGACTTTGTAAACCAGGCTGGCCTCAAACTCACAGAGATCTGCTGTGGGATGGTCTTCCTGTATGCTGTGAATATGTTTTATTACCATTGGTTAATAAAGAAACTGCTTTGGCCTATAGCAAGGCAGGATAGAACCAAGTGGAAAATCCAAGCAGAGATGCAGGAAGAAGATCAGAGTCAGAGCAGATGCCAGCAGATGCCAAAGGAGCAAGATGCCAGAGCACTGGTAAACCAAGGGCCATGTGACGATACAAAGATGAATAGAAATTGGTTAACTTAAATGTAAGAGCTAGTTAGTAATAAGCCTGAGCCATCAGCCAAACATTTATAATTAATATAAGCTTCTGAGTGATTATTTGAACGTGGCTACAGGATAGGGTAGGACAGAGAAAAGCTTCCATTTACAGAGATCCATGATGTAGTGGGTAGCCATTCCAGCTTTGACCTGGAAGTTCCAACCCCCATTGAGACTTCGGTAATGGTCACGCCTACAAGGCGTGGCTGAGAGAGGATGCTGAAGACCCGAGCATTGGCTCTCTTCGTTCCTGGACCCTGGAAGCTGGAGCTAGACCAAGCAGAGTTCTCCAGAACACCGCCAGACTGCGTTACACCTTTCCCAGACCCTGTAAACTATCCCTTCACTTGTAAGTTACCCCACAAAATAAACCTCCCTTTTAACTACGTGGAGTGGCCTTAATAATTTCACCAATACCACCTGCTTCTGCCTCTGGAATTCTGGGATTAAAGGTGTGTGCCACCACTCCCAGCTCCTTGATGTCATTTTAAGAAACAAGAAACTCAGTTCTGAAGAGCAAGACCCAAAGCCACTGAAAGTCTTCTTTCATTGTGCCACAGTGAACACTGTTTGAAATGCACATGTGCCTAATAAGAGCACAGTATTGGGCAACTGGTAATATGGCTAATTAATGATCCAAAATGCCCTCTCACTAGGGAGCTACTAATATCCAGAAATGTATTAGGCCTGGAGAGACCAAGAGCTCCAGGGTGGAGCTGAGAAGGGGTGGGGACCCAGTGCAGGGGTATTGGGCTCAAGATAGATGTAGGCTTTGCTTTAAACATTAAAATTGTGCATACATGTGCTGTGGGATGTTCTGTGTATTAAATGTGCTGCTCTGATTGGTTAATAAATAAAATACTGATTGGCCAGTAGCCAGGCAGGAAATATAGGCAGGACAAGCAGAGAAGAGGATTCTGGGAAGTGGAAGGCGGAGGCAGAGAGAGCTACCAGCCACAGCCATGAGAAGATGTTAAGATACCGGTAAGCCACGAGCCACGTGGCAACTTATAGATTAATAGAAATGGGTTGATTTAAGATATAAAAATAGTTAGCAAGAAGCCTGCCACAGCCATACAGTTTGTAAGCAATATAAGTCTCTGTGTGTTTACTTGGTTGGGTCTGAGTGGCTGTAGGACTGGCAGGTGAGAGAAATTTGTCCTGACAGTGGGCCGGGCAGGACCAGGAAAACTCTAGCTACATACATGCTTGGCTGGGTGGCACCTGGTGACCTACCTGCTCAGGAGCAGGACTACAGGTAAAAGCCCACTTGGGTAACCTTACCTCAAAATTCTAAAAAGCTACCCAAAAGGCTGAGGATGTAGCTCAGTGAGAGGCCTCTGCCTAGCATGTGCAAGGCCCTAAGTTCAATCCCTAGTCACAAGGAGGTAGGGTATGTGTAATAGTTGGATCACATTCTCAGAGGATAAAGTGATTTGGATTTCTCAGGTTGCTTATAATAGTTTGTTTTTTCTTGGAACAATCTAGAAAATTAGGAATCTTGTGGAGTAATCTTTTTGTACATTGTGAAAATATGTCACTCTGATGGGTTTAATAAAAAGCTGAATGGCCAATAGCTAGGCAGGATTTTCAGGTGCACAGGACACTGGGAAGAAGAAGGGAGAGGTTACCAGAAGACAGAGGGAGTAAGACTTGTTGGAGGACAGTAAAGTCACAAGCCATGTGGCAATATATAGATTAATAGAAATGAGCTAATTTAAGTTGTAAAAGCTAGTTAGTAACAAGGCTAAACTATGGCCAAGCTTTTACACTTAATAGTAAGTCTCCATGTCATTACTGGGGAGCCAGCAGTCCCGACAAAAAGGTCCAACTACAAATGGCCCCCAATGTCTGGCCATGTATATCTACATAAGACCTGAGAAAGCCTAAAAAAAGTTTCTAAACACACAAAACCAAAGCCAAACCAGGCTTCCTAGGTTTTACTCATACAGACAGAAAAAGTTACAGATATGCAGTAAAGCAGGTTCAGACAGGGAAAAAAATACCCTCTAAATGGTTTCTAGTGTGTTTAACAATTTATGTAGGCTTAAAAAAAAATGGGAATAGAGTCATAGAAAGAAATAGTTTAAAAATAATAAAGTCTTTAAAGAGAGAATAAAGAAAAAAAATAAGCCATGTAAGGATAGTGACCATAATTTCCCCTAGAGATTCCACCCCAGAGGTGGGGTCAGTGTATGGGTAGGTTTTGGTCATAGGGTGAACTATGGATGTTTGTCATCATTTAGGGTGGTGGTGGTTATAAGTTCTTATTGGTCATGGTCAGGAAAGAAGCTAAACAAAGGAGATTAAATTCAGGGATTTCTTTCTGAAGGGAAAAATGGGGATATAGCATAAAAATGATGAGATAAAAGGGTGGATTGTTGAATCTACTTTTGAACTACCACTAGTCTCAAATATTTTACATTGGTATGGATTTTTGTATAGTGACACAAATTTAAGGTTATTCTTGCCATAGTGTATATATGTTACTACTCTTGTTTAAGGTTTTGCATCTAAGCAGCTCATTTAAAATGGTTATGTAAAGTTTTAGTCTTTAAAAGCTATTTAGGATATTTAAAAATAAAAGTTAGTAGTTAGTCATTTGTAACAATCAAACTTATAGTCATGTTGGGTATGTTTTCACGGTCATGCAAAGATATATTTTAGATAGATATGTGGTCTTCAAACACTTCAAAGACCTACAGAATATGTCATTCTAATGTTTTAATAACATAAGGCTTTTCTTGACAGTGAGACACATCAGCTCCTGGCAGCACCAATTTATCTCAAAAATGGATGATGGGCATCGAAGATCCTCCATATGGAGTTTGCTTTCTTTGTGGCAAAAGCTAACCATTTGGGTAAGGAACTGCTCTTGCCTCAACTACTAACAATATGCTATCCAAACTGGAGAAGCAGGACACAAAAGAAAGTAACTGCCAAACTTTGCCATGACAGGGTAGCACAGTCCTTCAAAAATTCCTGCTTCACAGAAAAGTCTGTCAGATATTCTATGCCTGTAGGCTAAAGATGGATGCCCTAACATTGCTGAGAAACTTTGGGTGACTGTCCAGGCAGCCAAATGTTTTTGTTGTTTTGGAAGTGGCTTGCACTGCACGTCCTGTTCATTCAAATGATATAGCCTTCTGGAGTCTTTGATGGAGTTTAAGACTAGATAGTTATAGTTTTTTCTTAGTTATGACAGAAGGTAAATAAGGTACAGAACTTTGGACTCACCGAGATAGGATAAATAATGGAGTACTTCCTCCAAGATTGCAAAATAAAAATGGACTAGACATTGTGAATGTAATTTTTACATGATAATTGTTACTATATATAGCTTTACTATGTTAGAGTTAAACACTTTCCTTTTTATTTAGACAAAAAGGGGGAAATGTTGTGAATAATCTTTTTGTACACTGTGAAGATGTATCATTCTGATTAGGTTAATAAAAAGCTGATTTGCCAATAGCTAGGCAGGATTTTCAGGCACAAAGGACACTGGGAAGAAGGAGTTGGGGAATTGTCAGGAGACACAGACATCATGACACAGACACAGGGAGCAAGACATGCTGGAGGACAAGTAGAGCCACAAACCACATGACAATATGTGGATTAATAGAAATGGGTTAATTTAAGCTATAAGAGCTAGTTTGTAACAAGCCTAAGCTATAGCCAAGCTTTTATAGCTAATAATAAGTCTCCATGTCATTACTGGGGAGCCAATGGTCCCAATGAAAAAGTTCAACTACAGAATCTTTTATAAATATACCATATATGGACAGAATATTTGTTGTATAGTTGACTTTTAATTTCGTATCAGCAGATTATGAGTCTATTCAACAAATATGTGGAGAGAATATGTATGTACCAGGTTCTATACAAAGTTGTGAACCAAAAGAAGAGTTGTCCCTGTACTCATGGGACTTATATAGACCTGTACATATTAGTAAGTTAGACCGTCAGTAGGCACATAGGACTGCTAAGCCCTTAAAATTGGCTGGACTAAGTGGGAAATATGCTATACATATAAAGTAAATGCCGAATCCATGTACTGTAGGATGAAAAGATAAATGTCTAATGAATAATTTCACGTCAATTCCATGTCAAAATAATGTTTTAGACATATTAGGTCAAAGAAAATATGTTATTTAAACTAGCTTTGTGTATTTTTATTTGCTTTTTTTATTTTTTTTTGGTTTTTCGAGACAGAGTTTCTCTGTGTAGCTTTGCACCTCTCCTGGAACTCACTTGGTAGCCCAGGCTGGCCTCGAACTCACAGAGATCCACCTGGCTCTGCCTCCCGAGTGCTGGGATTAAAGGTGTGCGCCACCACCGCCCGGCTTATTTGCTTTTTTAATGTGGGTACTTCCGAATTGCTCATTTAACTTATGTTGTATTTCTACTGAGTAGCTCCTCAAACTTCCCCATTTCCAACCCCCTTTTTGCCTGAGACATTTTTATACAACGCCAGGTATATAAATACATAAAACAGATACACAGAAATTAAATATTTACTAAAAATGAAACATAAAACATTATTTTAAAACAATATTTGGGCCAGCAAGTTGGCTTTGTAGGTAAAAATAACACTTGCCGTATGTGATGGTTTGAAAAAGAATGGCTCTCACAGGCTCGTATATTTGAGTGCTTGGTCACCAGAGACTGTCACTGTTTTAAAGGATTACCAAGATTAGGAGGTGGGGCTTTGTTGGAGGAAGTGTGTCACTGGAGGCAGGCTTTGAGGTTCCAAAAGCCCAAGCCAGGCCCGATGTCATATTCTCTGTCTGTCTGTCTGTCTGTCTGTCTGCCTATGGATGGAGCTCTCAGCTACAGCTGCAGCATCTGCCTGCATGCTGCCATGCTTCCCACCCTGACTAAATGGACTGCACCTCTGAGACTGTGAGCAAGGTCCCAATTAAATGCTTTCTTTCAGAGGCGTTTCCTTGATCACAGTGTCTCTTCTTAGCAATAGAACAGTAACTAACGTACTCATCAAGCCTGATGGCCTGAGTTTCATCCCTAGAACCCATGTTTTACACACACACACACACACACACACACACACACACACACACACACACAAACACACAAAATAAAGTTATAAAATTAATAAACAGTTCTTTGATATACTTAAAATTTTACCAAAAAGACAAAAAGCAAAATTGTACACTAAAGAGATGCATGTGCTTATTTAGTTTTATAAAAATAATTAAATTTTGCTAAAGTATTTGATAAAGCATCTTTAATCCTCTCAAAGTTGTTTTACATTTTGTTTTTACAATATTTAATCCTGAGAATGCCATGTTGCATAAATGTCAGAAGTCTGTTTGGGGCCATTTCAGAAATTGTTGGAAATTCTGTCCTAATTCTAAGCCAAAATCTGTTGAATGGCTTGTTTGTGAAGCCCCAAGCAACAAAACATACAGTGATTTTTCAAAAACCAAACGTCCCAATACAGTACAATCCAAAGATATCTCAAATTGATATTAACGTGCTGAGGGATGACGGTAGGAAAATATCAAAAGATTTGGTTTCCGAAACTAAGCCATTACGTTTCCTTAAGGGTACAAAACTGTATGTTCAGTGTAGACACTGCAATTCCCCATGCACAACAGTCTGGAAAGTGAGCTGGGGCATTTTTTGGAGCGTATTCATCAGAGCTGCATGGCTGTGTGACATGCTCAGTGCAAAGAGTGCACATTGTGTGTCTAGCAACAGGACACAGGTGAGTGTCACCCAGGAGCACCTCAATTCCCTACGTGCTTGATTTCTAATTAAACTCGGGTGCCATGCATTCAGAAACCTCTTACTGTTGCCATTTAAAAAAAAAAAAAAAAAAACCACCCCCCATATAGAGTTACGCGCCTCATTAGGGGATATGCCCCACAGTTTGAGAAGCTGGGATCTGTACTGAGGTTTCTCCAGCCTCCCTGTACTCAAAATTGTCTGAGAGACTTTAAAGACACAGATTTCTGCCCAGATCCTGGGACACTGAGACAGGAGGATCATAGCTTTGGGGCCAGCTTGCATGCCAGAATTAAGAACCTATAGAAAGGAAGGGAGATAGTGATTTCCAGACTCCAGCCTCTGAGATTCTTATGTGGACATTATTACTCCATTTCTCATACAGGGATTGTAAGGCAGGAGGACTCTCAGACACACACCTACTCCAACTGTTTGTGGGTTTCCATCCAGCCATTTCCTGATGTCCAGTCTCTCTGTGGTGGTTTTCAGGTATTTTTCTCATTTGCTTACTGGACACAGGAATATCACTGTATTGCCCAGGCTGGTCTCACATTTCTGACTGAAATGATTCTCCAGCTTCGGCTTCGTCCATAGCTGGGACTACAGAAATGCCTCCCTCAACCCACTGACCTTGGCTTTAAAGGCATTCTCAAACTGCTGGAAGTTTCTTCCTTCACGAAGTCCAGTTAGTTTCTTGTCTCTTCTCTGGTGGTGAGACTTCTGATGCTAGGTGATAAAAGGCCTGTCTTCTGATTTGAGCTCCCTGGGATCTCATCCTGGGAGAAGCCAGACATATTGAGAGCATTTGAGCAGCCGTATGGATATGCCCACTATTGGGGACTGAGGCTTTTGCTAACAGCCAGCACGAATTTGCCAGGCATCTGAAGGAACTCCTTGGAAGGGGACCATCCTAGGAGATAAGACACCATAGGGTTCCTGGCCTAGAGAGACCAGAGTAGATAAGTATTCTTGTAGATTGCTAAGGTTTAGATTAACCTTTGTGCAGTAACATGTACTTAACATTGCTCTAACCCTGGGTTTCTCCGTCCAAACCGTTCCTTCACCAAGCCTACCCCCCAAAGAGAGCACCCCAGCAGCCCAGAGTCATCCGTGAGAGCACAGTCTAGAGTCCTGGTTCACAGTGAGAGCCCAGTACCCAAGAATAACCAGTGGCCAAGATGATGCTTTCCCGAGCCAGGCATCCAGAGAGCTGTAGGGATGCCTCTACCCAGCGGTTGCTGGACTCCAGCCCCGATGCCTTGTGGGTGTTCACACAGCATGGCCCTGTGTGAAAATTCACCGGGACAATTCTCTGGGACCTCTGACTTTTGCTACAGGCATTAAGTTTGGCGCGACCCTCCTCTCCCCAAACTCCATCCTGGTGCCACTCTCCTAGCCCTCCGACCAGAAACAAAGCTCGCCTTCAACTTGGGTTGCCTAGGAATATGAAAACCCATGCACACAGGCCGGCTTCTGCTGCTCCGGACCCCAGCTTCCCTCTCCTGAAGACCCCTCTCCCTTTTTGCATATTTCCTCAGACTGACTGACCCTGACTCCCGGCATTTGCACACTCCACTTCCCCTCTGCCTCCGCATACACAATCACCGCTCTCAGAGCCCTCACCACCTGGCACATGCGCAGTCCTCTGCAGGAACTGATAGGGTGCTGCTTGTCCACTGAAGGAAGGTTTAGGAAGTGTCACATCAGCCTAATTCTAAGCAGAATGGCCCTAGACGCCAAATCTCGGTCAAGAAATTCTGCTCTGGTTGGTTTGGCAATAGTACCTACCGTAAAGTAATAATGCCCTGATGACACTCTTTTTTTTTTTTTGACAACATTGTTTATAGTTAAATGTCTTCAGTCTGAAGTTAATATTTATAAAGGTCTTAGTTTATTATTCAGTGGATACGCCAGGTCGAGTCTAAATGAACACCTATGTGTCAACATGAATCAACGGCTTCGTTTTTTGTTTGTTTGTTTGTTTCCAGTGCAGAAGTGGATACAAAGATGATTCCGTTCCTAAGGGATTTCTCCCCGCGTGTTTTTGCCTGGCCTGAAATCAGACACCTGTTCTAAATCAGAGCGATTAAGTGCAGACTCCTGTTTTGACAGGATGTTTTTAGCTAGTGCAGGCAAGAGCACTCTCCCCGTGTTAAGAGTTGAAAGGTCTTCATCCAAAAGGAAACTGCAAGGACTTGTCTGTGTCACTGGGGCCACCTGTTGTTAGGAGGAGCAGTCCATGAACTTGTAAAGCCACACAGCTTTGCACAAACAACTGCATTTCTTGACTATAAATACACAAGTTCAAATACAAAGACCTCAAACGCCAGGCCTTGGGCGTGCACGACGCTGCCCGCCCGAAGGGGGTTCCACATCTCTCCCCTTCAAAACCACTTTTACCCCTCCCGCAACTTGCCCAAACGCTCTTCCCCTCGATCAGACAATCCATGTTTTTCAAAGGGTTCCTTCTTCTCGAGCTGATGACTGTCAACTCCCCAGTTTACATTTTAGGCTCCTGGGCCTCACCCCTTTCACTAGGCGACAAAGGAGAAGGCCTCTAACGATGTTTACCCACCTAGGCTCGTGTTTGTCTAATGTTTAAACGGGGTTTTGTTATCATTAGACATTCCTGAACAATCGCTCTCGGAACATCAAGCACACAGACCAAGGAACCAAGGGATGCAGGTCCGGGGTGGGGGAGGGGCGCCCAAGGGCTGCAGTCCGGGCCTCCCTGATGCTTAGCACCATCTAGTGGCGGATTCCGGTGCGACTTTTGGACCGAGAGCTCCCGGTGGCCCTAATAAAGAGCCAAAGGTTGTTTCCTCCATCCCAGCAGATGACCTACAGCCTCACACTGTTCACCTTGTGTGTACTGTACACACGCACATTTTGAATTACCCACAACAAATATCCCACCTTATTATGTAAATAAACCCTTCCTTTGTCTAGGTACTGAGATATTTTACCCCTTAACCCCTGGACCTGTGTGGGCACGGAGGGCAGAGGATGTGAAGATCATCAAAGCAAGCAGGACTAGGAAATGCTCGCAGAGGACATGCCTAGTTAGATGTAAAAAGGATGCTATTTGCGGTGTGAGATAGATCAGTGGGAAAAGACGCCTGCCGCCAAGTCTGACAACTGGAACTGAATTTCTAGAATCCACGTGATGGGAGGAGAGAACTGACTCCCACAAGTTGTCTTCTGACCACCACACACACACACACACACACACACACACACACACACACACACACACACACACACACACACACAGGTAATAAAATGTTTTTAAAGAATGCTATTCTAGCCGGGTGGCGGCGGCGGCGGCGGCGGCGGCTGCGGCGCACGCCTTTAATCCCAGCACTCGGGAGGTAGAGGCAGGAGGATCTTTGTGAGTTCGAGGCCAACCTGGTCTCCAAAGCGAGTTCCCAAAGCTACACAGAGAAACCCTGTCTCAAAAAAAAAAAAAAAAAAGAATGCTATTCTAGTATGGCTCTTTATTGTCTTTCAAATGCATTATTATAGTGTATTCATAATTTTTGATAATAGAAAATTAAAACACCAGGGGCTGGAGAGATGGCTCAGCACTTAAGACACTTGATAGTCTTGCAGTTCCCAGCACCCACATCAGGCAACTTAATTCCCCTTTGTATCTCCAGCTCCAGGGGATTCACCACCCTCTTCTGGTCACTGTGGGCACAGGAAGTCACACTTGCAAACACACACACACACACACACACACACACACACACAAATAAATTATGAAATAAACACTCTTACAGGAAATTTTAAACCTTGTAACATTTCATTTTAATTTCAAAAAAATTACTGAAGAAATTGAGACTCTAACCCACGACTGGAGTTAGTTATGGACTCCATCTCCTGTACAAAGTCCTCAGGATCAGTTATGCCTCGTGGAACTATTGGCACCCACCACAAATGATCCTGTCCTGTTTAAACTCTTGTCTCTTTTCCTCACAGCTTTTCTTCCTTCTTTTCATTCAGAGTGATTTCTTTTTACAGCAGCATGTAAATTGTACTTCATTTCTTAGAATTCTTTTTCTTCTTTCAGATGTATAGTAGGCAACCATGTGACTAAACTTAGGGAAAGAGTGGGACATTCTGTGACTCATTTATGCACATATTCATTTTATTATTCATTCATTTATTTACTTATTTGTGTGTGTGTGTGACACATGCACACAGAAATGGTTCTTGTTTTAATGGATGAGATTCACAATAGCACTTTGCCATTTTTCACTTTTTTCCTGAGCTCTCAGAAATCTGAAACTAATCCTAGCTAACACAAATAGATTTTGGTTTGGTTATGGGATGTGAGTAAAGATAGAGGTTTGGAGAAGGTCTAGTGAATGCTCAGTTCTACTAGTACAACAGCCCCGACAGGCACCGTGTGACAGTCACACTCTTCTGCCCCTGTTGTGACAATTCACTTCATGCCTAATTGATGCTCTACAAACAGCCTCCTTTTTGAAACCAGAAATAGACAAATGCAAACTGGACAGTCTTACTTTTATACTCAGCCAGAGATAGGCAGCTGGTCGGAGTGAAGACAAGAACTAACTCTTTATTATCCAGAACATTCTAATCCAGTTCTAGGATGGCAAGAAGCTCCTAGGAGTCAACACTAGTTGTATGTGACTGCTTACAGCCTAGATCCTGGGTCAAACACACAGTTAGCACAGCATGATCATGACAGTGACCCTACTTCCCAAGGTCAGGTTCCATCCTATGGAGTCCGGTCTGCACATCACTCAAGAGACCTCTTTTCAAAGCAAGTCAGGACATTGGATGTGGTGCTGCACGCCTCAACACCAAGCACAGAGAGGGGGACCCAAGTTTGCAGCCAGCCCAGCTACGTAATATGACTATGTCTCAAAAGCAAAAAGCAATCAAAACAAACAAATAGAAACAGGACACAAAATAACGCAACTAGGGAAGAAAATGAATACTTGATAATTTCACCAAGTCAATAAATAGTATAAACATCAGAAAGCCCAGGTCAACAGTGTGTTTCTATTAACCTCTATTAACCACAAATTTTCAATACTTTTCTACTTTCCCCTTGTAAATTCTTTGGGGTTTTTGTTGGCTTGTTTTTGTTGTTGTTCTGTTTTATTTTGTTGTTCAAAACAGGGTCTCACGACATAGCTCAGTCTGGTCTTCAATTCATCATCCCGCTGCCCCAGCCTCCGCTGCCCCGGGATTATGGACGATGTGGATGCTGGGAAACAAAGTAGGGTCCTCTGCAAAGGCAGCCCGTGCTCTTCCCTACAGAGCACCCCACTCTCCAGCACCCCACTCCAAAACTCTTGTAGAGGCCAGCATGTGCGGCAGCAGCCACTGTTGGCTTCTGCCTCTGAGACAGGCTCGTCAGAGAGATCCACGTTTCCATCCACGTCTTGCCACTTGGTTTCCATGTGGCTTTGGGGAAACTACTAGTCTCCCCCAGGGTTCTCTACATCCACACGGTAAGATCATTCATTATGTCTGATACATACCTTTACTCCAGGCTTCGATGAGAAGGAGTGGTATGCGCAGCATAATGCTAACACTCGAACCATTTAATAAAAGTGAGCTGGTGTGGCAGTTTGACAGAAAATGGTCCCATACGCTCATATGGAGTGGCACTACTAGGAGGTGTGGCCTCGTTGGAGTAGGTGTGGCCTTGTTGGAGGAACTGTGTCACTGGGGGTGGACTTTGAGGTCTCAGGTGCTCAAACCAGGTCCAGTGTGGCATTCTCTTCCTGCTGACTGCTGATCTGGCTGTAAACTCTCAGCACCTTCTCCAGGACCATGTCTGCCTGCATGTTGCCATGCTTCTGCTATGATGATAATGGAGTAAACATTTGAAACTGTAAGCCAGCCCCAATGAAATGTTTTCCTTTATAAGAGTTGCCATGGTCATGGTGTCTCTTCACAGGAATAGAAACCCTAAGACAGCTATTATCACTGTATTTTATTCTCATTTGGAGGGTGAAGGTTTTGGCTTTGGTTTTTTATTTTATGATAGATGTTTTGCTTTCTCCCTTACCAGCTATTCAAGATTCATGTCTTATGGGGCCTTACTGTGTACAACTCTGCAACATGGAGCCACCAACAGAGACTTACAGAGAGCCCTTAGTACAAAGGAATGAGCACACTCAGGGATGTAGGTGTTTATCCTGATTTATTCTACTCAAGATACCTTGAGAAGTATTGAAATTATGTGAGCAGAAAATTGCTAAAATGACTTTGAGACTTAAAAAGTAACTCTTGGAGCATGTCTCAGAATAAATGATTTGGAGGTAGTCACATATTTTCTCTAGTATCTCCCACAAGGCAACTTATTAATTGCACAAGTCACTTAACTTTTGGGTGACTTGCTTTTCTTGTGTGCAAAAGAGAGGTATGAGTTCTTAATCAGTTTCAATGTATGTTGTCCATTCACTGAATGTATTAAGGGCAATGGGCATAATTTCAGGCATAATTCTGATCTTCCAGTGGGATAACACACATCGAGTAGCGTGGTGGGCTTGACAAGCAAGAGCCAAGTCGAATGGGAGCAAGCAACATGATAGAGAGGCCTTATCTATGGAAGAGACATTGGGGTTCTTGCAAGTTCAGGGTTATTACGGGAAGAGGGCATGGGAGCAAGGTAATAATTGGGAACATAAGCTCACCCACCCATTCATTCATTCACACATACATTTATTAAACAACAAAAATGGACAAGATACTTAGCACAGAGTGTGCGCTCAGTTAAATGTGAAGGCTTCCCCACGGGCCTCACACATCTGTATGAGTTCCTGACTCTCTCTAGGTCTTAGCGACGCTCTGACAATAGCAATTTCTGTTCAATTCCATCTGCTGTAAAGCTATCAAATTTATCATCCGAACCATGCATTGTTTAATGTTCTACAGGCAACGTCTGGTTTGGGAGCATTTATTGAAGGGAATCTCATTAAACTATCCCACAGAACTCTAAAAGCGGTGTCTGTTTCTTTGTAGGTTTATAACTGTTGGCCACACTGTGCCCTGTGTTTGGAACACCCACTGCGAGAAGAAGAGAACATTTTTGGGGTGTGTGGTGGGGTTTGTCCTACGGTGGATCAACTGAAATCTGACGTGTCATTGAAAAACACATTTCTGACATTAGACGAGCTGGGTGAAATAGCTGATAATTGTTTCTGGGGTCAGTGGGTTTCCGTGAAGGCACCAAATCATCACAATGACCAGCGGTGGCTGGGGCTGAGTGACTGGGAGGACACAGCTAACAAACAGAGGCAGTGATCTTGCAGCAGCTGGAGCCCACTAAGGCAATGAAAGGGCCAGACTAGCTCCTCAGTCCTCTAGACCATAGTCGACTTGTGTCAGAACAGCTTTATAAACTGGAAACTTAGTGTGCAGCTTTATTTCCTAGCTTTAGAGTTACATGTGGTTTTGATGCATAAGGGTTGGGTTTCTTTTGCGCAATTGCTTCAGAAGCAGGTGTTGGCTTGAAGAACTAATAGCTTGTATGTGGTATTGCTCTCATTGAGCTTTGTAGTAAATCACTGTTCTATTGTGAAGAAGATAGTCCATGAATGAAACCCCTTCCCGTGTGAGTGTGTGTGTGTGTGTGTGTGTGTGTGTGGTGTTTAAAGGAGTCCCAGCACAGACTTAAAAAGCATGTCCACTCGTCTAATTTTAAAGCCTTAGCTCTTTTCTTTCTGCATGCACAGTTTCTGTGGATGAAGACTTGGATTACTTTTAGACAAGAAAGAGTGAAGCCTGAAAAAATACAGGGTTCTTCCAATCTGATTGTTTTTCTTGGAACCTGGCCCTTGAGTCATCTTCAATGAATGCAAGATGTAGACATAGAAGAGGCTTCCTCTCCTCCACTTCTGTGAGGATTCTATTGGCTGTAAGGGACAAAGGATACAAATGAAACTGGTTTGGGCAAGTATGTGTCTGCTCCTGTAATAGAAGTATCCAAACCGAGCCAAGAATCAAATTTCTTCATTTTCTTGCTCCTGTTTCAAAGTCCAAGTGATGAGAAGGTTGTAATGGTTTCTGGGGTTTCATCTCTGCAGCTTCTACTTGAGTGGAAGGGTATCTTCCCCACCCCTCCTTACATCCTTAGCATAAATTCTGGGATTTATTCTGACTGGACCACCCTTCATCTATCCCTGTGATACATACAGGTTGCTGATTAGCTTGGGCAGTGGTGTGCTCCACTCCTCAGCTGGATGCATAGTCCTACAGGAAACTCAAGAAGAAAAGAGAGCCTCCAAGAGTGGGTAGGCACATCAAAGCCAGAAGGAGGGGAGAAAAGATCTATGAGACAAACCCCTCTCCATACTCATATCACCTCCACCGTTTTACCTCTGAAGTCTCCTCCATGCGCAAGTGGTGGGCACTCTTCTTCTGATCCTTCTTTTAGGATTATTTGTCCAATGTGTTTGTCCAGATAGAAGGC
Source organism: Peromyscus maniculatus bairdii (assembly GCF_049852395.1). Lineage (NCBI taxonomy): Eukaryota > Metazoa > Chordata > Mammalia > Rodentia > Cricetidae > Peromyscus > Peromyscus maniculatus. The sequence goes on along the minus strand of NC_134857.1, from coordinate 110,574,937 downwards.
ATGCCTTCAAAACTGTAACGATGTCGTAAATGACTAAAATGTAGAATGAAGTGGAGATGTCTCCCCTGGCCATCTACCTGTCTTGGAGATTTAGAAAATATGCATTCTCTATTATATGAAATGCAGATTTATTATGGCACGGGAGTCCTGAAAAATCACAAGAATCCAGAAAAGAACAAGCCCCAGCATAGTAGCTCATACCTGCAATCTCAGCACCAGAGGCAGGAGGATTGCAGTGAGTGAGAAACCAGCCTGGTTTACAGACTGTTGCAAGGCCAGCCAGGGCTTCGTAGTGAGACTCTCTCTGCCTCAAAAATGAAAAACAAAAACAGAAACAAAAACAAAAAAAAAAAAAACAAAAAAAAACAAAAAAAAACAGATGAAGGCAAATCAAAACAAAAACACTCCAAATAAGTGTCATGCCTCCAGTCACGTGTCTTGTCCTGTGCCCTGTGTCATTCTGAAGTGAAAGTTGACTCACCTGGGATATGAATCTCCAGGCCCTCAGCTTGGGCCCACCCGGGGCTTTGTGGCCATGAAGCAGACCCTCTATGCCTTCTGCCAACTCTCTTCTCACGCACATCTCCTGAGCCCCCCTGAACTTTTCTCTAGACTCCCAAAGTTCCCGCTTCATCATTTTACACAATTAGTCATATTTTACACCTTCATATCAGGAAACCTTTTTACCAATTTTCAGTGCCCAATGAAAATATTATTTCTATTGATTGATGCCAAGACTGTTTCCATTTCTTAACAACACAGTAATAAACATAGATATACAGGTATGTCTATGGTAGGACTTTGGGAACATACCTAGGAGTCATATGGTAGTTCTGCTGTTAGTTCTTTCGAGAAACCTCCATACTTATTTCCATAGCAGCAGAATGGATAAAGAAAAGATGGCATATATACATAATGGAATTTTATTATCTTGTAAGAAAAATGAAATCATAACATTTGCAGGAAAATGAATGAAAGTTGGCATCATTATGCTAAGTGAAATAAGCCAGACTCAGAAAGGCAAGTGTCGTGTGTTTTCTCTCATATGCAAGACTACATTTAAGTGTGCATGTGTGCGTGTGTTCGAGTGTGTGTGTGTGTGTGTGTGTGTGAGAGAGAGAGAGAGAGAGAGAGAGAGAGAGAGAGAGAGAGAGAGAGAGAACAAGAAAAAGGATCATGAGAGAGGAAGAAGGGATCTTAAGAGATGAAGAAGGAAAGGGAAGAAAAAGAACATAGTGGGACACATAGGACATGAGGTCAGAAAGGGGCAACTGGATGGACAAGGGGAACCATCAAGGGGGGCCATCAAGGGGGGTTCAGGGAGACAAAAGTGAGTAGTGAGTAGAAGATGAATAAGAACAAAGCATGTATAAACATCCCATAAGGAAACCTGTTACTTTGTATGCTAACTTAAATGTAATAAAAATGTATTCCTATATGAATGGAATGATTTTTTTATTTCTTGTGTTATAAAGCAGTCTTCCAAACTGGCAATTTAAAAAAAATTCATTTCTGCACCAGACATGGTGGTGTATCACCTTTAATCCCAACACTTGGGAGGCAGAGGCAAGAAGATCTTGGAGTTTGAGGCCAGTCTGGTCTACAGAGTAAGTTCCAGGACAGCCAGGACAGCACAGAGAAACCCTGTCTCAAAAAACAAGCAAACAAACAAACAAACAAACAAAAATTCATTTCTGAACAGCTCAAAAACCTCAGGCATCCCCCACCCTGTGGCAATTTGGTTCCTTTTCCAACATATCTTTAGCTTGTCGTTACCCTTATGTTTCCATAGCTATCCCCAGCATACATCCCAAGACCTGCTTCTTCCATTCTCCTAACGAAATCCCAGCCCCAGCTGCTGCTGCTGCTGCTGCTGTTCATACTGTCAATGCCTAAGGTTATAGCAATCATGAGTGACTTTTGTTTGTTGTATAACGTTCTTATGGAGCAAAGTCAATGTCTGCTCTGGCTGAAATGATGTAATTCGGTGAACTGGGTGGATTACAGGAGATACTACATGGCTGTTTACTCCAGTAGTTCAGGAAGCTAGGCAAGGGGCTGACCCAAGTGGCCTCTGGCCAGAGCACTCTGTTGGTCTGCTAGATCCTCATAGAGCAGAGAGAGATCATCACTCACAGCTCTTACTGGGGGCACTAGTCCTGTCTTGAGGGCTGCACCCTCTCTCCCAGAGGTCTCCCTCAGGTGGTGAGCACTAATGGTCCACCTCTGACAATGAATGTCTCGTGATATCTGGGATGGCATGTTGTGTTCTCATCTCCTAAACCTGAGCCATGCCTTTTATTTTCTCTGTGCTCCTTAGGCCCACATCTCATCCTCCAAGTCAGGGTCCATGGCAAGATTCAGTACTGGATTCCTGCCTCACTGCTGCCGTGGGGACATGCTCGACCTTAATTCCCACACTACACAGAAATATGCTGCAGCTCCAGGTGAGATGTCCTCTTCAAATGTGACCAGAGCAGACACTTCATCTATAGAGAGGACTCTCCCCCAGGAGACTAGGTTAATTTGCTTCAGGGACATTTGTGACTTCGCTGAACCGCTTAAGGTTGTTAAAATGTCTCTATTAATCAGACAGTGTGAGCAGCAGTGGATGGCAGTTAGATTCATTTTCCATTCCATTTTTGGCAGCGGGTACTTAGCCCCTCCCCACCTCAGGAAGGAAGTTTGTGGGTGTGCCATAATTTCATGGGCTGGTAAGCGTCTGAGATGGCCAGAGTTTGAAAGAGCTCTCTCTCGCGCTCTCTCTCTCTCTCTCTCTCTCTCTCTCTCTCTCTCTCTCTCTCTCTCTCTCTCTCCTGTGGATCTGGGTGTGCCGGCACTTGGCCTCCAGAACATCTCGCTCTGGGCCACTGCTGGCCGCTTCTACAGAGTCTCCCAACCCTGTGTTCCTACCTTCTAGCAACCAGAGCACCGAGGCCTGGCTTGTTTCACCTGGGACCACCTAGGGGTCCCTCTCCAGCATCATCCCTTCCCCTGGCTTTAAGTACTATCTGTAAGAGCTGGTGCTAAACGTCTGCCTCTAGCCTGAACTACTTTCTAAACTCCCGACATCCAACTTGATGCCTGGCATATGTCCAAAATGTAGCATGCCCAAACTGAATGTCCATTTTTCTCTCTCTAAATGTGCCTTCCGAACAATTTCTTAATAAATCACAACTGGGCTGCTCTGATTATTCAAGGAAAGGCTTTGAAGTTCCTAAATTACCTCTAGCATCAAATGCTTAACCTATCAGCAAGCCTTTTCCGTCTAAAATGTAATGTCTATTTAGAATCTGACCACTTCCTACCACTTCCCAGGGGGAAGCACACTTCTCTTCCCTGGTCCTTGTGATTGTCTTCCTTGCTTCCTGTGGCACATTCTCCACAGAGGGACTAGCTCTTCACCACGGGATATCTTAGGGCTGGTGAGGTGGCCCACTTGGTAAAGGCTCTTGCTGCCAAGCCTGAAGACCTGAGTTCAATCCCTGGGACCCACAGGGTGGATGGAGAGAGCCAAGTCCTGCAAGTTGCCTTCTGCTTTCCACACATGTGCCACAGCATGTATGTGTACACACATATGCACACATACAAACACACGCACGCATGGATATAAAACCAGTGTCAGAGAAATGTTTATTCAGCATTATTGAAATAGGCAAGATATAAAATTAACCTAAATATCCACTAATAAGTGAATGGTAAACATGCTTCATCTATATGATGGACTTAGTCAGTCATGAAAAGGAGCACCCTGTCTTTTATAACACAGATAAATCTTAGAGGGCAGTGTTAAATCAGAGAAGCCAGACACAGAGAGACCAGCATTTCATGACCTCACTCATGCTTTGTGGTAATTTGAATGAAAATGCCCTCATAGTCTCATATATTTGAATGTTTAGTCACAAGATGTGGAACTCTTTGATAGTATTAGAATGATTAGGAGGTGCTGCCTTGTTTTGTACACTTCAAGTACATATAATTTTGTGTTTATTAAAAAATTAAGCCATGTGGTGGCGGCGCACACCTTTAATCCCAGCACTGGGGAGGCAGAGGCAGGCGGTTCTCTGTGAGTTTGAGGCCAGCCTGGGCTACCAAGTGAGCTCCAGGAAAGGCGCAAAGTTACACAGAGAAATCCTGTCTCAACACACACACACACACACACACACACACACACACACACACACACACACACACACACAAATAATACATTTGAAATATTAGGCTGAAGAGATGGCTCAGTGGCTAAGAGCACTGGCTGCTCTTCAGAGGCCCTGGTTCAATCCCCAGCATCCACATGGCAGTTCACAACCTTCTAAGGATCCAGTTCCAGGGGAGCCAATGTCCTTTTCTGGCTTCTGAGTGCACTAGGCATATGGGTAGCACGTAGACACGCACACCAGAAAAATACTCACACACATAAATTTAAAAGAAAGAATTCTGAACAATCTTTTAAAAGATAAAAGAGAGCTTATATTCTCAGTCTTGATGTTCATAGGAGTTTTTTTTTTTTTTTCTTAAAAATTTTTCCCTCCCCTCTGTTCTCTAAACGGAAGTTTTTGACTAGAGGGTGGAGCACGGAGGACACTACTTTGCATGTTGAACGTCGAGCTTTTCCCGGCTGGCGATAAGTAGCAGGATGTTGTCTTGGGATTGGGAAGTGGGACTGGGAAGTGGGATTGAGAAGACGGCTAAGGCCACTCGGGAAACATCTACCATCCCCCCACCATGCTCCCTAGGTTAGGAGTAGTGAAACCTTTTTAACTTAGACCATTTCCAGCTTTGTGGACTGAGTGCATGGAAACAGATTCCGTAAAAATACTTAACACTGAATGCCACTTAACACAGAAAGTCAGATCCTGGAGTATGTTCCTAGCCCGACGCACATGACAGAAACACAAATGTGTTCTCTCCGAGTTAACGGGACAGCATCTCAGAAACCAACACGCCCATTTGAACTTGTGAGACAAGGGGTTTCCCGGCCCTGGCGTCACAAAAGGCTCCGCTCGGGACTTTAGAAAGGTTGCTAGCGCAGCCACTAGACTTGGTCTGATAGTTGAGTTTTCCTTTCTTACATCCTTTGAGGCACAGTGTTGGTAGCACCTGGTCTCAGACTCTCTGTGTCACTGAGTATGACCTTGAACTTCGGTCCTCCTGCCTTCCCCTCCAGAGTGCTGAGTCCAGGCCTGCATCCCCAAGCCTTCGTGCATGCTAGACAAACGCTGCCACATTCCACACCCCCAGCCCCAGTGCCACCAGCTCCCAATGCTGGTGAAGCTGCCCCAGTCCCTGGGGCCATTTAGTCCATCTCCAAGCTCTGAAGGGCTCAGGGGAGAGATAGCCTTGGGAGAGAGTGTCGGCTCGGGTCACCTCAGCGCTAACTCGTTTTCTGAAATCCTTACTCTGGAAAACAATCATTTGAACTGAAGTTACATTCAGACACAGACCAAGGATTTTTAAGCTGCTTGGCAAAGTGCCCAACTTAGAGCAAAGGAAGACACCCACCTGGAGAGCAAGAGCCCAGAACTCAGCTTGAATATGCCCTTCACCCTAGGCAACTAGTAAAATGAAGGGACTGTATTTCTTTTTTTTTGGGGGGGGGGGTTTGGTTTTTCGAGACAGGGTTTCTCTGTGTAGCTTTGCGCCTTTCTTGGAACTCGCTTTGGAGACCAGGCTGGCCTCAAACTCACAGAAATCCGCCTGCCTCTGCCTCCTGAGTGCTGGGATTAAAGGTGTGCGCCGCCGCCACCCAAAGGGACTGTATTTCATAACATCCAAGATCTCCTCAGCTCCAGCACTGCGCGCCTAAGAAATACCTATTAGTGAAGGAGCACTGTCAAATGCCACTGTGGATCCCTCCCTTCCACCCGAAGTCCTCCTCTCCTCCCTTTCCCTGCCCTGGCCAGCACATGCTCTGTCTTGGCATCCCTAACCTAACCCAGAACCGATAGCTGGCCCCATTCTAATGGCCTCTTCCCAGGGCTACAACATGTCATCATTACTATGTGCTGTTGGGATGATGTCTGGCTTCCCAGAGATCAAGATGACGGTCATCTACTGTAGTTCCATTCAGATCCCTCAGCTGTGGCCTCTCACTGGAGAGAAAGGTGTATTCGGGAAGAAAGAGGTAAGATTTGGCCATTTGTGTTTTTCTGAGTCCTTCAAAGAGCGATGCTCCTTCACAAAGAGTGGTGCTCCTTCACAAAGAGTGGTGCTCCTTCATTAAAATCAGGCTGCTCAGAGGCCTGGGGATAGTGTCAGGGCTCAGTAGCTGCACTGAGTCTTGCTCCAAGGCAGGAAATTGCTTGGACGACCCGAAAACAAAGTAGTCTTCTCTCCAGCAGCAAGTTCAGTCTGCGGTGGGAACAGGGCTGCATATATAATGTGGATACACAAACGCCCCCCCCCCTGCGCCCCGAAATCAAAATGAAAATTTCCTTCTATTTTTTAATCCTCCAAAACACATACAAAGATAATGCTGTAATGCTATCTACTACCTTTCCCATCAGATTTGCTCCCCTAGCAGCCCCACCCCCACCCCGGTGCACACTGTCAGGGAAAGGGGAGCTCCCCACCCAACCCCCTTCTGTTGCCTCAAGAACCCACTTTTTCCAGAGGAGACACTAAGTGGGTCACTTCCCTCTTCTGGCTTCGCTATAAATTCTCTGTGCGTACTGGTCCCCTATTCTATTTTCAAAATCAAATGGCCAGCTTAATTCCCCCAGAGGCCTTGGCTACATCCAGTTAAGGTCACGGTCAGGACTTGAAAGCAGTTCTCTCACTCCTACCGTACCCCATAGGCTCATTTTTTTTTTTTATCCATTCCTCCACCCTCCCTCCCTTCCCCTCCTTCCTCTCCCTTTTCTTCAATAGCTCTGTGTTGCAAAGGGCCCTGGCCACACACAGAGACTATTACAGGAATAAAACCTGGAAAAGAGCACACAGTTATGAAACATTAGACCTCGACTTCTCTTGATTTTGCTCCCTGAATTTTCCTCCCCCCTCCGAGAAAACCTGAGCCCTGGTAGATTTGCGGTCCATGTTATCTTCAGCTGTAAAACCCAGCTGAACCAACAGAGCGCCCCTCTCGGCTTCCTGCTGTCCAGAGGTTTGAAGAGGAGCTAGCTACTGTGTGGAAAGAGTCACCCCTGGATTTCTGGACAAGCTTTTCAGAGGAAATATGAAACTGCCGTCAGCAGACAAAGAGCTCCATACATTGTCAAGCTCTGTCCAAATGAGATCGGTTAACGTCAGTCAGTCCTGGGCCTGTTAGAGGAGAAGGGGAGCGAGAACAGGAACACAGAGGGCAGGGGCCTCTCTCCTGCCTGAATATTGCCTTTCAAAACAGAGTTAAAATAAAACCGAGTTCAAGGGTCCTTCCATCGCTTCAATCAGCTCCAACCTAAGAAGCTCACTGGGAATTTGGCCTGAGGATAGAATGCCACATCAGACATTGATTCGGTCAGCCAACGCTTTTCAAGGTGTCACCCATTAATTTATTGACTGCAAATAGGAATTTTGCCCAAGGCCAAGACTCACAATTGGTCCCAGTTGAGCCGAAATGGATTTCCACAAGTGGCGAGGGAAAGGGAGGCTGCTCTTCCAGCTCTCTCCTTCAGTCCACTCTTTCTTCCTTTACCCCCACTAGGGCCCCATCCCATTAATAACGGAGCCCTCAAAGAGCTTCATTAGTTGGTGGCCTGCAAACAGCTGCTCAAAAGATTTGCAAGTGGATTGATCCTGAAGCTGCCAGTGTAGACGCTGCATGTCAGAAGTGACTGTGGGAGCTGATTGGCTGCTTAATTTGGACATTACCTCTTTTTTCTCCCCTCTCCTCTTACATATTAAGCACTCAGTAAGAGAGAAGACAATATTCTTACGGAATGTCTCTGTGTGTTATTCTAGAAGTCTTGGTTTACATAGATTTTCATATACAAAAATTATATAATACAAAAAATTCAAATATAAAATGATTCCATTTTATACATGAAGTGCATATCTAACATACAAACTACAAAACAGAGAATTATTTAAAATGCTGTCATCATTTTCTGGATTCCATGTATAACAGAGAGGTCATAGTCATCCTATGTAGCTGGGAAATGGACTGATGTTTTTCAAAGATTAAAGCGTAATTCTCCCTGGCTCTTCAACTTTGAAACAACTTACTAGATTATCTTAGGCCTAGAGCTAAATTCAAACTGCTTTTGTGTGACCTGGAGACCCAAAGGCTAGAAGGAATTATCTCTTAGAGAAAGAAATGCTTATATAGGTGCACGGAGGCCGATATAAAAATGGAGTATTTGTTTATAGTATCATGAAACAACCAACCAAGGGGAAGCCACCTAATTATAAATCACAGGAGAATGGCTGTAGACACTGTGACCTGTCTGCCTCAGGATGCTACATGCAGTTCAAAGGAATAGGAATATACTCACTCACACATAAGCGTTAAAGTCATAGCAATTAAAAAACAGACCATCGGTGCTGGAGTTAAAAGCACAGAAAAGCAATGCTGTACTGTTCTACCTAGAGGGACTGTAAAGAAAGCAGGGGCCTGGAGAGATGGCTCAGTGGTTCAGAGCACTGGCTGCCCTTCCAGAGGACCTGGGTTCAATTCCCGGCAACCACATGTCAGCTCACAACTGTCTGTAACTCCAGTTCCAGGGGGTCTGACACCCTCACACAAACTTTCATGTAGGCAAAACACCAATGTACATAAAATGAGTTATCAAAAAATAAAAAGAACTAAAATTGGTAGATATAAAAAAAATAAAATAAGAAGAAAGCAGTGGACTTGGCTGGGGGTTCAGCTCAGTTGTAAAGTGTTTTAGTATCCTGCACAGGACCTTGGATTCCATCCCTAAAAAGTGAGAAAGCTTGCTATTGGTCAGCTGGTAGATATAAAGTCTCACTGGAGAGGCTGGGAACGATTGCAATAAGAAAATCGGCAAAGAGGGAATTCAGCCTTATGTCTAATATAGTCTTCTTGTTCATCTTTTTGTTTGTTTTGAGACAGGGTTTCACAGTGTCACTCAGACTAGACTAAAACTCTCGGAAATTCTCCTGCCTTAACCTTCCATTTGTTGGGATTATAGACTTGAGTCTCTCTACCTTCCTTCCTTCCTCCCTCCCTCCCTCCCTCCCTCCTTCCCTCCCCACTCCCTCCCTCCTTCCCTCCCCCCTCCCTTCCTCCTTCCCTCCCCCCTCCCTTCCTCCTTCCCTCCCCCCTCCCTTCCTTCTTTTTATATGAACAAACAATTCAACTTGTTACTTACATAGTTCACATATCAGTCCTTTCAAATGGTTAAATGGTGGCTTTAAAAGCCTTGATTTGGGGCTAGAGAGATTGTTTTTAGCAATTAAGAATCTTTACTGCTATTCAAGAAGGCCCGTATTTGGTTCCAAGCACTCACATGGCAGCCTACAACCTCTTCTGGTTTCTGCAGGCACCAGGCATGCATGGGATACATATAGATAAATGCAAGCTGAATATTCACATACATAACATAAACTAAATAAGTCCTTAAAAAGATAGTAAAAACCTGATTTATTGCATTGTTTTCTTTAGAAAAGGCCTAATATTGCCCTGAAAATCAGTCATGCTTTCTAAGGGCTGTTTACTAGCAAAGTGCTGTCTAGGAGAGCAATGGGAACAGAAGGCAAACAACCTGGATTTGAACTAAATTTCATCATGTAATAAAGTATCCCCTCCCTTCCTCCTCATTCTTTCTTGCCCCCCCCCACTGACCCTAAGAGACAGCCTTCTAGAACAGCAAAGCACTTTAGAAACCTTTACCTTGTAGCAAAGCCCCAGATCTTAGCACAACTGACTCCATGATGGAAGTGCCATTTAAGCATTAAAACTCAGCATGTAGACAGCACCATCTGCCAAGAATGAAAACAAAGACCTAATCCATCAAAGTCCGTAGTTCTGGGAAAGTCTCTGAATGTACTAACCTTGATTTCTGGCTTCTGTAGTTCTGCTTCTGGCTAACTGTTCTTATTAACTGAAGTATGTCAACCCAGAACATGTTTTTAAAGCACACCCTGAGAAAGGCTCAGTGCTACACTGGGATCCTGAGCACCCAATGTAGTCACTGGCTGCCTAATAAAGACTTTCTATTGGCTTAACTTCTCTGGTGGATACCCCCAAAAACCCCATGCCTTCACTTTAAGGGAAGAGCTGTGATTTATTCCATTTAGACTCCATTGGTCCTGGGGGCTAGTTCAGTCCTCTGTGACCATTCAAGAGTCCTCTCTGGCCACCTGGACCAAGCTCTTCCTACTGACTTCAACAGAGCGAAGCTGCTGCTTTTCCAGCGCGATTGTATCTATTTTCTGGGGAAGTGGTCTCTTTAACTGCATTTCCCAGGACTGTGTTCTAGCAAAGTCAATTTCTCCAGACTCTCTGCCTCCATCTCTCTCCTCCCTCTCTCCTTCCCTTCCCCCTTCTTACCTCCAGATCCCTCTGGTTTTCTCCATCAGTCTACACTTCTGTTTCTTTGTAACTCTTGATCTTCTGGAAAGATATTCTACAAAGTAAATTTCTGTGATGAAAAATTTCAGTAATACCAATAAATAATAATTTTTAAAACTCCAAGAGGTTAAAGCCAAAAGGTAGATTCACTTTTAATGAATCTTTTCTTTTTAAACCTTGCTTTTATGTCTTTCCTTTTTATCTCTTCATCAAGGAGGCTGTATTCCATGAAGCCTCAGGGTATGATAAATAACTTACTAGGATGCTCACTGCACATTGCTCTCTGACAGGATGACTCAACACAGATCTGTATTATCTACATTCTTTAAATGGTTTCCTGCAGGACGATCCCACCCTTCCACACATCCAGAAAAGCACCGAAGATAAAAATGTTTAGAAAAAAACCCATTTGACTTCCTTGTGAGAAATGACACAAGGAGAAGATGTTGGCACTCTGGGTGACATGGAACCTTCCAGAGGAGCAACCTTTCTCTCCCAATGGGCCTAAAGAAGAAAGGCCGGTAGCCCAGTGGACTATGAGAGAACCGCACAGAGCCGTCTGCCTGGCCAGCCTGTGGGAAGAAACATTTCTAACCAACTACTTTTCCGAAGGAGCGGAATGTCATAAAGGGACATTTCTCAGGTGCTGAGTCCCTCTTTGAACTTGAGCCTTTTGGCACTTTCATTTGCATCTGTTTAAACAGACACGTGACCAGCATTTATCAGTCCAGCCCCCCTGAGTGGGGCCTTTCACTTCTGCTCTATAAAAGGAAGCTCTGGTTAAAAAATATATATATATGATTTCTTTTTTACCTGACAGGCTATGACCTGTAGAAATCTCCGGCGGAAACACAAAATCAATCGAGTTTCATTTGAACCATTCTTTGACTCTCCAGAACCTTTGATAAATCTCAGATGAAAATTCTCCAGCACCTCAGAAGCTCAGGAGGGCAACTGACTGCTTTGATTTTTTTGACTTCGTCATATAATCGGGGTGGTAATTTTATTGATCTGTTGTTCTCTGGTTCAGTAGGTTTATTAATCTGTTTTTTAGTCAAGTAACTTGACAGGACTTCATTTAAAAATGATTGTAGTTACTACGACTGGGCAGGGGCCATAGGTTACCAAAGTCAACAGTTTTGACAGTTTTTGCACGATCTTAATAAATATGCAGTTAACTTGGAGAAATTAAGAAACAGCATTACCCCCCTTCTTCATCATCATCATCTTCTTTTTCCTCCTCCTCCTCCTCCTCCACTTTCTCCTCCTCTTCTAACTGAATTGATGTAATTGGTTTCATTGCTTGGAGGGCAAGGAAAAGGAGGTAGGATGAATCCACTCTGTACCTTCAGCAAGAGTGATCTTTCTAACATGCAAATATTACCTGGCCTAACCCTGCCTAATGCCCTGGGGTATTACCTCGCTACGTGTGAAATAAGGAGCAAGCTCTCACTACAGAGCTCAAGATCTCCCGAGTCAGTCTAGACCCATCTCCTGCCCCTCACTAGCTAACTCTGCCACTTGAACTACTTACAAGTAGGAGTCGCCCGCTTCCCACTTGCTCTGTGGATTTCTAACATGATAGTCAGCAGGTCCTCATTGGCATTTTGGAACAGTAACTCATTTCCTCTAGAACTGAGAGTTCATGGCATTTCATCCACCATTTTAAATTTTTTTCTCTATCTTTGTCTTGAGAACAGGAATTGTGTCTTGGGCATCAGTGTTGAACTGTTTTACAATATATTCATAATGCATTCCACCTTTTTTCTTCATCATATTTATCCCTCTCTGGAAGTTTGAGACTGCACCTATCCATTTACGGCACCTAGCACCACATGGCCAATGTCACAGGCATTCAGTAAATATTTCTTTAATGAAATACATTGCAAAACCAAACGCAGTGATAGCAGACACTCAAGACTAGCACTGGGTCCCATGATGAAATGGACGCTATTTTATAGACCATTGAGAAATGGAGAGAGGAGCTCGAAAGATGGTTCAGTGGTTTAAGCACGTGCTGTTCTCACAAAGGACTGCATTCCATTCCCAGAATCCACATGGCTGCTCACACATAACTGTAACTCTAGTTCCAAGTGCCTTCTTATGGTCTCCTTAGGCACAGGCACACACAAACAGATAAATAATCATACACATAAAAAATTTAAAAACATAATAAATCTTGAGAGAGAGGGAGAAAGAGAGAGAGAGAGAGAGAGAGAGAGAGAGAGAGAGAGAGAGAGAGAGAGAGAGAAAGGGAAAGATAGCCTCTGTGGTGACTTGAAAGAAAATGGCCCCCAAAGAGGGTGGCACTATTAGGAGGTGTGGCTTTGTTGGAGTAGGTATGGCCTTTTTGGAGGAAGTGTGTCACTGTGGAGGTGAGCTTTGAGGTCTCATATATGCTCAAGCCACACCCACTGTCTCAGACCACTTCCTGTTGTCTGTGAGTCAAGACGTAAGAACTCTCAGCTCCCTCTCCAGCATCACGTCTGCCTGCATGCTGCCTTGCTTCCCGCCATGAAGATAATGGACTGAACCTCTGAACGCTTAGTGAGCCACCACAATTAAATGTCTGCCTTTATAAGAACTGCAATGGTCCTAATAATGTCTCTTCACAGCAATAAAAACCCTAACTAAGACAGCCTGCAAAGATGACATGATGCTTAATAAAAATGAAGGCACTATATTTTGTTCTTAGACATTTCTCTACTTGATTCAAGCAACAAATTTATCCATAGCCATTTAGCATATTTCTCTTGCACATTCACACAAAGAAAAACATCATCTGAAGAAATTAGTTCAATTTCTTCTTCACCTGGAGTCTGAGTCAGCTTCACATCTGAGTGACCAGCTACATCATCATTACCTGTGCCTCCAGAGTGTTGAGAGGACAGTATTTCTGCAAAGAGCTTCCCTTTTAACCCCGGGATTGTCTTTCAAGCCATGCACATCAGCCATTTTGCAAACTTTAGTGCTAAGACATTACCTACCTACCAGAATACTAGGTATCAGACCATGACCCTGTTCACAGGCCTACCTCAAATGGTCCTTAAGAGGTCAGCAGAGAGGAATGTGAAGGGGCTCATTATGCCAAGCAGGAAAAAACAGTCAACATCAGGGTGGCTGTGGGCTGCCTCGATGTGAAAACATCATAATTTTTAAGTTATAAAATATGAATAATGTCTGGCATCCGTTGATGAATAGAATACATGCTTAATAAATACCTGTGGATGAGGAAGATAGGTGAAAAGCACATAGAAAGGCAGTTCTGGAAGGAAGGCACTCCTCAAAGCACAAATGATTCTGTACTCAGCCAGGTGGTACAGATCTGTAATCTCAGCACTTGGGAGGTGAAAGCAGTGGGGGTGGAGGGTTCAAGGTCATCCTCTGCTACTAGTGAGTCAGAGTCAGCCTGAGCTACAGTAACCTGGGGGATGAGGTCAGGAAGAAGGGAGGGAGGGAGGGAGGGAAGAGGGTGGAAGGACCATGCTTACAAGGTAGAAACAGGAGACTGGATTTGACACAAGCAAAGGCTAAGAACTACCCGTCAGCAAACCTTCACTCGTATCAGCTGAAGAGTGATTCTCATTAAACGAGGCATGTGTGCTACTAAAAGTAACCAATTAAATCTGTGAGCCAGAGCTGTTCTCGGTTATCTGTTCATGCCTGGCTCCTTCTAGTCAGAACCTTGGCCTGACAAGCTGCCTCCCACTCGCTCTCCTCTCACCTCAGGATAATCAGCTACCTCATTCTCCCGAGGCGCTTGAGACGTGGGTGGTTGGCTCTGAGGAGGAAGTGGGGCAAGCGCCGCGGTTCGCCTTGCTAACTCCTAAAGGGCAAAGGGATAAGACATCATTCCCTCACACAGGCCCCTGTGGCTTTCAAAGGAGGATCTTATATGTTTTCTGGCAGTTTTTGAAGGGCAATTAGTTGTGGGGGACCCGGGAGCGAGGTCTGCCCGTTGCCAATGTGTCTGTATACCCACCAGTGAAACGGTCGCCTGGATAGTGGAGACAGTGGTATCCATATGGAAAGGAGAAAGCTTTGAGATTTCGACTGCTTTAAAAATATTAAAGTGTGCAGTTTTCAGGCTGATAGCCAGGCTAATTTACACACACACACGCAAAAGCCCCAACTGAACAATCAGCTTTCCGTTGAAATGGGGGCGTCCTTACTAACTGCATGCGCTGGACTTGGAGCTGGGCACTGGGAGGCATACCCACCTGTGGAAGGCCAGAGTGGGGGTTAACCCCTCTAACTCCGGAAAGGAACCGTAAAGCCTCGAAGGGCACAGAGTGCGGAGCCTCAGTAGAACCGAGGCTATTTCCTCCCCCTCCCCAGCACAGGCGTCCGCCCACGCACAGGGTGAAGGGCCCAGGGACCCCACAAAGTTTAGTGGCTCTGAACACTGTTCTTATTTCTTTAGAAGTCAAAAGGGGAAATGGAGCTTTTGAATGGATAATGTGTGTTAATATGCAATATTAAATGGTCAGCATTCCAAGGTGGACGTGCAGTTTTCATTTTTTAAGGAAGAGGTGCTTAACCCTTGTGAAAGTGGTCACACAGTCCAGCCTGCAGCGCCGGATAAAATGAGATGATATTGCCAATAACCTGCCACTTATACCTACAAAGCAGTTTTAGCCTCGTGCTTATCCTAGGCCAATGATTCTCAACCTCCCTAATGCTACAACCTTTTAACACAGTTCTTCGTGTTGTGGTGACCCCCAACCATAAAATTACCTTGTTGCTACTTTGTTACTGATACACAGCACTTGTGTGGGTCGCAACCCATAAGTTGAGAACCACTGTTTTAGGGGCTGCTTTGCTAACTCACAGATCATCTCAACCCAAGCTAGGGAGAAGTAATACATCTATTTCTCTTCTTAGTTTTCCATCTCCTTCCCCTTACTCTCTCTAATGGACTTGCTGACCAGTGTTCCTCCCCCTCTTCTCCCCCCTTCCTCTTCCTCTCTCTCTCCTCTCCCTGCTCCCCGCTTCCCCTACACTTTCCTAATTCCCAGGACCGTTCTTAAGGAAGCAGAGGAAGGTGAGCCACGCTGCATCCTCCAGGCCTCCAAAGGATCTCAGACTGGCCCTGTGCGGACGAAGTGCCCTTCCCCCTCAGTGCCACCTCTCTTTCTCTGGGATGCAGATGGGTCCCAGAAGGGCTCTGCAAAAGCCAGGGGAACTGTCATCAGAGAGTTCAACCCTGAGAGTCAGGGCAGGAGGCCCCAAAACACCAGCTTCCCGAGCTTCCTGCATCTCCCCCCTTGCCTCAGTTCCTGGGATCTTTCTGTCGTAGTGAGGGTAAGGAAGAACGCAGAAAATGTTTCTATCTTTTTGCTTATGGTTTAATTTTTTCCTGTCTTATACTCAACACAAAAATGTTTATTAGCAAAAGCTAAAATTCTGCGTTTGTTATCCTTTGACACCCTGGAGGTATTCATCCTCTGCTCTGTTTGCCTCAACAGGAAAGTCACCGGCACACAGGTAAATAAGAATCACACGTAGGACACATCTATTGTAAGCACATCTGCTGCCCTTCCGCGATGGTAGCCCATTAGGACCACAACACAGTCAGCTACCATGTGAAGGAGGCTGGTGGGCAGCCCTCCCCTCAAAGTGGACTTTAGTGGAGGATCGTGTCCACAGATGAAAGGGAGGATCATGTTCGCAGATAAAAGGGAGGACCATGTCCACAGATGAAAGGGAGGACCGTGTACACAGATGAAAGGGAGGACCGTGTACACAGATGAAAGGGAGGACCATGTCCACAGATGAAAGGGAGGACCGTGTACACGGATGAAAGGGAGGACCGTGTACACAGATGAAAGGGAGGACCATGTCCACAGATGAAAGGGAGGACCGTGTACACGGATGAAAGGGAGGATCGTGTCCACAGATGAAAGGGAGGACCATGTTCGCAGATAAAAAGGGAGGACCATGTCCACAGATGAAAGGGAGGATCGTGTACACGGATGAAAGGGAGGACCATGTCTGCAGATGAGAGGGAGGACCATATCCACAGATGAAAGGGAGGATCATGAACATGGATGGAAGGGAGGACCATGTATACAGAGGAAAGGAGAAAATGAACAGGAACAAGTAGGAAGTGTTCAGTGAAGGACTGACTGATACAGAAATACCCAGTGTCCATGAAAGGAGGGCCAGGAATAGCGGGTTATCCAGTCAGGTCTGTGGCCAGGCGAGAGGCTGGATGACCTCCGTTAAAACCCAGTCTGGAGATACAAACATTCTGCTTAGAGAAAAGAAGGACAGGAAGGGATGGGATGATGGAACTTCCAGTCACAGGACTGGGGAGGAGGAAGCGGTCTGAGCCATGGATTTCCTTCAGGCCCCTCGTCTCTCTGAAGATGTCAAAGAACTTCTATTGTGTTACTGACTTTGAGAAGATGAGTGAGACAGCCAGTAGCTGCCTTCTACAGAGGGAGTAGCTAGAGCAAAGTGGTTAGCTTCAAAATGTATCACAAGTCACTGGTTGGATGAGACTGGCGGAGGACACAGAGACCTTCTGTGCCAAGGGTTTAGACTTAGCTGGTGAGGCTGGAGAATGAGGTGGAGCTGGGGAGTGGGAACGCATGAAATAAGCACCCATGACTAACTGCTGAGTTCAGCCTGAATGAATTCGCTCTGCAAACAGAGCTGTCATCCAGACGTAGCTGTTGCAAGCCTCCCAAACATGCTGCATGTCACAACAGAGGGCTGCAAATCCCCACTTTGTCTGCAAGGCCATAATCAACGGTGTCAGGGTGCAGCCTTTGGTATGGTTGGGTGGCACGGAATGGTAGCCTCAGGCGGCTTTAGTTTTGATGAAAGTCGAACGGGGTACACATTTTATTTGTTGTGTTGTGGAAGGTGAATTTATGTAGTTAAAAGGGCTTAAACACTGTTGTTGATTTTAGTTCAAAGAACACGCCACAGGTACCTGTTAGGATAGACCCAAATTCCTGTTCTAGTTCCATTATTACTTAAGACAAGGCCCTTTCTAGGTCTGTAATGATGACAGTACTATTTGGTGATCAGAAGAAGCCTGGTGAGCTCTTCCCTCGGAAAAGGCAGGAGAGCTGCCAGGAGAAAAACCTAAGAGATGATTTATGCCACACACCACTGCAGTGGGGAAAGAGAAATGATAAATTAAGTAGGGATTATATTAATTTTCTGTCTACTATTTTTTTTCTTTAATCACTAATCTGACCCTTCTAAAAACATGAAAGAATCAGCTGGGATGCAGCTCAGCTTGTAAAGTACTTGTCTACCATGTACAGAACCCTGAATTCAAACAGCAGATGAAACCCTACATGTAGGTACACACCTATAACCCCAGCAGTTTGGAGGTGTGGGCAGCAGATCAGAAATTCAAAGCCATCCTCTCCTACACTGTCGGTACTGGGATACAAGAGACCCTCTCTTTAAAAAAAATTAATTAAATAAAGGTAAGAATATAAGAGAATATATTAAATATTAAATAACTATAATAAAGAATGTTCCAACCTACTGCTTCTCAGAGGAGCCCAAATGCCCAAGTGGGTATACTATGAAAATTTGAACAAACACGTTATTTCAAAGATGGGTCATGTGTTTAAGAAAGTCCAAGTGTGTACATTAGTCATGTATTAGAGTAATGTTTGGTGCAGACCAGGGTTTCTCAACCTCGGCACCATTGTCAAATTTGCCTGGGGGACACTTGTTTTAGGGGGCTATGCTGTTCCCTGTAGGACATTCAGCAGCATTGTTGGACACTTGGCATTAATGTAGATAACAAACTGCCCCACCCTCTGGGTTTGGATCATCAGACATTGTCAAATGTCCTCATGGAGACAAAGACAAAAACTACATTCCAGACTAAGTAGTTACTTACATGTAAGTATGGACCATTTGTCATGGAACTGACAGTGTGAACAGAACACAGGGGAGGTAGATGATCTCTGAGTCGTAACGTCGAAGGTCTCCAATGACTTGAGCAGCTGGACTGCGGCTGAGCATTTCTCTGTATTTGCCCATCACCTTGCCACATGTATGTCTAGCTTTGGCTTCCTCACAGCCTGGTCAGTCAAACTTTTTATGTGGTTCCACCGCAGGTTACAAGCTGCTGGTCCTCTTGCAGGCTAGAATGAGCACAAGCCCGGTATCACTTCTGTTACTCTGTCAGATGCGGTGCTCACAGGCTAGTCCAAATCACAGGAGGAAAGACACTCTCCCCCTCAATGGAAATAAGTCATTTGTCATCTCACAGCCTGTTTGTGGGGAGCTCCCCAAAAATGCACTTCACTTTATAGTAGCCAACACAGAGGAAGACACAGGAGCCTAGCATAGATAGAAGCAAAGTGAACCCACAAAATGCATCATGAAGGGAGGTGCAGGGAGGCAACAGAGCACCTCTAAAGAGCAAACAACAAGCAATGGAGAGATGTCTACAATGAAAACATGGTATGAACTTGCTGGAATAACTAATGTCTCTGAACATATTGAGAAGAGATTAACACCGTGAGGGAAGGTGTGATAGTAAACCTTGGTTGAGAAATGTTGAGGGATATTTGATCGCACTGTGAAACTCTGAATCTGCGTTAACAAAATTAACCTTGGATCAGGGGCAGAGCCAGTGACCAGTTGACAGGAATTAGCCATAAAGAGGGTGGAGGGGCCTGGAATATGGATAGAGAGACTCACAGGAAGAGTAGAGAGGGACTTAGAGATTCACGGTCTTTTTTGGGATGGGTGAAGACATGCTCTCTTACTGGGTCTCTGGATGAAAGGGAAGGTCAGCTGGCTGCTTCTTGGCTTCTCTGATCTAGCAGGTTTTCACCCCAACATCTGACTCCCAAGTCTTCATTGGTAAATAGAACAACTTAGATACAAACAACAGATAAGCAATTTAAAATGGAAAATGGCAATGTTTTTTAATCAGTCTCTTAAAGAGAAATTACATACCTTGTATTTGCTAAAAAATGGCAGGGAGGATTGCAGTGGTGTACACCTTCAATCCCAGTACTAGAAAGGCAGAGGCAGATGGATTTGAGTTCAAAGCCAGCTTAGTCTACATAGAGAGCTCTAGGGCAGCCAGAATGGGTGAACAATTAAAAACATTTCTGAACATAACAGAGATGGGTTGGTACTGACAGCCCATGACTATAGTGATGGGTAAATAACTGGAAAATTACTAGGAGTTACCTGGTACTAATGGTTGGGGTCTAGGCTTGGTGTTTTTAGTTTCTTGGGATCTTATTCAAGAATGAACTAAAGGTGCCCACAGGTTGCAAAGTATCACAGATTCTTTATTCTAAGCAAAACAATAGATCAAAACTATGCTGCTGAAAGTAGCAACTGGCCACATGAGCGAGGGTGCTCTAGGGCCCCAATTATTGTTTGCGGCTTCCTTTTCTGGAGTTCAAAATGGGAATGAGTTTGGTTACTAGAAGTTGTGGTTTAAATAAGACTCCCCCCCATAGGCTCATGTATGTGAACATTTGGTCCCCAGTTAATGATGCTATTTGAGGAGATTTAGGATGTGTGGCATTGTTGGAGGAAATATGTCACTGGCAGGCTGCCTTAGTCAGTGTTCTATTGCTGTGAAGAGACACCATGACCATGGCAACTCTTTTCAAGGAAAACAATTTTTTTTTGTTTTGTTTTGTTTTGTTTTGTTTTTCGAGACAGGGTTTCTCTGTGTAGCTTTGCACCTTTCCTGGAACTCACTTGGTAGCCCAGGCTGGCCTCGAACTCACAGAGATCCACCTGACTCTGCCTCCTGAGTGCTGGGATTAAAGGCGTGTGCCACCACCGCCTGGCCAAGGAAAACATTTAATTGGGGCTGGCTTCCAGTTCAGAGGCTTAGTCCATCATCAGCATGGCGGGAAGCATGGTGGCACACAGGCAGACATGGTGCTACAGGAGCTGAGAGTTCTACTTCTGGATCCAAAGGCAGCAGGAAGAAAGAGGACTCTGGGCCTGGCTTGGACATCTGAAACCTCAGAGCCCACCCCCTGTGACACACTTCCTCCAACAAGGCCACACCTCCTAATCCCTGTCAAGTAGTGCCATTCCCAAATGACCAAGCATTCAAATAGATGAGCCTATGGGGGCCATTCCTATTCAAACCACCACACAGGCTTTGAGGGTTTAGAGAATCTCACCATTTCCAGTTCCCTCTCTGATTAGTGCTTGTGGTCCAAGACATGAGCTCTCAGCTTGCTGCCCAGCTCCCATGACTGCCGCTACTGCTGTGTTACCCACTCCATACTGGACTCATCCCTCTGGAACCCTAAGCCCAAATGAACTTCCTTCTATAAGTTGCCTTGGTCATGGTCTTTTGTTATAGCAACAAAATGTAACTAATATACCAGGTGCATAGTTTAGGTGGTTCTTTAGTTTGATTGACAAGCTTGGATAACACGGGTCTTTGCTCATTGTGCGTGTCTGTTCCCGTAATACTTCTGACTTTAATCACATGCATGCCTAATTATACATAGGCATAAGATGGTAAACAGGAGATTCTTCCAAAAGTTCACTTAGAGGACATTGCTTGCCTTATTTCACATGCACTCAAAACCAATTCAGGCCCACTGGCCCTCCTACTTCCTACTCGGATGTAATAGGAGAGTGTGTGTGTGTTTGAATGGAAACTATTTGCATCTGGCAATTGTTTAGGGGAAGAGGAACTTACTCCTTTGTTCAGAGAGGGGTGTGCATGTAGCTTATGCTGGTTGGGGTCCTAAGTGTCTAACAGGTTGCTAGATGCATTTTTTTGGATAGGTGTGTTGTGCATAGCACTTACAGGTAAGGGTCTCAGGCTGCCAAGTACACTTGAAAAAGGGTATATGCATGACCCAACCCAAGTGGAGTCCAGAGTTGTTAAACCATTCCCTAGCCTTGCCTGCCTCCACTAAGTATGAAGGGTTTGTGGGAAAGGAATTTGACCCTCCGTCAAGGTGAAGGGGAGAAGTTCAATGTGGTATAGAGGATGCAGAGCGCTTGTAAGAGGCCCAGCAGGGTTCTCTGCTGAAACTGGATTAGAGGCCAAGGATGGGCCAAGGCAAGGACTAGCAAGAATTCAGAGGAAACTGACAAAGTTTGGTCAAGGGAGAAGTCATTGTCAAATAAAATACATCATAATATGTATACCATTTCTTTTTTAAGGTGCTAAGTACTATATGGATTTTTATAAATTATTGCACATATACAAACTAAGATAATGAATTTTTGTGAAGAGAAAAGAACAAAAGAAGCAAACGAAAAAGCAAAACAACAAAAGAAAGCACTGTAAACTTAGCAGAACAAATTCAGGAGAGGCTCTGATCGGAGACCCGTGGTACCCCACAACCCACCCGCAGGACTGGCGCACGGAAGAGCGACTCCGTTTCCATCAGTCTGGCCGTGTCTCAGCCGTGAGGTGCAGGAAGGCTGACTCATGCAATTATCTCCTCCACTCATGGCCAGTGCTCTGTCGGCCCCATTCACTCAACCATGACCCGTTCCTAAAAACACTGAGAGGTATTTGATTGCCAGCCAGGTTGGGGTGCCGGTAAATCATAAAAAGCTAATGATGGCTGCTCTAAAGAATAAAGGGTCTCAGAGAGGGAAGAGGGATTCTGTGAACAAGGGGGGTGTGAGGATCACGACGGGGAAATCTACAGAGACAACTGAACCAAGCTCGTAGGAACTCACGAACTTGAGACAACAGCTGTGGAACCATGGTGGGGCAGGACTAGAACTTCTGCCTACGGGAGACAGTTGTGTAGCTGGGTCTGTTTGAGGGGCCCCTGGCAGTGGGGTCAGGATCTATCCCTGGTGCATGAGCCTGCTTTCTGGAGTCCCTTACCTATGGTGGGGCGCCTTGCTCAGGATAGATGCTGAGGGGCTTGGTCCTGCCTCAACCAGACTTTGCTGACCTCCCATGGGAGGCCTTACCCTTTTGGAGGAGGAGATGGGGGCTGGGTCAGGGGAGGGAGAAAGCTGGGGGTGGGGAGTGGGAGGAGGAATGAGAGCGGGATCTGTGGTTTCTTCATTTAAGAATCTGTGGATTGTTAAAGAAAACAAAGGTTTTAAAAAAGAATAAAAAGCTCTCTCCTTACACTCTATTATATATCTATATCCAGACCTAGACCTAGACCTAGACCGTCTATACCCATGTGCCAATTGATGCGTCTTACGCAGCCAGTGCAGATCAAGCACAGGAATGAATGTGGAGTTTGCAGAGCTGAACTGACAGTACTTTTTAACGATCATGGATTGTTATGCAGAGGGTGGGTTGGGAGAGGCAAATGTGGGAGCAGGGAGACCAGCTAACCAGCTGCTTCAGTTAGGGATCTGGACTAAAGAGTAAACGGGAAAGTTTAAGAAACAGGTTTGAGATGGATTTTGCAGGGTGAGCCTACTGGACACGCTGATGGATAGTGTCACCTGGTTTTCCTGGGGAGGTGTAAGGAAGCATCTATTCACCCCAAGTAGAGGACTGTTTGGAGCTCCTCAGAACATAGGTGACTCGTGGGGAGCGGCACCACTGGGAAGCATCACTCTTCATCAGTTTCCTACCGCTTAATATTTGTATCCTAAGATTACATATGGAAGGGAAGAGTGATATTTAAAATCTCAGAGGGGAGATGGAGGTGTTTTTTGGAGATCTTGTAAAAGTTTTATGACACCCTCTTGTCCCTTCTAGAGGGAATGCTGACAGCCCTGTAAACCATTGCCATGGACTTACGTGTCGCTGTACGGTTCTGTTTAGTTGCTGGGTCCCAGCCCTCCACTCCACTGTGTGGTCATGTCAAGCTTGAGGAAGCAACTACATTCCAGATGGACTTATGGGTAAGAAAGGAAGGCTCTGAGGGTGACTATCGGTTCTAGCTTGAAGAACTAGGCAAATGCTCATATCCTGTACGGAAGTGGAAAAGAGAAGAGAAATCAAGAATTCCGATGTGAATGTTTTTTAATCAGATTGCATGTTAGAAACAGGTTGGATATGTAAACCTTGAGTTTTGTGGCACTCATGAATTAACTGGAAATCATCATTCCAGCTTGCGAAGGGACCATTTGCTCAGAATGAGGGCAAGGACAGAGAACCTCAGAGCAAGCCTGTGGAGTGCTCAAAAATCCAGCAACTGACCACAAAACAACATCCAGAAGGGACACAAAGGCCTTCAATGGTATGGAAGAAAAATCAAAGGGACAGATTATCAGGAACCAAAAATATCTGAAGAATGGAAGAGTGGGTAACTCTCCACTGGTTGCTCCTTAAGACAAGGTCATAAAAAGGCTGGCCACTGCATTTAGCTAGTTGGGGAGAGCTTGAGAAAGTGAAAGCTACGATAGAGAGGTTCTAGAAAGAATGGAAAGTAGGGGATTAGAGAGAACAGGGTGTGAATATGCAAATCAACAGGTCGTGGTACTAGAAAGAACCAGGGATTCTTCAGGAAAACAGGTCTACAGCTCTCTTGGTCTTGAGATTCGTAGGCAGGAACAGCAAGCTACTCTGTGGCTCTGTGGCAATTGGAAAGAGTGAGTAGCCAGGCATGACCCAGAGACAGGTGGGTGTGATGTTGCCTCGAGA
Organism: Peromyscus maniculatus bairdii; assembly: GCF_049852395.1. Lineage (NCBI taxonomy): Eukaryota > Metazoa > Chordata > Mammalia > Rodentia > Cricetidae > Peromyscus > Peromyscus maniculatus. The sequence goes on along the minus strand of NC_134857.1, from coordinate 110,550,899 downwards.
CATGAGGAGAAAGTACTTAACCTGTCTAGGCCATGACTTAGCCTTCGCAGAGTCAGAGAGAACTACTTGTGTGTGGTGGATCGTTCATAACTGCTCAGGCGGCCAGGCTCCGGACGCCACCAGCCTGTGCGCCCTTAACAACCACAGCCCGTGAGCCTACATTGAGCTTGCCTCGCTCCCTGAGAGAGTTTTAACTCAGGGGCCCGACCACTGGCTTGGGGGCCTGCCTCACTGAACTGAGCTAGAAGAGAGTCTGCCTGTTCTTGGAAGGTCCTGCCACTGAGTGGGCCTTTGGGAGAGGAGAGAAAGCATGCCGGCTTCCGGTCTTCAGGGAGAGCCAACAGCGCTCTACTGTAGTGAGCTCTCCTGCAGCCAGCGGTCCTCCACCACTCACAAGAGCTAGAAATACCCGAGGGACAGTGGAGGGGCTTGTGCTGGCCTTTGAGACTTTGTGACCTCTGACACGTGAGTTGGTTACAGATGTTGAAAGATGGGGTGTGAACTGGCTTTGTTAATTTCTCTCTTTTCCTTACAGCAAAATGTTTCCTTTCGCTCAGATCTATTTTTAGTTCTAATTATGGAAGATGTTTAGTTTTTCAGCAACTCATAAAGGATATGTGTGTGTGTGTGTGTGTGTGTGTGTGTGTGTGTGTGTGTGTGTGTGTGTGTGTATGTGTGTATAATAATATATATATTAGCTGGGCAGTGGTGGCTTTTATCCCAGCACTCAGGAGGCAGAGGCAGGTGGATCTCTGGGACTTTGAGGCCAGCCTGGGCTACAGAGCGAGTTCCAGGACAGCCAAGACTGTTACACAGAGAAACCCTGTCTCGAAACCACCCCACCACCACTACCAAAAAAAATGTATTTGACTATGATTACTGGCACCTAGAGGGGTACAATAAATGTTAAGTTTTTGGTATTCAGTTAAATAGGTGAAATGCCTCATATCACACAAAACAAGAGCTAATGGAGTTAGGAGCCAGGGCCAGTTAATACCACACTGAATATCTTCTATTGGGCTTCCTTGGGACGATGCTCTTAAAGAGCGGTTCTGTGGAGGTATACAGCCTATTGGCCTAAAAGTCACCCATTTAACTGTACAGTTCAATTATTATTTTGAGAAAATTTGAGTTGTGTAACTATTATCATAATCCAGTATTAAAATATTTCTGCCAGGCTGTGGCGGCGCACGCCTTTAATCCCAGCACTCAGGAGGCAGAGCCAGGCGGATCTCTGTGAGTTCAAGACCAGCCTGGGCTACAGAGTGAGTTCCAGGACAGGCTTCAAAGCTACAGAGAAACCCTGTCTCGAAAAACCAAAAAAATAAAATAAAATATTTCCATCTGTATTGGTCAGTGTCCTCTCTCTCATATATATGTACATATATGTACACACATACGTGTGTGTGTGTGTGTGTGTGTATGTGTGTGTGTGTGTGTGTGTGTGTGTGTGTGTGTGTGTGTACAGATATAGTGTCCTGCCAGCAAGATGCACTGGGGCAATGGTGGCATGAAGCTTGTGGAGTCCCCAACCCATATCTGATCTGACTTGAGGCCCACTCCACGAGATGGAACACACACTGGACACTGCTTGGGTGGCCAAGAACACCAACCTATACAGCCCAGAGACCTAGGAAAACCAAATACTACTGTTCTACAAAAGGAACATAGCAATAACATGACTCCTAATGACATTCTTCTACACTCATGGATCCATGCCTTGCTCAGCCATCCTCAGAGAAGCTTCTTCCCACAAGAGAGAGGAACAAATGCGGAGACTCACAGCCAGACATTATGCGGAGAGTGAGAGACCTTGGAAAACTCAGCCCTAAATGGAACGTCTCCATCAAATCCCTTTCCTCAGGGTTCAGGGAGCTCTGAGGAAAAGGAGTCGGAAAGAAGGTAAAGCCAGAGGGGATGGAGGACACCAAGGAAAGAAGTCCTTCCAAACACAGCAGGACCTCCATGTATATGTACTCACAGAGCCTGAGGCAGCATGCTCAGGGCCTGCACAGGTCTGCACCAGATGGGGTCCTAGAGCTGGAAGGAGAAATGGACACACGAGATTATTCTTAACCTCGAGCTATCTCCACTTGCAAATAATTCAGTTTTCTCCAAGGGAGTCTCACTGGGAAAGAAACTACTCTTAAGGGTAGACTGCAGACCCAGCAGTAGACGGCCAACCAAAGATAAATTAATGGTGTCTTTGGAGATTCCATGTCTCATAATGTACCGGGGCTTTTAAAATAAAACAAAACAAACTTTAATTTGTTGCTATTATTATTAATTATTATTATTTTACCCTATAGATTTTGTGTATATATTATGGCTTCTGGTTTTGTGTTTTTATGGAATTCCTGAGTGTGTGAATAAGTGGGTCTCTTCATCTATATGGGTTTTTTTTTTTTTTTCCTGCTTTTTCTTGGGCTCTTTTCCTTCTGGGTTCTATTTTGTTTTGGCTTGTTTTGTTTGGTTGTTTTTTTTTTTATCCTATTCTGATGTTTGTTTTAGTTTTACCTTATTATAATTGTACTTTATTATTATTCCTTAGAAGCCTGTTTGTTTTCTAAGGAGAGACAGAAAGGGTGTAGACCCGGATGTGAGGGGTGGTGGGGAGGAATGGGGAAGCGTAGCAGGAGGGCAAACCGTAAACAGAATAATACATTGGGGGGAGGGGGGGGAGTCCATTTTCAACAAAGTCCAACGTCACATAATGATCTTTCAGGTACTGGTTTCTTCTTCATCTAAACGAGCATTTCTTCAGAGGACTGTCAGCGTTTTAGGAGCCATGCTCAGGACATAGCACTGTCGTTCAGGCTATGGAAAACAAGAGCGCTGCCTCTCTCCCTGTTCCTCCCCTCCCTCCTTCCCTGCTTCTCCCCCTTCCCCCAAAGGAGGTAAATAAGAAAACCAGACTCAGTATGAAAGTCTATGGTGGTTTTCCAGTGTACTAAAGACGTTCTCCCAAGGAAGGAAAACAGTAAAATTCAGGGTTAAAGTCTTAAACAACCAAGGAAGAGATGGTCTCCAGCTGGTGGGAGAGCAACACCGAGGAGAGCGCCACACCGTGGAAGCGTGGTGCTGAGACACCAGCCGCCTTTGTGAGGAGGAAGAAACCACTGTGGCACGATGCAGCCGGGCCTCCAGAACCAACCCACAGGGAAACTGTCCCAAGTTCCTTTCAAAGTAGAGCCAATCCAATTGAGACAGACTACCTCCTGGGGACTTAAAATGCCCTGGCCACTGAAGCAAAATGTCAGGTCAGACCATCCATGGTCTCCGGAGTGGTATTCACTCTGGTTAAGGGGCCGGGTCATCCAGCAGAGCAAGCCTCACTGAAAATAGCGATGCTGAGAGCAATGGCCTAGGCTGGTCCAGAAGGAAGGAGGCTGGTCCAGAAGGAAGGAGGCGGGTCCAGAAGGAAGGAGGCGGGTCGTGAGCATCCCTAGAAGCAGAGCCTCTCAGTGCAAGGCCTCTAGGCTCGGCCAGGTATGCGACAGTAGGACGGGGCCCAGCTGCAGAGGACCAGCAAGGCAGCTTGACAGTGTGGTGTTCTTTGATAAACTTCAGTGGGCTGTTACAGGACACACCGAGGCAATGCTATCCAACTTGTGAAGTACAGATGAGACACTTCAAACACGTCAAGTGCTCTCCTGCTGCTTTGTCCTAAGGCTATTTCAGCTGTCTAGAGTGTTCTTTTCAATGAGTGTGGGTGTTTTGTTTGCATGTATGTCTATGCACCATGTACATGCAGTGCCCGTGGAGACCAGAAGAAGGTGTCAGATCTTCTGGGACTGTATTTATAGATGGTTGTGAGCTGCCGTGTGGGTGCTGGGAATCAAACCCAGGTCCCCTGGAAGAGCAGCCTGTGCTTTTAACTGCTAAACCATCTCCCTAGCCCTGGCATGTTCTTTTTTGATCGTCACTAGGACCAACTCCATTCCTCCAGGATGAGATAAAATCTATCCCATCAGAAGCCATCCCTATTTAAAGGGCTCCCTTGGGTAGTCTAACACGGTGTTCTGTGTTCTACCTTGGACGTGCTACATTCCTTCAAGTCTAAGACACATCTCAACATCTCTAAAAAGGGATCTTACAATCAATAGCTTATCACAGTTTAGCCAACCACAGTCTCTCGTGTAACATAAAAATAATACTGGTGTATCTTGTAGTCAGTGGTGTTTTTAGTCAGTATGAGTATCCATCTCGAGGAGTGTTGTTTATCATTGATCTAATCTGTGGCACTACAGGCTTCTCTAGAGCCAGGACCTACGTGACTTACATTCCCACATGGAGTGGAATATTTGATGTGCCGTATGTGCTCACTAGCGATCGATAAAATGACTGAACCCATTAACTTTGGAGCAGGGCTGTCGGCTCACAGGACTTGTGGGCTGTCAGAGTCACGTGCACCTTATCTTGTTCTGGAGTGCTGATTTTAAGAGGGTGCTTGCACTTTTGTACACACAAGACACCACTATCTATCTATACAAGCAGAAATGCCTAAATCTGTTGCATTATATGTTTCTCAGAAAATCACATTTAACAGGGAAATATTAATAGAAAGTATTTTCAAAGCATCTTTGTGTGATGCCTGGGATTTCTGATAAACCTGCTATTTTTACACAAAAACCAAAAACAACAACAACAACAAAAATTCAGTCACACATTGTGACTAGTTTCTCTTGCTTAATACTATGGTCAACGCTGATCCCATATTCATACTCTCTTAATCTATTTTCATAGAGGAAGTAAATTTGGCCTTATGTATTCATTTTGTCTGACTCAAATGAATAGAAAAACTAAGGGATTCATTCTTGGATAAACTAATTTGACAATTAGTAAGTATTTCGGGACACACAGTTAGAGACATAACTGGATGGGATTCGGATGCATAGTTTTGAAGTTGCCTCTGAATCCAGGGTCTTCTTCACAGCTGATAGGAGGCTCTGAATACATCTCATTATTATAAAAGTCCTCAGTAGTGAGAATGCAAGTACAAAATTATGCAAACATGAGAAAAATGGGCCATCTTTCCTATGCTTTATTCCTAGGGTTTTTGAATAAAATGGAGACAAAAATAAACTCATCTCAAGTTCAGGAGACACCTGTCTCCTGGGTAACCTTAGAAAATGGGTCCGCGGAGTCGGGACTCAGGGGTAGGGGACGTGCCTAGCATGTACAAAGCCTTGTGCTCAGTCCCTGGTACCGCAAAATGGGTGGATTCTAAAGTGGTTTGGTACAAGGCACAGAGGAACGGCTTCTGGTCTTGGGCAAGGTGTCTCACATTGCCCTGGATCTCGGTTCTGCTCCTGCAGCTCTGACTTGTCAGTGTCTCCCCTGAAGGGGGCGTCTCCTGGATGAAGCCCGCCTCCCTCTCCTTCCTTTTCGGCACAGTTCCTTCCTGTTCCTGTGGGGGCAGCCACACAGTGTGTTTCTGTTTCTTTGTCTACCCTCAGGGCTGGGATCTCAGAGAGCCAGAACCGGTTTTGGGGTTCATTTTGGGGGCTAGCACACAGAAGGCGTCTCTGACATTTGCCATCTCAAGTTGAGGTGCTTTCCGAGACCTGTCGTGGCTTATTCTTCTGCGTATTTCCCCTAAAGTATGCTTTGGTTCGCTTGGTTTTATGTGTCTGTTTTGCCAGGCTGTGCCATGCTGAAGGTCAAACCCAGGACCTTGCACATGTTAGGCCAACACACCCCATCTCTGAGTTACACCCCTGACCCTTGTAAGGGTCTTTTTTTATTTTTTTATACTAAAATTGTGGATTAGAAAAAAAAAATGGCTCATCTTAAACCCTCTTGGGTGTTGGTGGTGTTGAGGTTTTTTGTTTGTTTGTTTTTCTGGTTTTGGCCGGGTCTCTTTATGTAGTCCTGGCTGTCCTGGAATTCTTCAGTGGTCTGAAAGGAAATGGCCCCCAAAGGGAGTGGCACTATTAGGAGGTGTGGCCTTGTTGGAGGAAGTGTGTCACTGTAGGATGGGGTTTGAAGTCTCTTTTGCTCAAGCTTCCCTCAGTGTGACAGTCAGTTGACTTCCTGTTACCTGCAAGATGTAGCACTCTCCGCTCTACCACCACATCTGCCTGCATACTGCCATGTTCCTAGCCATGATGATAACATACTAAACCTCTGAAACTATAAGTGAGGCACCCGAATTAAATGTTTTCTTTATAAGAATTGCTGTGGTCATGGTATCTCTTCACAGCAATAAAAACCCTAAGACAAACTCACCGTGCAGACCAAGTTGGCCTCAGACTCACAGAGCTCCACCTGCCTCTGCCTCCCACATGCTGGGCTGAAAGGTGAGCACTACCACTCCCGGCTCCTCCAGGGTCTTTGGTGTGACCTAGAACAAAGGGCTAGGCTGAACCCCGCCTCAGCTGAAAGAATGCCTCTAGCAATTCAGACCAAGTTCAGATCATAAGTGAAGGTTGGCTGCAGCTTCTCTGGACCCTTGGAAGAGAGAGATTCCTGCAGATCCTAAAGAGGAAAGTGAATTTTCTTTAGTTCTGAGAGCTGAGGCCATATTCTCTGCAGATTATACAGCCACTGGTCTCGGGTATATGGAACAGGCTGACCTTGAGTCTAATGCTCATTTTCTGGGTTATGCTGCATTATACACCCACACCCTTACTAGAGATGGAGCCCATGGCCTTCCGGTTGCTGGCTAAGCACTCTTCCACCAAGCTGTGTTCTCCCCTGTACCCTTTAAGCCTACTGATAATCAACTCACTGATCTTGAAAATGAGAACCCTGATATGAAAGTTTTACCCTATGCCATGCAGTGGTGTGAAAACTAGGAAATAAAAAAATTTCTCAAACAAGCTGAAGCATCTGGTATAGGGAAAATGGCAAGGCCTTGATGCCTGATGGGACCTGACCTTGGCCATTCTTTCAAATAGTGCCCCTAGCCGATGGAGGCTTGCCTGAAGATCCTGCCTGGTAACCATGCTTGCAGAAAGAAGCACAGGGCAGAGGGTGAGGTGTGCTAAGAACACCCCAGGGGAAAACGGGACCCACCCAGGAGAGTTGCTGATGTGATCACAGAAAACAAGCCCACGAATTTCACATGCTCTCAGCATCACAGTCTTTATCACAGCTTTCAAATGGCAGCTATTCATTGGTAATATGACACTCTTAAGAACGTTTGTATTTTAGCATATTTTTAGTCGCTAGGCAGGATTTCAGCCTTATATGTACACAATACCTGAATTGTTGTGTTGCCCAGTTAAGGTATTTCCTTGGGAAAGCAATCCAGTTGGGTTCTTTGACATTGCTCAGCCACACCAGTCGGACCTTTTGCTTTTTAGCCAGCTGCTTTGGTGTTGCTCAGTCAAAGACCAAATTAATTTTGGAGTCACTTTTCATAAAATCTGAAATCTGAAAGTTCAGCCCTGACCACCTCACAAAATGGGTTGCTTTGTTCTTGACCTCGTTAACAAAAGATTCTCCTTCCAGCTCACACCAACCTGGGGGAGGAAGTCAACCAGACGGCCTGAATGACGACAGAAGGGGACAGAATAACCCTTCCTCGGGACAATGCCTTTTCCTGTCTCTGGAAGCTCCTCCTATCCCCACACTGGTTTCTACATCCGTTTCTTGACCATGATCCCTGTTCACATCAAAGTGCCCTCCTCAGGCTTCTTGAAGATGGGTGGGCGCAATCCTGGTTTCTACAGGAAGGCCATTTCATCCCAAAGCAAAGAGGAAAACCATGGATTTGGTGTCTATAAAATTACAAGCCTCTGCCTTGTTTTTCATTGTATAATCACACTCCTAAGCAGTACAAGCTGACTTCTAGCTTCCATAAGACAAGCATTTAACTCCTACATGCTATAGTTTAAGCCAAAAGGGGGAAAAAAACCTCTAGCTGTTCTGTCTTCATTAATGATATTGAATGCCTGAATCAGGAAAACTTTGGATAGATTATATGAATCTTTTTTTAATTCAAAAACACATCAAAGCACATAGGCGGGACAGATACTTAAGGAAGAGAGGTCAAAATTCCAGGCATTCCTTCACAGACTTGGCCACTGGGACCCTTCTTGGGAGGTCTGGGTTCAATCCAGTTTTGAACATCTAAATGTAATCGGTGATGGTATAGCATGACAATGTTTCCAAAGCTGCCCTTTGTGTCACCATCAAAAGCACGCATCCAGTACCAGCATATGGTATGCATGGCAGACATTTAAACAGGTATACCCCTGCCATTCTGTGGCCTCTGATTTAAATAGTACCAACACCCCATAGGATGAATTTGGCCTTGGGTGGGAGAGATATCTGACACTGTTTTTTAAATGTACGATGGGTGGTAACCTAGACAAAATTTTAGCTGATGGGTTATGCATGAAATACAGAAATATGCAGAACAAGCAGAATAGAACACTTTGGAACAGTGGTTCTCAATCTTCCTAATGCTGTGGCCCTTTAATACATTTCCTCATGTTGTGGTGACTCCCAATCACAAAATTACTTTTGTTGTTACTTCATAACTGTAATTTTGCTGCTATTATGAATTATAATATAAATATCTGATATACAACCCACAGGTTGTGAATCACTGCTTTGGAAGAATGTCCCATCTTGGGGTGAGAGGTTGATCAAAAAAGAATAGGTGTTGAAAAGTTAAAAATTATATACTCTTTTAAAATTATTCATTCATAACTGGGCGGCAGTGGTGCACACCTTTGATCCCAGCACTCGGGAGGCAGAGGCAGGCGGATCTCTGTGAGTTCGAGGCCAGCCTGGTCTACAGAGCGAGATCCAGGAAAGGCACCAAAAACTACATAGAGAAACCTTGTCTCGAAAAACCAAAAAAATAAAAATAAAATAAGTATTCATTCATGAATTCACTTACTTGTTTATTCATAATTTACCCACTGCTTCTTGGATGCCTACGTATGTAGCCTGCATACTGAAAAGAAAGACGTTTATCCACTCCTCTCCAAGTTTAGACTCTCTGGAGTCTAGACCGGCACCAGGCAAAAGCAGCATGAGAGGAAGCAGCTATTCCAGCCCAGCATGCTCAACAGTCCTGTTAGAAGCAGCTCTAACCCTCAGATTTGGGAAGGATCAGTTAGCAGCTGAAAGGCAAACTATTCCTAATTTACTCCGAATAACTTCAATACACATCCTCATACTCTTTTCTTGTTCACACTGTGAGGGACGTGGAGAGATTCCTTCTAGCAATTAGGAAAAGAGTTCTTTGCTCAAAGTGAATCCTTTAAGCCATATCTTCATGGGGGAATAGAAATGGTCACAAGAAACCAACTCATCACAAGGCCTGTGTGAACATGTGTAGTGGAGGCAGAGAGAGAGAGAGAGAGAGAGAGAGAGAGAGAGAGAGAGAGAGAGAGAGAAGAAAGAGAGGGGGGAGGGAGGGAGGGAGGAGGGCAGGGAAAGAAGAAGAGGTAGAAAAGACCATTTCTCTCTGTTCCAGACACCACTGTCACAGAGAAACCTCCCTTCTCTGTATGCACAGGGAGCAGTATTTTAAAATCTATCGTGTGGATTCTAAGCTAGAGCGGAAAAAGCCTCAGCTGATAGGATATGCAGAACACACAGCTCACTGTGATAGCAGAGGACATGACGTCACGGGGGAGGCATTCGCTATGATGCCCACTAATACGGCTGCCTTACCAACTTCATCTCATCTGATCCTTCACGGCTTGTCGGGAAGGTGGTGACAACTGTCGTTCCAGAGATGAGGAAGCTGTAGCTCAGTGAGCTGAAGTCACCTGTCCAGAGTCAGAGAACGGGAAAGTAGGAACGTCGGGAACCAAGTCTAGGGTGTTCTGAGTCTAGAGCTGGGGTATTGCCTTCCTCCACACTGTGCTCAGACCTGCAGAGGAAAATGTTCTAGGTGGGACTCCTGAGTGGTGGCAGGACAGATCTTCCCTCTGTGGCGTGGATCAGTCTCCTCAGTGAGGCAGCCGAGGATCACGCCCTGACTCTTCACTGTTCCCGCCATTCGAGCTGCCACAGTGTATGATCCAAAACTGGCACTACCTGGAGCAATTCTACAGGAGACTGCTAGCTCTATAAGATCGACGCTGAGCTGAAACGAGGTATGTTTACATGTCTACATGTTTACATAAAGCTGCAGAATAAAAACAGGAGCACATTTGCTTTCATCGCTCTGGTCTAAAACTCTACTGCGCTTGACTACTTATAAAGCGGTTTCCTTACCTGTTTTCTATTTTTTCCATCCCATCATACTTATCCACTCCCCACAATCTCTATACACCCAAGAAAGAAGAAGCAAGAAGTCCTCCCACCTGTTTATGAATTATCATAGTAGCCCCTGGTAGTTTGTTACAATGCTTATCTTTTAAACAACTAACCTTGCCTTTTCCCTTAGAGCTAGTAACAATTTAAATTCAGATATCTTCATGAGGAATTTACTTTGTACGGCATGCCAGAGAAGTGAGTTGGTTTAGAGCCTTTGGGGGGAAAAATACTTACACTGCCTTACTATGTAGTTGAAGTTGGCCTCAAACTCACTATTTAAGCCAGAGTGGCCTGCAACACTGGATCTTCCTGCCTCAGCCTGCTGCATGGTGCATTTCCAGGTGTGCATTACTATGCTGGACCCTGAGAAATTTTTTTTTCTTTTTTCTTCCTATTTCTGGTAAAAGTTATGCTTCAGAAAAGTCTATTTATTTAGGCCATACCACTAGAAATTTTCTCAAGTTGCCCTACCCAAGAGACCCAAACTCGGACGAGAAGAAGGAGATTTGGGCTCTGCCTAGCTGCATTTCAGAATTCTCTTTTGAGTTAGCCAATAAGCTCCAGATGGGATAGGCTGACTTTCTGGTTGTGAGTCACCTGTCCACTGGGAACAGAAGGAGGCCACTAGCATAGGCCACCCACAACTGACAGATGGCAGTGACTCTGGTCATTGATGGTGTCGGCCGAATCCAACTCAGCTTGGAAGAGAAACCACAATGTCCCTGAACAATTCCCTTCATTCCACCCAGTTGTTCATTAAAGAGAAGAAAATGGGACAAGCCAAGACTGCAAGGCCACGTTAACATCTGGACAAGGACTTGAGGGAATATTCTGGAAAACAAAGAAGAAAGAGCCCCCCAGGTCATCGTCCCTTTCAGACTCTGCAGAGACCACAGTTGAGAAGGGCTGGGGTGGTTGGTTTTTTAATAACCATCAGGGGTTTCAATGGGTGGTTACTAGGTGCTTAATATAATCCACAGAAGTATTACTGAAAGACCGTGAATGTATAATAAAATTGAATATATATTATTTTTCATGACCAAAGGACAATTAGAAAGGATTCTGGATTCTGGATTTAGATTCATTGGAATCAAATAATTGAGGTCTCAGCACAGTCTTTGTTACTTCTGTTGCTGAGATAAAATGCCCTTTAACTTAGGGAAGGAAAGCTTGGTTTTGACTTTCAGTTTAGGGGTACCATCCATTATTGGGGGGCAGTCAAGGCAGCGAGAGTCTGAAGCAGCTGCTCGAATTTCATCCAGTCAGGAAGGAGAAAGCCAAGATTGCTTGTACTCAGCTCACGTTCTCCGTTTTCCTCAGTCGAGGGCCTATGGATTGGGAATGCTCTCCTCGAGGGTGACTCTTCCCACTGCGAGTAAACTAACCGATGTCAGCCGTGCCCAGGGCTTACCTCCAGCCACTGCCTCGTGGGGGTGCCTGGAGGCTTGTCTGCTGGATGACTCCAGACCCTTTCACGTAGACAGTATCAACCACCACAAACACCATGGCTGGTGTGAAGGCTGCCTCCGCCCCGTCACAGTGCAACTTCAACTTGGGTTTTCTTGAAGTTCACCCACACACACACACACAAAGGAAATGCTTTATTTTTAAGAATTTAAGAATTCCATTTGAAAAATATCTCTCAGGTTGGAGTTAATTCCACAGGTTCAACAATACTGACCTTTGGTAAACATCTTAACATCCCTCGGCCGCTTCCTTCTCTAGCCCCACGGCTCCCATTCTACGCCATTGTTCAGATGACTGACGTCTTAGCTGCAGATGTGGGGCCTATGGGCAGCAGAATAGGAGTGTGGACTCTGTAAGTTTCCCCCTCTACCTGGTCCTTTGATCTAGACAAGCCATTCCACCTCTCTGTGCCTCCGTCTCCTTACCTTTAAAACAAGAATGATAACAGTGTTTATTATTGATATTAATAATTTATAAATTATTATGAGCACCAGATAAGTTAGTACGTCAACGTGCTGAAAGAGATGCCCAGATATAGTAAGCTCTTGGTGACTATCAGCCCTGGGCATCATCCTCTGCCTCTCAATGTCATAGAATCCTCAGCACAATGACCCTGCGCTAGACTGTAGTGTCTTCTTTCCTCGGCATGGTACTTGTGAGTACCTAGTACAAATTCTGGCTCAGAACAGAATGCAACAATTTGTTTTGTTTTGTTTTTGTTTTTTGTTTTTATGGGACATGGGTTCTCTGTGTAGCTTTGTGCCTTTCCTGGAACTCACTCTGTAGCCCAGGCTGGCCTCAAACTCACAGAGATCCGCCTGCCTCTGTCTCCCAAGTGCTGGGATTAAAGGCTTGTGCCACCACCGCCTGGCTTAAAAAAATTTTTTTTTGAGAAAAGGTCTTTGTATGAACTTCAAAACTGGTTTGGAAAGCATGATCCTCCTGCATCAGCCTCCCAAATGCTGAGATCACAGCGATGTACCATCAGGACCAACATCTCAATAAATATTGACTTTAACCATCTCTAATGGACACATGTAATATCCTTCAGTCTGTGATGCCTCTCTTCATGTCCATGCCAACAGCAGCCAAGGTGTACCCCATCCTGTCCTGACTGCTCCTTCCTCTCGTCTCTCTTGGCTGTCCCACACATCATCACCCCTAACAACCACTGCCAAGCTCCTCCACCCAGCCAGAAATCACAGGGGAGCCAAGCCTCAGATCCCAGAATATGGATGGGGCGGGCGCAGGGAGGGAGGGTAACACGCCACGTGATTTACATAGACAGCCATGGCATGCCCATTCCTACTGCTGTTTGCTAATCCAGGTATGGACAGATAGTGACTGTCTAGGTGTAAGAGGAAGCAAGCCTTGGGCAGGGACAAGGAATGTCTGAAAAAGATAGGGCAGATAAGATTCAGAAGCCTCAAATCAACAAGATAGCTCAGCTCTTAAAGGTGCTTGCTGCTAAGCCTGAGGACCCGAGTTCAGTCCCCCAAAACCCACACTGTAAAGGAAGAAAACTGGCTCCTGGATGCTTCCCTCTGACCTCCACATGTGGGCCGTGGCATGCCTCTGCCTCAAATACACACAGAAAATGTAAAAAGACATATATGTAGATAGATAGATATATCTTTGTTATCTATATACATTCTTTTTTTTTAAGAAGAAATCTTTTTCTTCCCTCTGAATTTTATGGCATTTGTATGTGAAGGGCTGGATGCCTGCTGACGTCTTGCATCCCGAGGGGAGGAGCTGAACCAAGAGACTAAGAATGGCTGAGGAAGTGCTGATCTACTGAGTTAATCATGCCTGCCTCAACTGCTACAGAACTGCGGGGTTTCTCTGTGACAGCTGAAGTAGCCTCCCTGCTACACAGAAAGTCCCCCTCAAAGACTGATGCGTTAGACTTCGCGCACGCCTCATAAATACTCAGCTCACTGGACTTTCATAAGCCAACTTTGCCCATGTCATCAGCACTGAAATAAAAACCAAACTATATTTTAAGTTTAAAAAAAAAACTAAAACTTATTTTACTTAAATTGGCAATGTTGAAAGTTTGATGTTCTTTCTGTTGGCTTGAATGCAGAAAAATGTATTCTGGTGAAGTTTTGGTAAATGTATCAAAAATTTAAACACATTCATTTACCTTTTGACATTAAAAACTCAACCTGTGTGGCAATTGAGCCTAAGGAACTAACTGAATACACAGATGTGCAAAGAAACACAAGAGATCTTTATTGCTGGTATTACACACACACACACACACACACACACACACACACACACACACACACATACACATACACACACGTGCGCACACGCACACGCGCACGCGCACACACACAAATGTGTGGAAGTAACCTAAGTTAGCCATTAATACGGCTTAAGTAATAAAATTTTGTATATATTTTAAAAGGTGAACCATTGGTAAATAAGACGTAGGAAGCTTCTTGCGTATGCGTTTCTAAAATCGGCATGTTGCAGAACAGTCTCAGGCCATTTGTATACGGAAAGAAAGGTATGTGGTAGTTTGAATGAGAAGGATCCCATGTGGTGATGTTTGAGTACTTGCTCTCCAGTTCATAGCGCTGTCTGGGGAGGCTTAGGAGATGTGGCCTTGCTGGAGGAAGCGTGGTACTGGAGCTGGGCTTTGAGGTTTTGAAGCCATAGGCAGCTCCTTCACCCTCCCTGCTTTGTGCTTGCTGTTCAGAGTACGAGCCCTCAGCTTCCAGCTCCTCTGCCAGGGCTCTGCCACCATGGACTCTAACCCGCTGAAACCCTCAGCCCAAACAGATTCTTCTCCAAGTTGCTTATTTGTGGTGTTTTGTCACAATAGAAAAGTAACTCATAGAGATGCCGTTACCCTTGTAATGGTGGTTATCTCCAGACAATAAGAGCATAGGCAATGCTTACGTTGTCTGCCAAAGTCCTCTGTTACCTTTGTAAGACTATTTTCATCAGAAGTTACACTGGGAGGGCTGAGAACAAGTACTCTGCGCAGCTCTAGAAGGACAGTCTGCGTGAGCACAAGCCTCTTTAGGGTCCCTCCTGCCTCCC